>NC_045645.1:8015000-8707500 GCF_009829145.1 Chiroxiphia lanceolata | reverse complement strand
AAAACCAGAACAAAGACAAATTCCAGGAAAGAAGCCCAGGGGGTCTCAGCGAGGCTGTGGCTGGAGAGCAGAGGTGAGCATGACACACACTTTTCAGGCAGGTGGGCTCTCCAGCTTCCAGGCTCCTGCCAGCACAGATCCGGGGTCTGCAGTGCCCATGGCACTCGGCACCCACAGCACATGGATCCCCTGCACTGGGAAAGCCACTCTCTGCTACCTCTCTTCCACCTTCATTTAAATGCTGGCTTCCAACTTGCCCTCTTTTTTTTTTGTTACCAAGAAACAACCCTTCACTGCCCCAAGCTCTACCCACCGTGTGATCATTTACTTCTTCACTACGGATCTGTAAAATCCTGAGCTGCCAATGTTTTACATTGGAGCACACAAAGCTGATGCAGTGCCAAGTATCTCTCTCAGCTTAAAGACATGCCTTGGGGGAGTTTCTGTCCAGAGCTGCAAAACTCTGAGCCCAGTTTGCCAGCAGAAGCCCCTGCTCCTTGTGGCAGCTGAGGGAGAGCTGTGCTCCCTGCTCCAGCTATTCTGGAGCGTCTTGCAGCAGTGGCAGGGGCTGCACAGCACCTCAATCTGCAACTGGCTTCATCTCTGCAACTCCTGTAGCAACTAACCCCCATTTCGACAGGTTTTTGATGCAGGAATTTAGATTAGTCCCAATACCATCAGGACTTCTCATTTGTCAATCTCGAAGTCTTGCCGTCTGGTCCATCCCAAAGCACAGCTGGTGGTTGTGCTGTTACACCTGCCCAGAACAGCTTGGTGTTTGCTTTCAGAACAATTCGCCTTCACTTGGAGACTTTTCATGATGTGGCACGGTGTTATTTTGCAGCTGAGGATGCTGGTATGAGCAGTGCTCAAGTACTTCAGCTGAAATAGTCTAACAGAAACGGCCTTTTTATTACTACATCAGTCTGACACAGAAAATTGCCACACTTCTCTTCAAAATGTTGCAGGATCGTTATCACAGACACTGTCTGAAGGATGCACCAGCATCCAGCTGGGCATGGCAGCAAAGGTGCAAGGGGAAAATGAGAACTTTGGGCAGAGGTTCTTGCAAATCGAAATCCCCAGTTTGGGAAATTGAAAACACATGAGAGTAAAATCAGGCTGTGAAACCAAATTTGCTCTTCTTTTCCAGAAATAACAACTTGATAATAGCATTCTGCTGGACATGGGTTTCAAGAAGAGGTGACTTTATTCCTGCTTATGCAGAGGAGAAATTGAAGTGCCCTTCCATTGAAACCCCACAGCCATTTAAGGGTGGGTTTACTTGAGAGACTAATTCCCCCATAACTGCTGGCTGGAGTGGCTGAGCCCTCTGCACAAGCCACTCTTCTCTGTATCTCTCTATATCACAACAGACTGCTGTCCTGTGCTTCCAGCCTCCAGCTAAAGCTGCTCCTCCCAGCATGAATCCACAGTGGATGACTTGCAAAATGACAATTCTTGTCACTGAAGGACATTAGAACCTACCAGTTCTCCGGTGTTTTGTTGATCAGGGAGCATCTTCCTAATACACTGATTAAAATTGTACAACCAGGGAAGGAATAAACACTATGGAAGAAAAAACCAGCTTCTCACAGCACCTGGAATTTGTGGATTTGGCCTTCCAGTTGGCCACACTGAGGCCCTATTTGATTAAGTTACAGTATTTTACTTATTACCGTAGTAAAGCCTAAGACTCCTTCTCACACACCTTGAGCCCATGGTTCTGGGAAATGCAGAGACTCAGTGAAGAGCTCATCCTGCATAAAACCTTTGCCCTTTGGTCATGCCAGGGTGGGACATCTCAATGCTAAGGAAGGACGTGTCAGAAAGAGAGTTGTTGAAACATAATGTGCCTATACATGGACACACCAATTCTCCAGGAAGCTTTAAATAATAGGCAAATTTAGATTAGACATTAGGAAGAAACTCTTCCCTGTGAGGGTGGTGAGGCCCTGGCACAGGTTACTCAGAGAAGCTGTGGCTGCCCCATCCCTGGAAGTGCTCAAGGCCAGATTGGATGGAGCTCTGAGCAACCTGGGCTAATGGAAGGTATCCTGCCCACGGCAGGGGGTTGGAATGAAATGATCCTTAAGGTCCTTTCCAACCCAAACCATCTGTGGATATGATTCCTTTCTCTGATTTATCTCCTCTCCTACACAGAAAATGGACCTTCTTCTCCAGGTTGAGAAGGGCTGAGAGCAGCCAAGGTGCCTTCCCAGGTCTGCTCTTGCCTGAGTTCCTTGGGGCAGCACTGCATTAAGCACTTTGCCTAAAATTGACACTCCCACTGCTTCCTCCTGTTACAGGATTTAGGATTATGATGGAATTGCATCATTTGAGAGGAAGAGATGCTGGACTGCAAAGCCCAAGTGGACATGCCCTTCAGAGCAGTAGTCTGCTCCCTTGGCTCAGATTTCATCACAACAGGATCACCCTTGTTACGATGCTGCTGTTTGAGATTAGGTTTTATGCTAAACCCATGACCCGTTTTCATTCTGGGCTCTGGAAGGTAATTTGCATGCTTCAAATTTTGAATTATCGAAGACAAACTGATAGTTCCAGTAAGGGGCCATAAACTATACAGTGGATGCTGATCCCCTCCAACTCATTCAAATTCAGTCTCCCTCCTAAGGGAATCTGGCTCACAGGTTGTGCTTCAAGTCAGAATTCAGCTGGCAGAAAAGACAAACTCAGCTAATGCATTTTAAATGCTGGAGTCAAATCTGGCAGGGAAGAAAGGCCACGTCAGCTCCCAGTCTTTCATTTCATGATGTTACTGGACTGTGTGCTACAAAATCCAAGCCAGATGTCTTTATTATTAACAAAGATTTTCTCTCTAGGAATATCTGGCTACCTGATGGAATCTAATTGACCCTGACACAGATAGCTATCTTAAAGAGTATTGAACCATTTCTTGTTCTCAACATTTGCATTTCAGGAATGTCCTAAAGGAAAAGGAAGAAGGATTAATGGTGAATGCTGCCCTATAATTTTCTTGATTGTTTCCTTTCAAGGGGAATAATCACCAAGGAGAAGCAGTGAAAACTGCAGATGGTGTGTGAGAATAAGTGCAATGTGCAGTTATAAAATAAAAAGTCTATTTGCCATGAACAAGAGCTAGTAAAAGAAACTCAGTGAAGCAGGACAGCCTTGCTGTGATCAATGTGGTCAGAACCTGACTGTCAGAAGACAAAATGTTCTTTGAGCAGACCATTACATTGCTTTTTACACACTCTCTGCATTTCATAACCGCTCCTTAAAGCAGCCTAAACTTCTGACATGCTCAAAATATTTCCAGATAAGAAGAGAAACACTTCACAGGTAAAGAATATTAGCGATTCTCAAAAAGCGAGTTTTTGTTCGGTTTTTTTAGTATGTGTTTCAGAAACTAATAAATGGTTTAGTGAGTTTCTTCCATTCAGACTAGGCAAAGAAAAAAAATTAATCGGTGCAATTTCAACATTTCTAAGCCTGAGGCACCTCCTTATACAACAGATTTTCACTAAAGACATGTAGATGTGGCACTTAAGGATATGGTTTAGTGGTGGGCTTGGCAGTCCTGGCTTAACAGTTGAACTCAATGACCATAAAAGTCTTTTCCAAACTAAATGATTCTGTGATTCTATGCAGGGGTGCCATCCCAACAGCTCTGCTGGGATGTCACACATCAGTTGTGACTGAATGTTAAATGCCTCCCCCCTTCTACTCTCAGAGGGTCACCCATGCACCAGAGTCACCTCCCTTCTGCTACTCTGCAAACGTTCGATGGCTTTGCTGGAGAACAGCAGGAGCAAAGGGAGAATCCTGAGGCAAAGTTACCAGCAGCTTTAGATCCTTGCTTACTCGTTTTGGTATCAACGGATGTTTGCTTGTCTGTTTAATCCAAGTATGAGTTGATCTGCATTTGATATTTTCCATAAACATTTGTGGGAACCGTGAGAGATGGACAAAGCTCTTTAAGGATGTCTCTGCTTTTCAGAGCTTACCTATTGTTAATTGCAAGCACATCACACAGTCTTGCCTTTGGGATTCATCTCACCTGCCTATAAATATCTGAAAGGATGCTCCAAGACAGCAACCTGGGTCCCTTCCAACAGCAAATGCAGGAGCACATGTTGCTACAGGGTAAAATCTCTCTCCTGGGCCAGGGGGCCAGGATGAATTGCCAAGTGCTGGTTGCTGTCTATTATTTTCACTGGCTAAAGGAGAAGTGTGGACAAATAGCTGAAACCAGCCAGTTTTTAGATCGTTAAAATAAGGTGAGACAAATGTACCCTTCGCAGCTGTATCTGTTTTGCTTTGCTTTTAAAAGATCTGCTTGGTTTTCCAACACATAAGCAAGAATTCTTGCTGTCAGGACAACTGCAGGAAGATTAAAGAAACTTCCTTCCCCCAGTGGCACATTGTTACTCTTCCTTAGCCATGTACTGGTGTTTTGTTTAAGCTCCTTCCCTCAAAGCACCTGGGGGTGGGCACACTGAGGCAGATGCTGGGTTGAAATGAACCTTTGCATGGGTTCAGGATGGAAAGTCAGCAATCCTGATGTTTGAAATGAATACTGAATCATGCACAGTCAGGCTGCTGAGTTTATATTTGTCTTTGCCCTTCCTCAGTCCCTAGTTTGAAAGAATATCTGTTCCAGAAGTCTACCAATATGAGGTCTTTTAAAAATGAGAGATTAATTGCAGTAATAGTTAACTGCAATTACTTGGCAGGACTGTCAGAGGAATCCATAATGGAAAGCCATATGTTACAGCCACACCTGATGCTGGGAGACACACTGCCTTTTACACAGATTTCTTGAGTTGTCCAGCAGGGGTTGGGGGTTATGGTTAATGTAAATTTAAAGTTTGCCTAGTTCATTTTTTTTTTTTTTAAATCTTAGACATTGTATGATTCCACCTTATTTTCTCACTTGTATTTACAGTCTTCCAGGATTGTACAATGAAGTTACCACATGGATATGACGAAATAACTAAAAGTCACAGAGATCATGGTAAAGAAACTGGAATAGTGAACTGGCATCCTAAGCTTCTTAATGTATTCTTAACTATCCCCTTATCACTGATGCTCATATGCATAAAAGGATGCTTTTATTTTGTAACAGCAAATGATTTGTTAGCTAGCCTCCACATCTGCTCCCCCGTAATTTAGATTAATGGCATTTATGTCTTTTCTTTAAAGAAATGATTGTTGCAGCTTTCCCATGGCACCAAAAGAAAGATGTCTATTGTTCTTCATGCTAATACTATGATTTTTAAAAGTCTGAGTTGTTTTTTTATTCACTTAAACTTGCAATAGGAATAGCAAAAATGAATTACATTTGCATTGCATAACATAAAGATGAAAGCACTTTGGTGAAGTCTTGATATACACTTAGGAAGCATTTTTAAAATTCCCATATTCCCAAAGTGTACATACACACATCGAGGATCAGTAGCTTGTTCAAAGGATAATTCATTATAATTTATACTGTTTGGCTACTGAAATGATATGCTTTCTTCTTCCAGTAAGATTCTGGGTTATCTGGAAGGATCACAGTCAGATGTTAGTTCTGTGGATGTAGTCATCCTATATCATGAGCCTTCTTGTGCCTTTGGATAAGAATTTTATGCCCAACATTAAAGATGGCCACGTTTTTACATAACTTACAACAGCTCAGTCTTTATGTTTGGAGGCTGCTGGGTCAGTTCCATAAGAGGACAGCACGTGGTCTGCACAGAATCTGGCAGGTCCATTAAAATCCTGCTAATTAGAGCTGCTTTTAGAAATTCAGGGATAGGATAGCTTACTGTCTGACTTGTCCTGCAATACCAGGTACAGCATCTTACCAATTATTTGTGCTTCAAGTTCTTTATTTGGTCTTGTTGGTTAAAACCACAACGTTGATCAAAAATCCAAGCAAACACAGAGAGCTTAGGTACCAAGAGCCTGGTGTATTCAGGAAGGCAACTGGAGAGCAGCTCTCAGTGTGCACAAGGCAGTGGCAGTACCCAGACTTTACTTTTAGATGCCTTCTTTTGTAATCCTTTGGCACATCAGAATGCAACTTTCTCAGTTTTTTCATCAGTGGTAAAAAAGAGAGATGATCCAATTTATTAATCGTCTGGGAAGAGGAAAAAACCCCACATTGCTACAATTTTGTTCAACAGTTCAGTTTTCATGATCTGTATATCCATATTGCTGATTAATTCACATTCCCAGTGAATTTACCTCACTCTAACAATTCAATATCTTTTAAAATTTGACTTGACTGAAGCGATTTTTTTCTCAGTTAATTCTGCTTGTTTCTAATTTGGAAGGCAAAGGCAGATCTGGCTTAGCACATCACTGATATCCCTCAACACTCTTCAGTTTTCATTTGGCCATTGGGGAATTCTTTAGTGGCTGAATGTGAGGTCCTAATTATATGCCTTTGTTGGAAAAGCTATTTTATTTCAGTCCTTTACCCTTCTGAGTCACAAAAGTAAAGCCGGAAAACTGAAGTGCCATTTGAAAACTGGGCGTTGGAAGACAACATGTGTACAATGGCAGTTCACATACTTTTTGTATCACTTAAAAAATCACGTGGTGTCCAAACTTGCAGCCTTGCACTATTCAAACAATAAACCATTGGGATCAGATTCCGGAATTGTGCCAAGGGAGTTATGATACAGTTTCTTTGATAATTGGCCTGTATAATTAGGTTATATTTCATTTAAAGAAAGCACCTAGCAAGACGAGTTCTGACTCCAGTCAGATTAATTCACACCAAGCACGATTTTTAATTACATTGAGGGATCTGGAGATGCAGCAAAGTGCTTCATTCACATGGTTTGATGGAGAAATGGGCTACAGTCTTTTTTTTATAAACCTCACTTCAACTTCCTTAAGACTGGTCCATCTTTCTTTTCTCCTCAGCTCTCCCAGCCTGTGTTCCAGGCTGGCTGTGAGCCATAGGGCACAGACCTGAAGCTCAGCACATGCTGCTATCAGCACAGAGTCAGGGTTTGCTAACCCATTTTGGGAGAAGGTATTTTCCTAGCAAGCACAGGGTGAGATCATGTCTGCTCATAAAAAGTGTAAGCAGACCCTCAGGTATCCAGGCAATGTCAATTATTTCTTCAAATTGCTGGCACACAGAGAGAAGCAGAGATTAAAAGCAAACATGGCCTTAACACACTGTTTATGAGTTGTGCTGTTCAGGGCTCAGCAAATGTTCTCAGGCAGCAAACCCCCAGGGAATCCACTTACTCTGCCCATCAGGCCCAGGTTCATAAATTATTATACTAGAAATAAGGAGCAGTGAAAAACATCAACATTATTTAACACTGTAGAGCTCTTTCTCCAATGAAAATACAGTTGCTACAAGGATGAACCACAGCTGAGGGATTTGGGAGTCTACTTGTGTCACAGCAAACTGAGCCTGGGCCACCAAGCATATAAGGAAGATTTTAGCAAAGCCAACTTAGTGGGAGCTTCCTGCTGTTTGCCTTAGCCTGCTGTGCTGATTCCAGCCTCCAGCTATGGATTGTACTGCTCTGGAATCCCTGAAGAACAGTTCTGAATGTGGAAGGGAGGTGAGAAGCAGGGCATCGATTCTTATCGATCCTCCAGCTCCACCTTTATCCTGGCTGGACAAAAACATCCCTTCCTAACATGCCCCCAGGTATTTTCCAGGGCTGGTCTTGCACTGGAGAGCACAAATAGAGCAGAAAACGCCATCCATCTTTCCAAGGAAAAGCAAGGACTAAACATTTTTCAGTTTACTTGTGTGAACAGTGCAGCACCTTGGTAATGAGCAGTTTGGAGGGTTCTCATTCTGGCGGGTTAAATGAATATTAGTGATGTTCAGGGAGGCTGCTGTGAACAGCCAAACACTGCTGGAGCTGTTTGTCAACAAGTTTTCAATCAAGGTGAGGCTCAGTGGATTAAAAAAAAACAAAACAGTTTATGAAGTACCATTGGGTAAAATACATTGCTTGAAGAAAGATTGCAAAAGAAACACAAGGGAAAACTATTATGCACATTATTAACTTATGGAATTTGATCTCCAGACAGAATTTAATTTGTGAGGCATTCTGTAATGTTCTAGTACTGTTAATGCTACGCTGTTTCATCACTACAATCATATGTTAACAGAGCAAACACATGCCCTGCAATGTTTTTTATTCTCATTTCTTCTCATAAATCTGTACTCAGATAGATGCCTTCCTTAAAGTCCTTAGATAGGAAAGTAAGAACAACATTACGGATTATTTAAGTGAAACCAAGCTAGTCCCAGTTTTTACATGGATACAATCCTTTTCCCAGATATTTTGCATTTTTGTCTACACCAAGCTACCAGTCACAACTAAAAGCAGTCCTGAGCCACCCCTGACAATAAGATGAGATGCTTACAAAAGTCAAGAGATTTTGAAGTATCTGCTTATGTCCTTGGGTTTTGGCCATGGATAAGATCCCTAACATGCAGATTTGCTCACCCTCCCCACCACAGAGCAGCACTGTCTTTTCTTTTTTAATTTCCAGAAAAAATGTTTGTTATAAATCTAGGATTAAGGCCAGATGTGGTCACAAACAAATTTGGGAAGCTGAAGTAATTGTTATTGGCTGAAAGTAATTGCTTCCTGTTACGACTACCATAGCAATTAATGCAATTCTCTATAATACTCTCAGGAATAATAAAGTTACTGGAGAAGAACAGCAAACAAACACCTTTGCCTGCTCTAGAAAACAGATTAGTACCAAAGCTGGTTTGTTATATGGACAGCAGGAGAGCTGCATCGTCCTTAGCACTGCACTTTCTTGGTTTTAAATGCTTGGCTTAGTCAAAGTCACGAGAGACAATTAGGTTTTTGTCACTTAGCAACCATAACTGGGTTCAGGAGCAAAGTAATTTGGAACAGACAACACTTGACTGCTAAATGCTACCACTGCAGCACACCTCCAACCTCTCACTGCTGCTCACAGCTGGGCAGGCTGGGGCACAGAAAAGCAATCAAGGTACCCTTTAAAAGAACGTTCACATTCCATTTGAACTGCTAGAGAAACTTTATCTTCCCCTGATTTCCCACCATCCCATCACCCACACAGGTGAGTTTTTGAAGAAATGCTCGAGACAGGAAGGACACGGGTAAGCATCTGAGGCTGTCTCAAGGCATCAAGTGCTGATGCCACCAAGTCAACTGCAGTGAAACACCTACGCAGATGTCCCAGTGGATCTCTCCTTCTGCATGTTCACTTGCATCACTTAGGTGCTTTTGAGTTTCAAGTACGTACTTAGGATGTCCCTGGATGAATAGGAAGTTTTGAATGAAAATACAACGAAATAATGAAATTACTATAATTCTACATTCCCTGCACATTTTGGGACTTGGGTACATCAATAGTGGTAGTTGCATCAAACATTGGTGACAAAAATATTATTCTTTTGTATAAAAATACTTAAATTAACTCTGTTTTCCCTCTCCCCAGAAGATCCTAATTCAGTGGATTTATAAAAACCCCACACTCCTTTCTCTGTCTACTCTTGTAACACGATGGAAGAGCCGGGAAAAGGAGTGTGGGGAAAGGGACTAGGTACTACCAAGAACAGTCAAGCAGACAATCTGGCCCAGACCTTGATGCACACCCACAGTGCAAGTAATTAAATATATACAAAGAGTTATTTGAGAAAATAAAGCACAGAAGACAGAAAAGTGACGAATTTAGGAGGATCACAATATGTAGTTAAGGCTCAAGGCCGAATTCTGATTTTGGTTGGAGCCAATCAGAGCAGGGGTTCTGAAAGGCTTGACTTGAGGGGTTCTGAAAGGCCCTACATACAAGGGCAGCATCAGGCCCCTTCTGCTTTACAGCTGCAACCAGACAAATGCACTCCTGACTCACAGATGCAGCACTCAGGGCCATACAGCATCATCCAGGAGAGAGTCAAGAGTGTATTTTCCTAGGAGTTTAAATACAGACTTGAAAAATGTTTGATGGATATTATAGGAGTTCCCAATGGAAGTAGAAGCTCAGCATGACTGGTCTCAGAGCACTAAGGGATGAAGAGACTTTGATATTCCAACATCCAGCTAAATCATTCAGTTCTAGAAGACTGAATAGATGCAGCTGAAAATGCCAATAGCCAAGTATTTCTCATTACTTTTTGCTGCTGAAAATGCTATGGATAAGGGAGGAAATGATTTTGGCTGGGGCATGCTATGCTTGCCTAGTAGTCCTTAAGTGTTTTGTTCAGCCTCAGTACATAGAAAGTAAAAATGTCTGAACATATTTATTGAGGGTTCTCCGCTTGCTGCACTTGGCAGCAAGTCTGTGACTGGCTGGAGAGTGCTGCTGCTGTTTGGGGGAGAGCAGCCTCCTCTCTTGCCACATTGTCTAATCCCTGGTGCTGGTGACCTGTTTACTGATCATTCCAGGGAGACATCTTACAGACATCATCTGCAGGGATGCAGGTACGCAGCAGAAAGGGAGTCAACAGATGCAAAGTGGAACTTGCAGCTACGGGCCTTCGGCAGCTGGAAAGCAACTGCTTGCCCTCAGAGCAGCTCTTGGGATAGCAGTGTCACAGAAGTGTACACTCACCTGAGTCCCTCACTGCACACCTCTAACCCCCTGCCCAGCCCAGTGCTGGTTATGTACCAGCTACGTGCAGCTTGTGTGTATTTTTCTTCTTTCCTACCCACTCACAGCTATTGTACCAAGCTGCCCTGTGCCGCTGGGGATCCTTCTCCACACAGAGAGCCCTGGGCACTTCCATCAGCCATGAAGCTCAGTGTCTCCTGACAGAGTAAAGGATTTTGAAGTGTGGGAAGAAGTAGAGAATCAATATACACAGCAAAAGTCTAAGGAATGCTTAGTCCTGTCTAATGGCACTCTTAGGCTTCAGAATATGATCAGAGCTCCTGGGAACCCCAGTCACAGAAGCAGCAGTGAGGTGAGAAGTGACCATTGCAATGAAAACAAGCAATATTCTGCAAAACCCCCAACTCTGAGAGCTAGTGGCTACTTAGGGGTTCAATATTTCTATGTCTAAAGTTTTTGTGTTCTGAGGACAGAATTAGTACAAGATCCAACATTTTTGGTATATTAGACGTGTATTAACTACGGTCTATAGAGAAATACAGTGACATTTAAATTGCTTCTAATAATGTAATTGCACCATGAAACTACTATATTTCCTTCTGCTAAAATAAGAAACAATGATTGTGATGATATTTCTGCTTTATTAAGAAATACTATTCTTTTTTAACTTATGCTTCTCATTAGCACCAAAAAAGGGGTAACCATGGATATAATTCTCAGGCTCAATTTATGCTTA
Organism: Chiroxiphia lanceolata; assembly: GCF_009829145.1. Classification (NCBI taxonomy): domain Eukaryota; kingdom Metazoa; phylum Chordata; class Aves; order Passeriformes; family Pipridae; genus Chiroxiphia; species Chiroxiphia lanceolata. The sequence continues at coordinate 8,696,195 of NC_045645.1, read as the reverse complement.
ATGATACGTTAAGTCTGCTCCTTAACTGCCAGAGAATGGGCTCCTGGGTGTTTCCTTCAGTTCATTTCTTAAGCATGTGCAGCATTCCTGCCTCCTAAAAATTTGTTCTATAAAAGGCTCTTATGTGTCTTTAGTACTGGAGGATCCTATTCTTCCTTCATTAGACTGGAAAGCCTGTGTGTTACCCAAACATTTGTTCAAATAATCACATTCCAAACTGGTTTCAAGACATACCTTTAAAATGTTCAGATGATCTTAGATTCTGAAAGTTATCAGGGATTAGTCTAATATTTTCCAGCCAAACCCCAGGGTTTTAGGTACTGAACTGAACATTGTGTTCCTGAAAGAGAAGAACAAATTGGAAAAGTGTAAATGTTAGGGGAGGTATGAGCCAGAAGCCAAAACTCCAAATAATTTTCCCTGAATCATCTTATGCTGTGAGACTTGAAACCTGCACAAATACTGTTTCCTCCTGAGGCAGAAACAGGAAGAATTTGAAATCTGTAAGGCTGAAAATAACTTTCCCAAATATCTTTCTCTTGCATTTCTGCTGCCACATTAGACATTAGAAAAAGTACAGAAGTGTTTGAAGGTTTGGATGTGGGCACCTGACAATATCATCTCTTGTGTGAGCCGCCATGAAGAGTTAGCACAGGGTGACTGTGCTGCAGGCATTGCTGGGCACGACCCGGTGAGCTTTGGCATGTGCAGAAGGAAACATGAAAACAACCTGCCCTGAATTCTTTGGCTGCAGCAGCACACCTGCATCCCCTCTAGAGCAATAAGCCCTGGGTGGAGAAGCGTTTTGTCTTAGCTGGTCCTTCTTTTCCTCTTTCTTTGTGTGCTTTTCAAACAGCATGAGAAAACAGACAGTGTATCCCTGACATTGCACCTCACAACTTTGTCCAAAACAAGCCTGGGCCACAGAACTTTCTGCAGATTATGATGAAGCTGGACCTGGCTGTGTATTGGCCAGTGTCCTCCACAGGGCATATCCACACAATTTCCAAGATTTTACCTCTGGTGTAAATAACCAGATGCCTTCCACAGGCTGTTATCTGATACATGTCATAGAGTCCTTTCTAAGTCCTTTCTCCATCCTTTCCTAATGTGCAAGCTTGTTACTCCTCTCTATTTCCCTTTCTCTGTATGTGACCATGTGGGATAAGCAATGGATGCTGAGCACTGTTCAGATACAGCTCAATGATCTGCCAGTGAATTCCTTCTGTGGGTGATTGAATTCCCCAAGTGTAACTTCTAGATTTAATTTAGACCCATTATATCCCTAAAACAGGATTCTGCACCTGCATTTTTCTCTGTCCTGGGATATCTTATGCTTCCTCATGTTATTCCATCAAGACACGTAAGCAGCTGTACAAAGCATTATGTTTTGTGATGGTTTTATTTTTGGCTGGTTCATAATTAACCATTAGCTGGTGAGTTAAAGAATTTTTCCACATCCCTGATCTAACACTAGAGACTGACTGCTCAGTGCAACCACTTTACAACTTCTTTTTTATTATTATTATTATTATTTAAGATATTGCAATATTCTAAGTAACTTAGAAAATTACTTTATTTTACTTTATTACGTGCTACCACTGAGGACTCTTCAGCTCCTCATACTACCTGCTGTTGCCAAGCTGATAAATATGAAACATTGCCTGTTGATAACCCACAAGGAACATTATTTTCCTCAAGTGGAACAAGCTCTCCAGTTGTGACGTATTAGGCCACCCATCAACATGCTAATCAGCAGCACAGGGAAGAGCAGAGCCAAAACTACAAACCCAAAAACTCATCAAAGCTTCAAGGAAATCTCTTGCATGTAACTCACCAGTGAGGCTGGCACGGATTTGCTGTAACTTTATGATCTTTCTGGTTCTGTCTCCATGGAACGGATGACATTTATATGAGAGGTAGTTTCCATGCTGACTGGGTGCTTTAAATGTGTACACAGAAGAGAGAATAATAAGAGACAAAGGTGAATCACCACTCATGAATGAAAAGTAGAGTCAGAGGGGAAGGGGGGGTAAGAATTAAGAGGTTTCTCTTGTAGTCTCAGAATGCCAGCCCCCTTCTCTTCTACCTCCCTTTCTCTTCCCTCCCTTGCCAATTTGCTGCTAATAATTAACCCAAACTTTCATCCGTGAGTGACCCAGACTCCCTCCTCCTCACCCCCAAATGATCTGATCACTTCTTAATCAAAAAATGCAGCAAACACTTGAAAACAACCCATGATCACCTGCCACACAGACTGCACCAGCATCATCCTTCTCTATGGGTCCTTTGCAGCTGGATGCATTCCCAAACATCTTCCTGCTTCCAAGTTCTGCCAAGGCAGCACGTGTATCTGAGTTGGCCAAACACTAGGTCACTCCACAGACTCCTGGTCACTTGTAGGTTCATAGCTACTTATTTTCCTTATTGTCTCAACCCTCCTACCTTTTGCCTTAACAGTGGAGGTGGGGCTGTGCTGCAGGATTGGGATTCATACTCACTTCTGCGAGGGAAAGGCTTCCATGTCTGAGGTGGGAGCTTAACTCCTCAGGGCTGGAAGGCTAAGCTTTGAGAGAGAAGATTGTGTTTACAGTGAGGATTTCTTCTTGTCCCAGTTTTGCTTTTACTGAAAGGGACTGACATATTTTGATCTGCATTAGGAGCAATGACTCTGCATCAGACAGAGTAAATTATATCTTAGACAATTAAATATGGAGGGGATTCTTAGGAATGAAGTTTGCACATTCTCAGATTGAGCTCTCAGATTTCTTACCTGGAAAGAAATGAGATGAAAAATGCAATTTTTATCTCTAAAACAAAATGCACATCCCTAATATATTGACTTAGGTGCATTTACCTCTTCATTTTACCAGCACAAATACAGCTTAGATATGACCTTTGCTTTCCCAGCTCCTGCCTTCCCATGGCAATGGAGAAAAAACCCCATGAAATATTCACAAATTACAGGACCTAATAAATTGTCCTGACTAATATGACGAATCATATTAGTCAGAGGTGATCTGTACATGTAGTCACCAGAGCCAACAACTTTAGTACTTCATTTCCCAACTGTGGCTCAATTCATTACTACTTTTAAAAAACAATGTATTGCATCAATACATAATCCATTTCTTGGAGTTACCTGTTAATTGTGGAGAGATTCTGACTTTGTTGCCTCCATCACAAATAAAGCCATATATTTCACTTGAAATTTCTGGCTTTTCATTCCATATAAAACACTCCATTACAACCTCATGTGACAATAAAGTCACTGCACCATGTTTCTCAGCACATTAAAATAAAGAATAAGGTACTCATCTCTGCTTAAAAATGCAAAGAAAAATTATTTGGCTGCAATATTTTCTCTTCTGTAGAAAGGATTTTGGGATCTATTTTTAAGAACAACAAAATGCAAACTAACATTGCACTGAAAATCAACAAGTTCCTTTACCTTGTTAAAAGCCAAATGCACAAATACTGGTTCTTCAATTACTTTCTCTCACTTCTTCACAGCTAAAAAAATCCCTGTAGCAAAATCAGTAACAGACTGAAGGGTGCAACCAGTCTGTAAAGCTCAGATGGGATGAAAAATTGAGCCTTGAAACTTTGCAAATCAGTCTCTCTGAGTCAATTTTCCCCCAGCTGAATCTATGCCTTGACTGTCCTCATTCCCCACAGGTAGTTATGGCACTGGCAATTTGAAGTAACTTGCTGGTATTCAGCATGTTACTTTATTTCCTCTCCCAAAATTCAGTTGTGCTGGTTTGACATTCTGATTCAGCATTGTGGAAGGAGCAGACACAACTTACTGATATTTCTATGGTTGACTGAAAAATACTGATTTAATTTTGCAGTTCATTCATTAAGGAAAACGCACTTTCATTACATTCCTTTGCAGAACTAAGTAGTTATTCATCAGGAACAAGACAAATAACTTGCTCTCCCTGCAGGAAGTCACAGCTTTGGGCGGGGACGGTTCTGATGTGAGGTTTGGTTTCCACAAGGATTTTCTGGTGGAATTGACAACATAAAATTTTCATAAACCATCTGCTCGTGCTCCTCTGATTCTGGGGAAAATCCTGTCTCTTGCTTCTGCCCACCCACTTGGAATTGATAGAGATTTTGCCTGGATGGGGGCTCAGGAAGTTCAGGATGCTGTCCCATCAACCCCAGGTCCCTCTGCAGAAGTTCATCCACAGCCATCCAAAGCCTGAACAAGCCATTTTCCCTTTAAATCTCTAGGTCACACTGCATGACCCAGCCGGTAAAATGCTCAGCACAGCTGATGGAGCAGATTAAAAACATCACGGGCCTGAACACCTTCTTGCCAGTAGCTTTTTTTTAACCAAGGGGAAAGCAAAGCTGTGGTTTCATAAGATACTCTTCAGCTAAAGCATCCTGAAACATCAACTGCAAAAAAGGTGCTTATATGCACTTCTTTGTACTTACGCTGCTGCTTCCACTAATGGATTTCAACCACTCTGTGTTGCTGTTGCCATCAAAATGTACTCTGTGTACAAAACACGGATCTTCAACAGCTTTTCTAAAGGAGATGGGTTGGAAAAAGTATAGGAATACAGGAGAGGGCTGAAAAGATGTTTTTAAGCAGCAAGTATAAAGCATATGTAGAATCTAAATTTCAGTATATTGGTTATAGACTTAGGGATTTCAGAGATGCCTGGATAGATTCTTCCCACACAAAGGCATCTCAAACAAATGTGCTCTGTGCACACACACACACACAAATCAATTATCTCTACCTGTAGATCACACTTTTGTGGTCACTAAGGAACAATAGAGTGACAGAAGGGGGATGTAAAGGGCACTAATCCCACTGAGCACTAGAAACCAGCATGTGTTTTGAAAGACCTACACCAGAAATAAATGATGTTGGGAACTCGGACAGATCCTGGTGGTGGTTGTTCAGATCAGCTTTTCATTTTTTTCAATTTCTCAGTGTAGCAGAGATGTCTTTTTTTGAACCAGAAATAGCTTCATATGGCTAAGAGCTGACTCTCCAAAAACTGGTCCATTGCAAAATCCTCTCATCCTCTGCTTTTAATGCAATATATAATGGATCTTTACCCCACTATTCAGTGTCTGTCAAAATATGAACTCTATTTATACTTTTTCTTAACTTCCTAAACTTCCAGACAAATGGCTATGAAAAGAACAAGTACATCTTCCACAAACACCTCCTAATTGACTATTCTTCTGACCTTATAACTATAATCACTTCTAAATCTATTTGAAAAACTTTTAAATTCCTTACCTCAAATTAAGAGACAGGATTTCTGTGAGCTTCAGGCTAACAGAAAAAAAACTTAAAAGCTTCTCATTTGTATTCCTAGGAAGTAGCTGAATTTTTATGCTCTTCCTGCTTAATGTTTTCCACAACTTGAGCCATGTAACAGTCATGAGGATCTCCAGCATTTGTCACATTAGGAAAATAATTAAAACACACATTATTTTCATTCAGTAAAACTGTGACTTTTCGCTGGTCTTTCTTCCCTGATTTAGAAGTTGAAAAAGATAGGGCCCTTAGGAATTACACTTAAATAAAGTGATTAATTATCAAAGACATTAAATACTTCATTGATTGTGTGGGACTACTGATTAGGCATTTTCTGCTTAGACCCAAAGTCAGATGAAATAATACAAGGGAACAGCCAGACGTTAATATTGCAACATCTAGAATGGTAGGGATGACAAAGGCAGATCCCTTTGGAGTGAGCTGCCACTTCTGCCAGCAGAACTCCAAAGAAAGATGCAGCCAGCCCCAGAAGTGCCAGTGGGAATCAGGCTGGTCCCAGGGAAATCCATCAGGAGCTGCAGCTTGTGCTGCTCCGCTGGCATCTATAAGTGCAGAGACAAACACACTTTCTATACCCCACAGACCAAGAGGCCTATTCCATACTATTCCACAATTCTCCCATTTTTATTTTGACCCTATGATTAGAAAAATTCCCCAACTCTGACAAACAAAAAATACTCATAGAAACTTCTGTGAGCTTTAGTAGCTTCTGTACAGCTGATGGCAGCACAACAGCCCTGAATTTGCTTTACTATGGTAATTTAAGCAATTTAAGCTTAAAATGTTCCCAGGGCAAAAATTAGGGCTATGCCTAACAAGTACATTAAGCCTTATTATGCCTATTAAGCACAGGGAGTCACCCCTGTTGTGACTGCACATTGAAAGCTGTTATGGGCAGTGTACTGAGTCCCTAATCAAACCAGCGTGGGAGGTACTTTTTGGTGACATTTAGAATACCTCAATTACAAAATAACTACCTAAAAGGGCAAAGAAATGGATTTTCCTAACACAAAACAAAAACAGGCATTAGACATAGGCATTAGATTGAAAGCATTTGTTTTTTTGCATTCTGGTTTTTATTCTGTTACTTCGGTATCTTAAGATATTCAAAATAAATAAAAAGCCTGATATTTGAGGGGAAAACAACCTTCTCATCTGAAGAATGAAAGATTTAGAAATTGTCTGAGAGAAAAAAAGAATCAAAGCTATTTAGATCTGCAACATTCAAAATAGAGTATATTTTGTTACTTTAAATATCTTTAATACTTTAAAATCTAAAAATTAAAGTGCTAGCTCAGGTTTGTATGTAGTTAAAATAACTTAAATCCTCTTTTTTCTCATCTTCCATAAGCCTTTTATTGATGGTTCAAAAGGAAGCATATGCTTCCAGAATGTGTATCTCAGGGCTGGGATTCTCAAAGGAAACTACATGGCAAAAATCATAAATCCTTTTCCCTTCTGCTCTTTGACAGCCCAAATCAAGAAACTTATGAGGCTGGAGGATCAGGTTTATGTCCTGTTGTTATAAAAATACTTTCTTTGTGCATCCAATGTGGTTTCAATTTTCTAGAAGGCCGCAATGGCAAATGCCAGTTTAGTGAGATATTATATGCAAACAGCTATTGAAAGAATATTAACCATATTCCCTACTCTTTTTGCAGGCACTGGTGTATTATTTCACACAAGAGTAGATTAGATCAGAAGCACTTTGGGGTTTTGATGCATAATACCAGATGGCTACAGTTTAATTTTCAAGGACTATCACACAAAAAGCTGTCACTCCCAAAGCGTAGACAAGGATTTTATCTTAAAAAGTTGAAATATAACCAGAGAAAAAACTGACATGGTAAGTAAATATTTCAGGCTTCACCTGCAAATGGAAGATATAATCTGTCTACTGCCTTAACATCAATAGCATGGTTAAATATTTTTGAAATTCTTTTCATCACTCACCGTAAAGAATTCTCACAAGATAAAAAGAAATAATTATCATTAATGTTCATAATTTCAGGACTGAGAGCTTGAAAGACTTGAAAACTCAAATATGACAGTTAAGGCTGTGTTGGTAGTTCTGAGACTTCTGGGGAAATAAAATGTGCAATTAGAGTTCTTTGATTACCTGAAGGAATGCAACACTTCACAAATTAGTGCTCCAAATTGAAATACTACTTGAAAATTTTTATGTTTGCTTCACAAGAAATATTCCAATGTATTTTGATGCAGAATCTGCAAAACAATTGTGGATATTTATTTCAAGTCATTTCAGTGTATACTGCTTCCAGTTAAAACAGCTGTTAAAACCAGAACTTCCCTGCAAAACTTCACTCTTTACTAACTTCATCTTTTGTTGGAATTCTCCTGTCAAAATAATTTCCAGATTCATGTGGATCTTCTGAGGAAGAAAAGGTGGGGGGAAATGATCAATTAATAAAAATACAACACAAGTGCCAGATTTTATTGAGGTACTGCTTTCACATTGGTATGTGCACCCAACAGTCACATTGGACTAAAGACAACCGTGTTCATGACATGAAGACACCACATTAAGATGGCACACAGGGAAGGCTTCAAATAAAGCTTGGTCAACGTGGTGTGCCAAATTCTGCTCTGCTTGACAACTGTGTCATCTCACTGGGATTGCACAGGGTAAAGACAACAACTTGCATGAAAACGACTGACAGCAGTAGCTGGAATGTGCAAATCAAAACATACTGTTTCTCAGTACAGAACCATACACAAACATATGCAGGCACAGCTTCAGATTGGCCTCTGGTTATCCACAGTGGCTGTAATAGCCAGGAAACACCTCTGGAAGAGTGAGTGAGGTTCTCAGTCACAGTCCATCCTTGCAGCTTAGGAAATTTCTTGAAGCCACTTGGCTTTGTCAGCAGCTTGTTCTGGTGGGGGCCTTGTGAAGGATGCAGCTCTGCATCTGCAAAATACCAATCAGAGTTCAGAAATAGACTGAAGAGGGGAAGCATTTTTTCCTCTGCTGCTTAGCAGAGTTGATAAGAAGATCCTACAAAAAAAACCAGAGCAAACCACACAGCTCAATCCATTTCACTGCCATTACTTCTTTCCAAGTACATCTTTCTATTCCTAACCTTGTGAAGAACACCTCTGAAGGGCATTACCACAGCTATGGAACACTAAATGCCCCCTCTGGAGGTGTATGTGGATAGGTAGCTCTGCTGATGCTCCTATGCTGTGAAAGCGAGGATTTCCCCTTGCCTGTGGCAAAGGCTCAAGGCAAAATGAGGCTAGAACAAAAAAAAAAGGCTCAGTAGACAGAGTCATTCATCTAACATTTCTGTGCAGTGCCTTGTGGAAAATGTATCACTAATACTTACATTAAACCACACATTTAATTTCTTTTTAATGATAGACATACTCACAATGTGTGCTTTTAATCCTGAAAGACACCAGAATATATTCCAAACTACACTTGAGAAATTTCTTTACAAATAAATTACTCTACTGCTCATTAAAGGAGGATTGATTCCGAGGTGAAGCCCAACAGCTGTTGGTACAGATGGGTTTAGAAGCAAATGCTCTTCTGGATATGCAAAAAAAATGGACATGCACTGAAGTCTGGCTGGAAAATTTCAGCTAATTCAGCTACTGACAGAAGTTCTGAAGCATGAAATTTTGGATTCAAGGCAGATGGCAACTGGCAGCAAAGAGCATCCTAACCAGCGAAGAACATCACTTCATACTCGTTCATTAAGAGGAATGATGCTTATCTGAATTATCAGTGATGCCTTTTGTAGATTCTCGATGTTTTTCTGCTTAAAGCTCTGAAGATGGTTATACATTTCTGACCAACTTAAATGAAAACATGAGACATCCATATAAACATAGCTTTGTCCCCTCCCCAGGATTGCCATCTGGCTGACTGCAGGCTCAGGATGAGCCAAGAGGGCAAACCCCAGCCTGGGGCGTGATAAACACCGACTAACCAGCTGGTCAGGAGAGGGGATTATCCCACTGTATTTAGCCTTGGTGAGGCTCACACTGAATACAGGAGGCAGTTCTGGGCTCTACAAGTTAAGAAGAATGGTAAGGTGCTCAAAAGCATCCAGTGGAGGGCAACAAAGCTGGAGAAAGGGCTGGAAGGATGGCTGGAAGGATGTCCTATGAGCAATGCCTGAGGACTTTGGACTTGTCTAGTTTGGGGACAAGGAGGCTGAGAGGTGACCTCTCTCCAGCTTCCTGGCAGAGACTGGTGAGGCCCTGGCACAGATTGCCCAGAGAAACTGGCTGCCCCATCCCTAAAGTATTCAAGGCCAGGTTGGATGGGACTTGGAGCAACCTGGTCTAGTGGAAGGTGTCCCTGCCCATGGCGGGGGGTTGGAATGAAATGAGCTTAAAGTCCCTTCCAACCCAAATCGTGCTGTGATTCTGTGATCTCTTCTCCCTAGTATCCAGTGATAGGGTACATGGGAATGGTTCAAAGCTGCATCAGGAGAGGTTTAGACTGGACATTAGGAAGCATTTCTTTATTACTTAGTCAACTATTCTCCCTTAGGTATATTTGAGGATTTGGTTTCTCCTTTTTTATTGCATCTCACCTTTTTTTTTTCAGAACACTTCTTCGGGGCACTGAGATAATTCTGAAAGGTAGTTTTGCCCCAGAATCTTGCAACCCTTCCCAGGGTGGTGTCATTCATAAATTTGATACATATCCTCTAGTCCTTCAGCCAAGCTCTTACTATTGAACTGGGATAGAGCACCGAGACATCTTTCTTCCCTCCAAAATGTGTTTGAGAATGAGTCACTGAAAACTTCTCTTTGATTGCATTTTCATAAAGATCTGTAGTCAGAGCCACTTGTTCCCACTTATCTGATAGGCAAAATTACCTTGACAAAGAGAGAAATTACACTGGTTTGTCGTGATTTGTCTTCATGAAATCTGTGTCACATTTTTCTTGTGCGTAACTCAATTGTCTAATAATGCAATATGTTATCAATCTAAGTTAGAAGCAATGCCTCCAGCTGCCTAGTTCCTCTCCTTTCCCTTTTTAAAGCTAAAAGCTGTGTTTGCCCTTTTGCTGGAAAAGAACACACAAACAAACTTGAACTGTGTGTTGAACCACATCAGTTGGAACAGGGGTCCTGTTCCTAATTAAAACCCAATGAATTTGGCAGAGGAATTCTGCATGCTAAATCAAATCTAATTGGCACCTGTAGCTTTCTCACAGCAGTAGAAAGTGATGGAGTCTCTGGCTCAACGCTGCAGTGTGGAGTGGCTCCCCATGATAGGTGTGGGCATGGAATCTGCAACCAGCAGAGGTGAAAAGCAGAGGACAAAAAACAACTTGAGACCTGGAATTTCTACCAACACTTAAGCATATTATTTGTTGAGGTTCAGAAAAGATCCTTGCCTCCTTTTTCATTTTCCCATAAAGTTTCCAGCTCTTCCACTGTGGATCAGGAAGAAAAAGGCTCACAGGCTAAGGAGGTCGTTTTCCTGGATTTAGCTCCAAAAGAGGTCTCAGGTATTTTGAGTCTTCATGATAATGCCAGCCTCATTTTGCCAACACAAAGAGTTGGGTAATTCACGCACAAAAAAAGGCTCTAAATTTTTTTGTCTTTATATAATGCATGCATTCAAACCCTAGAGAAGTCCTTTGCAGCTGGCCTTTCATTCTTTCCCTGTTTCTCTCTCCCTGGAAGCAATAGTGGTCTGCAGGCTGCACTTCAGGGCACCCCATAAACAGGAGCTTCTCTGCCACAGTGGAAGGCAGGCAAGCAGAAGCATGAGGAAATGAGAGGCTCATGGCCCTCAGAAAGCAATGCCACATTCCCAGACCTCAGCTCGTCTCAGTACTTGGCACCTGCCTCGGATATTTTCGGATTTTCTCACTACAGACGGTTTTCTGACTGCAGGATCCATTTTAGTCTTCCCATGGCATTTTTCTCCCACAAGCCATTTCATTTGCAACAGCAGAAAAAAAATGTGTGGAGGTGGTTGGGAGTTTTGAAATGAGTTTTGTTACGCTGAAGTATTTTTATGAGGACCAGCAGCCCAAACCAACCCGTTGTGCCCATAAAGAGCACTGAGAAAGGTGCATTGGCACTTGGGATGCACAGGGTGGCTTTTTTTAAGGGTACAAGAGAAAATACATGAAGTAGGGAACTCCTGACACATTCCCTTTCCTGCTTATCTGAGAACAACCTGCTGAGCAGAGGACCTCTTATTTTTCCTGTGACAGACATTGCTGATCCGCAGCTGTTCTCACACTGTGCCTGCCTAGCCATGAGCTTTCACCCCCTGCAGAAAGTAAAATGCATGTTTCATGCCACCTGAAGTCCTTTGCATTATTGATAAATTCCTCTTAAGCCTAAAGTACAACTCATCTCTACTGGCATACATTTTAAATACTATTTTGCATGGTCTGTGTCATAGGCAGTATGACCTTTAAACAGGATTTCAGCATTGGTTTTTATCAAGTTTCTGCCAAGGTAATCCCCTCCAGTTCTCTGTCAGACTTGACTCAGCACTCACAGGTGGCATCCCCCCAAAGCAAAGTATGACTAAACTGCCCAGCAGACACCTCACTGCTCTCACCCTTTGTCACACAGGAGACTTTCTAGCAGTTATTCACTAAAGAAATTCTTCTGAACAAGTTACAGTGTTTGCCACCTTAGTATAAGCTCTGGTGCATCCAGGACAGCATCAGGGAAAGGACAAAGACAGCATAAGGGGAATATAATCTTCTCTGGCACATAACCATGATGGAGTATTCATGTACCAGTAAATCAGGAAGAGATTTGTCTGTGGAAGGACTCTGTCCAAGTCTCTGCAGATACATCCCTGTGCAAGGGTAGCATCAGGGCAGTGTATAAATAAATCAGAGACAGTTGCCACTGCTTTTCAGAAAGTTAAAAAGAAAGAATCATGGCATTTTATGGAATCCATATAAAACAGAGTAAAGAATATACAAAAACAATAGAGTAAGACGAAAATAAGTGTTCTCAGTACCTATTTTCTTTACAGCATTGGTAGAATCCATCCAGTGCCTCTGTTTTTTAACATACTGAACTCCCTCTGGTTTCACTGTCTGTAAAACAAAAGCATTTTTAGTAGAACTAACAGCATTCTTCTTCTTTTAGTTCCAAGTAGTAATATACAGATGTGCCCACTGCACTAGAAAAAACACAGTTCCTGGAATCTTCTACAGTTTTTAGAGGATAGATCAAAACCATTCCACTTTCCATTTCTGGGCCTCCAGGAGGCTGCAATTATTAGCATACTTGTGTTAAAAAGGAATAAATATCAAAGGGAAAAAGCAGTTTAAGGTAGCAGCACTGTGGTATAAGTAGGACTTATAGCAGGGAATCAGAGTGTCTGCTACAAGAAACTGCATGGGAAAAAAAGCCCATATTCAAGAAAGTAAGTCAGAAATCTCAAACTTTCATTCCTCTCCAAACATGATCAGTCACTACTGCCTTCACTGCACCTTCCACCCAGTGAGCCCAAAGCACTGTGTGTGTGTGTGAGGAGGTTTCTCTGCATGAAAGAAATGTTACCCATGTTTGACAGAAAGATTAAAGTGATGACATGAGCAAATAAAGCCATTTTTAGTCAGGCATTTCACCAGTTGCCCAGAAAATCTGTAGTTCTGGCAACTCCCATCTTTTGAGCCTTTGCTTTTGATGCTTAGTAGCATTCAAATGTTTTCCAGAGCACAACTTCACAGGTTAAAGTAAGTAATATTTATTAAAACTCCACTGGCTAACTGATCCAGACACCTGCTTGGAGCAGAATGGCTGGAATCTTTGGATTCAGTGCAGATAACTCGAGTTTGCCCAACTGCTCAGAATAACTAAAGCAAAGGCAGCCCTGCAGGGAGGGACAAGAGATGCTCTGCCAGTGGTTTCACTGATACCTGCTGACAGCTGGGAAAGTAAAGCTCTGGAAGGACTTTCCTGACCACACTTTGAACTCAATTTATTTTCTTTCTTACCTGATATTCACACTTTGAACTCAATTTATTTTCTTTCTTACCTGATATTCCTTCTTTCATTCCTTTCCCACTTTCCTCGTTCTGTTTCCTGCTACTGTGCTTCCCGTGCTAATCCCCGTACCCATGAACAACAGGTCATACTTTGAGTCCCTCCTCTCACTTTTCACTGCCCTAAACCTCCACTTGCTTCCCACCCTCCAGGCTGCATCTCCACGTCCCCAAGCAGCCTGACCCTGCTCTCCAGCCCCCCCACAGTCACTGCTCCACTCCCTGGCCCTCCAAGGCTTTCTCCATCCCCTCTGGAATTGTTGCCTCCCTGCTCTGCTGCTCTCAACTCCATTAGTCCCCAGCCTTTTCCACATGCTCCTGGCACATTCAGGTGCTTGCAGTTTTCTCCTTTATCTACCAGTTCCAAACCTCTCCCTGCTCCCTCCTCTCATCTAAGTCTCCTTATGGAGCTCATCAATCTTCCTTGCAAGCCAAGTTTTCTTATATTTCCCAACACCCTCCAGCCCAACACTGTCTTGGACCTCATTTTCCACTTTTCCACTGCTTGGGCCAACACAAAGAACAAAGAGAATTGAAAAGATAAGCTTAACAGGGCAGGGTACTTCTGCCCAAGAAAGTGTATGGGGAAGGGATTAAAAAACAGGTTCCCTGAATCCAAAACAGAAGAAAAGTCGAGAATTCTAGTATTTTAATTAAAAAACCAAACACCTGACACAAAGCAAATTGGGCAAAGGAATTATTTGGTTTTGAGGTGTTTTGAAAGTTGCACTTTATTCTGTTTGAATTGAACAAGCTGCAGTTTGGTTTCAAAGATGTCAAAATGGGATTTAAGCCAAGATCTCAGTTGAAACCAACTACATGAGTTATTTCAGCTGTGATAAAAAACAAACAGAAAAAGCAAAAAAAAAAAAAAATTTCTACTCAGTTATAGAGGAAGGCACCTTATTTTTGAAGCCTATACCAGCTATAGGTATCTTTGCAGTAAAAAACCTGACTTAATGAGCTGCAAAAATCTCACTGCTACGAGAAGGTTTCGGAAATTTAAAAGCTAAGAAGTCCAATAAAAACATTTCCAAATTTAATCTTTCCTAGTGATGTAACCTCCACTAAATTTGAATTTCCAGGTCCAAAAAAAAATTTTTCTTCTTTTTTTTTTTTCCTTTGAACAGTTGAGCCCATTTGGCTGATTTTTCCCCATATACAAATCTGAGGCAGATGATTGGTGAAGACAAAAGTAGCCTGAGCGGGGAAAATTTAAGGCCAGCTACCAGAAGACCATATAGTTGCCATTATTGATAAACCTGGAAAGCAAAGTTATCAGTGCACACTCCAAAAGCCAAGCAGTGTGTCTGAATTCAGACAGCAGCTACCTGCTTTCAGAACCAAGAGTCGGATAATTCTACTGAACTAAGAAGGGGAATGTGTGAGACTTTGGTACCTTTTCATCAAAATATCTGAATATCTCAAGTATTTGCATCATGCCCCATGAGGAATCTTTAATTAAGGAGAGAAATAGGAACAAGAAGGTCATCTGGCTATTTTTCAAGCTGAGTTTTTCCTTTTAATTAAATGAAACCATGAACTTCTGCATACTATGATGTCATTGCTTTGCAAGAACAAGAAATTAATAATTTCCATTAAAGTACATTTTCCCCAGCACTTCTGATTAATTTACAAGGTCACAGTTCTCTTCACACTCCAACCCAAAGGTCCCTGCTGTCTGACTCTGAATGCATTACAGAGGTCCTCCTGTGCTAAATTTTAAGGGAAAATGCGAGTTACCATCATAAAATACAATTTGCTATTCTTGCTTTGCAGTGGTATGGAACACCTCACCTCAAAGGTCTTCCCAGATCTGGAAGAAATACAGGGGCAACTCAGAAAATGTGTTTAAAAACTTTTAGGTCACCAAGGTGGAGAGTCTCTGTCTACCTTTTATACCTCTGATAGCAAAGCCTATCTTAAGGAGCCAGCAGAGATGGTCCCTCCTCTCCCATCAGCTGCCTGCCCAAGGGAAATATGTGTGCATCTTTCCCCAGAGCTGAGCAGATGTGCCTTTAGATTCCTCCTTTTCTGCCTGTTTACCTCCTCTCCTGACAATTAGGTAATGTTTCCTCAGCCCTCCTTGTCTCCAGCACTGGGAGATGTTCCAGCATTATTCACTCGACCTTAACGAAACACTTGCAATCTTTTGACTTCTTAGTTCCCTACATTCTCAAGGGGATAAACCTTTTGAACAAAGAGAAGCTTTTGGTTAGAAGAACAAAGCATATGGCCAAATTCCCTTCTACCTTGGATAAATCCATAATGTTTGAATGCTCAGGGCATGGATTTCTTTGGCACCTTTTTTTACCAGCATTATAGTTTTCCAGCCTTCGAGTGGGAGAAACAGAAACATCAAAAAATGAGTTCAATGAAAAATCCTTTCTCTCAGAAAGAGCTTAAAGAGCAAAGAAAGAGCTTAAAGAGCAACTTGTATAATTAAAAAGCAAGTTCACTATGCTAAGAGGAAGTATGCTCCAAGGATTTGGGAAGTCTTGGTCTCAAAAAGCATGGTTCAATTCCTGGGTCGAGCCAGTCTTGGAGCTGGTTTTTAGAGGTAATGTAAGCAAAAGGACAAAGGTCTTCTGGTTAGTGATGTCCCTTCAAAATTCCACTGGACATTAATGTCTAAACTGACACAAGGCATTAAAAATGTGACAGTTCCCTGCAGTTCTGTCTCTTGGGAGATGGGTTATAGCATCTCCCTACTTCAGCAAGGCAGCTTTGAGGATAGAGAGGAACAGCTGAGAAGCCCTTTGACACTTGGGCAAGGCAGAACATCAGCTCTCAAGCCAAAGCCTGTGTGAACCTCACATTGTAAGCACAGTGCAAACAGTGAAAAAGCAAGGTGTAAAGAGCTGAGACTGCCTGTAAAAGGAGAGGATTTCACTGAAAGAGTAATAAAGTACATTGCTGTTTTTTATTGAGAAATACTTGATCTGACAAGACACTAGGCTGTCAATTCCTTGAAATGCAGGGTCTTCTCATTTGCCTGTTCAGACTGTCTTGCATATTAGGGATCAACTCTGCACTCTACACTATGATACTACAAATAGAACTGTGTAACTCCAGTAACATTTAAGGGGTTCTTCCTTCTCTATACCAGTGACTGAGCTCATTTTTCTTGAAATTCAGTGTTCAGATTAAAATGTTAAGTTTTGCTAGGGCTAAAACATCCTTAGTTAACTCAGGAACCCAGACTGTAATATCTCTGCTGGTGCTATTGAAGACCATTTGCCCAAGGCTAAACAGAGGCAAATTCCAGTTGATCTGCCTTTTCCATAATCAGAAACTTTAATAAAGGCTTCACATCCACTTTATTGTTAAATTTATGATCAATCTTGAAACTATTTCTGTAAAAATTCAACTATTCCACCTCTTTCTTTAGGGGATCTTGGATGAGCCCACAGAACCATGACCAACTTTAACTATTCCATGATGTACAAAAGGCATACAATAATCAATTGTATGTTTAATGAAGTATAAAACTCTAACTGAGCTGATGTATTATGCATGAAATTGAACACAATAAAAAATACTGCCTTCAGAAACGAATGCTCTCTGAATGCTCCAGGGATACAGATGTTGCACAACACCTAATGTGCCACACAGCCTTCACCTAAAGGTAAGATTATGCTAGTTTAGAAAAAGCTGGGTTGAACTGAGTTCAGATAAAACTCTTGGTCCCCAGGCCTGCAGTTTCCTGAAGCTTCTAAAAACTGTTTTAATTTTTTAATTCATTTTTATTGTCTAGAAATTATTATCCTCAGATCTCAGAAGAACTGGAAGAGGAGGAGAGAGGCTGTTTTCATTGCTCCCCAGACCTGAAAGCAGCTAACCAGTCACGTCCTCAGACACTCAGACCTAGTCATGCCCTCAGATACTCAGACCTTGCACGACTCTCATGCAAAAGAAACCCAAGGATGATGAAAACAAGCACTCAGGCTTGTCAGTGAAATCCTTCAGCATTTCACAGGCAAAGAAGCAACTGGCTTTCAATTTCCAGCAGTCCATCTCATGAACAGCTAAAGCTATCAGGGCTTAGATGTGAAATAATTGTCATTCAGAGCAGCCAAAGAAGCAGAATAATAAAAGTGAAAAACACGGGATGAGAGCAAAGCCAAAGCGGTGTTTAAATGCAAAGTAACGGAGCCTGAACAAAGCCCCAGAGCACACAGGAGGTGGCTGGGAAAAGGCAAAGATCTCCCAGCTTCCTGGGCTCATAACATTTGGAATCTCGAGATGGGATGCCTGCAGGAATGCTGGGTCATCAGTGAGGGAGCTTGGGATGTTGTTCACCTCATGACAGGAAAAGAGGAATACCTCTAATGCCCAAGCAGGATGTGGGTTTGCAGCGGGGTCCAACTTGGTATAGAAAGATGGAATCCCTGCCTCCTTCCCAGCTCCCCATGTGCCAAACATGTCTGGCACAAAAATGCAAGGCATGAGGAGAACAGCACTGCTGTCCTGGCAATGGATTAACAGCTGATGTCATAGCAGGAAAACTTGAGGGAAGAAGTTGAACAGCAACACACTGAAAAGCATAATGGCAGTCTATAATTAGAACACAACCATCTTGGAGCACCAGAGCATTTTGTTCATCCCACCCAAGAGTTTATTTAGGCTGTTCTAGGTAGCAGGTCTTATTTCCACTCTCTCTCCAGGACAAGTGTGAAGTTTTCAATTTGCAGATTAGTAGCAGTTTGTTGAATGTGCAACACTCATTTCAGCAGCTTGCTCAGCTTACACAGCTCCAAAGGGAGGCTTTGCAGTTCCTGATGGCCCAAAGAACTACTTTTAGACCAAAATCTGCATCCTCTGGAGAAAAAAATAAGACATAGGAAGCTTGGGATGAAGTGGACTGTGTTAACTAGACACTCAGGAGGGGGCTTACTGCTCTATAATAGGCAGTAACTCATTGGTAATTTACTGCCATGGAGGTAGAGAAGCATTTTAAAATAACAAATTAAAAAAACTGGAGGTGAGGGGACTTTTTTTCCAAGAATTATTCCCCTTTTTCAACTTGTTCAACTTCCAATGCCTAACTAAGTAAAATATCCCGAGCTCACGTTAAATGTTTTGAGTTTGGTCCGGATTTCACACAGAAGGTAAAACAGCAGGACAACTCCATTACATCTTGAGGTCCCCATCAGAAACAAAATACACACTGTTGGACTTCTCCACATCCATTTAAAGACAGAATAAGACTTTTCCTCTGCAGGTGATTATGTACATCAAAACCAACAGGTCTTACCTGCCATCTGCAAGCTTAAACCAGTATCCAGTTTGCTGCGTGGCTTGGTGCTGATAAACAAATAACAGAGAACACACACAGTGATGATAAAAGCGAAGAGGACCACTGCTGCTATGGACAGGCCCACAAGTGCTCCAACACTAGGAGAGAAAAACAAAGAAATTAAATGTACAAACAGCCTGGCATAACCATTAAAACAATGGTCAGGATGATGTCTGGAGTTTACTTGCACTCAGGCATGGGACTGACTGCGTATTTTCCTGTAAACTAAAGTTTAGAGCTCAATACTTAAACTGCACAAACTGCAGTTATTTCATTGTCCTCAGAAGGGTCAATTCATTATACAGGAGTTGAACATGTGGCCCTTGGTGACATTTCCTGTTCCCTATGCATGCTACTGCTGAGTCTGATTGAAAGTGTGTTTATGAAAATCAGAAGTAATGTCATGCAGTAACTGACATCAGAGATCAAAAAGTTCTTCAGTGCAGTGCATATTCCTAGAAAACCATAATATCACATGCACACACAGAGAGGGATTCTAGGGTTCCAGGCAGCTCAAACAACATGACTACTCAAGCTGTATTTTCAGTCTGAAAAGCCATTTTCACTGTGTAAAACCCATGCAAGCCATGTTATTCAATTCTGTGAGCAGCTCTGGAGAGCAGGACAGAGTACTGTGATCACTGGTGTGCCTTTGTGTTAATGCAATAAATCTCCAGTTAAGACCAGTGAAATTCTCCCATGATCTTTGTCATGGTAAAAGGAAAACTAAAGCTGAATTAGTTTATACACAATATCAAAGGCACCAAAGAAGTAGGAACTTAATTTCTCAGGCCAAACATACAGTAATATGTAGGTTTTATCAAGATACTACTCCTGCAGGATAAAAGTTACTTTATACATATCCCACAGGCACACAGTGAGACAGTGTATGTATATACAGAAACCTCTCCTTATTTCCAACCCTTCTTTTCAAGTCTTTTCCTAATATAAAATGCTCATGATGAAATAAAGGCCTCAATACAGCACAGTCTAGCTATCATTTCCTATCCCCTCCTGGGCCTCTTGATGCCTTCAGTGTTCCAGTCCTCTGTTCTACAGTCCATGCCAAAGTGCTGACTTCTGGTGAACTTAAACAGCAGACTTTTGGTCACAGAGGAAGGGTCTGAGGATTGAGACTCCCTCTGTTGCTGCTCTATTTACGATTTGGATAGACGTCAAAAGGAGAGAAGATAAATGAATGTTCTTAATTCTACCAGCTCCATCCTCTAGCCATAAATATGCCTTTATATATCACTGCTATCAGTGAGAAGTCAGCTCTACTGTGGCCTTGCAGAGATATAAGAAGAACTGTGCCCTGGGATGTTTTTATGAATTTTAAATTCAAGCTACTACAAAGCTTCTCCACGAGCTCCCATAGCACCAGCAGACAGGTCTGTCCACAGGAGAAACTCTTAAAACCATCAGCATGAGAACAGCAGATATCAGAATGACTTTAACATGCAGTTTTCCTGAGTTATTGGTCAGATTCATTAATGAGGTTTGTGCAACATTTAGCTCCACTTTAGCATAACTAAAATAATTTGTTATCAGCAAAATGACCATTTCTGGAAAGAACAGCTTTACCCTTCTGAAGATTTGTCATGGTGTTTATCATCTGCATGAACAGGGGTGTCATTATGTGTTTGTGCATATATGCACATATCAAGCAAATTTTTCCTTCTTGTTTTTTGGCTCAAACAAAATCTGCAGGCAAGCAATATTCTGCTTAATATGGAATCCGAGTATGACCCTACAGTCAGAGATCTCAGCTGGGTTCTGGCTTCATTTTTGCATTTTCACTTGGAACACCTTGACCCAAATAGACAAAACAGAAGAAATACACACCACTACAGGAGGCTGAATAGCCATTTGAACCAAATAATACAAACAAGCTCTTCAGAAACACGTATCTGTGCTTTTTTGCTGTGAAAATACAAGCTCTGTTGTAAGATTCCATTTAAATTACAATCTGCAGTGCAGTACTAAGGAGGTTGCTCACCACTATCCAAACACTCAGCAGAGTCAGCTGTCCCAAAGCCGAAGAGATCAAGCACATATTAGTGATTATAGATTTTTCTTTTCAGGCATCTGTTACCTCTGAGCTGTAGCTCTCCTCCATGCAGTTGTAGAAGATGACATTAACAGCACAGTTGTGTAATGTACAGCACAATACACCCTCAGCATCACTACACAACTTGGGTAAGATGCTTTGGGAGTTACAAGTGACAAAGAAAAACAGTTCCTGAAGAACTCTCCAGATTAGACATCACAGCATATGTGCCACCAAAAGTGTTTGTCGTGCTCCAGCAGCAACATGAAAAGATCTCACCCAAAACATTGAGATCAGCAGCACAAAACCAAACAGACACTCTGGATTCCACTTCCTAAATGAATCAGAAATCAGAATTCAATTTGTACTTACTCTTTTTAAACACACAATATTTCAATACCAAACTGTTGTCAAAGTGCTGAAGCCATCAACCCACTTAGAAGGTGTGGTTAAGTTCTTTAAGATGAATTTTGGGTTAAAGTTTGGGAGTGGGTGGTTATTTCTTAATTTATTTAATTCAGAAGAATTTAGTGTTTTCCATAGTTCTAAATACTGATGTTTCTTAACCAGGGTCTTTTCCTTCTATTTTTGCAGTTAAAGCTGTTATCAGAAACAAACTTAGCCCTTGCTAAAAGCATTTTGCCATTTTCCAGCCTTTACCTTAAACATGAGCTGTCTGAAGCCCTCAGCAGTCCACATGGTAACCATCTACAGGTTTCTGGGTGTATCTCCAAGATCAGTCTTCCGACAGCAGAGACACTCAACAAGCAATTTAAAAAGTCCTTCTTGCCCACAGCTGTGGCCCCATTAGCAAGTGAAAACCTCTGCATTGACAACCCACCCAACCCAAAACCAATGATCAAGCATAAAAATGGCATTGAAGGCCTGGTAGTATTTGCTCAACGCTTTGAACGTGAGCAGTGTTAGGTTTGCCAGGAGATCCAAACAGAACTCTCCCAAGTTACTTTCCACATACAATAAAGATACAGCCACATCACACATTTCACTGACACTGTTCCACCAAGTGCCACATCCAGGCCTGCAGCACAGCCAAAGGCTTTGCTCAGCAGAGGCTCCACTTGCCAGCAGCCTCCCCAGGGCTCCCCAAGCTGCTGTTCAGGGAGCTGCTTAGTGGGTCATTGACATTTCTGTCGGTGGATGCTCAGCACCACACACCCACTGTTACTTTTAGTCGATAAAATTAGTCCATCCACACCAAGAACAGCCAGGGAAACTTTAAATATTGGCTAAGCAGATGCAGTGTTGCCCACTGGTACACTAAAGGAAGCTCATGAGTCATCTGATCCCAGTGAATCAAATGTTCCTAATGCCATTGTTGCAGTGACGTGTTGTCTGTAGTATTTGCAAAGCAAACAGATAAATATACTCAAGAGACTGAAAGAGTGGGCATAGAGGAACAAAAGACTTGCTATTTTGGAAAGCCAAAACAGACTCCTGGAGATCTGCACAGCCAAGCAAAGCTTGGCCTCAGCATTAGGTCAAGAGTATTCATTAATAAAGCATTTTGAACAACATCTATATGTGGTCTGACAAAATGTTAATCAAATATATGTTATTATACGAAACTAAAAAGATACAGCTTTGGAATGGAGCTATAATTCTATTTGATACTGACAGATGCCATTAAATTTGCAAAATAAAACTTAACCAAAGAGTGCTAAAAAAAATTCTAAAAATCTTTTAAAACAATGAGAAACAAAAAGGCTGAATTTAACTGCAGCAGTTCAGTACAAATACTACATGTTCAGCATTTCTTCCCTTCCACTCAGCTTGGGAGGCAAAGCAGATGTGATGACTGCATGTACATGCACAGCACACAGCTCTGGAGGCTGAGCTGCTCAGTGTTTTGCTCACTAGACTTTTTCAGCATCTCTGTTCTGTTGTTTCAAATGCTGCATAACCTTCTGGTGAAATCTGCATACCCCTGCCTTTTCCTAATGTTGCCTTCCCCGTTCCATGGGCTCCTGACTGTTGTAAGAGCAAAAATGCACCCTTCACTCTTCTTTGCTGAGGTCAGCTTTTCAAGAAATACGTTCTAACAAAGAGAAAAAAAACATACTGTATTATTTCATTTTAAATACCAGCAAAAAAAAAGGAAAAAAACCCAAAACAAACACAAGAAAGAATAATATTAATTACATATAATAAATTCTGGTGAAAATATGAAATGTGTCAGAGTTGCTCAAAGGTCTGTTATTTATGATTGTCCAACAGCTCCCAGTACAGCGGGTGTTAGGATGCACTTGTCAAATACCACAATTTTTGCAGGAGTGGAATGGGAAAAGAAGGTTCCATGTTGCTAAGGCATAGGGCAGTGTCTGGTTCTAAACATAGCACAGGCAGTAGAGATTTGGCAAGAAAATAAAAGGAATAGCATAGGCCTGCAAGTGACTATTGCTTTAGGTTGCCCAGGCTGCTGGCTTCTCCATGACCTGCTGCCGTCAGAGCTGGCTACAAAGTGCTCTGGCAAAGCCTCTCCCACAGCAGGAAAAACACAAAAGGAAAATGCAACAGTTTCCTGAAATTCCACCTGGTGTGTCACCAAACTGAAACAATCCCTGAGATATCACCAACCATGTGTGGTGCACTCAGTCACTGCTTTCAAACTCATGGGGGAAAATCAAGCAAAGATTTAGAAAAAGGAACCTAAAGCTCTGGAGTAAAGGAAAACCTGAAACAATTCCCCCATCAGAGCTTCCATTCCCTTTCTCAGTACATTCCATCTCCAGACTTACCTTGGCTAGTTTGCCTAACTCTTGTATAGTTATAAGGGTTTCAAGTCTTAAAAGTGTGTCTTCAAAGGCTGCAAGAAGCATTATAAGGATTATTTTAACATATTGTTGCTACAAACTGATATAAGTAACTGCCTGAGACAAAGACAAGCAAGGCAGTGATCACCAAAACATTCTGAGAAGCCAAAAAATGTTATTGTTATGTTTTCCTCAAACTCCTAATGGAACTATCATGTGCAAATGTATACAGTTTTCAAAGTGCTGTAATATTGTAACATTATCAGCGTGTTGGTAACTAGAAGTTATCTCATTTGTTCCTGAAAACTCTAATGAAAACAGAAATTTCAATTCTCACCACTCAGTAACTTTGCTTAGAGAGGTAAATTGTATTCATTCACCTCTTTTCTGCAATGGATAGAGACAGTTATGGCAAAAGTTAAGCACAACCAAAATCCCACCAATGGCAACTTCCTTCAGTCCTTTTAGCAGTTTAGGGCCACTGTGAAAAGAAGAAGAAGAAAAGAAAAGTCCTTAGGTTTCAAAGTTTGGGCCCAAATTTCTGACCTACATGGAGGCTAAGAAGTCACTTCTCAGACTCTAGAAAATCTCTGTAAAGAAAGACCCTTCAGACAGGTGCTTCATTAAAGCCTCTCCTGGGATTCAGTTCTTGGAAGTACTTTCAGAAAAGATCAAGCTTTCTCAGTCTTCACTGCAGCATATCATCCACATGCAAGAGCAAAACCTTTTAAACTTAATCTTTCAGTATTTGAGAAAGTTTACTGTGATCAAAACATCAGACTATGCAAAAATATCATATAACATTAAAACAGTATTTGATAAGTGTAAAAAAGGACACTTGGAGACATCTTCTCACATCAGAGAGGCTGAGTAATTCTGTGTCAGTCACAGTGGTGAATGGCTGGGGGATCCCCATATTCAACCCACTCCTTGTAGCAGAGAAAGTAGATTTTAAATAATAATATGTTAAATATTAGACAAATTAAATGAATAAGCCCACAGTACAGGATAGCATTCATTCATGAGCCCTGAAGGAATTCACATGTGAAACTGCAAAACTGCTGGCCAAGGTGTGCACCCCATCATCACACAGGGCCACCCTAACAGAGGTCTGGCAGCCTGGGAGTGTAACTCCAACCTGAAAGAGGGCTCTACAGGGGAACCCAGGAACTACAGACCTGAATTCCACCCCTTGCAAGACAGAAAGGTGAGAAAAAAAAATGATATCATCAAGTCAAGAGGTAAACACAATGTCAGGGTGCTGAGTGCTGAATCTGAGCCTGGCTATTATTCCCAGGCCATGATGCCCCCCTTCACCTTGCTTGAATATGAGGGACAGGTCCTTTGATGGCAAAGCCACTACTCCCATCCCCCTCCTTATCATGCTCTGCCCACAGGAAGCTGCTGGCACTTGCAGCTTTCTGACATAAAATCTTTAATAAAAGAGTCAGCATTTCTACGAGGGGAAAACGCTGCCTTGTTAACCTGCTGGAGTCTATGAGGTGTCAACAGACAGATGGACAGAGGAACCCAGTGGACAGAGTTAGATGTCTCAAAAAACCTTTTGACGAAGCCCCACACTGAAGGTGTGGCTAAAAAGGCTGAACTGACACAGGCTTAGGGAAAGGTTTTGTTACAGATTTAAGGCTGCTTAAAAGAATAAGGAGCAAAGCACGAGGCTAGGTGGGCTCTTTTCAGTGTAAAGAAAAGTCACTGAGACTGACCTTTCTTCAGTATCTTCATCTATAACCTTGTGAAGAATGAAATCTGAGTTTCTGATGATCCTAAGTCCCTAGAAGTGATTAAATGCTATGAGGGTAAGGAATGCTAGAAGACTTGAGGAAAACTGAATGAGCAGGCAAAAGTGTTGTAGATGAGTTTCAGTGTACATAACATAATGTATAAACATCACAACGTATAAACAAAACCAAGCCTACAGGGCAATGAACTCAGAACTGGCAGTTCTGAACTCAAGGAAAGTTTTACAGTCATCAGTGACAGCTCACTGAAATCAGAGTCAATGTGAACCAGCAGTCAAAGACATCAACAAGAAGTTGGCCAAGAGGAAGAATTTTGAGAGCAAGGCTGGAGGCAGCATTTTGCCACTCTGTAGAACCTTGCCATACCCACATCTTGAGCATGGAACTCCAGCACTGTGGAGTGAAAAACAGTATGGATGAGACACAACTAAAACCATCAGTGGGGCACAGCACCTGCCCTAATGATAATCCAAAAGGACCAAGGCTGTTCAGCTCGGAGAGGTGAAAGCTGAGAACCGATGCACCAAATGCGAATAAAATTTTAAACATCAAGCATAAACTGAACATGCGATTGCTGTTCACCAAATCTCACAATACTAATAGTAGAGAGCACTTCAGAAAACTAGTGGGGAACAATAGAAAACAGATAAAAGCCTGTATCTTCAAACAGCAGGCTGCCACCAGGGCTGCAGAAGCAGACGCTATAAGTGAGCCCAGAAAGGGATTTGACAAAATCAAGGATATCAAGTCCATAAGAAACACAGGGAGAGCATCATGCAGAGGTGTACCAACATCCTGATATTGCCAGCGTGGATGCTGAGGAGCCCGAGGGGAATCAGGGAGCAGCCGGGCTGGCTGTGTGCAGCTCTCCTCTCTGCTGGAGACACTGCCGGAGCCAGGTGGACTCTCGCACTGCCCCGGGAGAGCACCGGGCTGATTATGTGTCATCTTCCAAGTGGTAAGTTACGCAGTGCTTGACTTTACCACACATGGAAAAGTAGCTAAAGTCATTGGGAACTTTATGCCCGCAGCACCTTACACGCTGTTCCCCTCACACCCGAAGGGCGGGGGACACTCGAGATGCTCCATCCAGAGGCACCGAGCGTTTCCCAGCGCTTCCTTTACGAAGACCACGAGTTGTTTCCTTCAGAAACCACCCTGGCACAAGCAAAAGTCTCTCCGGGCTGAAGATGCCGCTCTCCCGCTACTCTCGGCGGGACAAGGGCAGCCTGAAAGCGCCCGGCTACAAATACCTCACCGGCCCGCCCGGAGCCTCCCCCCCGGGCAGGCACCGCCGCGCCCCTACCTTAGCCACCACATGTAGCTGTGCTCGTAGGGGAAGAAGCTGTGGGGGTCATCGCAGCAGTACTTGACGTCCTGGAAGCCGCAGCAGAACACGGCGCGGGCGTCGCCGCCCGCCCGCGGGCAGCTGAACCCGCTCACCAGCACCTTGTCGGCGTTGAGGTAACTGCTGCACTCGGCGCTCATGGTGCCGGTGCCCGCCCGGCGACTCGGCTCGGCGGCGCCCGGGCGGGAAGGGAGGCGAGGCGAGGAGAGGAGAGAGGCGGCCGTGGCGGGCGGAGCTGGGCGGGCAGGGGGCTGCGCTGGCGGCGGGAACCGCCGCGCCCACTCCCCCCCGGGGTCGCCACAGGGCGGGAGCGGCGGGAGCCGCCCGCGCCCTGAGGGGAGGGAATGGCGGGAAGCGGCTGTGTGCGGGAGCTGCTCCCCTCAGAGCCTGGGTGTTACCTCAGCGCCGGGTCACACGTCGAGCAGAGGTTTAGGGGGTCCGCCCTCACCCGTCGCCTCGGTGGCGTCTCTGGGCAGCCAAAGCAGCGAGGTCATGGAGAGGGATCCCACCTGTGTTACACTCAGGAGCCCTTGGGGGAAAAGCTTCACGTAAAACTTAATGTTTCTGAGAGATCAATCTCCTTCTCTTTCCAGAGGTCATTTCAGGGTACTTTTCTTAAAAAATTGGGGCTCAAGCAGTCACTGTTACCTGTATGAAAGAGCCTCTCCTGAGGGAAGGGTAAGCAGACGACACACCTGCCTGTAGTGCACTCTCTGCATGTGATTTGGCTCATGGAAAAAAGGGTAATAAGAAGCCTCTGGGAGAGCAATGGGAGACTTACCCCCTCTAAGGACCTGGTGCTCAGTCAGTCTCCTCTAGATCCAGGAGAGCCTGGATCAAGTACTTTACCACACAAGTGACCTCCTCAAGGAAAAGTTCAGGTTTTAGAGAGAAAGGGAAGTCGTGCAATATCAATAGAGCTTGACTTGAACTAGTAATACCGCATTAAGTCAGCTAGCACTTTACACTTTGATTTCAGGCTTTACCTTGAGATGAACTCCAGGCAAGTGGGAGTGTCGACTTCCAGCCGTTGGGCAAAAGCAAGAGCCAGGAGTGATGGCAGCTTAGGGAGGTGCAGCTCTGCAGGATCTGAAGGTGGACAGGCTGGTGGACGGGCACCATCAGCAACACCAGGCAAGGTAAGATACTGAGTCCATCCAGGAGACAGGGCAGAAGGCAAGTTACATACAGCATAGGTCTAAAGTTCATTCAGGAGGACTAACAAGCAACCAGGACAGCAGGAGACAGCACTGAGCTTAGGAAAGGTCAGGCTGCCCCAACTGAGCTTAAATGTGGCTCCCGGATCAACGAGCAGAGGGTGTGGATGTTGTGAGGAGCCAGATGACACTGGTCAGGGCCTGTTGGTGGCTACCTAGAGCCCTGACACTGAGTGCTTCCAATACTACGTGCAGTACCCCTGTATTAGACTGTACTTGCTAAAAAGTATAGATATTCTTCTGTTGCTTGGTTGGTTTTATTTTGTGAAATCAACCCTGACTTGGCATCAAGTGAAATGAACTCAGAAATTCAGTCAGACTCTTTCTGCTGAATTACAGATTTGCCTTGCTAGTATTAAATGTATACATGGAGAGTCAGGGAAGATTCAAATTATCAAACTGTTAAGCTTGGACAATTTGAGAATTTGACTTTAGGTATCTCAAAAACAGGCTCAACACTTAATGATGCACTGCACACAGCGAGAGGATTAATGACAGTGATGTGGCTGGTGCAAAGATTCTGGAAAAGGGGAGACCAGGAGGGATCAATGCCTATTGAACATCAACAAAGAAAAAGGCTGGATAACTATGAGATATCATGAGAGTTGTAACTTCATCACTTGTGTTGTTCAGGTGAAATCAGATACAATCAGATCAATTATTTTTATGATAAAGTTGAGGATTGACTTATTTGAAATGTGTACAGGAAAATGATCTACCAAAGGCCAGAAGGCAGCCTTTTTACCTCAGTTATGTCAATAGTGTCAGTACATGTTAGGATTTAATTGTGGCTCTTGTGTTACCTGAGATTTTTTTTTTAGAGACCAATCTCTTGGTCATTTGATTCACAGTGACGTGGGGACTGTTTTTCTGTGATTGAGGAGAGTCTTTAAGGAGGGAAGGATGGGTGAATCTCAGCTCAAAAGCTATCAGTTGCTTGGCCTGCTAGTGTGTGTGCACCAGTCAGTTAAACAACATGTGGTGTGGTTGAAACCCAGAAGTACAGTGGTAAATGTCAGGGTTTTGGAGACTGGTTCAAGACTTCTGAGAGATTGTCAATACTGTGTTCAAAACACAGACCTAAGTAAGTCCTACAACTTCCCAGGATGGAGAAACATCTAATTCCAGTTTAATAGTATTAGTCTTTTGAAATGTCTTCATGTACTTTCTTCAGTTGCTAATAACTATTTTCTTCCAAAACCTGAATTCCCATCTTTGTTTTTATCTCTGATTCTCTTTATCCCTCTGTTGGTTTTTTTTAACTCATCCTTTGTTTGTTTCCACCAAGGTTCTGTTCATACCAAAATTCAACAACCATGGCAGAGAGAATTGATTCCAGGAGTCATTCAATTCACCTTTCCAACTGAGTATTCCCAAATCAAGTGGTCAAGAGATATAGAACATTCTTGGTTATTTTTGTATTTCACATTGTTATTTTACTTTTGGAGATTTTTCTCCTATTATTCAGAACTCAGCTAACTATTTTCCTTTCAGAATTATTACTGCAGTGATTTTGAACAAATAAAGTCAGCTATCACAGTTTTATGCTCAGTCTTACACAAACTTCTGCTCATACTTAATAAGACAGATCTGAGTCAGAGTTGGAGTAAGGGTGGATTTTTTTCTCCAAACTTCATGAAATTTTGTTTCAAAGAAAGCTGAAATGTTCTGAAGTGGCAAAATCTTTTTTTTAGCAATCAGTATACTCATTTATATCATGCAGTCAGTTTATACTTGCTGTGATTATTGGGTGACAATAATTAGCATGCTCTGTTGTTCCAATTATTTGGAAAGATTTATTTGAAACATTAGAACTGACTTTGAGCTATCTACCTCAGTGACTGAGTTAACTATGTAAATGCTGGAGGATTGAAATAAAAAAACATTCTCTTTTGATGACATTCAGGATTTGAAGCAGGAGTGGGAAGCTCTTCACTGACCAGTGGATGTTGTGCGTCATCTTTTATGTCAGAAGAAAACCATATCGACCTCTTTTTTCATTCCAGTTTCAAAACACAGACCTCTTCCAGTAAGAGCCAGTGGTTTGAAACTCGTAAAATATGCTGTCCTTGCTCTCTCCTCACTATTACCAATATCAGTTTAAGTTACTGCACAGATCCCTACAGCACTTCTCTCTGCTGAGTGAGGAGTGTGTTTCAACCTAACAGTGAGATCATCCAGCTTTCAGAAAAACACAGATCAAAGACCTTTGCAGGATATGTGTCAGTAACAGACAAATTATCTAGGTAATTCAGGAACAGCTTTCAGAACTGTATCCACAACAAGACACTTCTATTCCCTGAGTGCTGAATTATCATCCTTGTGAATATGAGTCTCTTTTGCAGTGAAGCTCCAGCTCTAATTCTGATAAAATGTGCCAACTTTCTCAGATGCTTGCAATCCAGACTCCCCTGCAAATCTGTAACTGGCACTCATACTGGCTTCCAAGAGGTTGTTTTGGCTGTACTTAAAGCCCTTTTCCAAAATACTTGGTGCCATGGAACTGCACCTTTGGCTTTCTCTTTCTTATAACTGTTTTCCAGCCTTCCCAATTAACTAATAAATAAAAATATATGTATGTTGTCTATGCAATAATTAAAACAGCAGCATTTTCTGTAATCATTAAATATATTTGTAATCTTCATCTAAACTACAATTCATGTGAAAAGCATACAGCCTCTTATTTACTTATTTACTTATTTACTCCACACTATACTGGCCAGCAGAACTGGGGTGCTTTCATTTTGCAGCAAATTACAGGAGTTCCTCTGGCTGATACAGCTTAGAGCAAAGGGGACTTGAGGGAGAAGCTAAACTTTGATTTAGCCATTCCCTTTAGACACAACTCACAGTGAATTTTGCCTCTGTGCTGACCACTGAGAAAAGCTGACAACAGGCATTTTCATTAACAGCTATGGGACACATTTCTACCAGCCAACCTTCTAATAAACAGAAAATCCATTATGAATTACCAACAGAGCTGTCAGATCAGCATCAATCCTCAGACCTACATGACAAGCTTTTCCTTAGGAGCATAATCTAATTATTAATAGGCAAAGAGCTGCATAAATTACTCTCAAAAGTAATCTGGTGGCAAATTATGCAATTAAACACAATTGCCGTGCCAAGATGGTATAACTAGCTCTGATTAGGACTAAAAACTTAAACTGACAGCAGAGTTAGTGCAGGCAACATGTTTTATCCTACATGAGTAGTAGGCAATTCAGAAAGGCAGATGACAGCATAAGGTTCAGAACAGAAAGGGGAACAGAAGTTTGAAGTGGTGCATGCTTGGAGTACAGTGAGATGCTGTCACTCAGAGGACTAAAGAAGAAGGACCGATGTGAGGAGCATTATAAAGAGCACTGTTTGCTTTGGCCCTCCTGTGCAGTGGGGAAGGACTGAAGTCTCTCAAGGGGTCAAGATACACCTTAGGTTCTGCTCTCAACTCAGCCAATGCACAGCTGTAAGCAGGTTGCTTTCCTGGTGTGTGCCCCACTTGAACTCTGTACGTTTGTGACAGCAATGGAGCTGTGTGACACACACTTCTGGGCATAAGAGTTTGTAGTCTGAGATCCTCTCTGTGCAAATGGACACAGTATGAAGTATCATCATGAGTTTTTCATGTCACTCTAGAGCCTACCAATTTTTCTGGTCATTTTAGCTGTCCTTCATACACATTATTCTTTAGTTGATTCCTCCAGTCAATATATGGTATAGATTTTGCCTTTATACTGTCTCTGCTTCACAGAACTAAATAACGAAGAAGAAGAAAGTGATTTTAAGCATCAAGAAGTAAGAAGAGGCTTCAGTCAAAATTTTAAGGAAGAGGGAAAACCAGTGAAACACAGTGAAGTAGGAAGTTGGCACCAGTAATTTTGAGGTGAGGATGGAGCTCTGATAAGCAGTTTGTTTTTATATGTGTAGTGGCCCTCAGTATCTACAGTGTTTTATGTTCTGTAATTGGCAAATGTTTCAGAATAATGACTCACTTAAGCAATTCTTACCCTTTAACACTTATTCTTCTATCTAGAAATAAAATGATCAGATGGATAATACAGTTTTCAACAATGAACCTGACCAAACACTCTTGATTGCAGTTTGTCTTTGTGGGCTGGTTTTCATTTTTCCTTTTCAGAGAGGAATATTCATTTTACTTTTCTGAGTAAAAGGCGTAGAAATTTTATGGTCCTTACTTACAAAAAAATAACAATGTGACACTGCCTCAATCATTTGACTTTGCTTTTATTTATTCTACTTGTAAAATACAATTATTTGTAATTTTAGGAACAAATTATACGTTGCAGTGCAACTTCTCCTTGAATAGGAGGATTCAAATTTTAAAGAATTCCAGCAAGTATGCAGTTCTGTATGTAGGGGATAATTATGGGGGTAATTCTGAAACTGAGTTACTCAATTACAAGACAGTTAGAAATGATGGGCCTATTATTTCATACTATTTAAGCAAGATATCCCCAGAGACATCACTTGTAAAACATGTAATTGTTTGATCTTTTCAGCATTTATTCTATATTAATAGACAAAATAAAAAATTATAGATTCATAGGCTCATAATGAATTGTCACTTTCTATCACAGTTTGAATTTACCTTGTCTGAAATTTAAGATTTAAGGAAAAGACTTAAGAAACCAGGTTTGAAGCATTGACTTCAATATATCAGTGAAAAAATATTACAATAAAACTTCTTCCCACCATTTTTACTGTAAACTCAAACTGAAGCTTATTAATTTTCTTCATTTTGTTCAAGCTCTTAGGCCAATAATTTAGATTTAGTCCTACTAAGAATATTTTTAAAATATCAAAAGCTGATTTTTGTATACTATTATATAAATAGTTTTTACAAATTTTTGTGTGCCTTGTCTCAGAATCCTTTCTCTCACTTGGCCATCATAGAGAACTTTCTTTCTAATTTATAATTCAAAGAGATTCAGATATCAATAGCTGTTCCTCTTTAATTCTCCCACACAACTGTCTTCATATTTTGTGTGTAGGGGTAACATCATCTATTGTTAAAGTTCTGCAGCGGGAGAGAAGCTTTTTACAGGAGCCTATTTACAACAGCTTCTTGTCTTACCAAGCTTTATTTTGGGACTGAAGTTTCCTGTCCTGTGTGAAGGAAGATGTTAAGGCCAAAGATTTGGGGTAAGAAACTAGAACTGGCATGATAAACATAAGAATCAGGAGCTGGGATTTGGTAGTTGAAGAGAACAGGGCTGGGATGAAGAGATGGGAGTGGGAAAGAGGCAAATTGAAAGGACAAGGCAAAGAGGATCAGTCTTGGAGTAACAGGGAATCCCTGCTCTGCTTGTGAACTTGGAACAGAACCCAGGTTTCCTGCTTGTCCCTCTTCCTTTTCTATCAGCAAGTATCTTTAATTCCTATGGGAAAATGTATGATTCAGTGAGTTCTCTCTCACATATATGATGACAGTGACCTATTTATTTCATCAATTCATGTGGCAAAATTCCACGTGATGGTTTGAAATATTTCGGATGACTCATGTTGTTGCAAATATGAAATTTTGCTCTTGTTTCCTCTATTTGTTTTCAGAACTACAAAATCACATTGAAAGAATATTAGGTTACTGAGAATTTACACTTGCCAGACTTGGAGCTAATAATATGATCATACTCTATTTTTTGAGAGATTTCATCTCCTTTGGCAATGGAGTTTTTAAGGATTTTATTTTGTTACTCTTTTTAAATGCCTGGTCAAAAGCTTATCAACTGCATGTTAACCATACCTACTGGGAATACAGAATTATTTCAGCCGTGGTTTTTGGTAATACTTCTGATTGCTTCACAGATACTAATTCATTTGTCCAGTCCCCTGTGATATGAGGACTTTTCACTCCTGATATTGTTGTGTTAGTCACAAGCAAGAACATGCCTTTCTGAGCAATTGTTTTCTTGACAGAGTTTCAGTTTTGCAGTTTCTAGCTGTAAAAGATCAATTTTATTCCTCTTTTTAGGTGCTGAAGGTGAGTTTGATCTCCACCTTTGGAGCACTACTAGATTTGGGGATACTGTAAAGAGAATCAGTTTCCTTTGGCTGAAATTAGAAAGCCTTATTCCTTTTCAAAATCATTTTTACTTCAGTGGTGGAAAGGAGGACCAGTTGTCCAACAAAAACCGCTAAGCCAAAGGAAAAATAAAAGGTATATTCTTATTAAGAACACCTTACATAGCCTATTCTTTGATCAGATGGTTCAGAACATTAAATGAATATAGACTCCAAACAATATCTGATGGTTACATGGTTTGTATGTCTTTGAGACACTACAGGTTTTTCAACTCAACTACGTTTGCACAATAGTTATTAAAATGCAACTGAGGTACATGATTGGTACTTCTTAATCTTATCCATCCCTCATTATCAGAGCACCTGATTACCATGCAATCTGTAATTAATGGAATCACTCTTAGTGCCACACTAGGCCTTTTGAAGCTGGGCCAGGTGAGCTATTGGTCAGGTCTCCACCTCATCAGTCCTGCTTTGGTGAAATGCTCACCAGTCACATCTCAGATGAATGGCTCATTTGATCTGTCTTAGATATTCTCTTAGGAATTGAATGAAGCTGTAGATATATTGTATCTTCTCACCATTCTACCTGGAATTCACACCAGGATTTTGACAGAAATTGTTTCTGTGTTGCTACTGAAGTGGAATGTATCAGTGCAGCTCACTGTCAGACGTGATGAACATCTCAACAGAAGTAGTCAAAGCAGAATCAAGCTAAATTAGCTTAATTTACAGTAGCATTGCTGTTTGTCTTATGGAAGGGAATGTAATTACTTCATTTGTTGTTGTCTATTTCTCACTTTAACTGCTGCCAAATTATTCAGATTTACCTGGTAGCTTGCTTTCTCCTGTTGGATTAGCTGAAGGTGATAGATACATCTGTACAGACTTGGAAGGAGAAGATTAAATTCTGTCCTTTGCTTTTCATTAACTTCTTACATGTTTTTGGGAAAATGGTGTCACTGACATGCTTAATTGCTTCATCTATAGGATCAATATCAAGCCCTTTTTCATGATGCTCTGAGGTTTCTGTAAGTTACAGTAACAGAATATAATTATTAATGTATTTGACTAAAAATGTTCCACTTTTACCATCCTTATTATTACTTTAGTTCCTCCATCAGTAACAAACATTCCTGTTTTTCATCTCACTGAAAATTGTCATGTTTTGTTTTGAACCTCATTACATTCAGTACAGATGAAATTTCGAATAAGGTACAGAATGCTTCCATCCTACACACACACAGCTTTGTAAACATATATATATGGCATGAAACCACTTTACTTCAGCACAAGTGCCATAACTCTCAGATGTGAATGTGCACATATGAATGTGATTCTACATGCTTCTTTTCATTATTTGACTTTAAATCAGCATTTGTACCAAAGTAAAGAAAGACAAGAATAAAAGAAGATGGTATTTCAATAATTCTTTTATTTGCTTCACTGGTTGCTATTTTATAATTGCATTGCATTTTAAATTTCACATTCAAAATGTTCAGGCTGAAACACAGGCACTGCAATGCCTATTCCAATGGAAATTTGAATTTTTATCTCATTATAGGTCTAAAATTCAGAATTCTTATCACACTAGACATTTTTACATTAGAAACTCCCACTCTAAAGTCTAATCTCTTTTCTGTTTCAGAAGAATGCCTATAGGAAATCTGTAATGTTTTTATATTACTGTAATTTGTTCTCAGGAGATCTGAGATCTTGTTCAAAAAAAAGAAAGAAAGAAAAAGATGCAAGAATTGTGGTTGTATAAACAATTACAGCCAATATCCTATATAAAGCCAAACACAAATGCTAATCCTCCTGACCTTTAAGGCTTTCCACATCAGTTCTTGGGTGTAGAAATTTTGAAAGCCTAACTATACTACAAAAGTAGCCCTTATATCTGGAAATTCTCCACGGTTTTGGGCAGAGTGTGAATGAGATGGTTCTGTGAGGAGCAGGGAGTGGGACCCCATGATTTTATGGGTCCCTTCCAACTAGTGACATTCTGTGGTTTTATATTAAGTGTAAAGAACTCTGAGGGCTTTCTTTCAAAACAGTGCAGTGTTATCTCATCTCACTGCTTGTATTTAAGTCTTGCACCAATTATTATAATAACAATTTTAAAAGTAGTCATCTCCCACGTGAGAATGGAAAAGGAAGACAAATACCAAGTGTGCTGCTTCCTTACTACTGCCTATGCAAAAGCAAACCTGGCCTGACAGGGGGGAGAGTGCTGAGCATTCCTTGCTTTTCTGGGAAAAATGGATGTGTTACTGTCTGTTCCTTTTAGAAAACAAACCATTCAGCTCATAAATCAGGAGCTGAAATGTATTTAGAGCAGTGGTAACAAAATCAGTCCCCTGCCATGAGGTCACTTTTTGATGAGTCACCATCGAGTCCCAGAGACGTCACCCTGCTCTTCCCAACAGGTAATTAATGCAAGCAGGAAAGGGGACCAGTAAATGGAATATGTAATTATGAGAGTTGGTGTATATATTGAGAGGGGTTTTAACTTATTTTGGAAGCTCCTAAAGTACATGAACCAAACTGCATCGACAGTGACGCGCTAGAAGCACAAGAGACTTTTTTCAAGTGGTTTTTACTTCATTATTCCCCGGTTGCTGTGACTGAAGATGTTTGGTTCCTGAGAACAGCTGATTTCCTGCTTTTCTGACATTTAAGCCAATAGAGATGTACAAGAAATCGAGTTTATAACTGGCTGTTAGTAATGTAATACACACTAAAAAGCCAGATCTCTATAGATGCTAAACCCCTGGTCCTTCCAGCACATCTGTGTAACTGTTGCTGGTACACAGCATGGTTTGTTTCTTGATTTATGACTTCTGTTCATATTATATGCTATATATTAAGCACCAGTCTCCACATAGGATGTTATTTTATTCACTCATTAGTCCACTCACAAATATTTTGCATAGTATTCTCAACTCCATTAAATGAGAGGAAAATAAGACTATAGACTGATTAATTCATATGCTTAGTATCAGAAAGGAGGCATTCACAGTGCAGGGAGCCAAGTCTAACACTGATAGCACTCAGTCTGAACACCAAATGATGCAGACATCTGCAGCAGGTTTTTCCCATGCAGTGCTTTAGTGCACACAAAATGCTCTTGGAAGGAAGAATAAAATGATGTTGCCTTTGACAAAGCACTGGGTCTCCAAAAGGGAGTTCAGAGTACAGCTTATTTGGAAGGACCAGGTGCATTTCAGCCCAGTAGATGGGATTTTGAACAAGAATTCTTCCGGAGGACTTACAATAAATATTGAAGTGCTTAGAAATTATGTTTTGCAGAATATAAAATAAACACAGACAAGTATTCCCTGTGAGATTGGGATGCACAGTAGACTTGGGTATGTTTATTCACTGATCTTGCCATCTGTAGCAGTTACTGAGCTTGTGTATTTGGTACAGAACTTAAGGAGGAGCATATCTTAGGACAGACTCATGAAAGATTTTTTTCAGAGAGATTTTCAGAGATATTCAGTTGTCCTTGATCCTGGGCTACTGAATTTCTGCTGTGTTGGTGGAATGCTTTTTCTAGCAGAAGCACAGGAGGGTGAGGCTCATCTTTTGAGTTTTACAGCACAAAAGTATGGCCAGAATTATTCCACCACATAAAAGTAATCCATTGTGCTAAAATCTAATCTAGTCCTGGCACCAAATGATCCTCTTCCATCCTGACAAGATTCCCCTTTCAAAACATAGCCAACAAAGGGACCCTAAATATCTCTTTTATCCTTTGTTGTCCTGCTGTTAATAGAGAAAGGGAGAAAATCAACACTGATTATGAACTAAACCAGAAGAAAGAGAAAATAAAATGACTTCAAATTATTGCACCTTCCACTGAGCTCCTTTTCCTCTTTTCATCTATTGTGTTTTGACCTGCTAACAGATGTTTTAAGAATACTCTTTCATAGGTATGGTGATACTTTGTGGAGTGAGGCTTTCAACTTTAATTATGTCAGAAAGACATCAGGAAAAGAATCAAAAGAAATGGTCAGAGGTGAAAGGCTAGAAAAGCAGTGAACTTTAAAATGACAAGTAGAATTGACAGAGAACTAAATCAGACCTGAGTAAATATTCACAGGGCAGAGAAATTTCCTGACAGATGACAAAATACATGCACTTGCCCTACCTGCAGTAACACAGCTTTTTAGCAGTGCTTGATAACAAAAGAATCCCTCTGCTCTATGATCTTCCTCCAGCATTGAAACAATTTCCCCTGAAGTTCCCATGTGGACATAAATGACACCTTTCTATTGCACACAACTTCTCACATGAAAGTTAGGAGAAGTTTATCCCTTGCCAGTTGGCTGTCTATTAGTGTTCTCTTAACTTTTTAAATCTTAAAAAAAACCCCAAACCTGTGTTGTGTCCTTTCTTCTATTTAAATTACTAAAATTATGTTGATTACATGTTTACTGCATGGATTATTTACATGATATTATTTTTTAAGTCAGGTCTTTGAAATATTTTGTGGTTATGAAGCTGTTTCACCAAATTCTTTGTTGCCAGTTTCTTAATGGCTTGACAAGGACATTTCCTGTGCATGCAGTTAACAACTAGAAGTGGTGTCTTGCAATTCCCAGTGTTCAATAAAACTGAACGACTCAGAGATTGCAATTTTACTCAGTGATATATTCCTGTCCACTTCAGTGTAGCTAAAGGCAGAATAGATTGGCAGCCTCTGAAGCAAGCAAGACTTTTTCAAAAGAACATTTTGATATCAGGAATTGTCAACTTTTTTTAACCAAACTGTTCCCTAAGCTGAAACCTGCAGAAAAATATGTTTTGACAAAATTCACAAAATCAATTTTCTAAGTTTTAAGATCATCAAAGCTCTTTATATTGCCATTTAGATTCTGTTTCTTGGTTTGAAATTATTTTCCTTTTTAATATTTTATTTATAAAGTTTGAAAACATGAATATCACCTTTGAAATGTTTCTCATCAATTGTGTCCAGCTTAACCAAACTGATGGTTTAGGGGTTATTTTTTCTTGAAAACTTAAAATACTGTGTCTGGATTTGGAAGAGGAGTTTTCAAATGTAAAATGTTCACATGGCAGAAAAACATTTCCCTATATATCTCTAGTGGTTAGTGGTCTCTCCAGAGGACAGTAAAATACCAGTAAGAAAATAAACAGTATTTTGAACATAGAAGTTATGACAAATTAGAATGAGTGGTGTGACTCTAATTAAGGGTTAGAGAAGTTGATTTATAACTTATGCAGGGAATTCAGCAAGCTCTTTCATTACAAGAACAGTTTGACTGTTGTGCCCTTTTTTAAAGGATGGATGAACAATTTGTGGGTCATGGATATTTTCCTTGCCAGCTATTCTTTATTCATCATTGTCAGATTTACTTGCTTGATAAATAAAAATATAATGATTTATCATATAAATCAGGTTAAAGCACTAACTATGAAAGAGCAATGCCTTTGGGGCAAGAGGGACAAAAAAGCCAGAGGATTATTTTATATAATACAGTAACAACTTTCTTACTGCATCTTTCACTTAAGGAAGCTGAAAGTACAGCTCCCTAAAGGTGGAATTTCTGTAATTCCTGTCTGATGGGGAAGTGTTCCCCAGAACTGCATTTATAAATCAGGTGTCACAAAAGTTTGTTCTCCAACCAATCGTATTTCAGTCTTTCTATTGTTCTAGAATACTATTATTTCCTTTTACTGTCACTGTTCCATCTTAGGAAAGAATCTGCCCCTGCCCCTGTGAGTGCTGTTATTTCTGTTTGAGTAGGGGAAAAGAATCTCCATCAGCAGAACCATCTTAAAAACTTCCCTGCCTCCGCTCACCTTCCAGAATACAGGTCTGCCTACTTAAAACTCAAATGATCCTTCAACTGTTCTCATTTTCTGGAATTACTTTAGAAGATCTTCTTTGGAGCAAGTATCTTGCAGTGCTTTGGTAAAACAGCCTGTCTTATCTCTTAGGTAGACTGACAGCTGGGATCAGGTTTTCTAGGCTAAGGATGGAAAGTTCCTTGGGGCTGATTCAGCTCCTGTGCAGAGACA
The DNA here is from genome assembly GCF_009829145.1 of Chiroxiphia lanceolata. Taxonomy (NCBI): domain Eukaryota; kingdom Metazoa; phylum Chordata; class Aves; order Passeriformes; family Pipridae; genus Chiroxiphia; species Chiroxiphia lanceolata. The sequence continues at coordinate 8,656,325 of NC_045645.1, read as the reverse complement.
GCTGGCAAAGGGCAGCCCTTGTCACTGGACAGGCTCCACTGTCATCTGTGCCAAGGGTTGGCTTAAAAGATGTAGCTGAGTTATGCTGTTTCTCCTCCTCTGCCGTGGCCATCACTGTGTTAGTGAGCTGCCTGGGCAGATGAATGAGCTGTGCAGCATTAGATCACAGCATCAGATCACCTTTGAGATGATGTCTGGGTAGAGCTCAGTGATTTCCTTCTGCTGTGCTGTGGAGCTTTAATATGATTCTCAAATTTGGTGCTTTCAGTATCTCATCCATCAAAAGGTTTGTAAACACCTTTGTGTTTTGTCAGTGATGTTTTTACTGCAGAATCTGTTAATTGTCACAGAGAACACCTAATTTCTCTGCTTATTTGATTCTTTCTGTGAATGAGTCAGAAGGAAGCTTGTAAAATTTTATCTGGCTCTATGAGTAGGTGCGGTATAGATTTACATGTGTAGAGAATGTATTTGGTTATATAATAATTGGAGGTAGCATCAAATTTGTTTGCTTAACCAAAGAGATGTACAGTCTTCTGAAAATCCTGACTATGGTCAGCAACTTATTGAATGAGTTGCTGATGTGTTGGAAGGGACAAACTGCAAAATTGTCTCTGATTTGCCACTGGGATTTCTGACTAAAATCACAATAGAAATTCAAGTGAAATGTCCCTGGTATATAACTAAAATACCAGATGTGGCTGTAAGGATAACGAGGGTATTTAGTTTTGTTCTCCTTATAATGCCAAAAAGAGGGGGTTAAACCCCTCCCTATCTCTTCGTTCGAATGCTCTATTTCAATGGAGCACATTCCATTTCAAACAGAGCTTTGAATACATGTAAGTCTGATTTTACCTTCTTTATGAGACAAAGTTTTGAAAGATTAAAAGAGCCCAGTCTAACTTTAAACTTATAGTCAAGCTTTAAAGTTATTTCTTCTCCCTGTGGCATTGCCACAGGGGGCACATGGCTGCACACAATCATGTCAGGGTGCTTAGTTTATGTTTTAAATCAACATGCCAAGAATTTATACCTTTAAAGTTGCAAACTGCAGGAGACCAAGTCTTAGGTGATCAAGGTAATTGCTTTCCATGTATCAATGTGCTCTGCTGTTAATGCACACTGATATTGTCTCTACAAAATAGATAAGTGGCAAGGAAAAATGTTTCATGCTAAATATTCAGAGCTGGTTTACAGTTTTCAGGACTTGCTGTAGGGGATCTCCCTGTCAGATTAAAACAGTGTTCGAACTCATGAGGCAAAGAAAGTCATTTCTGATCTCTGCATGCTCTCTATCCAATCTCAACAGACAAATCCAACCCAGTGCAGTGTAATTTGCAAGTCTTCTGAGCAGGAAGTCCTAAAGGACTTGGAGCACGACTAGAGACAAATTAATCTACAACTGAGAAGATTTACTTCTACTCCATAACTTTGATTAAAAGACCAAAGCCTGTGTTCTACAAACTGATTTAGTGCAACAAGGGATGGAATATGTACCATGTGCTTAATTTAATCATGAAAAAAACTCTTTTAACCTCTGAAAGAGTAGGTGTGTGCTTAAAATCATGTACCTGTTCACATTTGCTGTTGTTCGTGGCTTGCATATGTAATACTTACCTTAGTTCTCTTTAAATGGCCAGATTGGTAAGAACCTCAGTTCTAACAGTCACCAGTCTGGAGTTATTCCTTGCACTCAGGCATCTGCTCAGACTGCACAACTCCTTAGCTCATGCTGAAGTAAGAACACCAACAATTGCAGTCTCATTGTTCCTTGACAGAAACCCTTTGAAAATCTTGTCAGAAGAACTCTTTGTGTCTGGACAAAAACACAGTGTTCCCATGCTCTTAACCCCAGGATGCTTTAAGAAGACTCTAGTCTTGTCCAATTGCAGTATTATTGACAAGTGAAAGCTTTTTTGTGCTTTGTAATGCCTTTAAAAGCAGCACAAACAATATTTGTCCATATAGTATAAGACCTTTCCAACTGATTCTTGCCATTGCATCTCTTTAGACTGGTAGAATTTGTCTGGTGGAGAATGGGAGATTGTTTCTATGTAAATCCAGAGTTCTGTTTGAAGTTGGACACACAAAATTGAAATAGAAAGGGCCAAAAAGTTTTTAAAAGCCTGGTCTGGGCTCATCCAGGCTTCAGTTATAAAACAGAACCATACTTGTTAAGGAGAAAACTTTGAGCCTTGCAGCACTTGCTAACAGAATGCTGGGGTACTGCATCAAGGGACAGAGAAAAACAGTCTATGGATAATAAAGAGTTTCTTTTGTAGCAGCTGGGTTCTCTATCCCAGCACAGTATCAGCTGGATCTGATTTTCCTCTCTATGTGATATCCTTAGCAACCATTGTCTTAGAGTGATCCCTGCAAGAATAGACTAAATGACTGAATCAACCATAGAGTTCACTTTCCTCACCATCAGAAGAGGAAAATACAGACATTCACTGCCACAAGCACCAATTTCCTGCACTCTTAAGTTACAGTTCAAGTGAGAAGTAGCTGATATAGCTTGGAACATACTCATTAGTATCAATGTTCAGACTGGAACATTTCTATGCCCCATTTGTCCCACAGATTCTTTGGCTACAAACTGTCTTTTCATTTCCTTCTCATTTCTTCCTTTTTACTTGATATCTTTTTTCTTTTGTTCTTCTGTAACTTCTTCCTTTTATTCTCTCTTCCACATGCCTCCCTTTTTTTTTCTTCACTAAAAACTAAAAAACCTCACTCTCAGCTTCTTTCAGGCAATTTGAGATTGTTTTGTCCAGTACAATCTCTGCCCTTCACGGTCTTTCTGGAAATCCTAAAGTACCTCAAGCTCTTACTTCCTTAGCTCCACAGAATGTCTCTTCTTTCTCCTCTTGTTCTGCAAACCAGTGCAGGCCACAATACTTGCCTTTGATTTCCCCTAGAGCCTGTTTGGACACTGAAGAGCTTTAATGGCAGTGATGACTTGGAAAAAGTCCTTACTGTGGTCAGGTCAATTAAGGCTTATTTGTACACTTGGGCCCTGACAACTATATGGACAAACATTGTTTGTGCTACCTGAAAAAAACATTAAAAAGCAGAAAAAAGCTTTCACTTGTCAATAATACTGCAATTGGGCAAGATTAGAGTCTTCTTAAAGCATCCTGGGGTTAAGAGCATGGGAACATTGTGTTTTTGTCGAGACACAAAGAGTTCTTCTGACAAGGTTTTCAAAGGGTTTCTGTCAAGGAACAATGAGGCTGCAATTGTTGGTGTTATTATTTTAGTGTGAGCTAAGGAGTTCTGCAGGCTGAGGGCTGCGCAGATGCCTGAAAAGGTGACATTAATAATTTGTAACATAAATGTGGTATTAAACTAGGTAACATTATGTAAGAATTAAATATTTGCAAAAATTAACTCCATGGAAAAGATGTTGATTGTCTAATGTTTGTCTGTACATGCAGCAAAACTGGATGGTGTCATAAATTGTAAAATAAATTTAACATCAGTTTTATGAGAGTTTTACGAGTGAGAGTAATTCTAAGACAAAATGCTCTCAGAAGAAAGAGACAGCCATTTCTTATAGGCTCTGGTCCTACAGATGTTCAAATAACTATTTAAATAGCATCTGGTAATCTTTACTTGGTGAAAAAATATAGAAATTCTTCCCATAGTTTGTGGAGAATTTTTAAAGAGACTTTGTCTTCATATTTCTTCCATTTCTATTTAATAGATGTATTTCCCCAATGCCCTTCTCAACTGACTTTCTAGACAGATGAAATGAAATATGTTTGGCTGTGGTAATTGGAAAGGCATATATCCATGCAAGTCTGCCTGGGCTGAAGGTACCTGGTTTGTCTCTCTCCTTAGCACATGCCTTGAGTCAATCATGCACTTTTTACTCTTTATTTTATTCAGTTTGTGTCAAAATATAACAACAAAATTGTAGATATCAGTGAGAGCCCAGTTAGGAAATTCTCATTATTCTGAGCCTTCTTCCTACAAGTACATTAACTGACTTACACAGTGAATAACTTGAATTGGGCAAGAAACAATTACTGAGAATTTCTTTTTTCCCAGAAAGGTCAAACTGAATCCAGTTGGAGAAAAAAAATTAAATTACTTAGACCATGCTAACTTGCTCTTTTCTACATTCTTAGAATGGTGACTCTAGATTCAACTGGTCCTAATTTCCCTTCCCCATATTCTCTCTTTTGGAATGTGAAGAGACAAAGTCCCGTCCTAATTCTCAACAGAGATGTAATTGGCATGCTGGTATTTTTGAAAGTCATAATTCATCTTTCTTCTTCAGGATGATTTTTCTTACAAGTTCTGTAACGTGAGGTCTTATTTCTTCCACAGAGACAGTAGAGTCCCAGACCTTTACTACTTTCCCATTGGGGTCCACTAGGTATTTCCAAAAGTTCCAGGTTGGTTCTTCTCCTGTAGAATCTACAGGCAAAAAAGTGAAATATTAGAAAAACACGTTAGGCAATTCCCGACATTTGTTCCTATCAATTTGATGATTACCCTCTCAGAGGAAGGAGGAATGTAAAATAGGGAGTTCAGACTGAATAAGATTAATTTTCTGACAGACAGGGAGCTTTAATTAGACAGGAGCCCCCTGGAGACTAATGGGAACAGGGAAGCTTCAGACAGACAGGAGAAAGCACTAGAATGGGTGTTAAAGTGTGTGAGGGCATGCGTGTGTCTGTGCCACCCAGATAAACCTGAAACAGTGGACTTTGATAGGAAAATGGTATTTGGCATAACAGAGTAGCTGTACCAGGACTGATTACTTGCTTACCCAGAATTTTCCTTCCAAAAGCACCCAGTGTCAGGTGCTTTAGAAGATTGTTTCAACAAATGTTACATGAAGTAACAAAGTAATTGTTCCAGGTTTCCTCCTACTCCTCATCTACTACAGTTTTCCCCTCCCCGGCCAGGTACTCATTTTACACAAGTTGAATTCTTATCCTTCACTGTTCTGCAACGTGACTAATAAAATTTTCAGGATTTTCAATTAGCCCAGGAACCTCATCCCACTAAAAGCCCAAGTACAGATGCTACAGACAAATTAGCATCTTTTTTCCACTGATTATACATTGAGCAAAACCTCATGAGGAATTAGAAGATATTTCAAAGTACCACCAAGACACAGCCAGACTACACTGTGCTGCTTAAATGCTGCCTCCAGCAGCCTCCTGCTTCCTGTGGGACAACAGGGAAACACAAGTTTGGCAAGTTTCATGTGAGATGTCTGCAGGAACAACCCTGCTGGGCAAAACAGAAACGGAAGGACCTGAAGAAGATTAAAAGGAAAGTTTGCCTAGCAGAGAGATTGATCACAGACACCTGGAAGGAGGTGTGCTTGGGACAGTCACAAATATTATCACTGCTCATTTGAATTCAGTGGTATGTGGGCAAACACTGCAGAGAAGCAGCAGCGACACAGTCCTTGCAGGATGAAGCTCAAGGAATTCTGTATTTTATTTCATTGCTGGAAGACATTTCCTTCACGTTGGGTTAAGACTGACATTTTAATTTAGCATTTAAATGGTATTTAGAGCGTTTGTTCAGTGCAAGAAAAATAGAGCCTTGATAAAGAATGTCCTGCTTTACAATGTATTTTGTCAGCTGGCTGCTACAAGGACCTGCAAAGCTCTTCAGGTCTCAGTGCTATAAAGCAGATCGGAACTGGCAGAACTGGACATGGCTATCCCAACGCTTGGGGAGGAATGAGGAAGGGAGTATTCAAGGACATCCTTTAGTGCCCAGTTTCACTTTCTGATTGTTGAAGTAAATTATGAGGTGCTTTGCTTCCACTTATGCTACAGATCTCGAGATGAATCTTATAAATCCAGCCTGCAGCATTCCTGTCACAGGAGGAGCACTTACGAGGCTGCAAAGTGGAAAATGGAAGGTCAGGTGTTGGATGTATACAGGGGAGCATTTCAAAATCTATATCCTACGCAGAGGTTTATTAGATGAGCTTTCACAGGACAACTGTTATTGATGTGTCCTCACCTCTGAACATCTTTTTAGAAGGTAAGACAAAGCTGTCAGAGGTGACAGAGAGAGAAATCCTGCCTTGTGTGAGAAGGGCTGCGTGACTTCTGACCTCTTTGAGCCTGCCAACTCTGTGAATACAATCACAGGGATCTTTTTTCTGTCAGATGTTATTTTGTATCAGAGGAATTCTACACTGAAGAAACAACCCTCCAGTGTTCCGGATTACTCACCAATTAAGTACTTGAAGGCAGGAATTGCTCCAGCCCCGCTGACTGTGATTTTGCTGAACATGGGAAAGGAGGCACCGTAAGTCTTTCGCGCAAAACTCTCGATTTCTCTGTTGGTGTCTGGTTCTTGCTGCCCAAACTGGTTGCAGGGGAAGGCCAGCACATTGAAATGGTAGGGGCCCAGGTCCCTCTGCAGCTGCTGTAAGGCCTTGTAGTGGCTGTCTGTGTACCCACACTCACTTGCAACATTGACAACCAGTGACACCTGAAGAGAGATTGAAAAATGTGCTGACATGTCAGCTTTCCAGGAGGTAGGCTGGGATGCAGATTATTTAAAAAAAGAAAGAATGTCTAGAGAACTGTGACTGAATACATATTTGAAACTACATCGAGTTCTGTTCACAATAGGAACATTTAATATTTCTTTCATGTATTCCTATTTGGCAACGATGAAAATAATCAATAAAGTTCTAAGCAATCTTAGTTTTCAGAGAATCTATATTTCTCCATTCTGCCCTTTGGATAGTTTCTAAGCATATTCAAGAAGTGCCCATTCAGCTATAATAGACCAAGTTGCATGAAAGAAACTTGCAAACAAATGTGTTTTTTGGTTTTTTATTTATCTGTTGTGAAACATCTGCTCTGCATCATCTTTCCTTGTGCAGAACTTAGTACCCATACAGAACTGGCTGATCCATTTATCATTGCTAGTTAAATGACCTGGAAGTTAACAGAAGCAATTACAGGATTTTGGGTTGGTCTGTGCAGAATGGGCTGCAAAATCTTCCGCCATTTCTAGAGTAAATCTCCTCAGTTGAGACAAAATGACAACAGTTTTTTTCACAAAAATTTACTGCCTCAATTAGAGATTCCAAGAAGTGAAGACTGCCCACTATCCTTTAAGATCTTTCCTGTGGTGGATCATGTCCAACCTGTGCACACGGTGTCATTCAGATATTACCAACAGGCAGATCCAGCTGGAGGAAGGTGTCACACACAGGTGAGCACCACAGGAAAACAAAGGCATGTGTGGAACAGGTTCCACCAGGAATTTGTTGGAGAAAATAAGTGACCTCACCCTGAACTGACACATATTACAGTTTCTCAAAGCTTTGAGGAATTTTCCATTGGTTTTTGAGATATTTTATCCTTAAATAACTTTTGGGATTTATTATTAGACATAGTTCTTATTACTCTCACAAATTTTGTAAGTGTGAGTTGCTGCTCATCCTACATAAATTGAGTCCATTCTAATACTTTCATATAAAATACAAAAGTATTTAGGGAAATAAGGCATGTCAAAGAAATTATAGTATACAAAAAATAAATAACTACATGTAAATAGGAGTTTTAAGGCCAGAAAACAAACTGGCTTATAAAAGCCTTTAGCTGGGTAAGGTATGGGATCATAAAATGAAAGGCCTGGAAGGGGTAGGAATGAGTAAAGAAAAAGGTAACAGGATGTTGGTGTTTATAATTTCTTACATTAACACTTACTTTGTGTTTTCTACCTTGTATAGGTATATCACTATAGAGAATCATAGAATATCCTGAGTTGGAAGGGACTCACAAGGTCCAGTTCCTGAATTTTGAGTGGTTTTGGAATGGCACTGTTCTCCCTGGAAGACAGGTAATCTCACAAAACACAAGTTGGTGTAATCTTTGTGGTGTAGTGTCAACAGAACACAACCCAAGCACTCCCTGGACACTTGCATATGAAATATGACCTGCAGCCACCCAGCCAACCTCCAAAGCATCACTTTCATTCAGGCATTTAAAAGCTCTGCCTGAAATTTTAAATTCAGTTTCCTATGATGTGTCACATAAGATGTGACACATAAGTAGATTTTTTTGAGAGAAGATATAATAATTTTATGATGAATTCCTGTTGCAGACTGTCAGCATTTCAAATAGAACTTATATATTGGCCACAAAAAATAACTATTGGCAGTTCTGTTCCTTTCAAATAATGTGATTTACCAAGCATAGTGATAACTGTAGTTTAGTATGAAGTAAAGATAAATTGTACCATTAAGAGTTGAAGTCACATGTAGCTCTTTCATATGAAATTTTAGAAGCTTTTTAAAATATAGTTTAAGGCTTGGCATTTTCATGATGCAGGAGTATTCATATACCTTATTGTATTCACATCTATTGGTACTTTATCCCAAATAGTATGGAAATGTAAGAATTTATCATTGGAGGTTTAGGGGAATAAGCTTGAGTAGGCATTGTGTTCGTATTAAAACAGATATGAAAGATGAAAACAATCAAGCTTTTATAACTTTTGCTTGATTTTAAGTAAAAAGAGGGCTTGAATGAATTCGCTCAAAAAGAATCAATTTTAATTTACAGCTGTTTAAAATCAATGATTATTTGGCATGGTGATGAAAGGTTTGAGAGCTCACAGTGCAAATAGTACAAACTTCCAGACATTCTCCAACAAAATAGAAGGAAACTCCACACAGCATTTTTTTGTATAGCAAACACATTATGCTTCTTTTTCCTTAGAAAAATGTTTTCCCTGTAACTGAATTCTCCACTACTGAACTCCATAATTTAATAGTGCAAACCTCCTAAAAGTGTAACTAACACATATAATCAAAACTTGCAGGATTTATTGGTATTTCATAAGGAACATTTAAAATTATTCTTTAAAAACCTTTACCAAGTTATCTTTCAAGTGTCTGGTACTAGAAGTGATTAAATGTGATGATTTTTTTGGTCTATATTTTATTTTTAATAAATAACAGTCACTCTTTTTGTTCTCATGTAGAGGCTGTACTTTGACTTCTTACAACTATTAATGCTTTAAATTAAGTTCAATATGCTTGACTTTAGAGAGTGCAGGTCAAGCACACCACCTAGTGTGCAGTGCAAACAGTTCATCATGGACCTCACAAAAATCATTTCATTTGAGCTGAATTCTCTATTAGCTCTTGTCTGACCTCTTAACACTATCCTGTCCTTCCCTTTGCTTAGAAAACCCAGGCATTCTAGTAGTGAACTCATTTATTTAACACTGCAAAAAGACTTCCTGGTCTACTTAATGTTTACACCAAGGTGCCTCCTTGAGGGAATGGTCCCTGAACAGATTTATGAGTCTGGTCTCATCTTCAAGTAACCCTTTGTGGATCTTTCAGCACGGTTTTTAGACCTGGAGATTCTTAACTGGCTCCATCTGAGCCATGAGAGTCAGCTTACACCAACTCACAGAGCTGTTACCTCCACGGAAAAAAGAGCAGTATTTGTGCAGTAATTAAATGCTGTTCTCTGCATTTACCCACACTCAGTAATACACACACTCAGACTGCAGGGAGCTCTGATCCAAAGTGCCTGGCATTACTTCCAATAGTAAAATAATACTTAGGTAGTTACAGTGCCTGATGCTTTTACGTGATTATTGTACCTTTGGTTCAGGATTTCCAAAGGCACTGCACTGACACTGCTTAATTCCACCCCAGCACACTGTACTCAGCTCTGGGGTAGCTTGGGACTATTATATCAAAGACAGGTATAAAAACAGCAGAGAACAGTTGATGCTTGGGAGTTCTGACTCCCAAATAGGTGCTATTTTTGGTAAGAATATATCTTACAGCATATCTGATTCAGATCATAAAATGGAAGATAAGATTCTTGAATTAGGTAGGGAGACAGGTTAGATAGAAAACTGAGCTTGTTTGGATCCTCTTGATTCTTGTCCAGCCATGTATCAGTGCCCCTCATTTTTAATGTAGAGGGGTCAACATCAGTATAGAAGCCTGGAAAAACCATGGCCTTCTCCCATAACACAGTAAACCAGACAGTTTTGGGGTCTATTCCACTCATGATACTCTTTTCTCAGTTGTTATAGTCATTCCTGTCTTTGCTTCCAGGTACATGTCACACAGTACCTGATTTTGTAGCACGTATGCCAAATTTTTAGCATTCTGGCAATATAATACCCCCATAGAAAGGGACTACTCTCTTACATATTTTCAGTATTTTTATTAAAGTGGAGATTATGTCTGTGCACATTTATTTCAGAAAAAAACAACAAACTGTTCTCTGATATTTTTAATTTTTGTTATTGCATAATTGTTAGTCTGTTTCTTCTATACTATATAACAGAGGGTACTTTTTTATTAAGATGAAACTAGAAATTGATATAATATCAATCGGTACTAGGAAAAAATTGTTTCAGTGATCTGAATGTGCAAAAATTTATATTAATAATGAGTTATTGAAGAAAGATTCTGCAAGTCATGAATTGCACTGATTGTTTATACTTAGCACAGCTTTTGTGTTTTTAGAATTAGCACACTTTTTTTTTTTTTTTGGTAGTCTGGAAGCTTTTGGATTTTTTCAATTCCCAGTTAGTTTCTTGACTACCAATTAGGTAGCTATTTAAATAAATTAGTTGAGTGACTGAACTGAAGAAAATGTCTTCTCTACATCTGCCAGAAAGCTTAAGGCTGTTAAAAGCTGGTTTGGCACTTAGCAGACGATTGTTCCAGGAGGTAACTAGTGACTCACTTTCTTTAGAACACCACCAGCACACACGTAGTACTTTAATATTATTTGCTTTTAATAGCTTTAAAATATTATGATAAACCTACGCCTTAACACTACTTATTTAACTGCAGATTTAAGCAAATTTATTTTAAGAAACAAATGGGAGTTTTAATTAACCTTTTTCTATCTTGATACTGAGTTCTGACAACATAATGACAGAAAGGGATGTGTTTTATTGCTGCAATTTTCTTTAAAATGGTGCATGTGCATTATCAAAGAGCAGCTGGCCTGAACATCAATAGGATTTCTGAATGCAAATCTTTTTATCCACACAGAAGCTGGTCATCACCTTTTTGGAATCAACTATTCCATGTGGCCTAGCAGAGATCAAGGAATACCATTCATCAGTGCTGCTCCCTCTCCCAAGGTACAGATCTAGAACTCTCCCTTATGAAACCAGTCACGCCTCAAGGATGGCCTGGAATCATAGCACTGGGATACAGGCACACCCCTCCAACTTCCTGTTCATAAGATTCCAAATCAGGCTTTGCAGTTTGTTCTGGGGGGAAAGAACACCCACAGCTCTCTGTGGGGTAGCTGTAAGGAATTCTGAGTTCCCCCTTAACTCCTTTCTATGTGGATTCTGGCCCCGAGGTAGAGAAGCTACAGGTGGTATTTGCTTATTCAGATTTGCAATGACCTGCAGACAAAACATGCCCCAGTAGCAGGATTTATTGACAGAGCCTTTGGAAGGAACTGATTAAAAAAGCACAAATATTGCTCAATATTAAACAGCTTCCATGTTTTTTTCCACTACAGATATTGGAGTGGGCATGGGACCAGTTCTGCTGTATCTGAACTGTGCATGGAGGGAGATGAGAACTTTGACCAGGTAAGATTCAGTCCTGTCATTTGTTCCAACTCCACCAGTATCCCTTTCTGCTGAGCTCAGGAAAATGTGCATCTCCCCACATGCCTTCTCTGTCTATCTGCCAATGTTTCAGTGACCTGCTGCTGTGCACTAGTGAGCTCAGACACCTCAGTGAAGCACCTGAGGAAGGGAAAAGGAAGGTGAAAACACAATACTGGAGATTAAGGGCGAAAGTGAGAAGAGGTGGTGCCTTTCTGAGCAGCAGGTAAGCTGTTGGACTGCCTGCAAGTGTCACAGATGTGTCACTTGAGTGCTAAAGGGGGCACTTGTGGGATTTATGTTGATTTTAGCTTCTGTAACTTGTGAGTGGGGCCATAAGAGCTTATAGTATTAAGCCTTCAGTGTGCTAAATTCTCTCATCACTCTTCCATAGGTACTGACCATCTTTTCTAGATGATCAAACCACTAAAAAACTAAATTAACTAAGCTAAAATCACAGCATAGTCAAGGACACTGTTTTAAAATGGCATGGAAAGCTCTGCCTAAAACTCCTTAAAGTAATATGTAAATAAAATTTAAAAGACATCATAAAGTATATGTGTGTCTACGTGACCTTCTTCACACACTAAAAAGCGAAAGAGGAATAGCATGATGTTACAATTTCATTATACTCTGATATTACAATAACTACTTTATAATGTCTCTCACGTTTTCACTAACTTCGGTGAAATCTGTTTACTCCATTAGCCATTGACTAAATCCCTTTCTTTTTAATGTAGAACATTAAAAAGAAATGGGATTTAAGTAAAAATAATACACAAGAAGTCATGCAGTTAAAAGGCAGAAATAAGCTCCAAAAGTAAGTTACACAAAGACAGAAACTTTCTGAGCTTCCAAGTGAACAGCCACGATCCAGTGCAATCCATCCTGCTGCAGGAACAGCAGGCGGGCAGCATTCCCTGCCTGCCACGTCTACAGGCAGCAGCCGCCTGCCCCGGGAGAAGACGCAGACACACACAGGGGTTAGACTGCAAACATTTATTGAGAAGGAGCCTGTATTAACTAGATATCATCGCTAAACAGGAGCGCAGAGATGTGGGGAGCGGCACCCAGGCAGCATGCAGGCAGCACTGCCCTCAGTTAGAGAGTGGTGAGATAAAGAGTGATAAACCCACACCTACACGAGACTGTGCCCCAAGTTTCTGTGCTCTCTCCCCCCCTCTCGCCCCGCAGACATGCAAGGACTGGCTGTTAGTGAGCCTGGGCCAGAGCCCAGCACCGCGGGACTTACCGAGCCCCTGTACTTCTCCAGGGAGACTAACTTGCCCCTGATGTTTACAACTTTGAAAGTGTAAAAATCAGGCTCTTTCTGCCGCGTGGCGGAAAAGGCTAAGAGCAGGAGCGCTGCAATTGCGAGGAGCATGGCTAGAGGGATGAGCAGGAGTTTGGGGAAGGAAGGGGAAGGCTGATGCTCCACACTGCCCTCCGGATCCAGCATGCTGCACGGCCGCCGCCGCTCTGCCCGGCCCGGCACAGCGCCGCCGCAAAGGACCGGCTGCTGCAAATCGGCCTTTTGCAGCACTCCTAAAAGCTCTGTCCACACCAAACCTCAGCAGGATGGATTTATGGAGGATCCACGCACTCTGACATGGAGCATTTCATGGTGGCAGTGGTGCATTGAGTACTGTACGTGGTTTTAAAGTACTGGTCGGCTCGAGAACAGTCTGTGAGATCCAGTCAGATTTAAAGATCCTGCTTTAACTACGTCCTGGGAAAATAAGGGATAGAGTTGTTATGATTTTTGACAGATTTGCAAGTGCCTTTTTTTAGTGTACTAAGTATAGCATCTGGTAACTACGGTGTAATGTCAAAGGATACCAATGGCTTGGTTGCTATTGGTTACTGACGTGAGTGCTCTGAACAAGAGTCCCAGCTCACAGTCAGCAAACCCAGGACTACAAACACTCCGTGCAGAGCATCACATGGAACACCACCACATGAACCAGGCCTGCAGGAAATTCATCTCTACGAGCTCCTGGTTAGGGAGGAGTGAGTGGCCACAGCACTGGTCCTACAGTGTGGCATTGGGGAAACCACATTACCAAAGGGTTTTTAAGCAAGAAAGAGGCATTAAGCATCAGGAACTGAATTTGGTACCAGAGTTTTCAGACACGCAGAACCAAAACACTGCTTCAGTGCACTGATGTCATTCTTGGGTTGCCTGCAACAAAAAACTGCCATCTGTAAAATTTTGCTCCTATGCCTGCTGGAAGAAAAGGATTTGGACATATAAAGTATCAACAATAGAAAGCATTAAATGGTCATTGATTTTTTTCTTGGCCCAAGAAATTGGTCACCCATGACTGGGATTCTGATTGTTCTTGGCAAAGAAAAGCAAAATGCAGCGATTTACAGAAAACAATTAAGTAGAACCTCCAAGGCATAGTGGAAATTTATATTTTGAAGAGCAAATTACATTTTGTCATCTCACTTGGTGATTTATTTTCTTTTTTTAACTGAGTTTTGGTAGATCTTTGACATTTTGATTAAATTTGCTTAGGTAATTCAAGCATGACTGGCATTACTGTAAGTGAAGAAGACATGTATAGCTAGTTGACAAATTTAATTATAGTTTTTAAGCATTTCAGATTTTCATATCTTTTTTATGTATTTCAGCTTAAGTAGACATCCAACATCAAGAAACAATGTAATATGCTACAAAAATATATAGATAGAAAATCTTGTACTATGCTGGGAAGATACAGTTGCTAAAAACCTGAAGTTCTTCACAGAAAAGTTCTATCTTTCTGTAAAGTTTCCTGGCTGTAGTATTGACCAGGAACCTATCCTTGAGATGACAGTCAAGTATGATTTCCTCATTTGATAAGTAAATTATCTAAGAAGTTTTAGAGTTTCTTCCAACACAGCTAGAGACAGAGAACAGGGCCTTAATGCAGTAGATACATTTAAATAGATGTTAAAAACCTAGTAAATCCTAAAAATAATTTTAAAAAATCATTCTGATGGTGATCAACAGCATTTTTTGGCCAGAAAATGAAAAAGAAATCTACAATACACTTTTACATTTTCTAGGCGTAATGTTATAGTCCTTTGGGTATGGGACTGAAAATGAGGTGTCATACTGCAACAGGAGATAAGCAAATTGTGCTCTGGAAAGGGACTTTGTAAAATCTGCTTCCTACAGCTTTATGCTTATTGTCTCTGATTTCTAGATAAAATTTAGTGGCTTTCAGGATTCTATTTTGTCCTACAAACTGAGCCCAGAATCTGAAAGGTTTTGATCACTGGCACTGAATTGGGAATTCTTTAAATAATGGCCAACTGGCAGTAGAACTCAGCTTCCTCTTTTACTGCCATGTTTCTATACTGCTGCCTGCAATAAAACATTCTTTAACATCAGCAAAGAAGGAAGCATTGTTCCTGAACACAGAGAGGAACTATGTCAAAGACTCTTGGCTTTATAAATGGTTCAGGTTTTCAGAGCCAAACTGCACTAACATTTCATATTAAAGTCTATCCAACTATTTGAAGGAAATATGCTAGTCAGGTTTGCAAACTGGTGTATGTTTGTTCACTAGCATGTCTAAATGTTGATCTAGGAGGACTGTATCCAGCAGCAAGTATAATTAGGTTACTTTTGCAATTTACTCTTTGACCTATGAAACCTAATAAAAATCTTTGTCAAACAGGACTGGCTGAAACCACCACCCAGTTAACCTGAGCTGGCCCCAGGGCAGCACTGCTGTTTCTGTCATTGCTGCCCTGGACTGACCTGGCTCACGTTCCTGAAGGTGAAACCTCTGTAGTACATCCCTGAGTTATCCAGTCCTAATTTTGTAAAGTGTGAACTTCAAGTGAACCAAAAAAATAGCACGTTACCCCTAGTCAGGATTGTGCTGACTTCACAATACATTCAGAAGTATGAATCGTCAGTATTTATAGAAGCTAGTATTACAGATTTTGCAACTTTTGTTTACCTGCACATACTCCCTGAGGCAGTGTTTCCAGCACTCCTGTTCTTGTTATTTTTAATACTTTCCTTTGAACCCCTATAGTAGTTCAAGACTAATCTTTTACGTGCCTTGTTTTTCTGGAAAGGCCTCCTTAGCCTCAAGTGCCAACATGGCATTTCAGTGCCAAAAGGGGTAGTAGTGGCTCACAGAGGGATTTGTTTCAGACAAGCACTTGCCAGTGCCTTTAGGTCACCGTCCAGCACTGCTAAGAGCTGGCAGGCTGGCTCTTCTCCCTGGAGACCTGCAGACTACCAGCAGATGTGCTGGCCAAGCTGCTGTCCCGGGCTGCTGCCGGGGCCAGATCCATAGCCAAGGTCAGGGAGCCTGGAGCTACTTCCTCGGTGTCCCCGGGGCACACCTGCCCTTCTCCACAGACTGGAGAGGAGAGGAAGAGGAGGGGAAGCCCTGGGGAAGAGGGGAGCAAGGCCAGGGCTGTGGCGTGGGGCTCCATGGAGCCCTAACCCAGCTCCACGGGGCCTGGGGGTGCAGGTGCCTCATAGCTCTCTACAACCACCTGACAGGAGATTGTGGTGAGGGACCAGTCTCTTCTACCGAGCCTGCAGTGAGAGGATGAGAGGAAACGGCCTTAAACTGAGACGGCAGATTCAGATTAGTTATTAGGGAAAAAAATGTCACTGTTAGGGTGATCAGGCATTGGAATGGTTGCCCAGGAAGGTGGTGGAGTCACCGTCCCTGGAGGTGTTTAGGAGGCGCCTGGATGTGGCGCTGGATGATGTGGTTCAGTGCATTAAGGGTTACAGTGGCAGCGCTGGGTGGATGGTTGGACTGGATGATCTTAAAGGTCTATTCCAACCTTGATGATTTTATGCGTAAGGAGAGGCCTGGGCTTAGAAAAGGAGGGGAGAAAATTAGGATGGCTGTTGGGGGGGATTAAGAAAAAACCGTGCTGCTTATTCCGCGTATTCCCTCATCCCCGCTTGCTGCTGTGGCACTGGGGGAGGGAGGCCCAGAACGCCGGGAGTGTGGGGGAGCGGGGCGCGTCGGCCCCTCAGCCAAGGGGGAGTTCTAAGGCAGCAGGACCCTCCCAGGGCGGCCGGGGGTCCCCCCGGGCCGAGTCGGGTCGTTGTCAGCCGCCGCCGCCGCCCTCAGCGCCACCGCCCCCGGGGCGCTCCCCCCGCCCTCGCCCCACAATGCACCGCGCGGCGCGGCTGACATGGCGGCCGGGCCGGACTGAGGCGCTGCCGTCGGGGCCTGCAGCAGCCGCGGCCGGGCATGGCGGGGGCGCCGCGTCCGCTCCGCTAGCGCCGCACGCAGGTACCGGGGCCGGGGGCTGCCCGCGGCGGGGGCGGCAGGGGCCGCAGGGGCCGCGCTCGGGGGGGGGGGGCCTGTCCGCGCCGGCGCCCCCCGCCCCAGCCCTGCCCCGCCTCGACGGCCCTTGGCGGCCTCGGGCCCCGCGCCTGGGCAGGGGGGCCGCCGGGGGTCGCGGCGCGGGGGCCGCCCCAAGGTCAGCGGGGGCCGGGGCCGCCCCCGGGGCGCATCCGGGCTGGGGCTGCTGCGTGCGGGTTGTTGTTCGCACGCCCTGTGCGATTAAATACGGCGGGGGGGAGAGACCCCCGGGGCCCGCGGGGAAATGCCCCGTGTCGGGGCTGCCCTGGCCGGCCGTGCCCCCTCCGCTCTCCGTGAATTATGATGTGACACCCAGGCGTCTCTTCGCCGACGTGGTCGTGCTCTTTTGTTGGCTTATTTTATGTACAAATACAGCTGAACGACTTTGCCGCTTTTGCAATAGGTTGCGATTTGCCAGCTGGCTGAATGTGACATGTTACCTGAGGCCTCCTCTCTTTTAAGGTTGTTTCTCGGTATATCGGAGGAGGATGAGCTCGTAACATGCAGAGAAACAATATAATCGGATTTAGGCTAAGGTAGAGATTAGTACATTAAAAAGATAGTTGTATCTAAGTATGGATCTAATAATTTTTTTTGTATCCCTGCCACCTCCATGTCACTTGGCTTCCTGAAATGTGTCCTGGATTCAAGGGTCATTGCATTTGCTTGAAAATAGAGGATACGTGTTGTTTATGGGTTTGTTTGAGTTGTGCTTCCAGTTTCAGTAGGTGCTCTTTGGATAGTCTGACCCCAGATAGTTATGACATAATTATTTCCGTGACAAGAAAAGTAAGCCAACCATGGAAGTATGACTTAATTACAGTATCTGGCAGAAGGTGCTATATTAGGAGTAAGAGGTCTCTTTTGCAAACGCCAATTTTGCACTGAGCTTTTTTTAATCATTTTTCTGCTTAACTTTAGTGAAAATACCTTCATAAAATTAATTTTGGGATAAAATTGCGATTTCCCAGAACGTACATGTTGGGGTATGTTCCCAGAAGATAAACACAGAGGGCTCAAAAGTTCTTCTGTGTTCTGTTCTTGCACAGAGGACAGCTGGGGCTTTTCTCTCCTACCTCAGCTTGCAGTGGAAAAGAAGCTGCTGGATGCTGTGGAACACCTGCACAGTGCAGGGCATTTACCTGCTTCTTCCTCTGGAGGGAATTGCTGCTGTGGGGAGAAAGAAAGGGGAGCGGGATTTCCCTGTGTCCTACTTGAAAGCAAGATATCCCTGGGGAGCTCGTGTAAAATGTCGTGTGGATCTGCTTGTCAGAGTGATGGCTTTGGGTTGTGTGTTCATAGTGATGCTCTAAGGCAATTCAGAATTTTGCCCAGCTGAGAGTATATCCTGTTTTCTACTTGTAATACCGGCTTTTGAAATTTTACAAAGCATTTCTACTAAATTAACTTTATTTTTGTCACTAGCTTAATGAAATAATGTCATACCGGTGCTGACTTTCATTGAGAACTCACAGAAAGAAGGATCCTGCAATTTCTTAGTGGATTAGTTCACACAATGGAAGCAATCTAGTGAAAGTCAACATTTCTGGTGCTTTTGGCACATTAGGAAGATTTTGTGTATTGTTTGATAAATTGTTTAACTTAGAAGTCCTAAAAACTAATTACCTAAATTTTGTAACAATACACACGAATCTAATTTTTACTTTTTTTCTTTTCATCAGAAATGCATGCATACATGCAGATGTACTCATACTGTATCCTTGGTTCATCATTTTGATTCTAAGGTTTCAGCAAATCTCTGGGAAAAAACGATTTATGAGATGTTCTTAGATTTTATTTTTTTTATTTCTGTTGATGCATGAAATACTTTTTTCAGCAAGAAGTTTGCGACTGGTATGAAGTAGTTCAAAGGCCATCCCTTCCTCAAGGATTCCAGGTGGGGTGAAGGAATCATTATTGTTTAAATACGAGATCCAGGTGCCACAAATACATACTGCTGTATTTTTATGTAGCATAAGCACCACATAAAGGGAGGTTAAGAGCAAGTTGGATAACTTGAGTTCAGTGTGTGGCTGCTCTTTAAGCCAGTTTCACGATCCGTTCAGGTCTCCAGAAGCCAGTTTAGCCTCTGGAAGGCTTTAAACCTGTGCATTGCTGTGCTGTGTTTTTCCAGCCTCCTCAGGGGCATTGATGCAAGTGTTGTGTGTGTTTGTTCTTAAAGTTGGAGCTACCTTGAAGTAGCTTCTGCTCTGATCACAGCATACGTGAGATTTGAGGCAGGTGCTCCCCTCCTCTGGCTCCAGTGCTTGCTGCAGTCGGTTGTGAAGTAGACTATGACAGTAAAACCCAGTGTCAGAACCAAAATGGTCTAAAGCATGAGAAGCCTGTATGAAATGGAGAGGTAAGGAAGCTGTTGTAGCTTAGTTACATGGCTAGTGTGACAGAGGATGGCTTTCCCCAGTTTGGAATGGGAGTCAGCAGCAGTAGTAGGGTCAGAAAGTGCGTTCTTGGCACTGGGTGATGGTGACGTGCCTCTCTCTCACCTTCTCTGTGAGTCACCCTGTGCTGTAGGAAAAACAGTGTCAATGCAGAGAGTGATGTGTAACAAGCACATCCCTTACAGATTTCACATCCAGCAGATTTTGCTCATTTCGTAATTCAATTTGAAGATATTTGCACCGACATAATTACTAAGTTTTGTATCAAGCAAAGCCTTTCTTGTTACTTCAGTTACTCAGCAGTACTTTTGTAATTCAGATATCATGCTGTTACAATTGTATATATTTTTACTTATATATACACAGTTGTTAATCTAGTGATCCCTCCTTGGAAGTTTTCAGTCTTCCACGCTGTAAGCACAGCATCACTTTCCTACCGAGTTCTGTATTTTCACTGAGCCCGGAGTGTGTTTTGTTGCATCCCTGATTTGTGTGTTAAATTTTGTGTGCGCTGTACTGGCTTTCTTCTAGATAGATTTTGGGAGTATTATATTACTAAGATAAATTCTGTAGTTTGTAGTAACAGGGAGATCTGAAACACTGTGTAGCACTTGTGTTTGTTACTAAGAATACCGATGGGTTTAGTGCTGGTAGAGCCTGAGGCGCTTTAGTGCCCAGTAATCTCTGGTAGTTTTAGTTTTAAGTGCTTTGGAAAAATATCAAGAATCCATAATGGTTTGTACTAAGTTATGTCTTGTTCATCATAAAACAAACATAAATGTGTGATAACTTTTTTTTTAAATTATTGACACAGAACATGGGAGAGGCTTGAATGGTTTGTAGAAGTTCTCAGACAGAAAAATAGGCCTAAGGCTGTAAACAGTCCAGAAAAGCCCCTCTTCCCCAGCATATTAGAGGTATCTGTGGACATTACCTGTGCTGCGATATGAACAGAGTGCAGAAGACAACTTTTCCTGTTGTTCCTGGCTGGCTGTAACCTTTGTTTGCAGAATTTCCTTTTATTTTTGTGGAGGAAGTTCAGCTGGGCTATATTGGTAAAGAGGCGAGGGGGGCACTGAGGTTAATCACCCCACTTACTGTGGGAGGGCTGACTGGGAGATTTGAGCTTAAGGACAATCATAATGGGACAGATAAAAGCAGGCCTTGGATAAAATACACATCTCCCTATCTCAAAGGAGGGAATGTTTTATGGAAGGAGAGTGATAACACTTATATTTGTAGTACTTTCACTGTTTATATTTAATCGAGTACTCCCTGGGGAAACAAAACTTGCAAGCCCGTTCTCTTTCCCTTCAGTTACTCTTCTGGTTACTTTTGGACCTTCAGCCAGTTGGGACCATGTTTTAGAGCATATTTGAAGTAATGTTGGAAGATCATCGAGTTTGTGAGTGTTTTCTGGAATAATCCTGTCTCGGTAAAGGAGAGGAAGTTGCATTTCTCATGGGGAGTAGCTGCAAACCAGTCCATGGTTATATTCCCCCAGCCCCAGCACATCTCCTCTGTTTGCCCAAAGGGCTGTGAGTGAGACTGTGACTGGGGAGCACAAAAAACCAGGTACAGTCAGTTCTACTCCTAATGAAATGATTAAGAAGAAATGCTTTGCAGAAGAGCAGCTCAGAATGCAAGAACTCACAGTTTAACTTGGCCTATATTTTTGAAGAGGCCCTGTTATGTCAAAGTTTGACCCAAAATGTGTGTGTTTGAGGGAGTTAAGTCCAGTGGAACAACTTTGAGAGGAAGAAGTGGAAAGGTAAATGGGTAGAAATAGCTTTTCAAAAGTTTTTTAGCTTTTTTTCCCCCCTATTTGGAAGTAAGCCTCACGCTGAGTTTTTGCAATTCAAATCAGAATTTTGAATTCAGACTAATGCTAGTCTGAGAGGTGGAGGAAAGAATTGAAACTGGCAGAAATGAAAGTGAAACGCTCTCACTTTTGTTTCGTGAGCTTAAAGTTATTTCTAAGCGAAGCTAATCTTAAACATTTTTAATTCGGTTGCTGTAGGTATGTAGAGATTTAATAGTTTTCTAGAGCTTGAGGTCAGATAGTATCTTGTCTGACCTCAAGCTGTTGTATTTCAGCCAGATTATTTTTCAGAAAGAGCCAAGGGCTGGGCTAGAGTTCAGAGGAGTACCTGGCACTGTACTTTCAGAAAGCAAAGGAAACCAAGTCCCCTCTAACTCCAGGGTAGTGAATAAATGAAATATTCTGAGATGCTTTCAACAGGTTGATCACACCTCACTTTGCAGACCCAGGTGAAAAGCTCTGTTTTTGCTGCCAGCTTGTCTGGGAATAAAATTCTTCTTTGATTCCAGATCTGGCAGTTTGGTATGAGCCTGAGCCTGTGGACAAGATGTGCCATCCAGGTTTCTAGAAAGATGCCACCTCAGCACTGATTCACTCCACTCCAGTGTTTTGTTTCCAACTGTGTTATTTTTTTCAGAGGCACTCCTTTCCCTCTCCCTACTTCCCTCTCTCCCCTCTCTCTTATGTAGATGGCCAATATCTGACAGAGGAATCTTTTTGAGATCCTCTTGGGTTTAGGAGTGGTCTCTGTTTTGTTTCTCGTGTTAAGTTTTATTAGTTGGTTTACTTTGCAGTTCTTTGTGAGATGGTAATTTGGCACTGTTGAGTATGTTGCAGCAGTTTAAATTATTTTTTGTTTGCTAAATCATTTCAGCATTAAAGAGTAAAAGAAAAAAAACAGAAAAGCAAAAAAAAATCCCCAAATTCAACAACATCATTGCAGTTGTATTTCAGATTCAGCATTTCATTGTGGAACTCTTACCTTTTTTTTTGGTATACAAAATATTCTTGTCTTATGAGATGTCATGACCTCTCTTTATTCATATTTCTCAGGAATAAGGAATATATCTGTGGGTTTTTTAACATTAGCTACTTATGTTTGATTACACTCACTCTCTTGATATGTAATATTATCACAGTACTCAGTTTATTAGCTGGATTCTAGTTTTTACTGTTTCCTCAGTTGTTTTTTCCCATCACATTTGTACATTTGATTACAGATTATATATTCTCTTTGAATAAATAACTGTGTATTTTATTGAATGGATGAGATCAAATAATTTGAATAATTTTGGTGGATTTTTTTAAAAAACCTTCTTTCCAAATATGACCCCAACAACTTGACACATACAAAAAGCAGAGCAAACCGAGGCCCCACTTTTCCTGCAACGCCGGAGTTCCGTGGCAGCTTTGATGTGGAAGTGGTGCCAACAGGAGTTGTCCCCACCCTGCGAGTTGTTTGTTGTTACCGGCCGTGCTCCTCCTCCTCCTCCCGGTGCCAGCTTTATGTGAGGCTGGATTGGGGTTCCGGTTTGGTTCCCTGCAGAAGGCACGGGGAAGGAGCAGCCCGAGGAGCTGGGAGTGAGTAGCCGGGTTGGAGAAAAGGGTGTCACTGCTCCGGTCGGGTCGGTGCCGCCCCGCGCTGGAGCGGCCTCGGTGTGTGAGGGGGATGTGGGGTCAGAAACGAACCAGAAATGAAGCGGAATTGATGTGGGGGGGGGGGCTTTTTTTGTTGGTTTGGGTGTTTTTTCCCCCTCTTGAGGCTGAACAAGTGAAACATAAGAAATAGTTAAGCATTTGAAAAGTCCTACTCAGCTTTCTCTTTGGTTACATTAAAAAACCCAAACGCACAGTAGAGTGTGAAGACAGTGCCAGTCCTGTCCAGAGGTGTGACACTGGCCATCTATAGAGCAGAGCTTTGCGTGGTGCTCAGGCACTGCAGTAATCCAAGTTTAGCCAACCTGGGGGGCTCTGGGCTCTCCTCACACCCTGGGGCTTGAGCAGCCCTGGGCCAGGTGGGCAGGATCCTGCTGCTGTTTGACAGGAATTGCTGTGGGAAAGACAGAGTACAGTCCAGAGGCAAATACTGGTTAATCTTCTTGATTTTTTTGATCCAGAAGTATGAGCCAGGTGCAGTCAGTGTTTAATAGGAAATAGCTGTAATATTAACTAAATGTGTTTCTGAGATAAAATACTTAGCCATTGGAACAAATCTAGGAATACAGTTTTTTTTTTTTTTCTTTTTCATTTTTTTATTTTGCTAAAGACTGTGATGCTCATATCAGCTTCAGGAAAATTCTTGTGGGTTTTTGTTCGTTTCTTTGCTTTTCATTTTTGAAAGATAATATGTATTTTCAGTTATCTCAGTAGAGACTTTAGATAACCATTTTAGTACGTGCTTTGTGTCCTGAAGTATTTTCTGATTTGTGTCTCTTTAAAGTGAGAGAGAGGTAGTAACTATATTATATAGCCTGAAAAAAAAGTTACTCTCTTTTATACTGATAATATTCAGAAAGGTGGTTTTGTGTTTTTTTGTTTTTTTTTTTAGTCTGATCCTTCCTTCTTGTTCTTATTATTAAAGTACAAAAGTACGTTGTGATACTTTTAATAGTTGTAATTCATAGACTTTTCTATTATTCCTTTTCTTCACTAAATTATGAGCTACTTGTTTTGATGGGTTCTCTAAAACCTGGATGTTTCCATGGATCATTCATTTACCCCCCAGATATGAGCTGGATAGGAAAGAGAGAAACTCTGCACTTGCTATAGTTTTACAAAATTTATTTTCTTTTATGTCTAATCCTTCATTCTCATAATTTTTTAATTGCTATCTCAAGGTTATTTGTAACAAAATCTAATTTCTTGTTACAGATTCTCCCCCTTTGTTTTCTATATTAATAAGAGTAATTCCTTACAAACAGACGTACTTACTCATAACTTCCCATTGGAAACACAGCCTTTGAGCTCTGGCCAACATAAAGCTCAGATGATTATACACCACCTAAAGCTCTGAGGTTTACATGAGTAAAGTTAATCTGCAGCTAAACAAAATATTTACTATTTGTGGGGTTTCTTTGCTAAGCAAAAATCTCATTTAATTGTTGTCATTTAACTTATATGAGAGCTGTATGTGTCAAAGGTTTGCTGAGTATCTGTGGGTGCAGGTGGTCAGTCAGGTTTATTATTAATGCTTTGCATTATATCTCTAAATGCTTTTTGAAATCAGTTAATAAAATGGAGCTTGCTTACTGGAAACAGAATTAGTTTTCTCTAGTGGCTAATTTGAGCTGCGTATTTATTGAGTGGGATTTTTTAGATGTGTTAATTTTTTTTTTTTAATTTTTTCCAGTGTAGTTGCAGACATCTTGGTTCTTGTTTTTGTTCAGAGAACCAGAAATAGGAAGGAAAGAAAAAAGCAAACTGTTGGCACATTTATCACAGTGTTTTTTGCAGTGTTCTACCATCTTTCATTTCTTAATATCCCCTCCTTTTTTAAATACAAATGAAGATGATCAACATTTTCGTGAGTTTTGCTTTAGTACCGAATGTATTATGAAAATTCACTTATGCCTGGGGGGGCAATATGCTTCCTGTAATAATTTGTAGTTACACTTTCCCTTAGAGAAGTTTATTTAATGTGCTGTCTACATAGAGCTTTAATTTTTTTCCTTCAATTTAAAAATGTCTTCTCATTATTTCCTCAGTAGACAATCAGCTACGATCCTTGCCTGCACAGAGGATTTAAAATCAACTGCAAATTGCTGAAGAATTGCACTTCAAGTGGTCTCAAGAGACAGGAGAAGCAGGTCTTCACTATAATGGAAGAGGCCAAGAGCTCAAAGAATGGAAATCATGACCCAAGGAAGTCTGTCCGTCTTGTCTGTGAGGAAGGCAAACCTGTCAAAGTTACAATTAATCAAAATTACAAACATAATAGGAATGACAAATCTGTGAAGGATGTTGGGAGAAGTTCTCCAAGTGGGAATAGCAGCAAAAAAAGTAAACAAAATGATGTTTGTTCTGAGAAACAAGGGGAAAATAAATCATGCAAAGTAAATAGTTGTATTCCTGGAACTAAAGATATGGGATCAAACGTTCAGGATCGAAGTCATGGAAAAGCAAAAAAATTTTCTAATTTATCATCAGCAATGGAAAACCTGAAACAGACAAAAGCCCAACCAGTGGGAGAAAACGCTCCAGGCTCCCATGTTTCAGGGAATGGGGTCGGAATGGAAAGCTTAACAGCTACACAGAAAGGGAAACTGGTGCTGGAAAATCCACTGGGAGTTCCTACTTTGAAGGCTGGTGTTGATCAGACTGGTGATCCTGGTAAGGCTGCTGCAGATCAGAGGAAAATGGAACATAAGCCTGATGACTTCAGTGAGTATTATTTAACACTGCTTTATTCCATTTTCTTCTGGCGCGTTTGTGAACAGGCTGAAAAGGGCTTTGAAATATTTCTGTTGGAATATTTTCTTCACACAGAGAAAGTTGCTGGTTGCATTTAGAGAGAACATACTGTTAATACAAGCATTTTGCTGGGAGAACAAGAGATTATGATAATAGCTGTCCTTTCTTCTTATGCCTGAGACCTAAACATCTTTGTAAGCTACTTAGTGTGTGTGGGTTTGAGGCAGTTTTGTGAACGTAGTGCCTTATGAAGGGGGAACCCTTCATAATATCATTGCTACTTAGGGAAATGCCAGTTATTACTGCTTTTCAGAGGGGAAAAATCAGTAAGAAAAATTCTTTATCATAAGTAGGGGAAAAACACTTTTTTTTCTGTGACTGTTGTGCTCTTTTGGTTACTAAAAATGTTGAAAATAGGTTTTGGCAGATGGCTTTTTGATTTAGGAAGCTCTGGAATATGTATCATCCATCAACAGTTACCCTTGTGAGCATGCAATTCTTATACATATTTTTTAATGTCAAAATTTAATATATTGATCAGGCTTTGTCTCATCAGGTTAATTCTGTAGTTCAGGATTTGTCACACTCTTTTTAGAATGAATTTTTCATCTCTAATATGCCATACCAGTACAGACCTTCTGTTTGAAGTATTTCCCACAACTACAGGCAATTTTGTGAATATTGCCTGTACAGCAGTTGCTTGTGTGGAAATAGTAAGAAAATAGTAAAGTGTGTATTTTTTTAGCTGTCTTAATAAAATTTAACAGGAAAAACAGGTTGAAGTGGCAGCATCCTGTGATCAGTCAGCTGTTTGTAGACCACTACCATCATATACTGTGGGGACCATCTGTCACTGAGAAACCAGGACTTGGAAACTTATTCAGTTTTGATTCCTCGCTGGTCTGGGGGCACAGATCTCATGTGAAAGGAAAGAAAAAAGAACAAAGCACAAGTAGCCCTCACTTTTGCTTATGTAAAAATGACAGGAGTAATTTGATGTAGATGTTTGTGCAGATTAGTGGCCTATGACCAATCCATAGGCATCTGGAGGAACTGGCCCTTGGGAGCTGACCTGTGTTTGGGAGCAGCAGCGTTCCAAAGCTGTGGGTGGTGAAGTGTCACAGTGTGTTAAGGTGCAGCTCCAGCAGCTTCCAAATTGAGGGCCTGAAATGCCTGATGACTGACTCTGTAAGGTCATATGGGTGAATGGCTTTAGGGCAGTTCTGTGACTTATTCCCTTAAAATGTACTGTGTAAAATAATTTTATGCCTAATATTTCTTTTATCTGTTACAGTAGGGCATCAGGGTCTTGCATACTCTGTTCTGTATGACGAAAAAAAGCCCCTTTCTTGCCCTAATAAGAAACTGTGAAGTTATGACTGAAACATAGAATTAAACTACCATTTTTTAAACTCTTTTTGATAGCACTCTCAGTAGCAGACTAGTCTCTGAAGTCTCTCTAAAATACTGGTTAATATACTGGAAAGATTCTAACATTTAAGGTGATTTTTGCCAGCCTTTGGGGAAAAAAAACCCTGGAATGTAGCTCTAATTTGTGTTTGGCTCTTATCTAATTTTCACTTTTCCTCTCTGTGAGTTATTCCGAAGAAAGTAACTGTTTCTTTCTGTAGGTAAAATCAAGAATTCTGAATCAACAAAAGAACATACTTTGGAAGCAGATTATTTAGAAACCACTGCTGTTCTTGATGAATCCAATCTGACAGTTGAACAGCAACTGGGATTGAAACAAGCCGAGGAGCGGCTGGAAAGAGATTATATCTCCCGACTTGAAAAAGTAGGTTGGGTTATTTATCAGATAAAGAAGAAAATGTGTGTCCTCTCTCATTATCATCACCATGTTTTGGTTGGGTGGTATTTCTACTACAGCCTCCTTTTCTTCTTAATAATGAATCACTTTATGGACTAAGATTTATCCCTGGTAGTTGACTGGTCAGTCGTTGTGGCTGATGATATGGATTGGAAACTTCTGGCTGTTTTTGTGGTACATGTAGCCTTTGTAGAACAGGATTTTTTAACTCTGCAGACCTGAAGGTTTCCAGTTCCATTATTTACATAAGATTTTCTGGAAAGTCTGGTTCCCTGGAAACTCAGAATGCAGGATTGAGAAGAACTTTGTGCTCTCTTTGGTATATCAGCCTCTCCCCAGGCCCTTCTTGGGGATGGGTGCTTACAAATCTTCATCTAAACTGCTCTTAATAGTATGCCCAGTGAAACAATGTCCAAGTCAGTGTGAGCAACCCAGAAGTTTTTCTAAATGTCTAATTCAAGTATGTCTTTTAGTGTTTTAATCCCTCTTATGTTGTCCTAGGAAAATAACCGTAAGTTTATTACTTCTTTTTCACATCACCTGCACACTGGAAGATCCTTACCGTTCTTCCAGTCTTCCCTTCTTTAGACTGTCTTTTTTCACTGGTCTTGGGGGTTTTTAGTGGTTCATTCTTGTTGCTTTTCTGCAGACACCCATTGTGTAACTGGTATCTAGATTGGACATGCCATTTCAGCTGAAGTCTTACATATACAGAGGAAAGCTTGCTGCATCTGTCTGAAATACAGTATTTTTGTTTAGCATCTTTGCTTTCTTTAGCAGCAATAGGATGTTGACTTGTAGTTTGACTAGCAGTGGGCCCCATAGCCTTTGCTTCAGAAATGCTCCATCATGTGTTCCCAGCCCTGGATTTTTTACAGTTGGCAATACCTAAGGAGGAATGATACTTTGCTGTGGTATTATTTAGTGGCAGCTTATTTATTCCATTCCTCTAATTCATTGTAATTATTGATTTTTTTTCTTATTTTACATCTTCTGTATCCTCTCCCAAGTTTGTGGCTTTCACATTTCTAGTCAGCACACCCTCTGTTTCATTTCCCAAGTCTTCAAAAAGGTGTGGATATTTCTGACCCCACAAGGACCCCTGCTGAAAAATTCTTGGCACATGCTTTTAGGTGTGTGTGCTCTGAGGACAGTTCTCTGAGCGGTTTTGCTGCCACCATACTGTTCTTTATTTAGATAGTATTTATGGTCTCCTTTGGAGACTGATACAGTGACAAGTGACAAAAACTTTGTAAAATTCTAGATACAACATCTGCTGCTGCTTCTTCAAGCACTATTAAAAAAACAACCCTAGGTTTGGGTTAATGCAATTTGTTTGGAGCAAGTCAGGTTGTCACCTTTGTCCCTGTGTGCTTTTTAATAATTTATTGCAGTATTTTTCTGAGTGCTAATTCTGACTGGTCTCTGATTCCTTGGCTCATCTTCTTTAGCCTTTTAAATATATTCATAAGTTTCTCTTTGCTTGTGATCTGGAACCTTCCCATCCTCTGTGAGTTCTTTAAAATACAACTGGCTCTGTTATAGATTAGCTCCTTGAATATCCAAGGACAAATTTCATGAGGCCTGGCTTATTTGAATGCATCTATCTTACACAGGTAGTAGTCTGTAACTTCTTTGTCTTGCTGTTTTGAGTTCTCTCCCCTTTCATAGCAGTTAAGCATAACTAGAGGATTAAAAAAGTCTTTACAATAAAGGCAAAATAAAAGTTGTTACATGATTCAGCCTTTCTGGCAACATCTATTGACATATTACAGCAGATCAATATTGTAAAGAAATACACAGATTTTTAAGATACTTTTATTGCTGATACTCATTTTATTATAGAAGAGTGGTAAAATATTACTGAACTACTTCAGTCATCAGGTATCAAATATGTGAATCCTCCCAGCTAGCCAAGTGTAACTTCTATTGGTTGTTTTCTGAATGGATATTTAATTTCATCTTACTGGGTATCTGTCTCACAGAAAATAAGGATAAAGAGACTTACTAAGTGAAGCATAATGACACTATTATTTTACATTGATATTTACTCTGCATTTGGAGAGCATCAGACTTTTTTTTTTTCCCAAAAGCAAAAGGTCAAACTCATTAAGTGAAAAAACCTGCCCAAATTTAACAGTGGTTTAGGTTTCCATATGGTAAGTCAGAATTTGTTTAACTGACCTGTGGTCCATCTTAGTGCCTTAAAGTGGTGTTCTCTGTTCATTCATTGTTATGTCATTGCTTAAACATCTGTTGTTTTCAGTGTACTTTTTGGTTTTGGTAAATACAGATGTGTTAGAACTCAGATGAAAATGTGAAGTAGGGTTAGAAAATACAAGTGCAGGATGAGACAGGTGAAGTGAGGTATTTGCAAACAACTCCTCCCCTTTTCTGCCTTTTAGTCTAGTAGATCTTAATGGTTTCCTGGTTGAATAAACTCACACAGCATCCTCTCTTGGACTTTCTGAGAACAGTGATTTCCCTTCTTCCCCATCATCTCCAGAGGTTTGGCTGCTTCTGGCAGACTCGGGTCTCCCCAGTGGCCACTCTCCACTTGTACTCCACCTCTCCCAGCCTGTCTACACAAAAAGGTGCTTGTTCTGCATGCTTCTCCAATTCTGGGCATCCCAGATTATTCATCAAAATGGAACAACATAAGAGATCACACCTTCTTCAGTGTCATTAGTGAGTGGTCATGTTACTCCTCACTCCCTTTTTCATGGGACTGCAGCCCTTGCACAGAGTGCTGGGGATGTGCTGCCAAACCCCACCACCAGCTGTCAGCACACAAAGAGTGGGTAACATGAGGAATACTTGCTGTTTTCTCATCACAGAAAGGAGGGTAAATGCTGGGATTTATTAAATCCTGTTATTGTCAGCCTGAGCTGTCAAGGGAATGGTCTACTGGCCTTTAGGTCAGCCTTAGAAAGCATAAAGTCTTCAATCTTAATCATGCCTCACTAAAATGTCCTGAGAAGTATCATATTTTAGTCATCTCACTTCCTTTCCTTTCTTTCCCCACTTGCCATACAGGTAAAAATCCCATTTCTGCTGTTTTTTTCTTTAAGATTACTGAATGTTTGCAAAGCACCTTGACTTTAAAAGTATTACATGCAGTTTATTATTCAAAGTATTGAGTTTTTCAGGCACCATTTTAATCTCTGGCCCTTTTTCCTCAGCGCTCCCCAGAATACACCAACTGTCAGTATCTATGCAAGCTCTGCTTAGTTCACATTGAAAACATCCAGGGAGCTCACAAGCATATTAAAGAAAAACGGCACAAGAAAAATATAATGGTAAGTTAAATAAAATTTGGGCTATTTTTTCTTTTTTTTTTTTCTTTAAATAGATTTTTTTGTTATATGGTTTGTTTTCTTTGGTCATGTTCATTTAGGTGAAAGTTTGTGTGCTGAGCAGAGATGCACAAATTTCTGTTTTCTGTTTGAGAGGAAGGGCTTGATGATCTGTCCAGGCAGAGAGGAAAGAACATTTTTGATCACTGCTTCTGAATTAGTTTCTCTGAGTAGTGGGCAGTTCATCATACTTTTAGTAGCAGAATGCAAGGTAGCTTAAGTGAGACATATATGTATTATATAAAAATAGAAGTAGTTTTTTTGGTTTTTTCCCAAAAATAATGTCATTGGTCATAGGATCTCCAGGGACTAGAGATGGGGTTGGGAATGTTGGTTTTTTTTGGTTTTTTACTTAGTCTGACTTGTGAAGTTTAGTAGTTACAGGATGGAGGGAGACAGTTCCTGAGTCTCTCATCATCTGCTTGGGTTTATAAATGTGTTTAATATGAAAAGCAGTTCTAAGGTTTACAAAGAGAAAAGCAATTTCTTTATCAGACACCCTGGTGGTGTGGTTTGCTCAAAAGAACTGTTACATGCATGAAATCCAATAAAAGGTGCCCAGATTTTCCTGCCAGCCTGTTTTTGTAAGTGCTGATGAAGAGCTACAAATTCCCCAGTGTGTTGGGTTTTGTGATTTAAATGGTCAAAATTAGTCTTCCTACAGCCATTCCCTAAATTTCAGTCAAATTACTTTCTCCTGTTCCTGTGTATTTCTTACCATTTGCTATTAATGCTCTAATTCTGTAATTTGTGCAAGTCATAACCTGGAAAACTCTGGATGCCATAAATCCATTACATCTCAGAAAGTAACCTTTTTGTATTCAGTGATACTGGTAAAGGATTCTGGTTCTCTTACTGTCATGGAGAAAAGAATGAACCAGCCTCATGTTTGTTATAAAAACACTTTCTTACCATGCTTTTCATCTGGACATGGAGATAAGAATTGAGGAATGAGGTTTCTGTGCCACTGACTGGAATGCTGGGGCACAGGGAGCAGTTTCAGTGTTTAACACTTGTCTCCAAATGGCTTTATGTCCCTGCCACATTATAGTGATACATATGTAACTGTCTGAATGTTACTTCATAAAATACACTATGTACAGCTCTAGGAGATACAAGACTATCAAATAAGCTCAGCAGCAGCTGTGGTTTCCCAACTCAGGCAAAATCCTAAAGTAGTGATGTAAAAAAATCCTTTAAAAATGCCCATATTCTTTCTTTAGCATAACAGATTTCTGTGCTAAATCTGTTAAAATAAGAACAGAAGAGCTGAGAGATGCAGCCTTAAAACTAAGCAAACATTTTCATACTATACTGTGTTTTCTTAGTGCTTTGTGTTATGATTAATATTTATTTCTGTCGTCAGTCACATTTCATTTAGTTGGTGAATTTATGAAACAAGAGGTTGTTGTACTTAGTCCCAAATGACTTGATGAATCTGACTTGTTCTTACTGTTGGATTAGATGCACTAAACCCAGTGCTTTCTGGCACCAGCTGTTTAAGCAGCAATGGGACTGAACTTATAAAAATTCCTTGGAGCTAGGAATACTTTTCCTGCCTCTGATACCTTTTTCTTCAAATACAGTCCACTCTCAAGAAATCAGTGTGACTTCTGCAGCTCAGTTACTTTTATTATATGGGAACAATTACAGCTTTTTATTTTCTTGGATGAATCCTGTTTCAGAACTGTCAGAAAATGTGGCTCAGGAATGGAATACAGCAGATTTCCTCCCCACTTGCCAGCTGTGAAACACCACTCTCTATTTTAGACCCTGAGCATCTGCTGCCATTCCTGTGAGCCACACTATTGGATTTGTTAGGCTGGGCAGAGCTCCTGCCTTTGGTCAGGGCACAGGAAACAGTATGTTCTGATATCATACAATAACATGAGATAACCTTTTTTCCTTCAAATATTAGTTATTACTTTTATTATCCGATAATTATACAGGAAAAGCAAGAGGAAAATGAGCTGCGGGCCCTCCCACCCCCCTCTTCTGCACAGTTGGCTGCTCTGAGTTTTACCCTCATCGAAGCAGCACATGAACAAGGCATCTCAGATGAGGACTTCAGAATTCGTCAAGAGATTGTAAATGAGATGGAGAAAATTATTCAACAGCCCTTACCAGGTATTCAGTGTTCTTCCTTTCCTTTAGGTGACAATTTTTCTTTATTTTTACATAGATGCCTTCATTAATGGTGAATTAGTGAAGAATTTGGGGTTAAATTATCTTGATATTATACACTATTAATATATGCAGTTGATTTTAAAGGAATGAAAAAACATACAAAAAGGGCAAAATATGATTGTGCTTATTTGTCCTTTTCTCTGATATGTATTCATTGAAACCATTGATCCTCTTTAGAGTGGTGAGATCATACCAAAAGAAGATAATATTTGACATTTACTTCTTTGTATTGATTTCCCATTGTCTCCTGTTAACAGACTGGGACTTTGAGAGCAGATTTTTGGAGCTGTGGTGATGTTGACATTATGGTAACAGTGGTTTGGTGTTTAGTTCATCTGAACAGAAGAAAATATTAATCTCATTGCCAAAAAAAGTTTTCAGACTTCTTATTTCATTTATATTGAAACTGGATGTTGTTCTATACTGTGCTTTTATTTTGTAAATACCTTCTTTTTTCCCTTTGCTCTATAAAAATACAGCAGTAAGAAAGATCTTGTTAGCTGCAGGATAATCAGCTTTAATTTTAGGTACTCTGTTAAATATTTTCTTGCATATAAGGTGCTGAATAGAACAGGGGGTTGTAGGGTGGAGCTTTGCTGATCTGTTTGCTCATAAATGTGGCTTCTGGTACAAACTTCTGTTCCAACATGCTATTGAGTTTCCCACTGATAGTATATTAGAATAAGACAAAGCTTTTTTATATAACATTTTAACGTAAGTACTAAGGAAAAACTGTTATTTTGTTGTTACTTGTCTGGCTGACTTGTTTGGACTGATGAGCTTCTGTGGAGGTGTAGGAGTAGTGGAAGGGGAGTTTGTAATAGTAAATGACAGTTTGTTTTTCTCCCTTACAGAGCCAGCTATATTTTAGTGAATGTGTTTTCCTAAGTTGTAAATTGGGGAAAAACTGAATAAATACACAGTGTAGAAAACATGGAATGCTCTGGCATGATTTTCTCTTGAGCTCACATTAGAACTATGCAAAAATTGTTACTACTATGAAAAGCTGTTGTAAATAATTTCAAATCATTATTATTAACCATACAGACATTCATTTTGAGAGGACTGGTTTCTAAGTAGTGAAAAATAGGTTTGTTTGAAGCTATGTATGTGTAAGATTTATTTTCTCTATTAAGAATAATTTTCTGATTGAGAGAGTTTAGTCAAAACACACATAAAGGTCCTAATTAAAAATACAAGAAACCCCTTCTGCTGTGAGGCTGATTGAACACTGGCACAGGTTACCTGGAGAGATTGTGGGCTCCCCATCCTTGGAGGTTTTCAAAACCCAACTGGACACATTTGTGGGCAACCTGCTCTAGGTGACCCTGCTTGAACAGGTGTTGGTTTTGGGAGGGATTAAGAACAGTCTCAATTTTCAGCTGTTTTAAATATGTGAGACCCTAGTAGATATTACAGGAAAGTTTTCATCTCCAAAAATTGTATCATGAAGTGGGATAAATTATTGTTTATGGAGTGGAATGACATTGCTTATATTATTCCTGAATAGATACTTCCTAATTGGTTCAGATTTGTTCTGCACCTTTGTGGGTAACTGTATTAACTCCAAACTCACTGAATGGATCCTGGACTCTGCCTGGGATTATACTGAAGTTATGTTTTATGTGCATGGTACATAATGAGTTGTGCATAGGAACTTGCTGATGAGATAAACAGAATTTTAGAATTGGCTGAGTGCTGCAGAAGGATCGAGCTAGAGTTAACAGAAGCTTTTACAAAAAATCCTGCACTGAGACAGGGACAGTTATTACTATTTCATATGTAACTTTATATTAAAAACAAACAGAACTATTGCAAAAAACCCTTTAAAACAGCTTGGAAACTGTTGGACCTGTAATTGCACTGTTTGAATGATTGTTTTCCTGTGATGCTGTGTCATGGAAATGACTGACCTTCCCAGGGCAGAGAAAAGGGTTCAGTGTTCATTAATCTGGGAGTGCCACTTGTGAGCTGCAGTATTGAAAGCAAAGTATGCATCATCCACTAAAGAAAAATGTTTTTACTAGCTGTTAAATAATTGTTTCTCTCTCTGCAGACTGCTCCCTGAGGATGTATGGCTCCTGTTTAACCAGATTCGCTTTTAAGACCAGCGATGTGAACATCGATATCAAATTCCCCCCTAAGGTGTGTAGATATTATCTTGTATTAACTAAGACTGTTTTTAGATCAGGGTCATCAACACTTATTTCAACTCCATTGCCTTTATCTTCTCTTGGGGCATCACAAAGCATCTAATCTTTGATTTGGTGTCAGCTGTGCTATGGATAATTCTTGGGTTGTTGTTTTCTGGAAAATCTTATGCTAGCCTTTTTCTAAATTTTTGAATAAACATTGAAGCAATATGAAAATAGTTGACTCTGGATAAATGTGTTTTTGTGTGCTCGTGATTCAGACTGTAAAATCTTGTAGGCATTGATTTCCCCCCCTTTTAAAGTTGGAGCTAGAAATGACATTTTTTCTTTTTATGGTTTAGTCACCTGCAATTAAATACCACATCCCAATTTACAGGTTACAGTACAAAATGCCTGCAGACCAGTATAATTTACCTTTAAATATTGAAGCTGTTGGTTCATGTTTAGTATATGATATTAGCAGCATGTTCTTGTTAGAGGCACAGCTGCTGAACTTGCCCTTTTTTTGGCTGTACATGTTACAGTGAAATTCCAGGTACCTGTTTGGGGTCATACTTAGGGCGTTTTGAAATGATCCTGCAGTCAGGAAGCAGAACTGAGCCCTTTTTCAAACAGTTGCATGTGGAGTGTGCCATGTCACTTTTTCACAAAAGCTCAAAGGTGGAGCTAATTTTTAGCCTTTCTTTGATCTATTTATGCTTATCTTTGAAACACCACTTAAGTTGATTTCTGGGGAGCAAAGAAAACACGCTTAAAAATCATAACCTTTAAAAACCCTTGGGAAAGCACTGACATTAAATTCTGTGTTGTTGTGCATTTCTAGTGGCATATGTTGACATTGAAATAGTTGAATATATGGCAAGTGTTTTGTTTTAACTTTATAGAGTCTATTAATACAAACTGGAACAGAAATGTTGACTAGAAAAGATGTAGGCTGGTAAAAAGCTGGCTGATATGTTTATTAGTACCTGTTTTCATGGTGCAGGCAGATACAATCAATTTTTTCATTAATACTGACACCTGATTTCACTTTTATGAAAGAATGTAGAGTTACTAATTGTGCCACCCAAGCAGGTTTAAATAAAGTATAAAATAAAATAGGTTAGTCTGAATAATGGAACCTGCTCTGATTTTGTAGATGAGTCAGCCAGATGTTCTGATCCAGGTGCTTGAGATCTTGAAGAACAGTGGTGAGTTTTTAGTTGCATCTCATTTCTATTTAACATTCCATCTGCTGCTTAGATGTTTTTATGCTTAATTTTTCTATAAACTTAAAAAGATGGATTAGTTTTCAAGCAAAGTGTCTGAGCTGTTTTTATTAATGTGATTTTTATTAATACCAGTGCTTGTGTGACTGAGATGAGAAGCTGCAGCAAGAGAAGGGCAGCCCAGTTAGTCCAATTCAGATTGCCAGAAGTTATGGCAGTAGGCAGTAGTGTTAGATGCCAGATAAAAAACTTTCTGTAGTGTTTAACTTTTTGTAGAAGAAATTTTCAGCAGTAAACTCAAAAGCTGCTTTCCACTTGCATGTGAACATGAGTGAGAATTTTTACAAGCCTTCTGGAACTTTGTAACCTCATTGTTCTGTCAGGAACAGAGCCTGGCTGTTTGATACTGGTGGTGAGCATCAAAAGTAACCAGAAAACATTGCTTGCTGGTTAGCTGTGCAGCACTATTGAAAAATTGTGGTATAAATATAATAGTTTTAAAAACAGAATTGGGAAAATTGTAAAAAACTTTGAAGCAAAATGTTGTTTTTTCTCCTTGCTTAGCTGTCTACTCAGATGTGGAGTCAGATTTTCATGCCAAAGTTCCTGTTGTCTTTTGCAAAGATGTTAAAAGGTATGTGTCACTGAAAAGGAGTGTTAAGGAGATACCAGTTTCTACTCTGCTCCTCACAGCAGCTGTTGCCTGCATTGCTGACAAGAACTGTTGCTGTGACATTGAGCTGACATTGCTGTTAAAAGGGATTTGCTCATACCTGAAAATGTAATCTAGAAAGAAAGCTACCTTTGTTTTTGTGCTCCATAAAACTCAGTTGTAGGAGTCTGAAAATACGTGTTCTACTTTGAGTTAACTAGGGGAAAAGTGGAATGGTTTTCAGTTGTTATTTAAAATTGCTGCCAGCAGTTTAAGCCAAGGCTTTAAAAACATTTTATAAGATCCACATTGCCAGAAAGGACACATCATCTGACAGTTTCAGTAAATTCCTAAGAAGCAGCAACCTCCAAAATGAAACAGGATTGCTTGACTGGCTGGAGGTACTGGTTGAAACTCTGGGGAAGTGAAGGCAACAAGGGTGGACATATCTTTTCCTGTGTTTGTAAGAGGATAGAAATAAAATTTATAAATAAAATTATTCTGAGAAGCAAAAAAAAAAGTTTTTAGAGAGCTGTTTTGTGGACTTAACCAACTCTTAATATGCAGCAAGTCTGGAGTATTTATTTATTTGTTTCAGTGTTTGGAATGTAGACAATATACTTGAAGGTTGAATCGTGGAAGGTAGCACAGTTAAGTAATGGCAGAACTTAGAGCAAATTCTTAATGCTGTTTTATGTTTTTAGCTATAATGAACTTCTGTAAGTTCTAAATGAGTTAGTAGTAAAGAAAATGTAACTATGTTCTGTAGCTTTTGTTTCAAAACTTCAGGTTCTTGCATAGGGAGACACTGACTCATGTTTTTGTTATGGTGGGTGTGATGCCCCACCTTCCCCTGTGCCCCAGGCATCATCTGTATCCACAGAGTGATAACCCTTTATCTGTTTTATGTTTGTAATTCCAGTGGTTTGACATGTAAAGTAAGTGCTAGGAATGATGTGGCTTGCCTTACAACTGACCTGCTGGCTGCACTTGGAAAACTGGAGCCTGTCCTTATTCCTTTGGTTTTGGCTTTCCGCTACTGGGCTAGAGTAAGTTATTTAATTATCCTCAGTGCTTATAATGGTCATTTCTTCTCTTTAATTACTGCATACAATACAATGTATAAATCAGATGAATATGTGTAAGTATAATGTATAAGTCACATGAATATGTTTGTAGGAAATACTTGATGCCAGTAGTTCACCCCATCTCCCTACGAGAGGTGCCGCCTCACAGCAACACATACCTGATAGCTGGAATTAGAAGCATGACAGAAATTAGAAGCATAAATATGTCCCACAATCACAAAATGTGGTGTATCTGAAGAAAATAATGTATAATAAAATAGTATAACTTAAGGCACTGTATGAATTCCTGTAGTTTTTATTTTGTCTGTGTGTGGCGTGGCAATGGCGACTGCAGTTCCTGAGAGACAGGATTTTCTGTTTCACTCTGTTTCTCACATTTCTTTAATATCTGTCCTTTTATAATAGATCATAAATTAAAATGCTGGTTTTACATCAGAGATGTAATTATTTATTCTCTTACAGCTCTGCCACATTGACTGTCAGGCTGAAGGTGGCATTCCCTCATATTCCTTTGCCTTAATGGTGATATTTTTTCTTCAACAAAGAAAACCACGTATTTTACCATCCTATTTGGGCAATTGGGTAAGTGATTTGGTGATACAGTGACCTTATTGTTAAGTTGTTGACAACATCTCTGTATTCTGCAAGCTCATAAAATGTACAGAATTTGATTGCCAAAAAAATTGTAAATGAAATGCATTGGTAATTAATCCTCACAAAGATGATGCTTGATGATTCTGAAGACTTTTTTAAAAAGGCAATTGCTGTAGCCTCTGCAATTGTGTCATGCTGTATTTTAGACAAAAGGCAATTATTTTCTTCTTTAGATTTCTGAATTTATTCCTCTGACACCAGTTACTCTTGAGGGGTATAAATACCACAATTGTCGGTGTTACCTTTGGTGAAAATGTTTGGTTGTATGTATTACGTACAGTCTTGTTTCAGAGCCACTTTAATTGTTGTTAGATTGAAGGCTTTGATTCCAAGAGGCCAGATGACCACCAGCTGAAGGGTGTAGAAGATGATGAGTTTGTAAGGTGGGAGTACAAACCCCCAACAAACGGTGCAGCAAAAAACTCAGTTGGAGCAGAAAGTAAAGCTAAAGTTGAACAACAAAAAGGTGGTGGCAAGAAGGCAACGAGCTCAGAAGTGGACAACCAAAGTAATGGAAAGGAGAAACAAGGGATTGTAAGTCATGGCTTTATTTCATTGAAAAACATTTGCTACCTCTTATCCCTGTTTTTTCATCTTTAAACATTGATATTGCATGGAACCAGGAAAAAAAGGGAAATATTAATTTCTTATTGAAGCTGAGCATTCTTGTCCATGTTTTTCAGTCTCTCTTAGCACTCAAAACCCCTCACCAAGTTTCACTGGGGCAACTGTGGTTGGAACTTTTGAAGTTTTACACACTGGAATTTGCTTTGGAGGAATATGTCATCAGCATACGGGTACAGGAGCTCTTAACAAGAGAGAATAAAAACTGGCCTAAAAGGCGAATAGCCATTGAAGGTAGGATCATCATTTCTGCTTCTATATTCATCCTGCATTATCTTTTGTATTTACCCAGCACTTATCAGTCTGTTTCAAGAAGTCTGGACAATAAGTTTTTTTTTTTAATATATATTTTGTCAGCTACTTAGTCTGTTTAAAGACGAGTTTTCCCTGTTGAAAAAACGGGGCAAGTCACAGAGCAATGCATGGCATTCTGAATTGGCCTTAAGAACAGAGAAATTGGATATTTGAGGAAGGTTAAGAAACCATGTAAGGTGATACTTTTATAAAAGCGTAAATAACGACTTTTGAACACTTTCTAGAGATGTTGCTGAAGTGGCTTATCTGTAACACTTGAGGCGGTGGAGAGGACAAAGAGAATCATACAGACAGAGAATGAGGTACTAAAGGTGCATTGAAGGATGAGTCAATAAGGTACAAGAAGAGTGAGAAGGAAAACTAAAACAGAGAAAAACAAGCAAGGAATTGTTGAGGTGTATTTTGAGTAGTGAGTCTTGAGATCACTCCTGTGACTTTAATCTCCTCTCCTAATTCTTTTCGTCAATCACTTTTAGTTAGAGTTTAGTGAAATTAGAGTAGTGTTTGTTCAACATGCGGGATGGAAATGACAGGACAAATTATTGAGGAAGAAACAGGAAATAATTTCAAAAAAACCCAGATTACATTCTGGTTCTGACACCTGCTGTTGTTGGTCTCTGTGTTGTTTTCTATTGCTTTATGGTTTTTAAGTTTTCATTTTTGACTTTTTAATGTTAAGTTTGTAGCTGAAGTTATGAAGTAACAGAATCTCAGTTTGGTACTATCTTCCCAGGCAAACTTATAGCAACTATGCAAGTGCTCTTTTTGCTTGGAAAACACGTTTGATCTAGAAATCACTAGGCAGGACTAAGAATGAAACCTGGTGAGGTTGGTTCATGTAATCCTTATAACTTTTATGTTACTCTTAGACAAATTAATTTCTTAAGGGAAATGCAAATCCTTCTTCAGTGGACGAAGAAAGGTTCTAGCAGACCTGTTTTTATTTTGTCTTTGTATGTTCCATTTTAATTTCTAGCTTAGAAATTGCTCATACTATAATGGTACAATATACCCTTGGTTTTCTTTTAAAATAACATTATTTAGAATGGTTTATGATAGTCAGCCATTCATGGCTGCACATGAGTGTGTT
Source organism: Chiroxiphia lanceolata (assembly GCF_009829145.1). Taxonomy (NCBI): domain Eukaryota; kingdom Metazoa; phylum Chordata; class Aves; order Passeriformes; family Pipridae; genus Chiroxiphia; species Chiroxiphia lanceolata. Next base: position 8,615,578 of record NC_045645.1, on the reverse strand, counting down.
TTGTATGGAAGGATTCTAAAAAAAAACTTGTGGGCCTCACGTTCTCTTAAGTATATCCAGAACAGTTCTGTTTTGTTCTTTATATGCAGTTTTGTTCTTTTTAACTTCTATATAATAATTTAGGGATTTCAGCTACTTTGTGAAATGTAAAAGTTAAAGATTACTAATGAAAATTTTTTTTTCTTTTCTTCCTAGATCCTTTTGCACTTAAGAGGAATGTTGCACGAAGTCTAAATAGCCAGATGGTATTTGAGTACATCCTGGAGAGATTTAGGACAGCATATAAATATTTTGCGTGTCCACAAGGTAAAGATGGGATTAAATCCAAGCCAGATACCAAGAAAAAAGAAAAAGGGAAAATTAATAATAAGAAATCCACAAGATCTGAAGAGCCTGTAGCAAACTGTTGCCTTCCACAAGAGGAAAATGTTGTAGATAAACAAAATATAGGAAGTGGATGTAACATACCAGAGAATGAAGTTGAATGTAATCAAGTGGTAGAAGCTGTAGCCAAAAGTTGTACTTCCAAGGACATGGACTCTTTGCTCCTTCCAACATTGGACTCTAGTTACGATGAAGACAAAGAAGAAGCTTTATCCCTTATTTCTAACGAATGCTGTGAATTAAAGCAAAAATCACCAGAAGAGAGGGATGATTTAGAAATCTCAGTTTGTGTAACTGAAGGTGAGCTCAGCCCCCACTGTAACTGCAGTGAACATCAGCCTGAGGACACCAACTCGAGCAATGACTTCTCTGACGCCGAGAGCAGGCAGAGCTCGGGCCCGGAGGCGTCTCCGCAGGCAAAGTGCACTGGCACACCAGCTACCTCGCCCCTCTGCACAGCAGGGGGGGAAGCCCAGGATCTCAAAGATGAAGGCAGCCTCTCCACAGAAGAAATGCATTATGTGTTCGATAAGTTTATTTTTACTTCAGGAAAGGTAAGCAGTGCTGGCCGTGGGGCAGGGGGCTGTGACTTTTAAATGGCTCAGACTGTGGGCGGGTGGATGGTGGGAGGGTTGTTTCAGTCTGTGTTGGAAATGGCCCTTGTAGAGAACCTGTTATTCAGGACTGCAGAACACCAACCTGTGCCCCATTTGGACCAGATGGTCTGTTGCCCCCATCTTATGCAAAGCTTTTTGGTTTACACACACACAGATCCTGGGTTTTATTTTTTGATTGTTTTGTGGGTTATTTTCCCCTTTTCTCTCCTACTTACTTGTAGAATTTCCAGGTGCTTTTGGGTACTGTGAGATCTTAATGCAGCCTACTGAGAGGTATTCTATTCTTTCCAGAGGCTCTGTTGTTCATATGTTAAATGTTCTTGGTTGCTTGAAATTGTTAGGTCTCCTGAACTATCTTAGAAGTAAAAAATTGCATTTGTGTGCTTTTTTCCCCAAAAGCCACCAACTATAGTATGCAGCATCTGCAAACGGGATGGACATTCCAAAAATGACTGCCCAGAGGATTTCAAGAAAATTGATCTAAAACCACTACCACCAATGACAGACAGATTTCGGGAAATACTTGATATAGTGTGTAAAAGATGTTTTGGTAAGTTCAGAAAGTGTTTGTACTCCACTGTATGCTGTGATCTGTAACCTGGAAAAGTTAAAAACTGTATGACTAAATTACTTATTTACAATTATTTGTAATTCAGTAGGGAGAAGCTCTTCCAGGTGCCCTAGTCTGCGAATTGATCAGTATTTTAATTTTCATATAATTCCTGGCTGTGATACCTTGTAACAGATTTGAAAAACTAATGTTATGTGGGATTTTTCACAGTGTCTGTGAAAGTTATTGGTTTTTGTGCTCGTTCAAATTCTGTGGTGTCTTTTGGGAAAAGGCCCTTTTGGGTGCTGTGGTGGTTAACCTTGGCTGGATACCAGATGCCCACCAGGCCACTCTGTTTGAATGACTGCAGTAAAATCAGATGTCTTGAAATAAAACCCTGAAGACTTGAATGATATAAAAAGAAAAACACATATTTAAACAAAGTAAACATAACAAAAAAAAATCATAATCTTTTAATTAGCTGAAAGAGACTTTAGAGGTAGCTGAGTTTCACATCTGACTGTGTTTTAACTTATTTTTACTTAGATGAATTATCCCCTCCTTTATCTGAGCAACAGAACAGAGAACAAATACTGGCAAGTTTGGAAAGATTCATTCGAAAAGAGTACAATGGTATGTAACAGTAGGTAGTGATCTTGGTAATGCTTTCTTCAGTCATGCTGTCCAGAGCATGAAGATATGATTGTATCATTTTATTTTCCTTGCTTTAAGCAGTGGTGTCTCTTTTCCTTCTGTGTGGAAAGCTATCTTGCAGACTTGACACTGGACATCCCTTCATGCTGTTCTGTGGAAATGTCCCCAGAGTGGAGGAAGAGCTGCCAGAGTAGTAATACAGACACAGGACTGTTGCAGTCAGGACAAAAAGAAAGTTTGGTTGGGTTTAGTGCTAGCTTTGGTCGTGGGCCAAGGGCTGTTGTTACTTAGTCACCAGTGTTTAAGTGTCTTAGAACTCTTAATGAGTTTATCTTCACATCCCTTTTATGAAACAGGCAAAGGTGTCTCGCTACAGTGATGGCAGTCAAAGCACAGAGAGGCAAAGTGATTTTTTTGTAGGTGGTGTAAAACAGTGCTAGAGCCAGGTACCTAACCCATGTGTCCTGAATTCCAGTCCAGGGAAGGCCATCCATTCTGTGTATTTGGTCTGTCATCAAGGAATTGTGAATTCCACTTCCATCGGCTGTGCCTCCACTTATTGGCAGCAGCTGAGGATTGAGACCTCGTACAAAACCTTGAAAGACTTAAGGTTTCCAATTCTATTAAAGGTTAGGAAAAAAGCTTTGAATAGGTGTTAGATATATTTTCCTAGCATTGATTTCCGTTGAACAGAAAAATGTATTCTTTGCAGTTAGGAAGGAATTCCTCTTAACTACATAATTTTCCTTTCCTTTACAAGACTGAAAAGACACTGTAATACTGTGTTGTAAACAAAGAAATTGGGAAAGAATGTTCCATAAAGTATAGTAATCTTACTGCTTGTATCTTCTTTAAGAGTATGTTATGATTACAAAAACTTACTGGTTGACCAAATTTACCTTGGCACAGAAAAAATATACAACCTAGAAAGAGTATGAGTGGAACTGGAAATTTTTCTTGGGCTGCCTTAAGAGTAGCTCTGTCTTATCTATGGAATGAAGCTGTTCTGGTGACTGGGTTTGCACATTATTTTGATTTATTTAAAACAGCAAAGTTCTGTCACGTACATTGCACCACATTTAGAGGTGTCATTTAAGGATTATAGTAACTCTAATACACTCAGTAACTCAGTCATAAAAAATTACATGGGCTTTATCCTGCCTTACTTTCTGTAAATAATTTTTAAAGTATTATGCTTCCTCCTTTATCAAAGCTGAGGTCTTTGAAGTGACATTGGAAGCTCTCTCTTAATGCTCATTTTTAGGGGCACCTGCACATTGCAGTTAAGAAATATTGCATAGTAAGCACTTAACCATTAAGCTGTAATAGAATTTACCTTTCTTTGTGTATACTTTTGATTAGACAAAGCCAGGCTTTGCTTATTTGGCTCCTCAAAGAACGGATTTGGATTTCGGGACAGTGATCTCGATATCTGCATGACACTGGAAGGCCATGAAAATGCAGAGGTAAGAGTTTTGAAAATTGATGAACTCTGCTATTTTAAATTCAAGAATTCTTTAAGATTTTTTAATTCAGTTTAGATTTCTGTCCACAGAAAAGGTAGGGTTTGCTAATAGCACATTAGCTTGTTGCACTCTGCACAATTGAAGCAAAATATAGCCTATTTTACTTTAATGTCCTATAGACACACAGCTACTGTACTGAAGATCTCCACATAGAGCACAGAGTCACCAGTTTACTTAAATCCATGTGCTTGCTTATTGCCAGTACATAGACTTCTCCTCTGTGAAATATATGTGACAGTAAATGTGCTTGTTGGAATAGGATCCATGTTTTAATATCTGAAGCTGTGATATTTCTTTTTCCTAGAAATTAAACTGTAAAGAAATAATAGAAGGTTTGGCAAAAGTTCTTAAGAAGCTCCAGGTAGGTGCTTTAAAATATTACTTGTTTTGTAGTTAGATTTGCTATAAATGTAGTTAATGGAAATGTTTTATGTACTAAAGTGTTGCTTCCCCAGGTCTGAGGAACATCTTGCCTATAACAACAGCCAAAGTGCCTATAGTAAAGTTTGAACACAGACGGAGTGGCTTAGAAGGAGATATCAGTTTATACAATACACTGGTGAGCATCTGCTTGGCTTTTGTGTTCAAAGAAAGCTTTTTCATTCTTTCTACCTCCCTCAAACAATCATTCGAGGGAATAATTTTGAAATCAGAATGAAAATGCTTTTGTGTGTTTGGGTTTTTTCCCTGCATTATTTCAATTCAGTGGCCCACACCCTCAGCCCAACCAAGTATGACCTGATGGCAGAGCAGGTCATGGCACAGAAAGCCTTCTTCTGTGGATGCTTCTGAAAGCTGTTAGTGCCACATCCCCTATGGCCTGTCCGCCAGCAGGAATAGTACAACTCATTCCAGCTTTCACCCAGCACAGCAAATTTGCACAATTTCTTCTGTAATGGCTCACATTCCTCCCTGTTTGATTTTACTTTTCCTTCTTCTAGGCACAGCATAACACAAGGATGCTGGCTACATATGCAGCTATTGACCCTAGAGTGCAATATCTGGGCTACACAATGAAAGTTTTTGCAAAGGTAATAGAAAAAGAAAGTACTTATTTGTGTAACACAGGTTTTTCTGCTACTGAGTTTGCCTTTTACTAATACCAACTGAAAGGAGACAGTAGAATGCTGTGTCCATATCTGGGACAAACCCAGGGATTACTGCAGCTTTCTTCTGGTGTACTTGCCTTGTTTTACTTGATGTAAAAAGTCAAGAGTAGATAGGTGAGGGGTGATGGATGAATGCCTGAATCTCTACTAGATATGCCTAGGACATACACCTGACTTTAAGATTTTGGAAATACCAAATACCAAATCTGCTGCATCTTTTGTTATGATGTTCTAATTGAAACTTGGTGTTGCTTTTTATTCAAGCTGCACTATTAAATACACTCCCCAGATACATCCAAAGAAAGCTTAGTGAACTGGGGCAAATCTAAAATGGCTTATGGAGAGTGCATCATGCTACTAGAAGTTCATGTAATAAAATACTTCAAGATGAATAGAATAACTTTGTGCCAGAATGCAATGAACATGTTCATTGTTCTGTCACCAAGACAAGGAGTGATTGTTGTCTTGGTGTGGTCACAGTAGTGCACAATATTGCCATGTCTCTTCTGTGTCCAGATTAAAAATGCCTTGTGTTGATAATAATGAGTCTTACCTTTTTTTGGTAACCTTGCATACTGTTATGTACATTCTAAAAATTTTACTGTGAAAATCAAATTTCCAAGTTGTGGGATTTACACTCCTGAATGTATGTGCAAAATGCTTCCTCCTCTGCTTGCATTGGCAGAAAAACCGGGAACAGCTGTCACTGCTGCTGCTAATGTTAAAGTAATTTGTGAATCCCTGTTTTTTCCAGACCTAGGAGGTTAAAAATGTGTTGTTTGTTATGACACAGGCATGAAACAAAGGATATCTTAGATGCAGGTGCTGTGGAAAGGTTATACTGTAATAAGATCCTCAAGCATAGTAAGGTAATTCCATGATCAGAGGGTCATAGAGTGGTTTGGGTTGGAAGGGACCTTAAAGCTCCTTTAGTTTCAACCCCTGCCATGGGCAGGACTGTTTGTTCCACAGTGTTGTGCAGGCTGGACTGTGGTTCATTTGGGATGTGTTTATATGCTTGCAAAATGCCACCTATTGCCTAAGTTGCCAGCACAACATGAAAAATACTTGCCTATTAATTGATTATTTTTTTAAAAAAGGGAAAGGGGAACCAAAGTAAGGAATCATAAAAACAGCTTGAGTAACATGAGTTTAGCAAAATTAAATTTTACAGTGTCGAAACCTGGGATTTCTGTTTTGGGGGTTTTGATTTGTTTTTTTTTCAATTTGGCACATTATAATTAAAAAAAAAAATTATTTTGGCTAAGAGAAGCTTTTCTGTTGTTATGTTAGTCAGTTATGCTGTGGATTTGCCAGATGGCAGTTGACTCTAGAGAGCATTTATTTTTCAGGCTTCATAAACCAATTTTTAGTTATGAGGTGAATGTATTTGCTGTTACTGGTGGGGTTTCTGTTTGCTCTCTGACACAGTTGTTATCTGGAATATAAAATGTGAATTCAGTGTTTGTTTGCAATGTGTTTTCGCAGCGCTGCGATATGGTGACGCATCCCGTGGGAGTCTGTCCTCCTATGCCTACATCCTTATGGTTTTGTACTTCCTACAGCAGAGGAACCCACCAGTTATTCCAGTTCTTCAGGAGGTAGGTTTGCAGAGTATGAAGCTGTGAAAATAGATGCACCTTTTCTTCAAGCCAAATAGGAGAAGTCTGGGCTTTTAGGATCAGGGGGGTTGAAGGAAATATGGGGCCCTTCAAATTAGCAGCTTCTTAACTCCCACTTGGTTTTAGTTGGTAAAACTTACTGAGAAAATTAGATCAAATTTGGAGATCTGTTGGGCCTAAGTTCTGCTGTTACATTTACTCTGGGATTTTAGTCTTATGATGATATTTATATGCTGAACAGGATAGAAAAAAATTGGCAGGTGGTAAGGAGAGAAGGGAATTGTAATTGTGAGACTGCACCAGATGCTCTTGAAATGTGAGTCCAGCTCTTCAACCAATTATTGTCAGAAGCATTATTTATTGCTTAACACTTTATCTGTAAGAGAAAAAGTTTATTTTATTATTTGGTAAGGGGTAAAAAAAAAGATAATTGACCCTTTGGTACAACTTTAGAGGTAATATTTCACGTGTGCCAGGAAACTTTATAAAGAAAATAATGTTCTGTACCTCCATTGTATGGGTGGGGAAATTAAAATTAGACAGCTCTCTGCCTCTTCTGGAGACATTCTGGAACTCCCAAGCACGTCTGAAAATGATCCCTTTCTGACTTTTTTACTTTCTGTGCAAGAGGAAAATTGGCTTAAGTGTTGCAGCTGAGACTCATAGACTTTCTTGCTGATTCTTTAGTAGTGGTTGGGAGTTGTTATTTTATTGCTACCCTGAGAGTGCATTTAAATAACAGTGGAATTTCCCCTTGGCTGTGCTAAAGTCAAAATGTAATAGAAATCATATAAAGTCTCCTTAGAGACTCTGTGGGCAAGAGGGATGTTGGAATCTTGACAAGGTAATTCAGTCATATTTTCTTAGTTGCAAGGAACAAGTAAAAATTAAGTATCCAAATAATTTGAGAGAGGTACAGCAATAATGCAAAAAGACTTTCAAACTTTTTACCAATGGGAAATTCTGTCTGTATAAGAAGTAATGGTTAAAATATTTATATTTTTGTATTATTTTTAACAGCAAAACTTAGTGTTTTATGGTGACTTGGACTTAAGAGTAGTGATTGTGCCCTCTCTATTTTGGCAGATATTTGATGGCAAACAGATTCCACAGAGAATGGTGGATGGATGGAATGCTTTTTTCTTTGATGACATGGAAGAATTGGTAATATTCTAATTCCAGAAGAGTCACTAAAACTTAAACCTTGTTTTTATGGGAAAGTAATAAATTTCTAGCAGTGTAATATATGAGTATTAAACTTCCATATCTGTAATTAGAACTTCCCAAATGAGTCCCGTTTTACTGAAATGGGTGTCTGCTTTATCTTGGTTTAAGTCATTTCTAAATAACATAAAGCAGGAAAAATACTTTTATTCTCAAAAACAGTCCAGAATTAGTCTTAACTGTAGTGATTTAACCTTACTTTAAATAATGAAACCAGACCATTCATGGTAGACGAACTCGTAATTAGAGAGACATTGCAGGAGAAGAAGTACTTCAGTAACTGTAGCTGCATAAGGTGTCTCAAATTGCAGAAGAAGCGTCTGCCTTCCCTTGGGAAGAACACTGAATCCCTTGGAGAGCTCTGGCTGGGCTTGCTGAGATTCTACACTGAGGAATTTGACTTCAAGGAGTACGTGATCAGCATCCGGCAGAAGAAGCTGCTGACGACGTTTGAGAAGCAGTGGACGTCCAAATGCATTGCCATCGAAGGTGCTGCTCTGCTGGGTTGCCTTGCCATTAATGAGGGAGTAATGTACTCTGGTGCTGGTGACTGTTCTCTTTGCACAGGATCTTTGTGTGAGGAGACTACCAGCAGTGTTTTAAAAAAAGTCCTACAGCTCCCAAAATAAGATTAGACTCATAACTTTTACTAAATGTCAGTAAATCACTCTTCTTACTGTATTATGTTTCAAACCACTCAGCACTGCTTTGCTATAGTCTACTCTGTGAATTCAGAATGGAATTCCCTGCATTCAAATAAAAACAAATCTGTTGCAGCATGTATTTTCCAACACGGATTTGGTTTTCTCCCTTCTTTGCACAGATCCTTTTGACTTGAATCATAATCTCGGTGCTGGAGTCTCTAGAAAAAGTAAGCCATTAATGTCTGCTAATGATTAATCTTCTCTGAGTTGTGCCTTTTCTCTTGTTTTCTAATAACTTTGTCTTTCTTTGATAGTGACCAATTTCATATGAAGGCATTATCAATGGCAGAAAATATTTGGCACCCCATTCTACCCAGCTGTTGGAAGAGAAGCTGTAAGTTTTCAGAGTTTTTAAAAACTTTAGTTTTCATTTTACTTCCCTTTGTCCACTGAATGATTGCACCCAAGGCAAATCTGTTGTATGTATTAGCAATTTGGTATCACAATATATGGAATTATACTGCATAAAATGTACAGCTTAGTATTGGCTCCTGCAATATAAAATTCGCAGGAGTAGTTGGATGGGGTGATAGGTATTTTTGGGGACAGTAAACTTAATTTGGTTTTTATTTTTAATAAAACTTCTTGTGTGATGTTAAGTATTGCAGAAAACTGCAATTTGGCTATAAAACCCAGAACAGCTTTAGGAACTTTACTAGCTGTTCGTGTAGCTAAGCAGGCATATTCAAGAGATGTTACACCTGGTTATTTTTCCAGTGGGGATAGTAGAGTTGCTGCTTAAGGAAGGAAAGGATGATAATTGACCATTTTATTAACAGTTGATCTTCAAAATTGCACAGTTAGTTGGTGTTCATGAACATATATTGGAGAAAGTGCTCCTCTGTGCTCCAGGGTCCAGTCATAGAGGTTGTGGTAGGCAACTGTATTTTTTTTTCAGTATGAGCAAATAAATCAGCTGGAATTAGTGCTTTTAACATCAACTTAGAAAGGTGTTTTCTAAAACAGTTTAGGGGATTTTCTCCCAGTGACTCTTAACCAGGCTTATGATTGTAATAAATTCTAAAAATCTTCTGAAAGCTTTTATTTCCCATCATCCTTCCCTGTCTTCTCTTTTCCATTTGCTTGCTTTATCTGTGTTTTTTTTTCTGAGTTGTACCTCTTTTTCAGTCTTTCAAGTAAGACAGTACTTTCACAATATTTATGTTGCTCAGAGGCTGTAAACTGTGGCCTTTGTGCTGACACACATCAGAACTGCAGCTGTCCTGAGCAAATTCCAGGGGAGGGGAGGGATACAGGTCAGTCTGCAGATGCTCCATCTGTTCCCCACCTGAGCTTTGTTCTGTCCAGGGGTATAAATCATGTCATTTGGAAGGGACATTGGCTGCTTTGAAAAGAATTCAAGCAGTGACTCAGACACCAAAATAGATCAAACTTGCCCTCTGAGGAGCCTTTGGGGAGGTGGAAGGTAAGCAGCAAGCTGGAGCCTGGACGAGCTGTTGCACAAATTCAGCCTCTGGCCCTGAGACAAAACGCCCGTTTTTAGCCCAGGCTGCGCCATATCTCTGCAAGAGCTGCCATTATCTAGGGGAAGAAAAGGACCAGGTATAATCCAAGAAGTAGTAACATTTAAGGAACAATAGGAGATGAAAGCTGTCCATTATGCTTCCATTTCCCAGTCTGTAAGTGAATGGTTTATATATTTGTCTGTCTGATGTGTTTTTATAGGAATACTTTTTTGACTCAAAAGTGCTGACAGATGGGGAATTGGCACCCAATGACAGATGTTGTCGTTGTCTGTGGAAAATTGGTCACTATATGAAAGACTGTCCAAAGAGGAGGAGGTGAGTAATATAGAAAGCTATCATAAAATCTTTGAGATTCAATCAGGAAAAGATTTGGATATTTGAAGATATAATGGAAGTGAAAAAAATCGTTGATTGAAGAGAAAATCAACGCTTCATATCTGATCTTCAATTTCCCATCCTTTCTTAAGACAGTTTCTGATCATCTCTTTAAATCTTAGAGTGCTTATGCAAGCACACACAGAGTAAATCAAGTCTAATATGTTATATGTAGTCAAGCTTAACTTAAAATTTAGATCACTAAATTATCTTTTCATAGTGTAAACATTCAGATGGAGGCCATATTACCTGGCTGCACAGTTTGTCATGTATTAAAATGGACTTCTTGTTGTGATCATGTTCAGAAGACAGTGTTGAATTTGAATTGTTCTGTAGATCTGATAACATACATCTGCAAGACAGGTAAAAGTTCATTTATTCAACTCCAGAAATAGTTAAAATGTACAGAGTTAAGGTACGTTTCTGTAACATCATATCGGTGCCAGGTCACTTGGTGATCTCCCACTTGTACATTAATCTCATTCATTCATTTTGGATCCAGAACTCCTCCAAAAAGCAGGTCCCTAGTACCTGAAGGTTTGGTATCTCCAGAGAGAGTTTAGCAGGAATTGACAGAGAATGTGCCCTCCTCTCATTTTTACAGCTTTGCATTTTTAATGACCCATTCAGTGTAGGTTGTCTGACTCCTCCTAAAACCTATTGAAGCCCTTAGAATGCAGATTACAGTCTGGGCTTTTTTCATGTGCTCCTTATTGTCAGTTGTGTGCTCTGTAATTCTTTAAAGGATTCTTGGTCTCTTCCCACTACAAAGTCCTTATTTTCCAGCCTTTTGTTCAGTCATCAGAGTTCAAGGTACATGAACGTGGACTGGAACTCTGAGGTCACAGGTGGACTATTTCTTTCAGCTGCTCTCTGAACAAGCACTAGCACATTGAATTGCATCACTTTTTTCCCTACATCTGCCTCAGGAAAAGAAGTTGTGATCTGTTCTTCACACAAACTGCTATTATAGCACAGTTACACAGAATCTCTGTCAAATTGTATATACAGCTCACAAAATAATATTAATATGTAACAATCCTACAGTTACCTTGGGAAAAAGACCTTTACCTTCTTGGTTCCTGATCCCTAGTTCTTCTCCTGTTGTATTAGTACAGAGTATTTGAAGAGCCTTGGTCCTTTCTTTCACATCCTGTCTAGACTCCAGACACTCTTGTAGAGCAATATGTCCTCTCCAGTCAGGGGGAGGTTGTATCTACAAGGTCACTTGTTTTGGGTATATTCTGACTCAGTGGCATTGCTGCATAGAACTACTCCCAAGCTACCTGGCGGGCTAAGCCTGCTTAACTGCAGGCATAGTTCTGTACTAATACAGTCAGAAAGCTTTGGGACAAGTCTGAGGAGCTTCTAAGTTCATTAAGTTATGCAAACAGGTTGTTAACCAGCCCAGAATCCAGAATTTTCTGGAATTCCTGAGATATTTGTGTTCTGGTACAGCTGTTGGTTGTGTAACCATTTCCTTTGAACATACCAATGTAACAACTCCACAGGGATTTGGGTCTGTGTGTGTGGTTTGGTGATATTGCTAATAGAAATTATTTTTCAGGTTGAAGAAAAAGGAGAACGAGAAAGATGATGAAAAAGAAGTGAAAGAAGATGACAGAGAAACAAGAGAGAAAAGGTGTTTCATCTGTGGGGATGTGGGTCATGTTAGGAGAGATTGTCCTGAATTCAAACAGACCCGTCAGAGAAATAACAGCGTGCCAGGTAAGTTAGTTTATGTTGTTAGTCTAATTTGAAAGTTCTGAGATCCGTTTTCTCTACATTTTTGTACAGACCTGGTAATTAACCTAAAAAAAATCTTGCAACTAATATTTTCAGTCATTGGTTTTAGTCTAAGAGTTGCTTTTCTTCAAGGGGAGTAATGTCTCCTGAAGTACAGGAGACATTACTTTGCATGGGTGGTAAAACTGTACTCAGCAATAAGTATAGTGGACTTCAGGGTATGGCATTACCTGTCTGCCACTCACACTAGGTGCATTTAGAAGTAGTAATAATAATAATAATAATTGAATGCATTTCCTCTTCCAAATGTTTCTCAAATGTTAGCTAACCCTCCACCGTCTGTGAGAGGTAAGTAAATGTATTTTCACCAAAAATCACCAAAAAAGGGTACAGGTGAATTAGGAGGCTAGATCCAGCTTTCCAATTCCTGATAGTACTTAGAGATTGGCTAATTGCAAACCCATTCAACTTAGGCCCTTAAGTGCCTGTGCTACTTGAGAAAGTAGAAAAAGCATTCATAAATGAACTTCAGAGGGAACCTTGCATCTTTTCTGTGTTCTGTTATCCTTTTCTCTTTTTTTCCTTTACTTTCTTTGCCTGAAAGTTTCTGCTGTTGCTATTTAAAATGCCACTGCTTACAACAGTAGTGTGGAAACCCACCTGATAGCAAAGTGAGCCTTGTTCATGCTAGAATTTATTGTACTCAGAAATAGATTTTGTGTTTAGCTGCTGTACCTGTTAGTGTTGTCTGTTGCCAGTAGAGGGACAGATTTTTGCTTAAAGGAGAGGTTCAAGTGATTTATTTACTCTGCCACATGAGTTATTGCTGCCTCCCAGTTCTGTTCATTCTGTGTCACCTGTAACCTGTGGTTTGTACTGACACTTTTGTTCCCTGCTCAGGCACCCAGCTGGTCCGGAGCATGGTGAATTCCCAGCTGGTGGCCGTGAGCCAGCAGCAGGTGGAGCGGCCCCTGCGCACGAGACAGTCCTCGGAATGTGTAAGTTCAATGAGCTGGGGGCTGGAGTGAGCTGGAGCAAACCAGCCATGCTGGGAACAGCTTGGTGTGTATTTCCTCAGATTCTGGCCTTTATAATGACAACATTGCACTCTGCCACTTCGTGAAACTTTGATTTGTAGCAGTGTCTCTTGGAGAGCATTTATGGCTTTTCAATGTGGAAACTTCATAGTCAAAATTCATGTGAGATACCTTGCGATTCTCAAAGGACAGATTTAAGATAGGAAGCCTTTCCAAGTCTTGTGTTTAGTTATTCTGACAGTGTTCTAGAGCTACTGAGGGAGGTAAAGCATAGCTCATTGTTGACATGCTGGAGACTGAGGGTAGTGACAACCCATGACTCCATAGTTAAGAGGGCTGTCTTAAAAGGACTGTCATGGGCAGACAGGGAACTCAGATGCATCAGACTTCAATCAAAAGTCTGCCAGAGCACACTAGAACCACATGCAGAACAAAGGGGAAATTTTTTGTAGTTTCATCTTAGAATTTGTTCAAGTCTCTGTAGAACTACATAAAATATGTTTAACCTACTTCTAAGTGTAGATGGCTAGCAGAGGGTATTTGAGCAACTACAGCTGCTGGCATTAATATTTTTGGAGTACAGAATACAGCAGAAATTCAGGTGTTTTAAGCTTTTAGTCTCAGAAAACATATGCCTGCTAATGAAGCAGGCAAATAAGCAAACAGTAAATCAGGGCTGCTGATCTCAAATGCTCTAATTGATCAGCAAGCATTTATTGGAATGTTTGCTCCAGTAACAGACACCTTATGACATTATTTTTACCATAATAATATGCTGTTAAGGAGGGATTGATACAACCCTAATTTAAGTGAAGGGCTGAACACGTCACAGGAGAATTTTTTTGGAGCCTTGTATTTCTTCTTGGGAAATTGAAGCTGGATATGTGGGTGCACATACAGGCAGACACATGTGCACTGGATCTACTGCTTGTGCACATTCTTGTGTCCCCTGAATGTCATTGACTCTCCTCGTGTTGCATGGTTGTCATTTGGCTAGGATTTCTTGATGAATATGTGCTGTGCAGGAATTGTTTGAGGAGAATGGGAAGGGGGAATATTAGTGAAGCAAGAGGCAGAGAATAGGAAGCAGATCAAGAGGCTGGAGCTTAACACTCTTCCAGTCCTGCTGCTGATGTGTCCAGTGCATGCTTGTGGTGGGTTAATGTTTTCAGGAAGGCTGTAATCTGTGCATGTGCTTTATTTTTATAGCATTTAAACTGTTAAACTAGTGGTCATCTTTCAAATCCCAGTTTTACCTTCTCTTCCTGTTTTGATAGAAGGGTATAGAAGGCACTCACACAGGGACAGTTGGAATAGCAGCAGGGAGCAATCCCACCTTCTGGGCTTTTTCCCAGGCACAGACACAGAGCATGCTGCTAGAAGGAATGCTCTGGCATGGGGAAGTCCTGCAGACCTCGGGTCATTGGAGAAAAGTGACTGCCAATTTAAATGGACAGGGGAGCAGTCATGGATAGGGACAAGCTGCAGAGACCTTTAACTTGAGGTGTTTGACAGCAGCTGAGGCACTTGGAGCTTGGCTGGGTGCTGTAGTCGATGGAGAGAAGACTCAATCTTGGGGGGAGAATGAGATCTGAGATTCAGGTAATCCTCTCTGGTTTAGGTACCTGTCTGTCATTTGACTGCCTCTTTGGAGGCACTTATCTTATGCCATCAGCATCTTGTCTCAGTGCTTAGAAACAGATTTAGTTAATCCAGATATTGGTATTAAATACTGGCAGATAAATTGGGGAACTCTTTTCTCAGCCACTCCAGTTCTTGAAGTGCTTCCTTTCTTAGTTGCAATTCCAAACAGATGAAATGGCCTCGTGCCTGTTTCTTTTGCTGATAAAGGAAAAGCTTTGCAGGAGTCCTGCCAAGGCTGTAATAATTGATATTTCTGTGCCTTTAGCCATGGCCTAACATCAGGTTATGAAGGCTGAAACTGGGTTTTTGGAATTTGCATTTTTCTTTAACAGATTTTAAAAATTGGAAAAAATAGTAGGAGCTTTGGAATTACTTAAACTGTGTGTAGTAATAAGAACCACTCTATTTAGAAATAAGGTAATTAGTTAATGAGATTCTGGGTTGTAGTAAATAAGTAGGGTGGGGAAGACACTAATTAAAAATCAGAAACAGATGTGTGAGTAGTCTAATGACAAGCTTGGGGCTAATGTTTACTCAGAATGATGTTTCTCATGGTGGGATGTGCCACATTAACAAATCAAATTATCTGCTGGTGAAAATCAGTGTCAGTGGAACTGCACACTTACTGAAACCAGCAGGAACTTGGGTGCAGTGTTTGGGGTGTTGCTGGGGAGGGCTTTGCCTTTTTTATGAGTAGTCTAATACAGTGGATGCTTATTAAAGAAAACCACCGTTAAATAAGTAGTGAACTAATCAGAAATACATATTTTTTTTCCCTCTCCAGTCTGATTCGCATCAATCATCTTACTCTCCACAACCTCAGCAGTTTACCCAGAACTCCTCTCAGCCAGCCTCCATTAACCAGACTCAACCACAATCAATATCCCAGTCTAAGCATGTTCCACAGCCACAGCAGGGTGCACAGCCACCCCATCAGGTCCAGCTGCCTTTGTTTAACTTTCCCCAATCTCCCCCAGGTCAGTATTCCACCTTGCATAACCTGGGACTGCTTCAGATGCACCATCACCAAATTCAGCTTCCCAACACTTCTTGGCCCATTCATGGGCCTGTTATTCACTCTGCACCGGGTAACCCTCCTCATTCTACAAATGTTCCATTTTCTATGAGATCTGGCAGCAGCAGCACCACAAATAACCAGAGCAGTGTAAGCTTGAATGATCCCAGTATCATCTTTGCACAGCCTGCTGCCAGGCCCATGGGAATCCCCAGCACTTCTCATGAGGGACACTGGCACAATCCTGTGACTCCAAACTCACTGGTGAACAATGGCACTGTGGGGAATTCAGGTAACTCTTCTCTGTTGTATCAAACCTCTCGCACTTTGTGTACCAGTGTTAAGTGTTACAGAAACAGCTAACTCTTGCAACTTTTTTTAAATATGATGCTTAAGAAACTAAACCTTTACCTTCAGTGTCTTAACATTTTCATAGGAAAAAAAAATTAGCCAGGTTCTGTAACTGTGACTTTTAAGCATTGGTCCTGTCTGCCCTTATGGCTGTGCAACAGTGAGAAATCCTGCATTCAACTGAGAAATGTCCTAATCGTTGTTTGAGTCTAAAGCACATTGCTGTGAATATGCTGATAAATAATGGGTTTGCTGGGTCATAGAATCATAGAAACATTAAGGTTGGAAAAGGCCTCTAGGATCAGTATGTTGTTACATAGTTTATTAGATAAATGACGAGACTGCAACCAGGAACTTAGAGACTGGTAGGATTATAGCTGTGCAAGTTGAATATTACCTCCTTGCATTTAGGACAATATCACATCATCTTATCCATCCTTTGTTCCTAGAGTTTATCCTGCCACATTCAACTTCCATAATCTCTATATTGATTCCTGAAAATACATATTCCTGCAACAAATGGGCAACAGCCTCTCTCCTCATAGCTAAGCCAAGTGTGTTTGAGGCTGAGAAAAAACAGTATATAATAATTACAGCTCATTCAGTTTTCTCTGCAGCATGAACTGTGGCAGCCCCTAAATTTTAACTGTTATCTGTAGATCATGATAATGGTCTCCTGATTTTATTCTGAGTGTGTAGCTCTTCCTATGTTTAAAGAAAACACATCCATCATACAACATAGTGGTGCAGTTCTTCACAAGGAGGAAATTCTGAGTCTCCTGCCCAGCCCTTCTCTCACTAATAAGGTGATTAACAGCAACAGGAGATTTTCAGCTGAGTTAACACTGTTGGGTGAGGAGTAATTCACCAGTGAGTTTCAAATACATGTTAAGGTGCTGGAGATAAATGGTTTTCTATTCAAAGCTTTGTGGGGAATATATTTTAGAGGATACAGAAACTGCTACCCATGTATTTTCTGTGTCTCCAGTATGCTGTGTCCCTCCCTCTCCATTTCTGATCTTAATTCTCTGTCCAGGCTTGTCTGTCCCCTTCTGCACATCCACCCCAGCTTTGACTTTTTCTCAGGCAGCTCCTTCCAATCCAAGTCTCCTTGCCCAGGTGTAGCTGCCTTCTTTCAGACAAGCTCCACAAATTCTAGTTTCTTCTCCATTTTTCAGTTTTCTTGTGCTGTCAGTCACAGTATTTTTTTTCCTATCCCTCATCTTCCACCTCTTTCCAACCTCATCACACTCCTTTAACTACTTCCCAGTCATGGTATTTCTCCTCTTTGTATTTAATCAGTTTTATTTCCTTTTTGGCTTAGCTGCCACTAAGGTGAGGTCACTGGGTGGATGCACAGTAGAGATGAGCTGTCTCCTCTCTCTTTGGTTTGGTTTCTTACTTGTCTTGGGACAATTTAAGAACAGTAAGATTTTGGAAGCTTGGTCTTGGCTCACATAACCTTGACTTGGAAGGAGCTACTTAAATTTTCTTTTCAGTAGTCAACTGATCACAAGTAGGATCATTAGAAGTTTCAGACAGACAACTTTTTTTCATGCATACTCCAGAACTACACCTCATGTTGTGTGCCCTGCCTCCTTGGATGCTTGATTTCTCGTCCCTAATGTTGCAGTGATACTGGAATTTTAAATGGAATAGCTTACAAACTTTGGAAATAAGTACACAAATTATATTTCTAAAAATCAATTTTAATAAATTGTAATATTTTTAAAAATCAATTTTAAGTTGGTCTGATGATCTAGATAGCAAGTTTCTTAAGCATATAGGTATTAGTAAAATTCCAGTGTACATCTGAGAATTATTTCTTGCAGTAGGATAACAGCTTTCATGTCAGTGGATATTTATTTGTGTGGGATCAGACAGTAGTGACATTGTTCAGACCTTGTATTTTCATCATGAGAATGACACAGGAATAACGAAATCGTAGGTCTTGATTTTAATACTGATTCATCCTCTGTCTTCCTCCCCAATAAATTCTATTATAGCGAATAATGAAGTAATTTAGGTGGTAATTTTTATTGATGTATATTTAAAAGAAAAGTAGCACATCAGACTAATCACATTAAGTCCCCTGCAAACTGTTATTTAAGATGTAAATTGTATTTGTGACTTACTGTTTAATTATTTCAACTTGCAATGTGCTTTTCCCTTTCAATTGAAAAATAGATCAGGGTTTCCAAGGACAGTTTGGTAAAATGAACCCTCCTTCTGTCCCTTGGGACCATGGGACCCCTACCCATTTTCCTCTCCTCCGAGGAGCGTGGCCTTACAATATGCCTCAGAACTACATGCAGCAGGGAAATGCCAGCTACCCACCGAACAAACCTTTCTACCCTCAAGGTACTAGAACTAGTATGTGCATCCACAGCTCATGCAACATGTCTCTGTACTGTCTCAAAGGCTTTCAAAGCCAAGGAATCATGTTTCACTTGCTAGGCTCCCTGGAACCATAATGAATCCTAGAGTCAAATCAGCGCTTCGGCTTCCTCGAGGGATGGATGGAAATCCTTGGGGGAGGGAAGGGTTAAATCAAAAATCTGAAATCCGAGCCAGTTTGCAGTGTGGTGCACTTCTGGCCTCTTCTTCCTTTGCTGCTATCTCACTGTAGAGTCACCTCTGCCTCAACAGAGGCTAAGATGATTGGCCCCTGAGCATGTTAAAAATATGAAAAAATATTTGTCCTAATTACTTTTATTTGGCTTTTGTGCCTTGCTTTGTGGAATGACTTCTATGGTCTTGCAAGTTTCTATCTATATAATAATTTGAGGTCGAAAGGGGCTTCTGGAGGTTATCTAGTCCAGCCCATCTGCTGTCAAAGTTAGATCAGGTTCAGTTAGTCAGGGTACTCTGAAGGAGTGACTTTATCTCAGCTCTTTCTGATGCCAGTGAAAGGTAAAGGTGTTCAGCATCTGGCAGGACTGGGAAGGGCTCTAGGAAAAAGACCTCCACTACAAGAGAAACGATGCCCAAATTTGCCTTGGAGGATTTGCAGTTACATGTTGCTGGGTCACCTGGTATAAAATGAGATACTGGTGCAAATCCATTTCGAAAATCTAATCTACTGGCTGTAGCAGGGTTTCCAAGTGAAACCTAAATTTATCTAAAATCCTCAAGTTATTTCTCCTAAATATATGATGTAATGCAGCAAAATGATGTATTCATAATTCTTAGGGAATTTTGGAGATAGGATTAACGTAATACTGCATTGTCCCATTAAATGGATTAGTTATACAGATAGCATTTGTGTCAATCTAGTAAATGGCTTTATTTCTAGGTTAGATTAGTACACTGAATGTAGCCAAGCACTGTTAAATGTTGGATTTGCTGAAGTAACTGTGATCCATTTTCTTTTAGCTGGTCCACTGATGCAGAGTAACCAGCGTTTCCCGCTTCTGTCTCAAGGACACCCACACTTGAATCTGAATTACATTCAACAGAAAAAGTGAAATTCAATGGGATTGTGGGTGGGTGGGGGGAGGGGAGGAAAAAATTCAGGTTCTGATTTAAAATCTTAATGCAACATGTTTAGATACAAGATTATTTAAGACTGTTTTTAAACTGTATCATTTGTACATAGATATGAACTATAGTTTTTACTAGTATCACAAAACGGAGTGATACAAATTTCATCTATTTTATTACCCTATTTTTAAGGGGAATCGTGTTTTGTTTTATCTTGATAAACTGTAAAGAGAGAGAATTTTAAAATTAAGTTCTTTATTTCTATTAGCTGTATTCATACTTTGGTTGCTTCAGACTTTATATATATTGTTCTAAAAAAAAATAAAATTAGAAGGGGATTTCATGTGTTTAAAAATTTGTCACTTCTATTCTTTACAGAACTATGTAGTGCCAAAAAACTTTTTAAAAGAAAAATAAAACTGCAAAAAAAGGCCATAAAACTTTTTCCTCTTCCCTATTTGTATGCATGCTTGCTTTAACTGGAATTAAGAAAGTAGAATAACAAGAATGGCTTAAATTTAAGGATCTTAGAAAGATGAGCATCTTCAACATGTCATACAAGCAGTAGACCTGTCTTGTAAATTCCTGAGGGAAGAGCACACCTGCTTTTCTGTTAATTATCTTTGCAAAATAATATGCAGATACTCTGGAAAATTCATGCTGTACTGGGAAGTAATTTTGAAGAGGACTTTCCATAAATTCACTGGGCGTGAATTGAGTTGAATCCTTGAGTTGTCAGGATTCACTTGGCAATATATGAGAATCCCTAAGCCCTAAATGCAGGGATAAACCTGCCAGTCCCTGCTCCTGAAACAAGGCTGTCAATAATGATGTAGCACTTTGTACTACTTGAACCCTCTAAATTGTCTGAGAGGCAGCAGAAGCAGCAGATTAACTTGAGGGTGATTTTTACAAAGGAACCTGTGACAGCTGCGTGTTGGAGAGCAGTTCTGTAAACTCACTGGATTTTGACAGTCTTGCTTCCTCACCCTATGCTGGAGCTCTGAGATAGCTCAGGGCTGGTGGCTCTGCAGTGTCTGGGACTGGAACAGACACTTCCTTGGCAACTGAACACAACACCTTGATTTGAGAATGAAGCAGCTTCAAACAGGGAACATCTAAACACAGTATGATGAAAGAAACAGCCAGGAGCCTTGAAAGACAAACCTTTTTTATTGCTCTTCACTAGCTTTCATGGGTTTCAAGGAATACAATTTAAAAAATCCTCAAATTCTATCACAAGGATGACTAACTCACTACATAAAAAGTATCCTTAACTTCCTTTTAATAAAAAAATCCTAACAGAAAACAAGACTTACACAAGAGAATGACTGAAGAAATGGGCTGCTAAAGCAGCCAGTACAGATCCAGCTGTCCCATAAAGCAGATAGGACAGCATTAGACTGCAGTTCAAGGTCCTTAAACTGTGTGCTGGGTTTAGTTTGTCATTCATTCCCTCGACGACTCTTTTTGTGACTTTTCTTAGATCTGAAACAGAAAAACAAAGCTCTCTGACACAGTACTAGTAATTCATTTGAAAGACCAAGGTGAGCCTTAGCAGTAAGGGGTGTTTTCTGCAGTCAAATATGGATGGTGTGACTTGACTACAACAGTGAGAAAAGTACTCAGTGAAATACTAGATCTCCAACACTGTAAAGCCACCTTCAATCTCCAAGATTAAATGACAAGTAAGAGCTGCTACAGCAATACAGATACCCTTAAGAAATAGGTCAGGCCTTTACCTTTCAGGTGATTTGGAATGACTTCTGTGTCTGTGACTTCGGTGATGCCCTGTGAGATAAAAAGGTACAGTTAATTCCACAGGCCCCAGAATTCTTTTTTGTTTGCCAATGCAATCTGCTCCTAGTGACCAAGTGTGCTAGATAATGGCAGAACAACCCTAGCCTTAATTAGGCACTCAAATTAACCTCCTGGCAGTTATGTGAAAACTTGCTCAAGGCAATTTTATGTGCGTTAAAGGAGTTCTCCAGCTGTGCTTTCACGTAACCAGCACTTTTGTCAGCCAGATTAAGCACTGATGCTATGTCTTGATACCATGACACATTTTTCTTGCAGTGAATGTTCTCCCGATAAAGACTTGCCAGAGTTAATCTGCAAGTGACAGAAATACCTGGAGACTTAGATCTGGATCTGTGGCGCCTTTCCCTGGACCTGCTCCGGTGCCGTCTCGGGCTTTTGCTGCGATGCCTCTCCCGGCGCGGTGATGGGCTGAGAGAGAGACGCTTGTAAGAGAGTTGTGCTAAAAATGCACCCGTTCTAAGATTAAATAACAGAATAAAACACTACCTTCTTCTCTTTGGAGAGCGACTTCGCCTGCAAGTGGGGGAGAAAAGCAAAAATTACTAAAAATCGTTAGCAGAACCAGCTGTTTCATTTCCCACATCCTCCGGCAACAGCACCAGGGCCTCCCGTACCCCTGTTAGTGTGTGCTTGGCCTGCTGCACAAGGACCTGCTTCTGGACTGGCCCACGCAGTGAGCAAGGGAGGTTAGTGATGAGTTTTTCCTGGCTTATTATCAGTAAGAGAAATTACCAGGATTTTCTCTGCAGCCTCTGGCATACATGAAAACAAAGCACTTGTGTCTCCTTAACATCCTCACTGTATTGTCAAATTTAGCTAATGCTGGCCAGTAAATTCAGGAGTTACTGAAGGACTGGAGAAACAGGCAGAGGGGTTGAGTGTGGCTGTGCACTGCAACTCCTTACTTTAGGAAGTAGCTAAAGGAATTGGGATGTGTGAGAGGTTCTGGCTGAACTGCCACCTTCACCTCTGTGCTCCAGCCACCTGCAGTAGAATAGGTGAAAACACTGCTCAGGAAGAGTCACGTCACCTCCTTGGAGACCTGCTCCGGCTGCGCCTGTACCGCACAACGGGAGATCTGCGGGGTTTGTCCAGGTCTCTGTAGCCCCTGCGGCGGTGGTCAGGAGATGGTATTCGTTCCAGCTGCAAACAAGGAGGGAGCAGGTTCTCTTAAGTCTTGTTTCATCAAGGTTTTTAGCTATCAGTAAATATTTCTGAACAATATAAATGAAAAAAGTCATGCAGTCAAGCTTGCCCCTCCTCAGGTATCTCATGTGAGTGGTTCTGCCTAAACCTGCCTACTGGAAATTAAAACAGCCACTTCTCATACTGTTGATTCTGAAGAACTACAGCAGCAGTGACTGTGATGGTCATAATAACTTTCATCATCACCTTCAGCTCTTTCCATTACACATATATGTAAAACAATTTCCCTGAAATATGTTTAACACAGAACAGATCCAGATTTGTGAACTTCAGGAGACAGAAAAGCATAACAAACAGAGCATTCAAGAACTGCTTCAGGATCTAACAAATCCTCACAAGCTGCTTATATGAAAATATTATAAGGGGGGAGATAAGAGTTGCCAGCAGCCTCCTGGTGCCTCCCCTCAAATATTTATTGTAGACCATAAAGTGTTCTAAAGTGGTTCCGCTTTAACTATCCCTTTCCAAAATAGTTCACCAACCTTTTCATCTTCCTCTTCTTCCTCCTCACTAGATTCTACATCATCCATGTCTTCTTCCAGAGCACTAACACGAGGCTCGAGTTGCTCAGCTTCTTCCAGAACATACCGTTTCTAGGAGAAATGGCAACTTTATCCAACATAACCCAAGTAAGAACAAACACCTGAGGAAGCATCCATAGCTTATACAACAAGCCAGTAACTGATACAGCTACTGAACCTGATGCAGTTAAGAATTCCATAGCCATCTACTTTCCCCAACCTGCAGTCGAGGCAGAATGATATCGCACACACGTTCCTCATGGAGCAGCTCATCAATGAACTCATCCACATGCATCAGCTCAAATTCTGAGGGTGAAAAACAGCATTTAAGAGACAAGGTTAGTGGCTAGAGTAAAGATGAAACACTCCAGACAGTTTATGTCAAGTGGGCTGGTTATGCCACAATTGTTTAAGTTTATATTGCTAAACAGAACATTTACTTTTATCTAGCATGATAGTTGAACAAACGAGTTACTAAGAACACACAGCTAAGTAGGAGTTCTTACCCCCATTTCTGTTCTGACTCTTTATTTTTCTATAGTCGTTGTATAGTGGTTCCAGGTACTTGTAGCAGTCGATGGCAGTGCCTGTCAGCCTCATGTACAGCGCTCCAAGCATTCGGACATACCTGGAAAGGAAACCTCCTCATGGACCTGGGCTTTTTGCACAGTTAGCAGTTTGGATAAAAGAAGAGTTTTTCCCATAAGTTTCTGAGAAGAATCAGTACACTAAATAGAATACACAGCCATTTAAATTTCCTCCTTCACATGTTCAAATTTATGAAAAATACATGTAGTCAAGTGCGTGTGTGTGTATATATATGTATGTATATATATATATATATATATATAAATAAATAAAATGTCTGTATGGGTGTATCATCACTGATAAAAATGAAAGAAATACTGAAGAAAAAATTATATTAACGTGGCTCCCTTTATGTACCTTGTTGCACATACTTCAAGCAGATGCACATACCACGAGTGCAAGCCACTCTAAACACAAATGACAAGGTGAGCAGTTTCAAAAGTAAGAGGAAAGACTTGGTTTTGAGCAAGTTTATCAGGGCCCAATAAAAGCTAAACCCTGCACTGAGGTATTCCCGGCTGTTTTGGATAGATGCTCATTACAACAGCATAAAATAACGGGAAAAATCGTGCTACAACTTACTTGAAGTCCTCGTTTTTTATGAACTCCACGATGATGTCCTTCTCGGGCTGGATCTGCAGCATCTTCAGCGTCAGGCACAAGAAGGGCGTGGGCTTGATGTTCCCTCCATAGACCCCCCCCACGTACTTCAGCTCCATGGCCTTGTCCACCACCAGCTCGGCTGCGACAGGGACGGGACAGGCCGTCAGTAGCAGCTCCCGCCGGGCCCCCCGGCCCGCCCCGGCCCGCCCGCCATACCCGTGAGGCCGAAACACTCCTCCTTCCAGTACTTGGACTCGTAGATGCGCGTGCGGATGATCTTCTCCACCAAGTACTGCGGGTTGGTGCCGTGGATGCTGTGCGCGTCCTTCACCGTGCGGTTAGCCATGGTCGCGGCTGCACAGCCCCGCTCCCGACCCCGAGCTCAGCCTCGAACTCCGAACTCCCCTCCCCTGAGGGGTTCAGGCACCTTCCGCCTCCGGGGCGCGGCCACCGGCCGCCATCTTACCTGCGGGCAGCCCGCCACAAACATGGCGGCACCCCCCCGCCCCGTGCGCACGCGCGGCCGGGGGGCGGAGCTTCCCTCGCCTGTGGCGCGAAGTTCCATCGCGGCGCTGGCGGGAGTTGTGGAAGGACTGTGGTGAGTTGGGGCTGTGAGGGGACAGAGGGGGGATGCGTGTCCCATGGGGGTTACCGCGCACCGCGATGGGCTGCCTGGGGAACGTGGGGAGTCTCCCTCGCTGGAGATATCCCAGACAGGTCTGAACGCAGTCCTGTGCAACGTGCTCTGGGATGACCCTGCTGAAGCAGGGAGGGACCGGATGAGTGAATGTGGTCCCTTCCAGCCTTACCCGTTCTGCGAGGGGGTCTGGCGGGCTTGGGGCTCTGTGCGGGCGGTGAGCGGGTTAGGGGCTCTGTGGTGGTGGCGAAGCCTCTCGGTGTCCGAGCCGGCGGACACTGTCCCCTGTGCCGCCATGCGCCGCCCGCCGCGGGGCACAGTCCCCCCTGAGACAGCGCTGCCCGCGCTCCGAACCGACGGGCTGGGCCGGGCGGGGGGTGATCGGCACCGAGGGCTTTGCGAGTTTCCAAGGAAAATTCTTACTTAGAAAACAGGAATTAAACAAACCAAACCAACCCGATCGCAGTGAGGTGTGGAAAACAAGCGAGGTTCAGTCTCCGGGGGGCGCAGCCCGCCCCGCCATGGCGGCGGGGGAATTAATTAGGAGTTGAGTAAAAATTCACTACTAAGTATCTTCTTTTTTCCCTTCTCCCTCGGAGAGAGGTGTCTGGCGGCTTTGGGGAAGGTGGTCTTCTCTGAGCGAACCACCACGTTCTTCCTACACACCGAAAGAGTTCGTGTCATTTCTATGTATCTTTCCTTCTTTTCCTTTTAAATAATAATTTTTTAAAGAAGTGTTTGCTTATTTCTTTTAGCTTTTCCTTGGGAATCATGAACACCCGGCAGCAAAGCAAACTTATCTACTCCTGGTATGGGAAACCCATGAGCTCAGACAGAAAGCTGAGGACTTCCCAGTACAAGTAAATAACATTTCTTTCTGTCTTGCTCAGGGAAACTTAATCAATGAATGTTTCCTTACCTTTCTGACGTCGTTTAGGTTAAAGTGGCAGGCAGTGAGAATATGAGTAAGGTTTTGAGCATTTTGTTGTAACACTGTACATATATAACAAAAACATTGTTACAAAGCTCTTGAATTATAAATTGTATAATGTATAACCGAAAGCATTTAACTAAATCTGTGAAAGTGTTAGCTGTCTAGTTGAAATATGTATGAAAGCTAATCAGGGAACTAAATTGTAAGCTTTTCAAGAAAGGTTATAACTAGCTGTAAAGTTGACTGGCCATCAGGTTTAATGATGTGTGAATTAGGAAGAGTATGAAATTCTGTTAATCTGCCTGTCTATCCCTTTCTAGGGGCATCATTATTACCTCAGAAAGCAGCAGAACAGAATCGTGTATACAGCTTGGGGACTTTATTCTAGTAGAAGGGGTGAATGCAGATCGGCCTTATGTAGCACAACTCCTGGATTTATATGAAGATGGTAAGAGAAATAACAATTTACTTTCTATCTGAGAAATGTTAAAATGTTTTAAAGTGACCTTTTCATGGGAATGTAGTTAGCATTAACAATGTATCACGGGCCTAACTTATTAAGAAAATTAAGCTTTGGTAATTGTTGCATCTGTATTTACATACTCCCCAAATATTTGGCACTAATTTCAGCTAAATTTGATACCTAAATGCAGAGTTTAAGGACATTATATTTTTACAGTCTTTTTGCTTAGTTTAATTTAAAAGAAATGGTCCTGGAGGAAGACAGTGTGAGTTCATGCTGATTTAGAAATTGGAGAATTCAAAGGAGCAAGAGCATTGCAGCCCTGAAGTTGCATCTTATTAGACGTCAGGCAATTAACAAAAAAGTACAGGCTGGCAAATGGGGTTGTTGCTTCTGTCCCTCCTAGGACTACTTGTTTATTCCTAGATAGGAGAGGATCATCACGGAGGTGGTTGATACCAAAGACTATGTCTGAGTCTGAAGGGGAGCTCCTCATTGGCTATGTCTGATTCTTTGAACAGCTTTTGTTCTTTTGTGCCATCATAATAATACTTTGAGGTTTTCTAATTTTCTTTACCTTTTTTAAAACATAATAGATATCACCCCAGCTTATTTTTTACTAACAGATATTTATTGTAACATAACTGAAGATTCTTTTCATTCTGGAACAAAAACACATGGAACGTCCTTGAAAACAAGATTTTTCTGTTTGTTATATATCTTTGACAAGGTACGGTTTGTTAAGCAGTGAAAAAAATGTGTCTGGCCTCTAAAAGTACACTGGCACTACAAATAACAATTCTGAAATGTCTCAGTTCTCCTTTTATGGCACTGTTTTTAATTAGTGGGGTTTGAGGAGATGACATCTATGCAAATAAGGAACCTCTTCATTTGTGATAGTGAATCAGTGGTCTGGAGCTGGTCTCCAGGTGTTTGTGGTTGAGACCCTACATAGTGTTTGTCTTGGTCCTTAAAAGTCTCGACTCAAACATTGATTTAGCTTAGAAAATGGGAATTGCAATCTCTACTGGATGCTTTCTCACCAGGGAGGATTTCTATGCTTGAGGCATTTTGGGCTGAAGTCATTAAGGTCTAGCCCTAACTCTTGCCAATAAAATTCTTCACATTCACTGACTTCTTCGGTGTTCCAGGTGCTCAGCACAAACGTGCAGTTGTGCAGTGGTTCTGTCATATGGAGAGATACCTCAGAATAAAAGGAAGCTGCTTAAAAGAGAGATTTCTCCCAAGAGGTGTTTTTTGACCAAGTTCTTGGCTATGACACTGATATAGATGCACAGACCATCATTAAAAGCATCATGGTATGTACTGCAACCCCTCTGCACAGAGAGGGAAGAGAGAAACAGGAACAGTCCTGTAGTGCAATAAACTTATGCTGGTGTAAATGTAGGTGAAGGTGTTGCTTTTTATAATGAAGGATTGCATGAGTTAAAATAAGATCTGTGAATAGAAAATAGCTGAGTGTTAATGTGTGTGTGCTTTGGTATTTTCTGTTTTTTGCAGGTAATACCACTACATCCAGGGGAGGAACTACCTATTAGCATTAAACAAGGAACAAACTTTCTACACGTAAAACAGTCTTGGGATGGGAAATGCTTTAAGGCTTTGTCCCCAGACACATTCTCTAAGCTGAAAGCCAAGAAGAAAAAAGGCAGCACCCCGGACTCGTCAGAACCATTTATTCCTTCAGACATCCTTACACCCCTGAAAAAAGAGACAGAGAGTGTTGTTCAGAGTGCCACAAAACCGAAAAATGCTGAGTCAAACCATTCTGTTTCCAAGTCTCCCTCGCTAAGGAGAGGCAATCACAGAGAGCGGCCAATGACATCAAAACCCCAACAGCAAGGAAAGAAGTTGGAGGTTAAGCAGTATGTATATGGCAATATTCCCTCCATTTGGTAGTTCTGAATGTAGCATGCTCTGTGCCTCTCCATTTTAGGTGGTTTAAACAGTGGTAACATTCAACATCAGTATTTTTAGCTGCCTTGTTCGGTCTTTGGAATCAGCCCAAGCCTTTTGGGCACATCAGTTGTTTGTCTTGTCTGTTATTTCAAGCAACTTTACTGTGTGTATCCAACTGCTGTTGCAAATGTTTTATTTGTAACTGATAACTCTAAATTAAAGTACTTGTTGACTGAAGTGCCCAACCTGGCCTCAGAATGTCCCCCTTTCTTTAATCTTCTGCCTGATGGTGCACTAAAATGTTTCCATTGGGCTGGTTGAATGAGCACATTTGATCCTATGTGACATGCAGTATTTTCAACATGGAACCTCAGTAAAGTTGTAAGTGATGGAGGTGAGTTAGAAAACAACAAATGTGTCTGTCTTCTATTTAGTAATTTTTTATGGGAAGTGCATGCCTTCTACTGATCCATTTCCTTGTTCCTGGAGTGAAATGCCCATCTCCTTCAAATAACAGGCCAGTTGTACCACATCTTCTGAAAGTTAACCAAACCAGCCGTAATGAAGCTTGACAAAAGTTCATTTTGCTCTTGATTTCCAGGTCCCATAAGATCTAAAGGCAGGCTCCTGGGAAGTGAAGTTTTGGACCTTTTGGATGATGACCGTGATGCCATAGCGCCATTAGAATCAGCAGCTACTAAAAGAAAAGTGACTTTCACAAGTGATATTTTAGGCTCACCGCCAAAGATCCCTTGCAGCAATGATAAATCCAAGTCAGTATCTGACACTGCAGAGCCCTGTCAGAGGTTCAGTGACACAATTCGATTGTCCCCCTACCCCAAGGCCAAAGACTTCAGTGAGAAAGCCAAGAACCTTCACAGTGGAAGATGACATCATATCGTAAGTGAGAGCCCTTTTATCATATTTGTCTACAGGATTTCCATTTGCGTGTAGTTCTCCTTAAAATACATTTATTTATGAAAGACTCCAGAGATAAGTAATTTTCCTCCTTTCCAAGAGTAAAGGTGCTGATGCGACAATGGAATTAGCATTTCTTTTTTTGTCCATTACAGTATAGCATAAAAATGTTTACCTTTCATTGATAAGGTAATGGCGTTTCAGCTGTATTTACAGATCTAAAAAAAATCTCCAAGAACTGTCAACAAATAATTAGAGCATCTGGAATTCATCTCATCCTGTCCTTTGAAGTAGTAGGAAAGTTTTGTACTAACAGTAAAATATTTCAGTGGTGGGGAGGAGAGAAGCACCAAGAAGACAACCAAGGCATATCAAAACACAAGGAGAAAAATATATTCATAAGGGCAGATCAAAGAGAGGCCCAAAGGAAATAGTTTTTGTCTTCTTTCTCTTAAAAAAGAATAGGCAAAAACCCCACCTCTAAACCAAATAAAACCACAACTGTTTTGAGCCCCTGTCCCTTCAGTTTGGCAGTGCTATATTTGCCAAGTATAGCAAATATTTTGTAGGTGGGTTTTTTTTTCTTGGCGAAGACATATTGAAGAGACAGTGCAAGAGGGGGGAAATTGTGCTGCCAGTGTCCATGCCATAGCCAATCTGTAAATGACAAATAAGAATTCATGCTGGGTTGGCAGCCATAACAATTGAGCCTGAAGTTTGAAAGGCCTTCTGTGTGTCTTTACAAGTGTGATGCAAAGAAATACAAACAGCTTTGTGTCCTTTCTTTCCAGTTTAGTTGGACATCAGAAACCGGGCACTCAGAGCCCTGTGCTGACCCCTCGCTCTCGCAGAACATGTGCACAGAGAACAAGTGCTCTCATTGCACAGCACATCAGGTAAGCTTTGCATCCATGATACCTTATTCAGATGGCCTTATTCAGAAGCCTTGAGAGTTTGTCTGGTGTAACATTGAAATGCACACGGTTCTAGGAGTGCAGCTTAATTGCAGCATGAGTAAATACTGTCTTATCTTCAGAAGCATAAAGCTGACTCATGGTGTTCTTCAGAAAACTGACTTCCTCTAAACCTCCAGCTGTTAAATAGCCATGGAAAATTAGCAGCTCAAGTGAAAAACACGTTGGTTTGCTGATTATGAGAACTGCAGAAAAAGCTGAAAAGGTACCAGTGATGCTTTGTAGTGTTTAGATTTGTATGTATTTTTTTATTTTCTGTTTATTACAGCGTGTTGAACCAGGAAGATGATCT
Organism: Chiroxiphia lanceolata; assembly: GCF_009829145.1. Lineage (NCBI taxonomy): Eukaryota > Metazoa > Chordata > Aves > Passeriformes > Pipridae > Chiroxiphia > Chiroxiphia lanceolata. Next base: position 8,585,173 of record NC_045645.1, on the reverse strand, counting down.
GTCCAGCTCTGACAGTTCTTACTCTTCAAGTAGCGAGGAAGAGGAGGAGGAGGAGGATGTGCCCTGTACACCAGAAAAGAAAACTAAATCAAGCAGAATATTCAGCACTCCAAAATCTTCTAGCAAGTCTTCAGTTCACACTCCTGCAAAGACCCCAAAGAAAACTGTAAGGTTCCATCTGAAAGAGCTATTTTTATTATTTCTGAGCCAGTTAATTGAATGCTTGATGCCTGTGTACCACAGTTAAGTATCTGAACCCCTTAGCTTTTAATGAAGCATTATCTGGATTAATTTAATCTTTGATATAAGTAGGTTATGCAAGTGTATAAACCACTTGCATGTTGTGACAATGTTGATTAAAAAACTGGGTAAACAGGGAAAATATTGGCTTGGATGCTCTGCAGCATCATGGCCTCACCAAAGAGCATGATCAGCAGTTTCTTGTAGTGTCCTGGCTACTGATGGAGATGGGATCCCAGGTTACAGAAATCTTAGGCCTGGCTCGTTAAGGCTGTATTCAGCACTTTAGCCTGGTGCTGAATACTGATTAGTGTCAATGGCTCATTTTTACTCTGTGTCTAATGAAATGAATGTAACACAAAAACCTAGTGTAACTAGGTTGCAAGCACAGCAAAGAAGAATAATTAAGATACTGTATGGCTTTTATCTGAACAGTGGAGTTCAGATAGATCAGTTTCTATTCGCTTGCTCTCTCTTAAGAACCAGATCACTTTGTAACACAGTGCTTCAGAAAAGCATTAACAACTTGAAAATTCTTCAGACAGTTACAAGGTGTAGTTGCTTTGTCACCACCCCCTTTCAAGTTTCCTTTTTCTCTTAGGAAGAAAACACCATAAGGCTTGTTTGGCAATTCCCTTTGCAAAGGCTGTTTCTCTGTCCATCTTGTGCTCTGGCATCCCCAGGTAGTTTGTGCATAAGTAATGTTTGGGAAACTTGTATGAATCATTAGTCTCCCACAGAAATTGCTGCATGTAGGAAATCTGTTTGAGGTTGTAATTCTCCTTTACAGCCTTTACCAGGAACACCCAAGACTCCCCGGAATGCCACTCCCGAAATTCCCAGGCGCAGCCATGCAGCACAGAAACCTGCCAGTGTACTGGAAGAAGCCAGATTAAGGTAACTTGTGCTCAGGGGAGGAAATCATCTTTATTTGTGTTAGGTATGCACAGCAGTAGCTATGCTGAGGTAGGGGATGTCATCTTTACCATATTGAATAAGATTGGTAAAAATGCATGATATGAGAAGAGCCCTTATTAATTTACAACACAATATTAGATTTACAAATACTAGTTGTATTTACAATACTACTTTTACAATCTCAGATGATTTTAACCTGTCTTATCAGCTTTAGATTGTAAAGGTATACTATTTGTCTCTTTGTGTCTGAAAAAGCTTTACAGGTGTCACTGTAGATCTTGACATTGGAGGGGGAAAAAAGGCATTAGGGATTGACCATATCTTTCAAACTAGGTTTTAAACTCAGTTTTCTATAAGCAGTCTGCACTGTTTTATCCTCTGCACTGACTTACAAATAGTTTGTGAATTAAAACAGCTAGATCCTTATTGCTGCATAAATTAAAAGCATATAGAGAGACCTGGCTGTTTCTTTTGAGATACCTGACGTTGACTGTCAGGCTGTTCAGACTTGAGAATGTAAAAGAGATTTGAAAAACTCCACATCTGGCTGTTTGTTATGTCAGTGGGCCCTTCAGGTGGAACTGCCATTTTAATTTTCTTTTTCTTTTTTAATCAAAAGGCTGCATGTTTCTGCTGTCCCAGAATCTCTGCCTTGCCGTGAGGAAGAATTCCAGGATATCTATAACTTTGTGGAAAGCAAACTCATTGATGGTACAGGAGGGTGAGTTTGGGAGACTGTAACCAACCTACCTATGGCATAAAAGCAGTCAGACAATACACACTACAAGTTATCGTTGTTTAAAGTTCCTAATTGAATTTTCCCGATATTTTTCTTCCTTAAGAAGAAACAGAAATAATGTGGGCTTCTTTGTTGCACAATTAAAGGCCAAAATACAATTAGTCGATTTTATATGTCTGGGGAACCATTTATTTTTTTTAAAAGAGGTAAATTACATTTATAAAGTATTTTAGATCGTTAATTGCTTCAGGAATAATAAAAATCCTCATGATCCTCCAGTCTGTTACATGTTCCAGTTTGCTGAAATATAGAGAATTGCCTGAAGTGACAGAGGAATACTCAAGACTCATGTCAGAGGCCAGGAACTCCAGCTCATTCATCACAAGAGTGTTACCATTTTGCTCAGGCTGCTGTTCTCCTGCTGTAGGTGCATGTACATTTCTGGAGTGCCTGGAACAGGTAAAACTGCAACTGTTCATGAAGTGATTCGCTGCCTTCAGCAAGCTGCAGAAAATGATGAACTGCCACCCTTCCAGTTGGTGGAGATCAACGGCATGAAGCTGACAGACCCTCACCAAGCTTATGTGCAGATCCTAGAGGTGAGTAAAGCCTTGTCAGGGGCTCTCTGGTTTGAAAGAGGAGATTTTGTGCCTTGCCATTAGATCCTCGATGTGTTCCAGTATCGAGGCACTTATCAATATTTCCAAGTCCCTCTGAGAGACTGTTTTTATCTTAGAGCACGTTAGAAAATAATTGACTTAAAGCCTTGGCCAACTTCTTGAACTGTTTTGCTTTCTGCTGCATAAGGGTAGTGGCTGGGAAGTAGCCTGCTTTATTACATCCAGTCAGGTTTAAGAAAAATCTAAACCAGCTTGTTTTTATAAATTTTCCCATTTTGTAATTTTTTCTTCACATGTGTGCTTAAACAGCCACTAGGATGACAACTCTGAAAGTCAGTGTAGCAGTGGAATAATTACTAAGGGGGTCCTTATGGTTAATTGGTCTGTCATAATGGCAATTCAGCTACAGAAGGACTGTCTGTCAACAAAAGTGTGTTTCTGATATCCATAACAAACCAGTCTGCAGTGTCCAACTGGGACTACCAAATGTGCTTATGTTACATGGGTGTGAATTAACCTTCTGAGGCCTGGATTAAGATCACCCAGTAGGCATTAGACAGAAACTGCTCAAGAGCTCTGTCAGTCTAGGCTAACTTAAAACAAGTGACCTGGAAATGAAATCATTTCCTGCAGCATCTATTCCATTTTCATATAAACTTCTGCTCCATTTATTTAAGTCTGAAATCTTTTTGAGCAGGTAGTGGCATACAGTGTTCTAATATCCCTCTTCTCGTAGTTGGGAGTTAAATTACTATATTTGCATCCTTTCCTCAAACCAGCATAGACAGTTTCTTGCAGAGGGATTTATTGAGGCCGGGTCACTGTGTTTCTTCAGCACAGTGAAAGGCTTCCTGACAATTACCTTTTCTCATGGTAGTGTTAATGTATTTTAACATTCTTTGTTCTTATCTCATTCAGCATAAGATTTTAAAATTAATAAGGAATAGGCATTTGGAAGTGAAAGCTGTTGCCCCCCATGGGTCCTGAACTCTAAGCAAGCCCATTTAAATATCCCTCAGGGGAGTCCATAGTCATATGAACCACTTATTTATCCTGTGCCTTTACCTCAGCTCTTATCCAAGTACTCTGGCCAAGAGCCAGGCTGCTGCTGCTTTTGCTGCATCTCTTGCTGCAGGTCAGTCTTGAGCTCCAGTTTGCTGATGTTTCTTTGCATGACTAAAACAAATCCTGGAGTGTTCCCTCCTGCAGTTGCCTCACTGTCAGATGGAAATGTAGAGAGAAGGTACAGGCACAGGAAGCCCTTGACAGATGATAGAGATAAGGTTAAAGGCGGGGTGTAGTTCCACCACAACAAACAGAACTCTCTTTGGTGTATTGGATACAGAGTTCCAGAGCTGTAGATCAGGATTCTCTGGGATCCAACTGCTTTGTATGACAGATTCAGACCATCCTGATTGAATTGGAAACATCATTCAAGTACAGATTATACATTATTGTCATGCTCTGACCTGTTTAATAATTATGAAATCTCAGGTCAGTTGATACAGGATTCTAGAAAAGAAATACAATTTTCAAATGCAATCTTCATTTTGCTTTATGGAGACTCTGAACTCTGATGAATAATTTATTCAGCATATATAGTGTAATTTTGAAATGTCATGCTTTAATTTCTGGATATCTTTGGACCTGCAAGGGAAGAGGTCAGCTCATCTGTTCTGCCACGTAGATTGTTGCAGAAGGTATTGAAGGGTTTTATTTAGCTTAGAGTGGAATAAGTTAAGTTCTAGATCCTGATGATGATTCATGAGTAATTTAATGGGAGTTCAAGATTACTGAAGTCAGGCAATTCTTGTCAACTGACTTAGGTTTTAAGTAGGTGTGTGTGTTCGAGACACCCTTGAGATATGCTGGGTTTGGAGTTCTCTGAGACTGGGTTCAGGATTTCTTAATGATTTGAAGACAAATTCCAGAAAATTCCAATGGTGTTTCTTTTTAGCTATGTATTGTTTTTTTTCTATTCTCCTTCATGGACAGTTCCTGGTAGACCTGAGTGTCTTATGAGCCACTTTTTCTGTTTTTTACACCCCAGTGGAAAAAAAATTCCAGATGCTTGGTGTTGATTGTTAGAGAAAGGTAAAACTGAATAGGAAATAAATGTTGGTGTGATTAACCTGCAACATTGTTTGATCCTTGTCCAGTTACTGACAGGTCAGAAGGTGACAGCAACCCATGCTGCAGTACTGTTGGCAAAACTGTTCAATACACCTGGGCCCAAGAGGAAAACCACAGTGCTCATAGTGGATGAGGTGAGACAAAAAATCCCGTGTTTTCTTCCCTTGAAATATCGTAAGAAAGGAGTTTTTGGAGGATGGAAAAAAGACAAATTAGGCATGTTTTGAGTGTATCATATCTCAAAGGAACAGACTTAGGAGAGAGAACACACAAGTTCCTCTTACCCAGTGAAATTCAGCTTCCTAAAAAGGCTAAGTATCCTTTTGCCATATTGTTCTCTGCCTTGGATTTCACATCGGTTTTATGTTTTGTTTTGATCCAAGACATGGAATGAGTAGTTATGTCAAGTTCTAAATACCACAGAATTCTGCTGCATTTTGTCTGGAAGCTGCTCATTTTCCAGTGAGAAAACTCTACAGTGAAATCAGTCATATCCAGTTTCGAAATGCCTCAAATAATAATCAAATGCACTCTTATTTTTGCTGTAAGCTTCAGGTTCTCACATGCAGGGTCTTTTGAATCTTGTCAGATGTAGTATTAGTGTCACAGCAGTGTTTAAAAACTCCAGCTGTTTAATCATTCTGCTGTGGTTAATGCTATTCAAGCATCTATAGGACTGTGCTTTTCCAAAAGAGATTAGAGCCCTAATTCAGAAAATGCAGCCCTACTAGTAAAAGGAGAAAGGAAACACAACAGAGGCAGCTTGTTCAGGATCATATGAGAAGTGGCAGAGTTAGTTCTCTCAACCTCCCCTCCCCATCAGGTGTTGTAAATAAGAAGCCATTCCTTTCCAGTCTGATTGTTCTTGTTGTGTCTCTGCAGCTTGATCTGCTGTGGACCCGCAAACAGAACGTGATGTACAACTTGTTTGACTGGCCCACCCAAAAGCACTCCAAGTTAATCATTCTGGCCATTGCCAACACCATGGACCTGCCAGAGAGGATCATGATGAACAGAGTCGCCAGCAGGCTGGTATGTCCCAGCAATTCTGTTCCTATGCCCTAAAATGAGAACAGGTTAAATACTGGATGCAATCAAAAGTAATGCAGGACAAAGGTAGGATTGGTTATATCAGAGAGTGAACAATGGTTTTTATAATTCCCTCTTCAGAGGGCTGATAATGAACACGTAAATCTTGGCAAGGTAAGTTTAGGAGCCTTGCTTAATGAGATGTTATGCTCTGTAAGTACACTGTGTAAGAATGAATTAAAACTGATGTCTTTTTAAATATATAAAGATCTGGATAATCAAATGCTGTGCTTCATGGTTAAGCTGCTTACTCTAGAGCTCTGGTTTCCCTGGCTCTTTCCCCTTTAATTCCAGGCACCTAGTTACTTCTCTGTTTGCCATCATCAGCTGGTGGATCTTGTTGGATCCCGTTGGACAGAAAGTTGGGTGCACTCTGCACCTGTGTTGAATATGTTTTCCTGGGTCATTTCTTCATCACTGTTCTGAGGAGTGATTTGCAAAAACAGTGCTCTGTGCCTCCATCCTTCTGTGACTCCAAAATAGCTCCCCGGAGTGTGAATTGCTAAACCCACTTCAGATCAGCTGAGTCCACAGAGTCACAAGGGAGAAGAATTTTGCATAAGAAATACAAGGCCTCCTGCAGAATGTGAAAGGCAGTGCACCATCTGAAACACAGATTTGTCCTCATCTGAGAGCAGTTCTTATTAGCTTGAGCCATAAGAGGATTTTTAATTCTTGGCTGAAGAATTGCTAACATGAAGTCAATAGTGAGACTGTATACACTCAGACAGATTTGCTAAAGGAGAGATGAATATTTTTTCACAGCTGCTGCTGCTACAGTATTAAAAAATAACGTGTAAAGAGTTGTAATCAAAATAGTTTTGTACGGGGGGGGGTGTGATTTGTTTAAAAGTTTTATAAGAGAAATTTGAATTCTAATAGCAGCTGCACTTGCTCCTTGGGCCTTTCAGCAGGGATGTCCAGCCAGTGGTCCTCACTGAGTCACACTTTTGTGGATTTGTACATTCATTTCACAAGTATGATTGATTAAAGCACATCACTTGGAGGGAAAGGATGTGAAAAACCGATTGCTCTTACCAGAGAAAGTAAGACTTAACCATACAGGCCATGCTTGAGCAGTTGGGAGTTTTCCAGCACTGCAAACGCTTCTCCCTATGTTGTGTCATTTACTTTAGGGCCTCACCAGAATGGCCTTCCAGCCCTACACCTACAAACAGTTACAGCACATTATTTCATCCAGACTGAAGGATGTGAAGGCATTTGAAGAGGATGCAATTCAGCTGGTTTCCAGAAAGGTAAGCACAGAGCAAATACAAGTTCTTCATTTTGCTCTTGGTAAAGAGTGGGAGGGCAGAAGAGAGAGTTTTGTAACAGTAGTTGGGCTTGGTTCTGTGGTTGTTTCCTGTATGGGAGACAAGTGGGGCACAAGTAGCAGATCATACATTATTCAGGGTACTTTCTCAGAAAACATTGCTAAAGCAGTGGCCTTGTTTTTCCCACCCACTTTGTGAAGGCAGCAGTACATTCCAAGAGCTGGAGGCATGACAGCAAGAGTCGTGATAATGCATAGTGATAAGATGTCAGATTTCTCCAGTGTTTGGCATAATGTGAGTCATTGGATCTTCTTGAAAAAATAGTATGCCAGTGGCAGTGGAAATATCCATGTTAATCTTCCTTTTCAAGATGCTTAATGCCTTTCATAATAGATAGTACCTGTTCTGTTTGCAAGTCTTAATACTCAGTTGTACAAAAAAAATAAATAATGCATTGGGGATCAGTAGCTTCTCAAATTGAGATGTGGTCATTGTTAATGTGGTATGTCAGCAACCATATATTAAATTAATCTATTAAAATTGTCAGAACATCCAACATCATGGTAGGATAAAAAAACCCTAATAATAACGTGTCAGAAGTAAATATGTTTTGTTAGGAAGGAACCACCTTTTTGTAGGAATAATAGCAATGATATAGACTGAATAATTGCAGTGTTTTTTCTAGTATGATTTTTCTTCAGAAAATCTAGGAATGTAACTTACAATTAGATTTTCTAAAGGGTTTCTCATTCTTAGCTCTAACTGAGTTCTAGGGCTGTTTGTTACCAGCATCTACTGTGAAAACTAGACCAATAGTATATCTAGTGAAAGTTCATAGCTTTATTAAAATTATAAAGCACAAGTGAAAGGAAGTATTTTGTTTCAGAAATTTCAGACACCTAAATATTTTTCAGGCACTCGTAAATGTAAAATTCACTATCACTATATTTCTTTGAGACCTAATAAAATTATTAGTGTACTCTTAATATTATGATGAATGTGGAAAAACTGGGGAGGTTTTTGGTGTTATGCCCCCAGGCATGAACCTGGATTGTGGTAAGGATCTTTACTGGTAATTAAAGTGGTATCTCTGAAAACTTTTGGTGTTGAAGTGAATTTCTCACCTTTAATTTTTTTTTTCTTTGAGAAAAAACGTTTAGCCTTGAATTTGTGAAGCCCAGTTCAGGGTGGGGGTGTGATGCCCGGATGAGGCTGTTGGTTTTGGTCAATAAGATGGTTATTTAGAATCTAGCAGCTCAGAGTGACAACTGCTCTCCTGTTGGGCACTCAGGGTGATTGGGTTTTGTTTGTCTACTGATTCTTGCTGAACTCTTTTGTGAACTTGAGGGAAGTTTTGCTCCAAAGCTGTCCTGTGTCCTTCCAGGTCGCTGCGCTGTCGGGTGACGCCCGGCGCTGCCTCGATATCTGCAGGAGGGCCACAGAGATCTGCGAGTTTGCCGAGCCAAAGAGAAGCCCTGAGATAGTCGGGATGGCCCATGTCACCGAGGCCATAGATGAAATGTTCTCATCACCATATATAAATGCAATCAGGTACAATTCTCAGAGGAACTGCTTTGCTTTGTGTCTCTTTCACTGCGCTGTTTATTCAAAAACATCTCTTGTGGCGCCAGAGTTGCAGGCTGGAATAAAATGGCTGAAATAAACTGGGGTAGAAAAACAACCTGCATTTAAATATGTAGTTACCAAGCAGTTTCCCTTCCTGATGTTTCTCAAGTTCTAAACTTCGCAAGCTGATTTTTGTCTGTTTGGTTTTTCCACTCAGGAATGCCTCATTGCACGAGCAAATCTTTTTGAAAGCAATTTTAGCAGAGTTTCGCAGGGCAGGAGTTGAAGAGGCAACAGTTCAACAGGTATGTTCGTGCTTCAGAGTATTCTTATTTTTTCTCTTAAAAAGAGAGGGGCGCTGTCAAAATTATCAGACAAAAGTGTAAATATTTAAATACTTGGGGTTTTATTCCTAAAATTTGATGGAAGACAATATGATGGCAAGGTAATTTGGGGCTTGGCTGCCCAGGCCAGGTGTAGAGCCTAATTTAATGCTACCGCCTGGGGTTTTTACTCCTCAAAAAGCTTCAGTCTGCACAGTCCAGGGGAGAAGAGGCAGTAACAGATAAATGATCTAATTAAAAAATAACAGAAAAGGTAGGTTGCTATATGTTCTGATTTTTGGCGGTATTAAAAAGGAAACCATAGCTTGGAATTGTTACTTCCGGCACAAACTGTTAGGACTTTGTCAAGGAACAGCAGCGTGTGCATTTCATGTGAACAGGCTGGAGCCAGTTTTATCTCCCCTGCCATCGATGTGGAGGGAAGGAAGCAGCTCCTCTTTATCACCTGGGTGTACTCGGTTGCAGCAGGATGTAAACATGACCTGTGTCCTTTTCTCTTTTTCCACAGGTGTACCACCAGCACATGGCTCTGTGCAGGATTGAAGGGATGCAGAGGCCCACTGTGTCAGAAATGATGGCCATTTGCTCCAGACTCGGTGCCTCCAGGCTCCTGCTGTTGGAGGCCAGCAATAAATACCTTCACATGCGGGTGCGACTGAACCTCAGCCAGGACGATGTCATGTATGCACTCAGGGAGGAATAGGGCAAAAGAGATTTTATCCCTTTTACTGTGTGTAAAGGTTTTAGATATTGCCTATTTTTATTTTTTTAAACTGTCCATAAAATGGAAATAGCTAAATGTATTTTTATTAAAATGCTTTGCCAAAATGTTTGATGTTATAAGCACTCCTTTTAATAATAAAGCATTAATTTCAAAGCATTTTAAATGCTCCAACCTCCTTTGTTTTTAAAAATATTTTTATGTGCTGTTATCTGGGTCCCCTTTCACCTGAGGTGTATGAGCTTGAAATGGGTTTCTTGAAATGGATTGCCTGAATCCCCTTTCTTTGTCAAGACTTGCGTTGTCTTTGGCTTGGTGGTCTCTGTAGCTTTTCTTCGGTGACTTTTATACTCGACATTGTTAAAATGTCCTTAAACTTTCATTACTGGACATAATTAAGGGGAACTTCTAGTCTGCCATCCGGGCTGAATGGTTGAGTGAGGGGACTGTTTTGCTAGCAAGAACGTAAAAATACCGCAAGAAACGTGTCGTTCAGGTAACCAGCTCTTTTTATTAATTAATATCAAGGATTTCCTCAAAGGCGTCCCCTCGGGTAGCGCAGGTTGGCGATGCGGATAGTTGGGATACAGCGCGGCCGCCAGGCTCGGGAACAGCCGCCTGAGCCCGCCCGCCCTCAGCCGGCCCCGCCCCTCGGCGCAGCCGCGGAGCCGCCGGGGCCGCGCCGGGCGGGAGCGGAGCCGAGGTGAGCCGGGCCCGGCTGTCCCCGTGCGGCCCCTCCGCCGTCCTTTCCCCAGCCCATCGCCCCGCCGGCCCCTCCCTGCGCCGGGCCGGGAGCGCTCCCAACCCACCCCGCTGGGGCCGGGGGTCCCGGCGTGCTGCCCGCCCGGGCCGGGCGGAGCGCGGGGTGCGGCCGGGCCGGGCTCCGGCCCGGGAGCGCGATCCGCGGGGCCGCCCCCGCTCCTTCCCTCTCCCTGTGTGGGGGTGCCGGTGGGAGCTGCGGGGCCGCACTGCCTGCCCTCGTCCGGCCCGCGGTGCGTGGGACAGGCAGGGTACTGACTTTGGGTTTCGTGTGCTCTCAGTCCCTCAGAGAGACAGCCCCGTGAAATTCATGAACCAACATGCTTGGCAGAAGACCTAAAAAGAGCCCGCAGGCAAAGGGCCAGGGAGCTGCAGTTGCGAAGCAGGTAAGGAGGGCAGAGGGCCAGGGAGATGGGCTTGCAGAGCAGGTAGGGAAACCTCCTGCTCCCGCTGCTCCTCAGGGTAGGCTGGTTCAGAGCTCTTGCTGCTTTTCTCCTGCTGGAATCTCCCATGCCTTAATCAAACTGCAGGATCATGAAAAAATTAAAACTGTGCAGTGCCTGTTTTCCTGCTTTCTCCTCTAACGCATTCTTCTTAAAGTAAATAGCTGATATGCAGCGGAGGGAAGCCACATGTTGTAATGCTGTAATCTTTGCATGAGACCTCATGACTCATGCTTACAGTATTTTCTTAGCCCAGCTACTTTGAGGTTTAATAATAACTTCAGTAGCTCTGGGAAAGCTTTCCTTACATCTCTAAGAAAGCAGAAATAGGAAAACCAGAATATCAAGCAACAACTTCAGGAGCATACATGGGGAAACAATAAGTTGCTAACCAGAGACAGTTAATTTTAATTTCCCTGTGTACGGTCATTTTTTTCTTGAAACAGATAGGCTGATAAGCCTATGCCCCTTCCCTGTAGCTAAAAGTGAGCTTACATGTGTCTGTGTGTTGGGGTTTTTTTCATACTATTTACCTTTGGATATGGTTTCAGAAACCCTGTGGAGAGAAACAGGATTTAGTCTGGGCTGGCAGGTGTGAGAAATCAGGCAACGGTGTCAAAATTAGAAATACAACCAGGACAAAATTCTGTGTAGAATAGTAAAGAAAACCGGAGTATAGTTAGAGGTAAAGAATATGTTACAACCAGAATGGAACTTCAGAAACCTTCAAAGGTAGAATAGAGGCAAGTAACAGGTGGAATGACTGGAGAGATGTATGTATATATGTATGTATATGTGTATATATATATACACACAGTGTGCCTTACAGCATGATGACTTTTTCTTGAAACAAATGGCTTGTTCACTTTCAAATTAACTCAGTTTAATCTGGTTCTGTGCTATGTAGTGTATCAGTTGCAAGTTTTTTGTAACTTTTTTTTTCTGTTGTATTAAACATTTCTTTAACGTTATTAATTTAATTGGAAAATGTGCTTTACTGAATGGATTGAGAGACCTGGAGCTGGTGCTGCTGGATTCTGGTTTTGGCTTAATTTGTCACTATTCTGGGTTCACTTTGTACACTTGCAGTGTGGTAATGAACAGATCAAATGTGCTCCTGCTCCATTTTGCACGTTGAACTTGAATCTTTAGATCACCGTTATAAATATTCCCTATTTAAATCTTGTCCTGACCTTCTTTCCATTCTATCCCAGACTGCAAATACATTAGTTTTGTTCTGTGGCAGGAGATGGATAAGGCAGAGGGTTCCTGGCTGATCTGCCTGGTGCCTTATGGAATGGCAAGGGCAGGATTGGGGCTAGTAAACAAGTTGCTGATGATTTTGAGTGCTGTTGCTGTAATCTCTGTTTCTCAGCTATGCTTCACATTCTCCTTTGGGATTATAAAAGAGTTCAGGGAGGGACACAAAATATTTCAGGGCAGTAGCCACCAGCACCTCAATTTCTACAGGGTTAAAAGAAAAAGTTATTGCACGTAGTAGTTTATAAACTGAGACAGCTTCAGCTTCTTGCAGCACTTCAGATCCTTGAGACAGGAGGAGGTTGTTAAGTCTTGTAATAATGACAACTGATGTTTTTTTCTGTGCTGGAGAGAAGCTCAAGTGCTGCTTCCTTGGCCCTGTGAGGATCAATAAGCCAACAGGGGCTTGTGCTTTGGAAAAGTCTGAGGAAAGCTGCTCCACCTACCTCATAGGATGAATCTAACTCAGTTAATTCATGTTTATAAAAAAGCTTAGCATACTTCAACTAAAATGTTTTTTTCTGGGGCAGTTAGTACCTTAACCAGCAATATAAAAATTGTGATAAACTGACATTTTAGCAGAATGCCTTTTAGACTCAGACATCAAGACGTTTCTCTGATGTCCTGTGGCATGTTTTGTGCAACTGAGCGCTAACCCCCGCTGTCAGGTTGTGTTTGCTGTTATTAATATACTCCCTGAGATGTTATCCCTGAGCTGATGATCTGTCCAGCCGGGTGGTGCTGTGTGGGCATTGCTGGGTTTTAAAGGCTCTGTTTCCCTGGGTGTGCATGTGCTTCCCGTGTGTTCATGATTTAGAAACCGAGCTAACAAGGAGTACAGAACAGTTCTGTATTTAGAAAGCTTCTTCAAGAGATAAGGGTGAAGCCTCTGCAGTGCCCACATGTCAGACCTGTTGTGTGTGAACAATGAGTGAATATTTTTTAGCTTAGCTGTCACGGGCACTGCCCTGAACTTCCCTGATGGTATCTGCTTTATGAGGCTCAGTAAAACAAACAGCATTTTATTTTACCTTGTTCTGCCAGACTGTTGAATAGACTTGATTTTTAAGAAATCATAGTTTGTGTAGAGTATTTGTGGCTTATTAAGACTTAAGTACTTTACACCAGTTGTAAGTGCCTGGTATGCACTGCTTTGGTTATAGAAGTGGTATGACAGGGGACTGTAAAAAAAAAAAAGAGCAGAATTCAGAATGCATGAAAATGTCTAAATAATCCATGCAGTGTAATGTTTTTGGGTGTCATCTTTGTTCTGACTGCAGGTTTTTTTTACTCTTCTTTATTGTTCTTTTCCCTTGGCTCCAGCTGGGGCTGTTTGTAGAGTTCAATCCTGAGGAGATGCTGTTGGGAGCTGAGGAAGGTGGGGATGATGGGGACCTGGAAGCAGAGCTGGCTGCTCTCACAGGAGCACCAGTAAAAGAAGGGAAATCAAAACCAAAGGGGAAAAGTAAGTTAAAATATTTTATTTATTGGCAACCTGAATAATTTATTAAAGTTACCTTTAATAAATTTATCCAAGTTATTATTTATCTAAAGAATCTTTAGGTTTATCTAAAATGTTTTCTGTCACTCGTAGAAGCTGAAATTGCAACTACCCTTTCCTTTACTTTGAAAGATTTAAGTTGTTACTCCACAAAAAGGGTAAGAGGATTTTTTTTTCCATGCTCTTGTAGATATAGGAAAAAGATCTCTGAGGGCCAGCCAATTTAGTGACTAAATTAAGACATGCTTGTTTAGCATATGAAGTCCTAAAAAGGTGTAGTAGGCGCTACAGGGAAATTGGAGGGTGGGTTGTTTGTCATCTGGTTGTTTTGTTTAAAGAATGAATTGTTTTGTTTAAAGAATGAATTTACTGAATGATCATTATATTTTTAGTTGCTTGGAGTCTGTAACCAAAATTGAATCCCATTTTCAAGAGGGAAATTCTGGAACTGATGGAATTGTTGGGAGAATCCTGTACCTTGTGTTGGGAAAATTCTGTAGCTTGTGTTGTGCAGGAGGTTAGTGTGTCTCTTGGAATGGATTGTTACCATTCCTAATATTTTAAGGATCTGTTGACTTTGTCAGATAGTGTTTGCATGCAGCTATGCAGTGTTTCTCAGGATAGCTGGAGTCTACTGTAAATCAAGGCTGCTGCTGAGAGTGACACTAGTGAGCATGCTCTGCCTCTGAGCAGATCCCTGTTTGTGGATAAACATGGGTGAGCTGGCTCAGGAAACCGATCTATGAAAATAAACTTTTGTTGTGTTGGGCTTTCAGCTGGATCAGGTCCTTGGTCTGGTTTGCTCCCTGCCTGTTTGAGCTGCAAGGGAGGGGTGGCAGCAAGTGGTTGAGGTGGGACAAGGAAAATGGGACCTAGCCTGGATTCCAGGTGTGTGAGGTGCTGGAAAGAAGGGTTAGGGCACCTACAGCCTTATTTGCAGCTCTGCAGTAATTTGCCTGTAATACCACACAGAGCAGCAGGGAAATGAAGGATTTTTAAATATTTAGAAATAGTGACTCCATAAACACCGTAGTTAATGAGAGACAGAGGAGGTGTTTCTGTCTAAAACTAAATTCTGAATAATTTCCACTTCTCCAGATTAACTCTTAGAGCTAGTAAGCACAACTGTACAAAAAGCACAATAGCAGAATTTTGGCCACTGGACACAGGTGGCTAAAACATGCATGTTTTGAGGGTGAACCTGCATCAGGAGCTCTTGAATTGTTGTCAGCTTTTCAAGTGCTGACTTCCTTCTCGTCCTGATCATATCACTTACTTGTATTTTTTCGGTCTCTGTATTCTGAAGAGGAAAATGAAACTTCAGACAGTGCAAAAATAATGTTTACTGTGCTTTTAAAATGTATGTGTTACGGCTCATAAAATGATTTTCCAGAATAATTTGCAGCTGCTCTTTTCCTGGTAGCATTGGAAGTGTATAGATTAGAAGCTTGTGGAAGATGGACAACTGGACAGCTGGCCCTGGGGACTCAGGAGAGCTGGTACATTGTAGTGGTGAGGGCAGGATGGAGAGGAAAAAGGAGGGCATACAGTAAGGACAGGGGAGAAACAGATCCTGTCTGAAAAAGGACAGAAGAAAGGGATCCAGTACAGCACAAGCTGGTGCTC
Source organism: Chiroxiphia lanceolata (assembly GCF_009829145.1). NCBI lineage: Eukaryota > Metazoa > Chordata > Aves > Passeriformes > Pipridae > Chiroxiphia > Chiroxiphia lanceolata. Next base: position 8,569,940 of record NC_045645.1, on the reverse strand, counting down.
AGTTCTTGTCTGAACACAAGGTGCAGTAATTCCCTCCTGGATTTACATCCTAGAGCTCTGATGGGGGTGGGGAAGTGATCTCCTCCTCCAGCTTGAACATGCAGGCAGCAAAAGCTGTACCGTTGCATCATCTTCAGCACAGAGATGCCTGCTCCCCGTGACTGAGAAATGCTGGCTGGGCAGCCAGTTGTGTGTTTGAAATTGTGGCCTCAACTTGTGCACTGGATTAGAGCTGAACAAACCTTCTGAGGAGGCTTGATTGGATTTTTGCCTCTAGTGGGGTTTTCTGTACAGCCAGTTCCTTTGGATGTGACCTGGTGTCTGAATTGCTCATATATTTGACCCTTAGCAAAACTCTGCAACATGTTTGATATAAGCACTGAAGCACTGATAGGGTAAATTAGATTATTTGAACAGAAACAGCTTTGTACCTGGGTTAATTTTCAGCTGATACAGCAAATGCAGGGAGTGAGTGGGATCTGTTTAAATTGACTGTAAAGCTCTATCATGAAGATGTATATTTTGTGCCACTGGTGAGTCACTTCCCTATGCAGACATATGACTGTATCAGAGGCATTTCCGTGGACAGCTGGGATTTGTGTGCAAACAACTTCACCTTTGAGAGTGTGTGGGGGAAGTTGATAGTTTAGGAAGATGTGGTTGGCATAGCATGAAGCAGAGATGAGAACTCAGCAAGGAGAAGTTAAGTAGAGTTTTCAGGATGAAGAGCAGAAGCAAACTTGCAAAATGAAGGAGCCAAGGCAGATTTGGAAAAGGCAAAATCTCATGGGCATGAGACAGCAGGGCAGAAAATGTGCAAGTGTCTTACTGCCTGCCTTGACTGTTACTCTCAGAAACACTACTATTGCTTTTCCTGGATGCTGACTTCCCCAGTCTGACCTTTAGCCATGAATATACTGCATTTACCTATGAACTTGTCTGATAAAGGGGACACAAGAGGGGAACTCCCTGCTCTCTTTAGCTGGTAACAACTCCTTTAGGATTTATATCCAGTGAATGCATGAACTGTTACTTATGGTTTATGGCTCATTGTGCTTTCCTTTTACAGCTCCTCTGCCCATGGATCATATTGAAAAGATGGCTGCAGAGTGTATGAAGGACCTGAATGAAGATGAGGAGGAAGATGCAGATGATGAAGACTTAGAGAAAGATACAGACCTGTTGGTATGCATAACTGTTAGCAATAAGTTTTAGTATGTATTTTTTGTATTTTTTTTTTAAACAGAACTGCATTTTGCAAAATGTTTGTTAACTTTGTGGTGAGAAGCTAAAATACTGCAAAAGCATTATGTTAGATACAAGTCTTTGCAGGATTCAACCCCCTGCACACCAGAGCAAGAGAGTTTCCTAACTAACATTCTTATGTTATGAGGGTCTTAGAGAAGTGGGAGAACAGCAGGAATCCCACTCTGTGACAGCTGGTGAAATACAGCCAGGGAGATTCTCCTTAAAGTTATTGCTGTCACAATTTTGCTACTGCTTCAAGTAGTACTTGGCCTGAGAGATTGTCTCCCAAGAAATTCTTGGTAATTTCAGTGAGTAATCTAATTGGCAGGATTTGAGGAAAGATGTTAAAGAGTGATTTGGACTGCCATTGTTAGTAGATGCTTTTTGGGAATTTCAGATTTAGGTTTGCGTGATCTCTGTAAAAGCACTTCTCTGAACTTCTCCAGCTTCAGATCTCCAGCCACAAATTTGTGTGATGATCTTGAGCTGCAGTGTGGCTTTTCAGTGGCATCTGGAAGCAGTTTCATTTAAAAATAAAAAATAAAATTAAATTTAAAAAAGGCTGGAATATAAGATCTTTAGACTCTTCACTTGGGTTCAAGATCCAGCCAAAGATTTTGGAACTTGAGATTTTTTTATTTTTGTCCTTTGAGAACATAGAAAATTTTGAGGAAAAACCTTTTGTTGGCATTTACTTTTACTTTAGGCAGAATTGCAAGAAGTTCTGGGGGAGGAAGGTGAAACAGGAAGCTGTGAGGATGAACTGATAGCAACAGAGCCATCCCCAACTGAACCAGAGGATGAACAACCTGAGCTGCAGTCACAGGTAGGAATGAGCTTCGTGTTCCTCACAGTTTTGCTGAATCACTGTTGTCATGCTGGTATGAGGATCACAAACAGGGATCTTAGGCAGGTCTCCTGTCTTCCAAGGAAGGGAAAATTGCACTGTTGCTGTCTTCTCTGTGGAAACCAATGCTGTCAGTCCTCATGCAGTCAAATCCTTTATTGAATTACTGCATGTTTCTGTTGTGTGCTACAGATTCCAATGCCCCTGTACATTGGGCCCATTAGTAAATGAGACTGAGAGAGTTTCTGTAGAGATAATGGCAATAATTACATCAGTAGCCATCTGTAGGGTCTCTGTAGCTGTGGAGAGTTTGTGAGTAGCTACCCATAACTTTGCTTAGGCTGCTTTTGTCACTGAACTAATTCCAGGCTGGAGGAGGAGGAAAAAGAGCTCTTGTTGTAGAAGCAGGTTGAAGCCCAGAAGGGAGCAAACTAGCATATTTTAAAAATAAGAAAGGAAAAAACCCCAGATTTTGTGCCAAAATACCCCTTCACACCCTCTGTTGTGTGTGTTTGAGAGACTTTACTGTTCTCTTCACCTACTCACTGACCACATGGCTCCAATTACCCTGTGACTGTGAGTTTTCCAGATGTCTCCACCCATTCTGCTCTATGATGCCTTTGAGGGAAAGCCCAGAGGTGGATCCAGGGTCCATTAGTGCTGCACAAACGCTCCTCTGTTTTAGGACTGTTCCTTCCTTGCGCGCCCAGTTCTCGGGAACGGGTGTAGAACAGGAGTATTTGTATTTCAGTGCTGCGGGAAAACTTGTGTAGCTGGATGAAATAAGTTTTCTTGACTTGTTTTATTGTTTTTTCTGAGACCTCCTCACTTCCTGCTGTTACCAGTGAGCTACAGCAGACCCTGGAGAGGAGAATTGCTGACTACAGGACAGCGATTTCCAACGCCAGGGAGTCGGGTGAGGGGGCCAAAATCCGCCGCTACGAGAGAGGCCTGAAGGTGAGTTGGCTTCACCAGGTGTGTGAGTGAGGGGGAGGCAAAGGCAGTTCTCTGAAATGTAGCTTTTCCAGGTGCGTGAATTTGTGGTCTTTTCTGGGGTGTGAATTTGTTGAAAGGGGAGAGAGATTTTCATATGCTGCCTTGTGTTACTTTAAAAGCATTTGTTGTTTCTTACTACCAGCCTGATACAGCAAATACACAGATAAGGTGTAACTTCAGCTGCCTTTTGTGCATCAGCTTTGTTGCTGTTGAGTGTGGGTAGTGGTAGCTACACTGTGGTACATGCTGGATTTAAACCCACCAGTCGGGATCTGGATTGGACCTGTGGTGACTTTTCAGTGTTACCTTAAAGCAAAGTTCAGCTTTCCTAGGACATACACGTTCCAGTTCATCCCTGTTGCCTTCCCTTGGGTACTAACCTTCTGCTCAGTTCTGTGAGACAAAGGGAAGGGGTACCTTTCCCTGAGTGTCTTGACCATGCTTGAAAATGAATAGAATGGGATTTCTCATTCAGACAATTAAAAGCTGCAGCACAGAGCAGTTCCCCAGCCTTGCCTGGTTTCAGGCAGGTGGCGTGCTTGCAGTGAGTTGTGGTGCTTGGTGATTACTCCTGTGCAGGGCCTGGATTTCCCTGTTTGCTTTCATCTGCTCCCCTGCATCACCTCAGGTGGCAGCTCTGTCTTGTTGAGCAAAGCTTTGTAGCTCAGAGCTGTGCTCTGAGAGAAGGATGTCATGGCTCACTAGATACCAGGTGTCTTGTGGTACAAGGGGAACAACTCAGGCCAAACCCAGGGGAGGAAATGCTCAAGAAAAATGTCCCTGTGTATCCCCTGCCTGCCAGCTCTGAAAGGAATGTGCACGAAACCACCTGACCTTTCAGAGAGCAAGAGGAATGGGCAAGGCAGCTATTTTATCCAGTAATGAAGCTTAGTGTGCTGTTTGCCACTTCCTTTATTTTTCAGGGAAGGGGAGTTTCCCTGTGCCTAAGCATTGTAACCAAGCATAATAGACTAGATCTCACTTCACAGGTCAGAGTTCCTTAATTAGCACAATGATATGCCATCAAATGGTGTAGAGTTCTCTCTTGTACATAGTTCTTGGAACCGTGAACTTTAAGCTTGATGTTTAATTCCATTTCCAGTCAGTCTGTCATCCCCCACGTGTGTGGGTTGCTGTACTGGTCTGAACCCCAATCTCACAGTCAGTTTAAAGTATCTCTGCCAGTTACTTAATAGGTCAAACAATGTCATGGCTGACCAAAAATAGCAGTGATTCTGGCACTGATGGGATTTCGTCGTCGTTGTCTTTCTGTGCTTCTGTTTCAGTTTCTGTGGACATGCAAGAAGTAAAACTTTTGTTTGGGATTCAAGTTCATGGTGATCTTTTGTCTGAACCTTAAATTAAATTTTAAAAATAAAAATACTGTGGAAGGTAATATTTAGGGGGGAGAAGGGTTTTCAGAAAAGGAGCAGCAGTTAACCCCAGTTACAGATGGGGAGATCTTCTCACCCTGGGTCACCAACCAAAGCTCCATTTCCTTTGTTAGTATTTAATAGATTTTTTCCTTGCATTAAATGGGTTTCCTTCCCTAAATCCACATAGGCAGTGACCTTTCAGAGCAGTGTGTTTCATTTTGTTTTAAAGACATAAAATCCTTCTGCAGCTGGTATGAACAGCTTCCTTGATGACTTTCTCTGATAAACTTGATTGGGTCATCCAGTAGTTCTGGGTGTTGAAGTACTTGAATTTATGTAGTTTGGGTAGTAAGTCCTTTGCATTGTGTGGCTCTGATATAACTGGACACCTTTCCCTGGTGCTGAAGTTGGCCTTGCAGAAAAACAGGGGGCTGAAGGGCAGCAATCTGTAGTGTGTAACAGATCCCATCACATATAAGGGAATGAATTTTTGTTTTAGTGATTTTATGCTAGTAATGTGTTTGATAGAAGTGCCTATTGTTGTTCCATCTCTGTCACAGACGCTGGAAACCATGCTGGCTGCAGTGAAGAAAGGCAAAAAAATCAATGAGGAAGAAATGCCACCTCCTGTTGCAACAGGAAAGAGTTCTTACATATCTCAAGCCACAGGAGTGGAACCAGAGAATTCAGGAGATTCCCCAGAGGATAAAGCTGAGTGTGCTGCAGATGATGAGCAGCAGAGCTCTCCTGAGGCAGTGGAGCAGCTGGAATCAGAGTCTCTACAAGGTCATGCTACCACTAATCCTGCTGTGGAAACAGGTACTGTGACCTGAGAGGAGAAGCAGTTGCAACACTGTTTTAATGCTACCTCTCCCCTAACGTTTGTGTTGTGTAGCAAAGCACTGCTTGTGTTGGAGCTTCCCTGCTGAATGTCTCAGAGCTCTCCATGGAGTGCTGAATTTCTGGCAGTGGAATCAGTTGTTATTGCAGAGCTCTTATATGCATGGTATCAGTACCCTTAACTTTTCCTGTGCTACAGTTTCTCCTTCAATATTTGACATGTGGAATTCCAACTTTTGAATAGTTTTGAGATATTGACTGAAAGACCTTCTTTTTTTTTTTTTTTTTTAAATTGGAAAAGTGGAACTGTTAGGTCTGGTAGGACCTCTGACTGGAGAAAGAAGAATATCTGTAAAATGGCTGATTCAGATGTGGGTTGGCATAGATGGGCACAGCAAGGGGTGCACATCTGGGGTGCTCTGTGTGTCTCAGCATTGTTCCATCCTCACAGATCTCCAGCGCAGCAGCACACGAGCAATGCTGCTCATGAGGCAGAAGGAGTACAAACTAGCAGCTCTAAGAGCCAAGCAGCAAGGGGACCTGGAGAGAGCAAAGGAATACATGAGAGCAGGCAAGGTATGCACACAGAAAATCCTGAGTGCTGAACATCCTCTCTGCTGTACCCCCAGGCATTACGTGGCAGATACTCATTGTGGCAACTGGCAAGTCTTGGACGTACTCAAATAAATCTTATGTTTTGGGTTTTTTCTGCATTAGAAATTTAATGTGGTCTTGGAAGCTTTGGACAGTGGACAGCCAATAGACCTCCAGAATATGCCCCCATCTCCTCAGGGTAAGGCTTGTCTTAAGGAAACCTTTTCAGAAGTCTCTGTGCTGTAATGGAATGATTCTGCTTTTGATTGCACAACTATAAAAAGAACTGAAGATCATTTAGGTCTGAGGCTTTCTGCATATCCACATTCTAATCAAGGCCGATGATGGAAAATGAGGTATGATTACTTATATTGAAGTTTCTCTGTGAATTACAGGTTCAAGTAAGTGTTGATGTCTGATATTCCTGGTTTTGTAACTTTAGATCATAGCCACTATTTGAAGTGGAAAGGAAAGAAGGATAATGGCACATTCTTAAAGTTTACTGTAATGTTTGATAGTGTTATGTGTTTAAACAGAAGTTCATCACATCCAAATTGAGAAATTAATGAAGAGATTGCAGTGCAGTAAAGTCTAATTTTTTTTAGAAAGTTACCAATATTAAAGATACCTTACTCCTACTAAGAGAGAGTTTGGGTTTTTTTAAATAGATACCATATCCTCAACAGTTAATACTTGGTCTGTGCAGTCCAGTGTTTAAACAATTTCCTTTAGTAGATTGTTTTATTCTAACAAACTAAATGACAGATTATTTCAGTAAATCATGAGATTCATGACACAAGTTATAAATTGATCATTAAATGGCATTACAGAGAAACTTCACCAAGCACATAATCTTCCAAGACTTTTGCAGCAAATAATATTTAGTTTTCTGAAATCCCTACTGTTATACAACGCCAGAAACTGGAGTTTCTGAATTGGTGGTATTAGTTTCTTCCCTTTTCCAGCACATCTTTTGTTACTAGGATATTTTAGTCAATTAGCAGTCTTGTTCACTCTTTCCATCTGCCAAGATAAGAAGTTATATTCTGGGGAGAGAATTCTTAGAATACTTGAGCTGTTTTTACTTTTTTTTCCTCTTCAAGCAGCTCTAACCTAAATTAAATCAGTGTTGGAGATTTTCTGTTATAAAGCATTTGCTCTGAATAGTGGGAACCTTAGACTTAACTAGCCGTGGAGTTACTGTTTTGAAGCCAAAAAGCTTTCAGGAAGTTGATGTGATCAAATTGATGGTTTTCTGAGTATCATGTGTTGACTTGCTCTACATGGAACACACTGTGAAACTTCCTGCTTTCCTTGCTTTGCAGATCTTGAAAGTTTAGGAAACGTACAAGATGCATCCAAGCAAAAGGTACCACCTCGAGTGGGAAGTTCCCAGGATCTTGCAACAGCTGAACCTCAGTCCAAAGAAGCTTCAGGTAGGACTTTTGGATTTTTGTAGCAAGTACAGGTGGGAAGGCACTTTAAGGTCTGCCCTGTCCCACTGAGCTGCAGCAGGATTGAGTAAACCTGCCTAATGTTCCTGAGTATTGTTTGCTGCTGATCCCATCTCTACTTTTATTCTGGATCAGTAATGGAAGTAAAGGTTAATCAACTTCCTTTAGAACAAAGGTGTTCATAATAAAACTTCCCAGTGATGGTTTTGTCGCTGCAGAAAGTGAAGAAGGGGAGTAAAAAGGCAAGCTTGTATGTTTTGAAATCTTCATGATATAGCATTTCATTGTCTGTCTCATTCCAAGATTCCCTGCAGCAGCCAAAAACGGTGCTGGAGGCACTGCAGCAGAGGCTGGACAAGTACAAATCAGCAGCAGCACAGGCCAGAGCGAGCGGGGATGAGCGGAAGGGCAGGATGCACGACAGGATTGCCAAGGTAAAGCCAGAGTTGGGGCTGTTTGTGTCCAGCAAAGCCAGTTGAACTAGTTCTCTTGCTGAAGACTTTTTCAAGGCTGAAATAATTTGTGTATTGTCCTTCTGTTTGAAAAGAGGTCCAGTAGGGAAGCTGGAAAGCATTTGGAGAAAGACAGAGAGACAATGTGCATATTGTAGCAAAATACTGAGTCTTCTGCAGTGTTTGTGCTGGTTAAATACAAATGCTTGCTAATTTATAGTCAGCTCCACTGTATGTCTTCCTGATTGCAGCAATACCAGGATGCCATAAGAGCCCATAAGGCAGGGAGAAAAGTGAATTTTTCTGAGCTACCTGTTCCTCCTGGTAAGTGTGAACATAAAATGCCCCAATACCTAAACTTTTGCATACCTTCTGGGCTCAGAAGGGGTTTGCAGATATTGCCTCCTCATCCCGTGGGACAGCTCCTCCTTTTTCTCAGTGAGTAGGATGACCTTGCTGTTTGATAGTATTGTGAAACTGCTTACTGATGTGCTCCCAAACACTGACACTGGTGAATATTCCTGCCTATTGACTGTTTGTTTGATAGCAGGTAAAAGTAGTCTACAGAGACAAAACAAATCATGCCCATGGTCACACTGAGGCAGGAACTGAGCCTTCTTCTGGAGACAGTGTCCTGTTTATCTTCTTTAGAACACAAGAGTGCTGTGTCTGTAAAAGTTTGAGCAAGCTCAGCTGTGAATGCTCTGCCTCTGATTTGCATGATACCATTTCTCCCCTAGGAAGCATCTTTGCTTTTATGTTGTGCCCGATGCGTTCTTCTACAAGATACACTTGGCCCTGCAAAGCCATGCCTGGGTTTTTTAAGTTAGAACAAGCACGGACCTTGTGGCATTTTTGTCACTGTCAGATGTTGCAATGGCAGCACTGCAGTGGTGGGAGAGTGGGCAGTGCCAGCTCTGTTGGGTCATGGACTGCTTTGAAGGTTCCCTGCTTAGAGCTGCCCATGAAAGGGCATTTAGCATGTCTTATTCTGGAACATAATCCCTTTTTTGGTAAACATCAGTTTCTGTAAGAGTGAGGTACTCCATACTCCATATTTACACCTCTGGAAACATGGAGAACTCCTCCATTTCCTTACATATGAGCTGCATGTTTTCAGCCATCACTTAGAGGCCATAGGATTGACACTGAGACAACCCTCAGGCAGCCACTGAACCAGAAGTCAATTGTCCTGGGCTGGCAGTGCCTTTCGTTGCGTCTGGGTGGTGACAAGTACCAGCCCTGGCCTCCTTGGAGGCAGAAATGCTGCTGAGTAATGGATTGAATGTCACAGGGGGCAGCAGCACAGGGTTCTGTGTTCTGCCTGCCTGAATACCTCAGACTTGTGCTGTTCCCAGAGCAGCCATCTCCAGGTTTAGAAGCAGTTTAGTCATTATTTCTTAACACTTCTCATGAGACTGGCAGCAAGAATATCCGCTACACATTAAATGAGAAAAATTTTAAGACATTTTATTGTAGGGACTTTGAGTGTCTCTTGTTTGAAGCTGACACTAAACTGGTTATGTGGAAGTGGGAGTTTATCTTCTTCCCATCCTTAAAAGAATAATAAAACAATGAAAATAATTATTCTTCCTACACTTTGCATTTAACTACCTTGATTCTGTTTTACTTTGCAACCTCTGCATTGCAGTAGCTTTTCAACAGAGACTGTGTTACCCATCTGACAGCACTGGATTGTTTGTTACTTAGGGGGTAGCACTAATTTTCTGCTGGACTCTCTACCTGCTAAGGTGAGGCAGCAGTGAGAGGGGGAAAAAATGAGACTAAATTCTTTGCTGGTTCTGGGGACATCTTTACTACTGAAGTCTTGAGGTTGTGAGGTTCCTTGGCTGGCTGCCAGTTGCTAAGCTTGGAAAACTGCTCTGTTATTGCATCATTTTACTCTTATCCCTTTAAGCCTGGGTTTCTCTGAGAGATCTGATCTTAAGCCCACCACTCAGACTTTGTCTAGCAAGGCTTTGTGGCCTTGACCTCAGTCTGGTTACACTGAATTCCAAAATATATTAGATAATAGGTATTTGGATAGAAATAGTTTTACAGAAAACAAGAAATATGAAAGACATAGTGTAGGTCATATGCAACTCTCTACTTCTGTATTCCTTTCCTACCCAGGGTTTCCTCCTCTTCCTGGTGTTGCAGCAACAGATGGTGGCAGCACAATAGCCGCTGTTCTGGAAAGTGCCAGCAGACTGGCAAACATGGAGGAGAATGATGAAGAGGAGGAGGTCAGTATTTCCTAGTAGGATATGTAAAAGTTGAAATGCTGTCTCTTGTGGCAGCAGACACGAGGCTGTTTGATTTCCAGAGAAGGGTACTGAGATGAAATACATTTCCCAAAAGTCTGAAGAGTACAGGATCTCAGTAGTAATTGGAGTTTGCATTGTATTGTAGGGGACACAGAGAGATGAGATGTTGTTACAGTCAGTACCCTCAGAGTCTGAGTCCAGGGTTTGGCTCTTCCATAGCTGTCTTGTATGTGGGTTTTATTTTCAAAGCAAACACTTCAGATCCCCTCCACCCCTTTACATTGTTCTAAAGTACTTAAATCTGTACTTTTATCCTGCATCCCAGTAGCTTCCCATGTTTGTTCTTCCCCAGGATGTTCAACACTTGCTGCTTTTTGTCAGGCTGCACCAGCCTTTAGACTTCGGTTTGATTTCTTTCTCTCTCTAGATTTGGTTGACAATTGTTTGTGCTTTTGCCTGGAGTAGCTTTTAATGGAGAGAATTCCTGGATGATTTTTTTTCTGCATGCATCACCACCTTGTTCAACATTCTTTTTATTCTCTCTGTGGTGGAGTTTTGATGCTTGCTTAGGTCAGCTACCTCCAGAAGTTAAAATTTGCTTCTGGAATGCTATGCTCCCCTCAAAGGGATACCAGAAGGCTGATACAGTGATAACCACGGTTGTTGATGCTTGGGGTGCTGTCTTCAGCTCTGGAATAGATTTCATGTGTGTAATGTGAAATTCTCCTTGTTTTGTCAGAGTGAACCTCTGCCCCAGGCCCCAGTGGCCAAGAAGCCTGCCCAGCTGCCTGGGAAGCCCACTCAGGTTGTGAAGCCCATTCCAGTGTCTTCTGCAGCTGAGGAGAGCTCCCCTGAGCACCTGAAACGAGCTGCATCACCCTCCACCCTGGACAAGGCAGAGTCCCTGGATCATCTCCCTCCAGCTGGTAAGGTGAAGGGATCACCATTCCCAGTGATCCACATGCAGGTTGTTTGCTGTAGTTTAGTTTAATACCTTGGTAAAGACTTTTTCATTATAGTTTAGGTATGAACCTGTGAGTTTGTGGCATAGATTTCCTCTGACAGGAGCCCCAGTATGTACATCTGCTGGAGGGCAGATCCAGACCAGCCATGCAGCTTTATTTCACAGAGATAGCATGTGTAATTATATGGGTGATTGAGTTTTTAATTAATTTTGATGTAACAAGTGTATCGATTCATAACGTTTAACTTGCTCACAGTAGAACTCTGCATATACTCTCATTAAAGGGCTGCCAGTGTGAATTATTCATTGATCCAGTGGAGCTCCCTGCATCACACACTGCTTTCTGCCTGCTGCTTCATCCAGGAATCTCACACTGGCAGTGCTTCATCAATCACTGGTCTGCCTGTTGCTGAGGTCACTGAGCAGTTGTCTGCACAAGATTAATTGTACGGATAGTAAGGGACAGCCACCACCTCACGGTGGGATTTGGGCACACACAGGCACTGCTCAGGCTCTCGCTGATGCCTTGACTGTAATCCCATCCTCCTGTTCTTCCCTGGCTGATTCCCTCAGGATGAAGCAGAGCTGCCTAGTTGGCTGATGCAGGTTCTTTTGCAGAGTGCAAAGGCTTTTTTATACAGCGCCCCTGTGATTATCTCATAAATCTTCTCTCTAGAAACTCCATTACTTGTTTTATAAAGACCACTAAAGTAGTGGTTGTCCATTTTGGCTTTGAAAATCTATGAATCCTCAGGAGTTTCCTGGGTTTTGCAATTTTAGCTGACATATTAATCTCCTTAGTGAATTGCCCTGGACTTATGCAGTGAAGGAATTGATAATACCTGGTCTCTGGTGTTACAGTAATCGATCCTGGGTATTTCAAGTATTCTAAAATAAGACCAGTACGTGCAACAAGAACCTGGACAGAGCCATACCAACATGATTTTCCCAACAAAATATCAGTACTTTGCTGTTGAAAAGTGTATTTCACTAGGCAAAGTGCATTCGTGTTACCTTTATCTCCTCAGATTTACAAAGCTGATAAATCCGCTGTAAAAATCCTGTATTTTTCTTCCTGAAAAATGCAGAGTGTGGGCAGGTGTGGGAGTGGAATGGAGCAGTTGCACCTAAGGCCTATGCCAGGAAAGTCCAGGAGCTGGGATTGATTGTATTAGTGGCTTAGCTAGGTCCATGTTCCACAGATTTTCTTTGAAAATACCGGTGCTCTGACTGAGCCTCACAGAACACACGGGGGGGTTGTCGGTGTGAGAGGCACTGGGGTGTTTATTTGCTGAGACAGGCACCTCTTGCAGGGATTGTTCAGCTTGTGTAACCATGGGTAGAGTGCAGTGGTGAATACATCATGGGTATCTTTGGGGACAGCTGTAATCAGGTCCTGCTGCTCCATTTCCCATGAGGAAGAGGCAGGATGCACCAACCTGGTACAGTATAAAGCAGCCTCCCTTGTGTAGTTGTCCTCAGTGTTTTGGGAAGGAAATAGGAGACTTAAGAATTTATGAGAAACTAAAAGAACAAGGAATTACAAATAAGCAGAAGTGGTATGTCTGAATGTGCCTGCACACTGGCTCATTGAGGTTTTTTTCTGACATGTCAGGGGAGAGGGAAGGAATGAGTCCAGAGGATACTCATAATATTTGCTGGTTTTTAGAAGTTACCATGGCAAGCTGAGAGTTTGAATTCAGCTGCTGCTTTGGACCAATCAGCTGTGCTGGGATCTGTCTCCTGCCTGCACATTGGGGGCTGTAATTACACTTGTGACACTTGTGAAGTCATATGAGGTTTTTGGTGAAGGGTACTGTGAGAGAAGGAAGTTTGTTTCTTTTTCTAATGCTTGAAATTGAAAGTGTCCAAGAAACAATAGAGTGCAATGAGGAAATGTCCTTATTGCAAAGGACATTGCAATAAGGGCATTTCCTCATTGCACTCTGTAAGGATATCTATACTTTGATATTTGATATTGTACTTCGATATCTGTACTTTCACTATACTTTTCCTGGCTACAGACTGAACATGGGAAACCTGTTTCAGGGGCATTGCCGGTGTCAGATGAGTGAGGGTTTCTGTACAACTGTTTTTCAGTCAGGGAGCAGCTGGAATTCTTGGAGAACAGGAAAAAACAATACCTGAAGGCGGCCATCAAAGCAAAGAGGGAAAATAACCTGGAACAGGCAAAGACATATCTCAGAACAGCGAAGGGCCTCGACCTAAAGATTGAACAAGCCAAACGTGGCAAACCTGTGGACATTTCCAAGGTTAGTAGAACTGGTAATGTTCTGCTTTTTTTCATATTCTTGGACATGTAAGTGCTTACTTTGCTCTGTAAGAGCTCTGCAATGTGGTGTTCTTGTGTTGCAGCTGCCATCACCCCCTACAGATGATGAGGGTGATTTTATCTTTGTGCACCATGAAGATGTCAGACTGTCTCAAAAAGCAGATGAAGTATATGCACAGCTTGTAAAATTGCTGAAGGACCAACATGAGGTGACCATTTTATCTTTTTTAATAAATGTTTTGGGGTTTCTTTTGTACATTTCTCAGGGGTTTACTAATATAATAATATCATCGTTGTCTCTGTGGGGTCTTTTGTTTTTCTTTTCAAATACTTATGGTTTTGCGTGTCCTAAAAAGGAGAATTTTCAGACTTGGATTCTCTTATTATTTGAAGCCTGAGGGTGTGCTTGAAGGCTTGGGACTATCAAATTATCAATGTTAAATATGAATGCTCAAGTTCGAAAATAGTTTTTTGAATGATTAAGACTAGTCCTTGGGCGAGCCTCATATCTACAAATCAAGTGATTAAAAAGTAATAGGGAGAACAGCTCAAAGAAATGCTGTGCTCAGCTTTGGGATTGAAGGATGGGGTGGTGGATATTTTTGAATGACTTGGGAGAACTCTTGGCTTTTCTTAAATTAGGTTGTCATGAACCTCAAAACCCTCTTCCAGTCATGAATCTGCGTGTGAGACTCATCTGTGTTTGTTTGGTTCTGTTTGTGTTTCAGAGGTGTTTGCAGTATTCCAAGCAATTCATGCATCTGGGAAACGTAGCAGAAACAACTCGGTAAGACCCAGTACCTGCTTTTAGTCATGCCACAATGTCACTTCAGGCTTGAGTCCTGACCCTGAAGGATGCTGGGGATTGGGTTGGAAAGTTTCTCCTTGTGTGAAAGGGTCAGTAACTATGACTCCTGCACTTCCAGGATGCTCTCAGAGCTCTGGTCTGGGATTATTTTGGGGCCTGTGTCTGGCAGAATGCTGTTTCATGTCCCAGTGTGGGTGTAGCTTTTTTATTGGGTTTTTTTTTCCTTTTCTATAGGTTTGAGAAACTGGCACAAGGCTGTAAAAAGGACATGGAAATCCTCCAGCTTGCACGAGCACAAGGAATGGATCCTCCAAGCCATCACTTTGAGGAAAGAACCTTTAAAATGATAAGGTGTGGAAAACCAAAAGGATTTCTCAGGCAGGCTGGAATGACTTTTCTGATCTTTCACTCTTGTTTAGGGAATTGTGGGCTTCAGCAAACTCAGATGGCACCCAGGGTTAGGAAAGGATACTCTCATCAACTTAAAGACAAAGAATTTTTCTCTAACTTCTCTTGTGGGTTGTTTTCAAAACACCTCCAGCTTCATCTCTTACATTCTGTTACTTCAGCCACTCCTCCATCCTCTGTATTTCTCCCTCAATTCTGTTGCCTTTTGGGCTTTGTTCCTGGCATGCCTGAGAGATATTTTTAGCTCTTTTTGTGTTCTTTCCTTGCTCTGTTGTATTTTGTGAAGGTGATTTCTGTAGGAGTGCACTGTTGAAAAAGGTCTGCCAAATACCTATGGCATCCTAGTTGGTAGTGGATCAAGTGATGGCTATGGGGTGATTATGCTTTTTTTGTTTATTCACAGGATATTTTCTGAGCTCAACAGCACAGAAATGCACCTTCTTATTGTCAGGGGGATAAACCTACCAGCTCCTCCAGGTGTGTACTTGAAAGGGCAGGGGGGCTCTTATCCTCTGAGTAGGTGAGGAAAGTAGTGGGGAATGAGATTTCTCTACCTTGAAGACACTTTAGGAATCAAGACCTTTGCAGCCAACGCTTATTAAAACCAAATAACTGGGTTTTGGCCTCAAGCCCCCCAGAAAAACTTTAAACGGTATTTTAAAAAGCAGGCAGAGAATCTGGGTTCCATCTGGACAGAGGGGAGAACTTTAAATTGTTCTGGGTTCACTCATAACGGGGTCATAGTTTGTTTCCTGGTTATTTCCTGTTTTGTTATGAGTGCCTGCCTTAAGATTGCACCACCTTGAAGTGTTCTAACCCTTCAATAGACAGGATCCTGCCAATGTTACTGCCTTTAGTCCCTGTTCCTGGGAGCTTGTAAGCCCTCTGTGCTAGACTGTCTGAGGACTACCAGCAGCATAAAGAAAAGCAGGTGTTTTCCTTTGGATGCCAGCTTTCTATGGATTTGGGTTTGATGGGTGGATTTTTCAGTCGCCAAGAGACAGGACATGAGTCCTGCTGAAAGTCAATTATGCGCTCTTGAAAATCCTGCTCAGCATTCCAGATGCAATGGCAACCCCTGTATTGGCTGTTTGGGTTGGCTTTGTCTCCCTCAGGTGTGTCCCCAAGAGATCTGGATGCCTTTGTGAAGTTTGAATTCCAGTACCCAAGTGCGGTGAGTGTGTCCTGGCTCTGCTGTTCCTCACCCCTGCCACTGCAGGAGCCTTTGGGGGCTCCAGGGAAAGGGAAGACACTCCTAGGCATCCTGCCTGGAATTACCTTTAAAGCAGATTTGTTTTTCTGAGGAACAGAACTACTGAATCTGTTTCTGCAGGTGATGTTACAGGGGAGAGGGGCCACCTCAGGTGTGATCTGCCTCTGAGTCCCTTCCAAAGGCATTGCTTTGGGGCATCTCTTCTAATTAGAGAAATGGATTGAAAGGGTTACTCATTGTCATCAAATAAAAGCATGTGGCTCCTGGTGATTTAATTATCAAATATAAATGTGAGTATCTGGAGGAAGGTCTTGGACCATACAAGTTTCTTGGCTTTACTAATTAATACTTGTGTTTGTGTGCATATATGTATGTGTATGTATATAAAAATACCTATACACATATATATCACTTCTTTCCTTGGAATTCCCCAGTGTCTTCCCTTCACCTTTGAAAGCAGTCTCTGGTCTGAAAAATACTCAAACCTTAGAGCTGGGAGGGCACCTGAGGAGGGGCTGACTAGTCTTACTGTCAGTGGAAGTGCTGGGGCTTTGCTGCTTCCTGTGTAGTGCAAAACCAAACCTTGCTCTTACGGGACTAATGCTGAACCCTGGGAGAGTGCAAAGCCTGGACTTTTACCTCCTGATAAATTTTGCAGTAGTTCCACTATAATACATTCAATTACCTGTGGGGAATTGGTGATGGTCAGAGCAGGTTTGTGTTTCAGTTTGAGTTACTCAAGGGCTTAACAAAGGAGTCACCTCATCAGGGTGGCTGGAAACAGAATTGGTCTGTGTGAATAATTTTCTGCGAAATAAGTAAG
Organism: Chiroxiphia lanceolata; assembly: GCF_009829145.1. Taxonomy (NCBI): domain Eukaryota; kingdom Metazoa; phylum Chordata; class Aves; order Passeriformes; family Pipridae; genus Chiroxiphia; species Chiroxiphia lanceolata. The sequence goes on along the minus strand of NC_045645.1, from coordinate 8,553,357 downwards.
AATCAGCATAGTTGCTTTTAATCTGTTTTCCTTTACTTAAAGAAAAGCAGATCTCTGCCAAAAGTCAGATACATCACCTTTCTCCTTCATAGCTGAAATCAGTTTTGCAAAGTAGCTGCAATAATTAGGTCACATTGTCCTTGTTCATTCCCCAGAGATTTAGTTTGTACTCTGCTTTAGGTTAAAAGTTAATTCATTTTGGTGGCAGATTGATTGTCAGGCAAAATAATAGTAGGGCAATTCCCTGAATGATTTGTGATGAATTCCTTGTGTAGCTTATTATTCCAGCTAATGCAGGAGGAGCAGAATTACGGCGTCGTGGAACGTGCAGTTTGTCATGGAGTGTAACAGCCACACTCAGGGACTTCACGGGGATTGCACTGAATTGACTGTGACCATTTAACTTATCTGGGGCTCTTATATTTAATGTAATGTTTTGGCTTATTCTTTATATAGTGCTATGCTTGTTACCACAATGAAATCCAAGTATTTTAGTCTTGAATGTACCATGTCTCCTCTTATCATTCAGATAACCCCCTGAAACCTCATGTTTCTTGTATAGGCATAAAGTAGAGCTGATAATAAAAATGGTCACTACTCTGTATTTTAAAACAATAACTGATGGATTTATGTAATGTGTGTCTCTTTTTTTAATAGGAACAACCTCAAAAGAGTAAAACACCTGTAATTAACAATAACAATTCTCCAGGTGAGTACTTTTTTTTTTGGAACAGTGAGAAAAACATTGCACCTTAAGAACTCCTGGAGAGTACAGGTTGGTCTCATCCTGTGACTCAGCCCAGAGGGCCTCCCACCACCTGTGTTCTTCTTTCTTATAAAGGGTTTGTTGTAGAGTGAAGTCCAGCTGCACTGGCAATTCTTTCACCCTCATCCCAACATTGGTGGTGGTTGTTGTGTCCTGGATTAGTGAAATCATGGAGTTACCAGTCGTGCTCCAGCTGTTGCTGTCAACTCTGCTGGCAGATGGGCCAGATAAATAAATTTTATTTATTAAATAAGTTAAATGATTAATTTTAATATCTCCATGGATCAGATATTTTTCAGTCAGACTTGGTGTCCTGTGAGATTGCCAGTTCTGTCATGATTTTGGCTGATTGGCTGAGAGCTGTGTTCCAGATCTTCCAGGAACTTGCTCTGCACTGGCTGAGCAGCCCCTTGGTAGTGTTTGGGGTTTCCAGGCTGGCAGGCACAGGTGGTTGTTCCTGGGTAGCAGAGCAGATAAGTCTTGGAGCATTAGTTGTACAATCTTGTGAACCTTTCTGATCAAAAGGTGGCACAATTCTTGCCACACTCATTAATGAATTTGGTGCTGAAACAGTATTAATTATGTAATCAAAACACCCCTTCCCAGTCATTCCAACCTTACTGTTCTTTTTCCTTATTATTTGGTACCTTTTTTTTTATCCACAGACACACTATTTACTTGCTGAAAAACCTAAATTTCCCAGTTTTGGCTCTCCAGTAACTTGCTGTAACATGGGGGTGCCAGGTGAGCTGCAGCACAGGGAATGACTGGAAGAGCCTCCCGAGGAGGAGTTCATGTGGTGTGAAATGTCTCTCACAGATGGGCCAAACTGAGATCAGAGTCTGAGAAGTGCATATAACAGAGCACTGCACATTCCCAGCTTTCTCTCATTTCTCTTTCCCTGAACTGCAGAATACAACCAGCTGTTCAAGTTGAACATCAACCGGAATCACCGCGGCTTCCGCCGAGCGATTCGGTCCAAAGGGATTAAATTCGAAATATTTCATAAAGGGTAAGTCCTTGGTTTGCTTCCCCCTCACTGCTGCTCTAGGAATAGCTGGAAAGAGTGTTGGAGCTGAACTTTGTGCAACACAGTCTCTTAAGCTGGCAATAAAGAGTTGGCTGGTTCTCATGTCTGAGAACTTTCAAAACATGCCTGAGCTCTGTAGCTTCCCCTGTGGGGGTGAAAAAAAGGCACAAGTTCAGTGAAGCTGATTCATAACTGACAGAGGAGTTGAGGATTAGTGTGTTAAGAGGAATTGATGAGGTGGAGAAGGCAACGATTTACTTCCAATTGTTTTGATTCTTACCCAGTTTGGTTTTAGTCATGAGGATTAGAAAATGTAAATGTTCCATGGGATAACTGACAGAACATTGACGTACAAGTGGCAGCAAAACATGAACAGCAGTAAAGCAGATGACAGATGATGGCAGAACTAATGTTCTGTTTTTATAGTTATATTGTTTCATTCATTGGATCTTGCAGTGTTTCCCCAGCACTGTTCTCAGGCTGTTAGACTGTCTTGAGACTGCCCTCATCTTAGGGAGCAGGACAATGAAGTGGATGTTAACAGTGGATAGTTCAGGGAAATCATCCTCTGTCCAGGCTCATAACTGAGTTACTCAAAATCAGAGTGGCCTGTATTCCCTAATCCCTGAGTTGCCATCCATGACTGGGCTGGGATGTTGGATAACCTGGTTTTTGTCTCAGTGGCTTCTTGTGCTGTTCTTTGTTTCTGGGCCATGCAGAAATCATCTGTAGGTTCTCCAATATGATTTTTAAGTTGTAGATGTTTTAATTTGTGAGCTGAAGTCCTATTGTTTTACTCCAGATCATCCCTTTGCATCTCTATTGAAGAGAGAAAAGCTGATTTTCTTACTCTTTGTTTCTGTCAGTCCTGACTGCTCCCCTCTCTCTGTTCAGGATCTCCTTTGCTGTGAAGTGTTTACGTTTGTTTAAAATGCTTTTTAATCACCTTTCCCCAACCATCTCCTTGGGAGGATGAAGTGATCCAGGCTCTTTCCTAAGGACTTTCTGCTCCCTGCCTTTCTCTAAGACTACAAATGAAGAATACTTTCAGAAAGGCCTTTGTAGATGTTGTAGCTCTGGGGTCTCTGATAGCTCTTTGACCATCTCCCAAGAATTATTTGTGCTCAGTGAGCAAAGGAGACTTGTTTCAGGTCATATATATTAAACTTCAGTTTAACAACACTTTCAAGTAAAAACCCAGCAATGTATTTTTCCAAAAGAAAAGTCTCTCCTTGAGCCTCTCCTAAAAGCTTCTGAAGATAAAAGGAGATTTCCCCAGAGCTGTTTCTGAAGCCATAGCCTAGAGCAAGTTCTCATTCTTCACTTTAAACCCCCTGGAACTGATCAGGGATGAACCAGTCTTCATTGTTTCTTGAATTCTAAAAAGAAAAAATGCTTTAAAAAATTCAGCAAGAATTGCTGATCCTCTAAGTTTTGAGCAGAGTGCCCCACACACTGCAATACAGTTATGTAATCCCTCGTTTTTTAAGGTGCTTGTGAAGTAAAGGAAGTATTCAGCATGTGAGCTAATGAAGTCTGAGCTTCCCTAAATATTTTGTGAGTCAATTCTCATCGATGGAGAGTCTCAGTCTTCTGTTGCCACCAGTGATGTGATCATGAGGCTCCATATAAAAATTTATGGAGATTCTATTGCAAATATCAATTCTTCCTTGATAATATCTTAATATCTCTTGATGATAAAGGAAGAAGGGTGGGTGTTTGGGGGTTTTAGGAGGTTTTTTGTACACATTGGTTTGCTTGCCTGGTTTTTTCTTAAACAGGGTGGATAAAAAAGGAACATTCTGCATTCTGGGCAGATTTCCTATCTAAAACACAGCAGGCATGGTCAGTTGTCTTTCCTGCCTTCAGACTCTGTAGTGGTAGTTTTTGACTGTTAAACTACCAGTATGAAGGTGGATCAAACCAATAGCTGAAATGTTCCTACTTGTTGAAAACATTTTGATTTATCAAGATGAAACAGAATGATTCATGTGACTTTTCCCTAAAAGTAGTGTGCCAAAAGCAGCAGGTGCCTGTGAAATGTTTGTTTTGCTGAGAGATTCCCTTCCTTGGGAAGTCCTTCAGCCTGTCCCATTAAACAGCCCTGTCCTGTAGCAGAGCATTGCCTTGTCCTGGCTGCTGGGCTTGTCTTCCCTGTCTCCCTGTGCAGGGACAGAAGCTGGTTTAGTTGGTTGTTTTTCTTCACTGCTGTCCTCATCTTTAACTTGGTTGCACAAGAATAATTAACAAATGAGTGCTTCCTTATCTTGTGCCTTGTAGTCTAGTGTGTTAAGGGTTTGCCTTTTGCCCCCAGGTTTGTAGCATGTCCTGCCCAGCCCTCCTGGATGTGGTGATAGAGCAAATAGTGATGATTTAGGCTTGTTTTCTCTTTAATGTCCTGACAATCCTTACCCTTCGCTTAAGGAAGGTTTCTTTGGAACAGGTCCTTTTTCAGGAGTGACAAGCAGGTGGGGACAGCACACTTGAAACTGGACAAGCTGGAATCAGAATGTGAAGTTAGAGAGATCATTGAGGTATGGTTTGGGGGTGAGGTGTGTTCTTCTACTTAACATTAAACACAAAGGGGAAATGAATATTTGGATAACTGTGTGTGTACAGTGGGCAGTTTTGTATCAGATGAGTTTGGTACCTTGCCTGGGATGTGGGGAGACCTGCTCTGCTGAATTATAATCTGAGGAATCTCGTGGCTGTGACCCCTCCCAGCACTGCAGCTGATCCCTGCAGATGATCTCTGTCACCTTTGGATCACGGGCAGATAAATTCAAGGATGCCTGAGGCTCTGCACTCTGACGTTGTAATTCATATGTGCAGTAACTGCTCTTCTTTTTGTGGTTCTTCCAGATTTTTGATGGCAGGAAGCCCACTGGTGGGAAACTGGAGGTAAAAGTGAGACTCAGGGAGCCCCTCAGTGGTCAAGATCTTCAAACAGTTACAGAAAACTGGCTGGTCCTGGAGCATTAGTTCTGTGTGAGGTACGAACGCTGCTCCAAAGGGGGTCTGGGCAGGACCTGACAGGGCTACAGATAAACTCTGCTTGAATAATGTCTCATGTTGACATTGACCTAATTACACAGCTCTGGCTTCAATACCATTCCTCTTTGTATTTGTGGTGGGGAGTTGACATAATTTCATAAATGAGGTTACAGAACCTCTGATTAGTTTGTATCTCAAAGATGCTTCACAATCACTTGAAATACAGGGACAGCTTCTGATGTCACCTTTACTTAGAATAATACTTAGAAAATAAGATTGATAAGTGATCCATCTTCCTTTGCTTGACCTCCCAAAGCCTCTGTGTTCCCTCTTCCTTAGCACATTTTGGTTTGTGGTTATAAATGGCAGTTAAGTGAATATTCATCAGCTTCAGGGTGACATCACCTGTTTGCCACAGCTTTGCTGTTGAATTGGACAGGTTGAGAGGTCTTGTTTCAGTGCATGAGTCTGAATTTGGGCACCAAACCTCTTTTAGTGGTTTCCTCTCAGCCAAGGAGGTCAGGAAGGTCCTGTGAGCCTCAGTCAGGCTGAGGGACGTGTTACCTGAAGTAACAACTTGGCCTTGTGCCGAAGCACTTTCCATCACTGGAGCTTAATAATTTTGCTCCATTGATTTTTCTAGTTGACCATCCAGAACCTTCATGTCAGCATTTTACATGTAATGTCACCTTGAGTTGTGACCATCTGTTATATACTGCAGCAACTAATTTTGATGGGTTTTGTGTGCTTTTTTTCCCCAGATCCATTGGAATGTCAGAAGCCGTGGGCTGAAGGAACGTAGAAGATGCTGCTAAGCTGCAAGCACCAAAGATGTTAAAGAATGCACTACTGAACCTAATGTCTATTTTGGTAACAGCCATAGTGCTTATTAATACCCTCAAGGCAAACGGGAGGCTCTGGGAAGTGCTGCTGCAGGGCTTGGGACCAGTCTACACAAAATAGACAGTTGCCTTAATGTGGGACTACTAATGTAGCACCAGGACGAATGTTACATTAACTATGCAGAGTGCTGTGGGAGAAGTTTAGCCCCTTAAGAATTCCCTGAGGCAGTGCAAGAGCTTTTTGGTCAAGTCACAGGTAAGACCTTCACCAGAATTCCTTTTTCCAAGTGTCCGAGCAGCTGCTGTGGTTCAGTGAACAGTCTGTTACTGCTTTTTCTGTTCTCTCCTGTCCAGGCCTGTTTGGGTTGGGGTCTTTTTTCGTTTCCTAAAACAGGAGAGATGTCAGGCAGCAATTTAGCGGTGTGAGTCCTTCCTCTGGGCACACCCTTGGCACCTGAGGTTCCAAAGGCTGCAGGGCTCCTTGGCAGCAGGTGTTTACAGACCCACATTTTTGTTCTGGCTACCAGATGTCTGCCGTGCTTGCTGCACTGCTTGTTCAGCACAGAAGGGTACTGTGCCTTCATCCTTTGTTTTGTTGAGGTTCTAATTTAAAAAAGAAGAAGAAAAAAAAAGTACACTAAACTCTGCTGTTTCCCAAATGTTCCTTGTCTTTTTACAAGAATAGGCTTTTAAAATTCTTCCAGGTGATGGGAAAATAGTCATTCTTTGTCATGTAGAAAACTGGATCATGACTTATTTTCAGGAATGCTTTTGATCAGCACACAAAAAGTGGTACTAAATCTGTTTGTGTTTTTACATCTCTCTGAGTGAACAGAAACCAGGGATCTCCCAGGGCAGGATGTGCCTGTGCCGGGAGCCAAGTGCTCCTGCCCAGAGGGTTTGGAAGGGCAGGGTGGGAGACAGGACCGAGTCCAGACAGGTCAGGCAGTGCTGCCTCTGTCCTTCTGAGCAGATGAAGACAATACAGTGTTTAGTTTTTAATTTCAATAAATTTAATATACAAAACTACATGTTGAAAATAAAAATATAATATGCAGTTTTTTGCAGTGTTAACTAACTGAATTTTAAAAGTACAATTTTTTTCTAAACAAGTACTCATTTCTTAACAACATGGTAATTAAGGTCATTTCAAAGGCTATGGTTGAAGCAAACATGTCAGTCACCAGTTGATAGTGTTTTGCACAAACATAATCCGAACCTAAAAGACTTCTGGGGCAAAGGAAGAGAAGATAAACATTTTTCACCTCTTTTACTGCATTATTGAGCATAACAATGCAACTAAAGTGACTGGAAAGCCGCTGCTGTGGCAAAGCTGGAGTGCAGGCTCTAGGAGGAAATATTTCTGAGTTTCTGGAATGCTCTTCCAGGTGCTGAATGGTGCCTACACCGTGTAGTGCTGTGTGACCCAAAGTGCAGGACCAGCGTGCAGAGGGGGATCCAAGTGCCCTCAGCCCAGCTGGGCTGCACAGACACTTCAGCAGGAGCAGTGGGGGGGTCACAGGCTTTGCCCAGCAGGAACCATTAAATGAGCTGCATTAAGCCACCTTCTCCCAAATGCCAGAGGTAAGGCTTCACTTGGATGAACACCCTTTCAAGTGTGGGAGTGGGCTTTTGTTTGTGGAGTTGGCCCCAGTTCCCTTGCCTGCCTTCTCCAAGGGCTGGGTGGTACCAGCTCTAATTTGGAACATTGGATTTGTCAGACTTTGCTTTTTTTAAAAAAAAAGCAGTAGCCATTTATTCCCAAATGCACTCTGTGCAGGCACTGGGCTGTGTGCACATCACTATGTGCAGTTACCTTTTCTCTTGCCCAGCCAGTGGTGTTTATATGTTTAAAAACTAGAGCCTCAGTCTCCCAGGGGCCCTTGCACTCCCCTTTCCCTCGGAAAGGACGCTGGTGTTACTCACAGCACAACCAAACCAGGCCCTGCTGTCTCCCCCAGAAGAGACAACAAGGAGGGATCAGGCAATGTCTGACACGCCATAAATGTTCACCATAAATTAGCACCTCTCTTCCCAAATAAATTATCTCTGTAGACTTGAGGAGAAACCTTCACCCCTCTTCCTGGGAGGGACTCACAAGAGCTACTTTGCATAACTATGGCTAAACAAACCAAACCCCTTCTCCTGCTCACAGCTCTTCCCACTGGTTAGCAGCTTTCCATGGAGACAGTAAGAACATGGAACCACATTTCCTCTGGCTGATGCTCAATTTCAGCTTCTTAATGCCCTGGCAGACATGAGCAGCTGCTTTCCTTCCCAAAGTCCTCCCAGGTGAGACTAAGAGCACTGGGCCAAGTGCAGGTGTTCAGAGCTGCCCACAAAGCCTTTTTCAGCAGAACATGCAGGAACAGCCACTCTACACTGTTACACAGGTAAGCTCTGACAGGGGCTGCAGGATGAGGTGCAAGCTGGATACGTGACACGGGCATTACACTACCGGGAACAGCAGGGAGGGGACACAGCTGCCCTGGGTGGTGCTTGGCTTTAGAAAGCAGGACCTACTGGGGGGGAGGAACGAGATATAACTGCACTTTAGGGCTAATGTTACCTCTGCTTCATACAGATTTGTAAACAAGGTACAGAAGAGCAGAGTTGTTGTAGGACATTACAGAAACCTGCCGAGGTGAGGGACTTTATGGTAACTAGAGGAACAAAGTAAACCAGCCTATTCCCCACACACAGCTGCAGGTCACAGAACCTTGGGAGACATGCCTGTCCTGTTCCTCTGGACACAGACAAAGGGAGTTATGGCTGAGGAATCCTTCCATAGTTCTCAAGGGCTTCTCCAAACATATTTCAACCAATAATCTGGTCAAAATAATGTAAACGTTACTGTTCAGTGTCTACAATACCCACGAAGGTTGTGATGAGGTCAGAATGGAGGGCTTGGCTGTTGGTTCTTACATGGCCATCTACAAACACTACAAGGTTGGAGTTTCACTTTTTATTTATGCCCCAGTGATCTTTGCACCCTTTTGAGCATTGAGAGTACAGGACTGTAAGTCTTTAAACATGAACATTTTTCTAAACAGTAACAGAAGTGGATTAGCTGCAAGGATAGCATAGCCATGTTGTAGTATAGAAGCTGCCCTGATCCTCTGGTTGTTGACAATGCATAGAAGATTTAGAATTATGGAACAACTGTCCCTCCCCCCTCCCCCCCCCTTCCCCAATAGTGTTAACAAAAGCTTAATTTTCCAGTTTTAAAGTGCAAATGATTCAGATACAACTGCTGCTGGAACAGGTCTGAACAGAAAATGAAGTCCTCTTATGAGATGTTTTCCAGAATATAAAAGATGAGCTCCATTATGACTGGCCCCTCACTCAACTGACAGGCCCCTCCATGAATCACTGGCACTAAGGCACTGTCCAGGTCATTCATGTATTGAGAGGGCAGTGGCTGTCCATTGCTCCCAGCTTGGTAACCAACCTAAAAAATACAAAGTAAGAGCGGGTTTTAAGAGGGGCATGAGGCTGTGAGTCAGTGGGCAGGGAGGGAGGAGCAGCTGTGGTCTCTGCCTGAGGAGTTGGTGCTTGAACTTAGTGCAGGCACTAAAGCAGCTTTTCCACTTGTTTTTGCACTTCTGTTTCCTATGGCTGCCTGGGCAAAAGAAGCCTCTTTTTTCTACTGCTTTGCCAGAGCAGCTCACTGAGAGCAGCAGGACCCGCACTCAGCATTATCAGCTTAAGCTGTGCAGTGTTTAGGAGCTGGGTGACACTAAGCCCAGCTGCTCCCAGCCCAGCCCAGCTGTCCTTTGGGACTCAGCTCTGCTCAGAGTTGTGGCTGTGGAGCCCTCCAGGGGACCTTCTGTCCATTCCTCGGCCTCAAATGCAGAGTGGGATCTTTTAGGAGCAGCCACCTTGTGAGCAATGGTTTGTGCTCACACAGGAGCACGTTTAATACACTCCTGTCTTGAATTGCTGGTGAAAAGGCCACTTCAGAGCCTTCTCTGAGCACAGAGCAGGTGCTGCTCGTGCCATATGGGGGTCAAGCCTGTGCTAATTCAGGCTGGGCACTGGCTTTCCAGCTCTAACAGATGTCCCAAAACACCAAACAACAGCCTGATTAGCATCTGGTATGGGTACTTCTTCAACATTCTGGTTAATGTGCTGTATTCCCTCTTTGGGGAACAACCCCCCAGTTAAACCAAAACTATTCAAGACTTACTTGATCCGAGTCCAGTGTGACGCGCAGACCCAGCTTAGTCATTCCATCTTCTTTCAGCAGTTTCAGATGAGGACACAGAGCCAGACAGAAAGCCTTTGCGACGTTTTCAGTCAGTCTGCTGTGATCAGCTGGGTCACTCAGACCGTTGTGTTGCTCATCGTTTTCAAGAAAAAACACCTGAAGGGAAGAGTTAACACAAGACATAACATTTGGCTTTTCTAGAAAACTGGGTTACTGACATGCCGTTTAAACTTTTACAAATGAAGACTTAAAGAAGAGCTGTTCAGAGAAGGCCAGCAAAAGCCCCTGAAGACAGGGCACCTTAGGGGAGAAAAAAATAAAAAAAAACTTCAGAAGAAAGATTTAAATAGTCCTGTCCTCTGAGATCTGGTCAAAAGCCTCACTATGGAAATTCAGTATGTATTGCACCAAGTTTTAATGAAAAACTGCTTTTAAACAGATGGTAATTTCAGAAACATTATATTTTTAGCACAAGCCTGAAGATCTGAGCTACTGTTGCCACTGAACTTGTCTCTTTTGAGCCCCTCTGACCTGGGGAAAAAAAGGACACATAGGTGGCAAGTTGCAGAGTGACACACTTGAAGAAATCTTCTGACATCAGCATTTGTGTGCTGGCAGAGTCACAACTAACATCAGCTGTGCAAGCATTTTGAAGTGATTGATGCCATAGCACTTTCATTTTAACATGAACCATTTCAGAGAAGGTGGCTCGAAATAACATTTTTAAAAAACAATTTATATTAAGATTTGTCTCAGTGTAAAAAGGCAACTTTTAACTCAAATGCAGATGAAAGCAGCTGTTCCCTTGTGTGATGCAGTCACCAAGTGCTGTTCTTGTCCCCTTCTGTTCCACACCCCTGTCAGCAGAGGGGGCCAGAGCAGCACAGGCTGGGGTAACAGCAGTGGGAGGATGATGTATCTGGCATGGTATCTGCCCTTGCAGGCAGGAAAGGCAACACGGGATTGTTCTGGAGCATTTGCTGCTCTCATTTTGGTGAGTTGGGTGATCAGGTCCAAGGCAGAGAAGGCTGTGGTTGCAGCCCCAGTGCTGCTGTTGGCTCATGTGCAGTTGGGTGTGACAGACTCACCTCTGTCCACCGAATGACCTTCCCGTTGGCCTTGTACTCTGAGCCGTGGAATATCTTCACGCTGGTTATGGATTCCATGGATTTGCCATCAATAGGGCTCACAACGCTGCAAAAGGGAGGGAGAAGGGTCAGTTCCCACGCAGCAGAAGACACGAGCTGGGCAGAGCCCACTGCAGGAGAGAACTACCTTGGAATCAGGGCAGCCCCTGAATGGGGTCACGTGCACAAACCAGCTGCTCATTTCCAACAAAGCTGCTCTCCAGAGCTGGGGGAGGTACCTCCCTGAGGTGCTTCCACTGCAAAGAGGAGTTTCATACAGATTGGATTTCTGTTCATTTGTAAACTCTGCAGGCCAGCAATACCTGAAACACGACTTACACAGCCCAGGATTTGGTTACAAAACCCAAGACTGATCTGGAGAGCCTGAAACTACAGAAATACCCTTTCTAGGTGCTGAGTCCTTAAATATCAAATACATCCCAACAGCACTTTACTGACATAAATACTTAAGCTGCCAAATCCACCTTTCTTTTGGCTTAAGTATCAAGTGTCCAAAGATACTGTTGATGTTCAGCAATTTTATTTCCAGCTCTACTTAATGCAAACTAAGCACCAAGAGAGCAAAGTGACCACACTGTGCAGGGTTCAGCACTGAGTGTTGGACACAGATTAGTGGTTTCCAATAACTGGATATTGGCAATGGCAAAAAATCCATAGCATTGGCAATTTTCTAAATTGATGCCCCAAAGCTCTGGTATCTCAATTCCATTTTCATGACAATTAATTGCATCTTATCACTCAAAAGAGAGGCACAGAATTTAATTCCTGTTGATTGGAAGACTCATGTGCCTTGTAAGATCAATTAAAAATTTTAACAGAATAGGTCACCAGTGTCAAGTGACTGCTCTTCTACTTACCCCTTACTAAAGTTTTTGTCATCTTCTACCCACTGAATATGAACGTGTTCCTGAGGGTCTTCAGCATCCACTTTGCCACAAGTGATGGTGAAGTCTTTCATCTCTCTCAAGGCCTGCCTCAAAGAGTCCATGTTCTCAGCAGTTATCTGGACCATCACTCCATCTGGGAACCAAGAAATCCTCATAAGCCAAGATAAGCCACACCAAACAGCCTACATAGAAAAAACCCCAAACATCCTTCCTCTGCTTGCAACACAAAGGTTTAATGTTCATTTTCAGGCATCATGGGCAGCAATGCTCTGTAAAACCATTTCTGAACTCTCATCTTCCCAAAACGCAGCTCTGCTGAGTGCTGACTAGGCAAACAACAGTCAGGGCAAGGGCAGCTCCCAGGTGAAGTCAGCTAAAGCAATGGCCACAGGAGTTTGCCTCAAAATTTGACACCTGCTCTAGGCCACCCTCAGAAGCCCCACGTGACCCCCCTCCATTCTGCTGTCACCGCCATTGGCACTGGAAGCAGTGACAGTGTTTGAGAAATCAGGACTTGCCTGCCAGTGGCAACAGATACAGAACTTTGGATTCATGGAATTATTATGTTTGAAAAAGACCTCCAAGATCATCGAGTTCAACCACAAACCCAGCACAGCCATGTTCACCACTAAACCACATCTCCAGACCAAATTAGGGCAGAAATGACTTAGAAGTGAAACATTTCCCCCATGTACAGACTGAATCCACCTGTACCTCTGTCTCACACTAATCCCCAGTTCAGACCCAGGAAATGGCACAATGACCTGCACAGTGTCTGGCAGAGGGGTGGTTGCCTGTCAGCCCTGGTGACCCCCAGCCATGGCTGCACACTCGCAGCTCCCCCATGGGGCTGTGCCCACTGCTTGATGTGTGGGCACCTCCCATCCCTCACCACAAGCCATAAGGAGAACTCCTAACCCACTCCTGTCTGCACTGTCCCAGCTACAGGGAGGTGACTGCACAGCTGTGCAGCTCAGTAACAGGCACTAACAGCTCCCAGGCCAGCATATGCCATCAGCAGCTACTCCTCTATTCCTGTGATCTGACAACAAACCACATCAGAGAGGTACCAGCTCAACAATCTCAACCTGTCATGTTCTCATCTGCCCACACACAAGCACATAAACAATGCACATTCATAACCCTGCACACTGCAGAGCAGTGGGTAGCACAGGAAGTTCAGCAGGGTTTCCTCTTCTGGTTGGTGGGTTACACATTCCGTATATCTTAGGTTCACGATTTCCTCATTCAACCCAAACCAGTGAACCAGTCACAGGCTCCCAAGCCAGGTATTTCATATCTTACCCTCATTTGCTTGTGACCCTGTTTTACAGCATCTGCACACGTTCCTCCTCATTAGAGGAAACAAGATGTTTTTTGCTAAAAAGTAAGATAAAGCTGAAGCAGCAGGATGATCCCAAGATCCAAGGAATAGGAGCAGAGCCTTGCTAGCTGCAGAGCTGAGCTGTGCTAAGAGGAAAGCAATGTCTTTTAAGAAGCAGTTCAGTTCTTACCTTCCACTATGCTGGATTTGGCAAGGTAGCCTGAAGAGGATTTTAAAGCTCCACTGAACACAAAGAAGCTGGCACCAGTCACTGTAACAACAACAGGAGAGGGTTAGTGAGGCTTTTGTAAAGCAATGCCTTACACAAGAATCAGGTATCACAGCTCTATCAGCCAGGGAGGTGATTAACCTAAATCAGGACAAATGCTGCTTGGAATTATGGTGACTGTACTGCACATCATAGGCTTGGATATGCAAAGGCAAATCACCCAGTTTGTTTCTAAACTGGACAACAGTTTTTGTCAAGCTTAACAAATGCTCCTCTTTCATTACTCTCACTCTCCCTGCCTAAACACCTCTAAATTTCAGAATTACTAATTTTGGGTAACCAAGTACATAATTAACTTCTAAGTGTTCCCACACAGCTGGCAAAGATTGTGTGAGCTGTTTATGGATTGCACTGTAACACCAACCCACTGACAAGGCCACAGCTCAGAGCCATCTGACAAAGTAAAATTATCTTAAATGACTACTAAGCATCATGAAATTCCTTCTGGGAATCCCTCTTCTTGTCCCACACGTGAAGTTAACAGAAGTCAGACAAGACCGTCAGTCCTGAGTGACATCCCATGCCAGTGAACTCACTGGAATGACTGGGGATACTTGCAAAACACCAGCGTCAGCCTCTGTCTTGTTCTCATTTGGAGATTGTATACATTTCTTTGCCAGAAATGTTCCCCATACTCACATTTAAATTCTCAGCACACTGCTGCTGCAGCCTTTTAGCCTACTGTAACAAAAATATAGCCTGTAAATCAGATGGTCTAATTAAGGTGAACATGAGAAGTTTCCTGAAGCTGCATTATTAAAACGCTGCTGCTGTTGTTGGTTATTCCTATTTGCCTTTCTCTCATACTAAATCTGATCTTCCTTTCACATAGCGTAGGTCAAGCACAGGCAACCACAACCTCACCTGCACCTCCAATAATACCAAAGCCAGCTCATTATTAATGGAGAGGTGTTGCCTAAGCCAGTTCCAGCACTGTGACCTCTGGAGCACTACAAGTCCTGAGCTGTCCCGTGCCAGCAGCACCGCCACAGGGACAAGGGAGCAACTGCTCTGTGCTGTATTTTCTGTTTGCTTCATCTCTGAAGTTGCTGAAGCACATCTCGGGCAAAGTCAGAACAGCACCATTGACCCACAGAAGTGTGACGTGGGCTGCACACAGCCTGCAAAGCAGTGTGCCCCTGACACCTGAGCTCATGGGTTCTGCAAGGGGAATAAGGCACCAAGGGGTGAAGAGCACATGGGACAATATGTTACTACTCCTCACATTGCAGGTCCAACTCACAGAGCTGCCCAGCAGTAACACCAGCGCTCAGAATGATTTCCTCTAAGAGAACCAAACCCAGCTGTGACCGATTCCCAAAGCCCCACAGCGCTGGGACAGCAGGACCCAGGCAGAGCTGAGCCCCTCTCACCCTTCCTGGGCTGGTTGTGGATGCTGATGGCCTGTGTCTGGTAGTTCCCATCATCGTTCTGCACACACACGAGGTGCGAGTCGGCCTTCTCATTGAAGCAGGCGCCCCCCGCCAGCACGTGCTCGTTGGATTTGTTCATGGCTTTCATCATCTGCAAACACAAAGGGTTACCATTCCCACCCAGTTCAGCAGGCACTTCCAGAAACAGGTGGTTCTTGGAGCTGTTCAATTGGACAGGGCAAGCTTCCCAACAGTGCTCATGTCCCACGTCAGGTTTCAGCACTGGGAACCACAAACTGCTTTGGAGAAGAGGGTTCAGGTCTTTTGCTGCCTGGATTCTTTAAAGTGCCACCTTTGGGCCATTAAGATAAATGGTGTAAGGGATAGCTGAGCTATGTAAGTTGCAAAAGCTGTTCTCTCTAACCTGTTTTTAAAAATACACAGAAAAAAACATTAGAAAAACCCTGGGAGGAAATATCTGGCTTGTTTACACAACTCCAGTTGCTTAGGACATAAAATCATAAATGCCACATGGGCACTCAGACTGGGGCCATTTCATCCTGTTCTGCCAGGACCAGATACCAAAGCTTCAGTGTCTCTCCGAATGAACTGGTGAAATTGGAATTAATGTTTCCAGGTAAAATACTTTTCTAAAAGATCCAACTCATAGATATCCAGAAAGAAATTTAATTCTCTGCAAGGGAGGCCTCCAGAAAGCATCCAATAATATTTGTGATGCCTCTGCCCTTCAGTTTTGCTGCTTATCATCTAGCATACACCAAGTTACATGCCTTGGCAAAACACTCTTGTACATTATATAGTTCCTTTCCTTTTCTCCACTCTACCTCTTCAGGCAGGCACAGACTATGCAATTTTTGATCCAGAAGAAAACAGAGGGAGTCATCTAGCTCTGGAATTTGTTTCAAAATCAAAAATGACATGTTTGCTTAAAAGAAAACAAGTCAAACTGAATTACACAAATTCCCCCACAGTGAAAACCCTGGCAAGAAGGAAAATGCGGAATTATTTGACATCTCTGAGCAGTGCTCAAACTCCCACCCTCTGCTTCCTGGAGCTGATAAGCATTCAGGCTACACACAACACATCTGTCTCCCTCAGTCCAACACAAAACTTTAATTATAGTGTCAGGAACATTAGCTGATGCTCACTACTCACAAATGTGCACAGGTGTAATGTTTGGGGAGGAAACTTAATTACGATTTTGCATCAGACAACAGTGTATTTCATTATCCAGTCTATCATGTCATGCTCCAGAAAGAAGATTTTAGCTCCAGGAGAGCCATCTTTGTGGAGCTCAGCAGTTGCCTTCAGCACAAGCAACAACTGGACATGGCAACTGTGTTTCATTAGAAGGCAACCGATTAAGAAATGACAGTCACCTTTGCTGAGGGACTAAACACGCAACGAAGGATCACTGTAAGTTGTAGAAAATTTAAATAATTTGAAGACAAAAATATGTATTTAGAGAAAACTACGTATTAATGTGTAATTTGTTAATTACATGCTGAATTCTCCACATTTAATCCATGCATGGGATTTTAAATGAGTTTTTAACTTTTGAGATAGTTTGAGTGACAGTCTTTTCTAATTAAATACTGCTTTACATGGGAAAACAAAGTAAATGTCTTGTGGTTTAATTCATCTTAATTTAAACTAAACTCAGATGAAAAATTTCTACTAATTCAACCTTTCAACTGGATCGCAAGCAATAATGTTAAATAAATAACACTTTCTCAATTTAAAAAGTTGAATCCTTGCTTGACACTGGAAAGAAAACCCAAGCACGAGGCAGAGGTTTTGCTATTAGGTCCCCTGACCCAGAAAGTCCCTCCCAGCCCTGCTCAGTCAGTGTGTGACACAAGTGGAGCTGACAACTTGCAAGGCCAGACAGGGCTGGCACTGAACTGCTGGCTGTGCCAATCCAGTCTGAATTCACACAAACCTCCCTGACCTCCTCCATTCTCTCACAACTGCATCAAAAATTAAAACACCTTTTAACAGACCCTTTATCTTCTAGCTGCATCAATTTCATCTTCTTCAAACTTCACCTAAGAACACTTTGTCTTTTTTTCCCAATGAATTTCTTTATTCTCACGTATTTTACTCAAATGTTTCTTCCAGGTGAATTCCCTCTTGAGATAAAGCTGCAATTCTGCTCTGATCTTACAAGAACTCTTGTAAATACCATTTGCCTGGGAGGTTTGCTCTCTCCCCAGCTCTGATTGGTTTCAAAGTACCAAGTTACCCCCCTCTCCTCAGACAGAACACAAAATCAATCACCTTCTCCACTGTTCTCTTTCATTACTGTTCAAATACCTCCTCCCCCAGCTTTCTCAGCAGCACTAACTCCTACAGATTCTGATTGATTTTCTCACACCAGAAATCAAGTATAAAATTTAGATGTTGAGGGAAATTTTACATTAAATAATCAGCAATCCAACAAATACTACAAAATGCTTTGAGTGGGAAGACACAGCATAGATGAGAAAAGCTAATGCATTTTTTCTTCCTAGTTTACCTCAAGTGTAAAGTTTGTCAATCTATTTGCTCAAATCAAACATATTACACTTTATATGTAAACAGTTCAAAAACCTGAAGGAAAAGTGTAAGAGTTTAATTAATACTGAATGGAACTGTGTTCTTCCTGTGCAGCCACCCTCATTCACTTCCAAAAGTTCTGTGCATCCTGCACTTACTATTTGCTTTTGAGGCAGTTTTCCCCAGTGGTGGTGAATAAAATAAAAATTCCTTTAGATCCCAGGTACTCCAACCACAAAGAAACTGTAGAGAAATGTATGAATTATAAGCATTACCTCATTATATCTGTTGCTAGGAATTTTGATGCTGGTTTTTCTGACTTCCATATCAACCACTAAACCTTGGACCACAGGCAGTGTGTACTGGTAATTTCTGAAGTCCTGGTAATTAAAACAAGTTTTTAAGTTAGGCACAATGATCATCATTAACATTGGAGGTTTCATAACTACCCATTCAAATAATTGTAATCAGTGACTGAAAGGCAGGGAGGGACAGGGACACCACAGCCTGTAACCCGTGTAATTGCAGTATACAAATGAAAACCATAATCATGACTGTAAGTCAGTGTAAGTCATTTCACTCATTTTCTTACATCCAAATTAATTTTCTCCAGCCTTGAATATCATCACTGTACATAACACAACCTGCTCTCTGCATTCTGTTACATTACTGGATGGAGATATAAGTTTTTCCAGCAGTGAGATTTAAGTCATGCATCAAGGAGAATTTTCTATATTGAAAATATTTGCAAAGTAGGAAGAGATAATAACTTCCCTTCAGTTGAAGCACTGTGTAATCAGAGAGCTGTGACTGCACACTGTGATGACCCAGCACTTCTGAGGAAACAATCTGAGCAAATAATGCTCTTATTTCAACATCCAAACATCCTCCGGTGGCCAGGTTTAGGATGTTGATTTGGGTACCTGGTTACAATTCATTGTGTTGATGAAAGCTCACACCCACTATCAGCACAGCAAGTAAATTCATCCAAATCCCCACTATCTCCCCTGGCATCTTCTAAACCTGATGCCAAGTGCAGCAGGAGTTCAGTTCTCCCCACGCTGATGGAACTCCCACAGACAGAACACACAAATTCCACGGCAGCACTTACTGCAAGGAGGTTCATGATTGTGTGTCCAGTCTCTCCAAACAAAGGCTTACGGAATCTGACACTAAAAAGTGGGCAGGGATAAACTGGAATAAAACAAAACACAACAGATCAGATTGTAATTTACATACCAAGATCCTGCAAACCAGACTCAAATACCACCTCCTCAGTTGAACGTGGGGAGCAGCAGCTAAAGAAGAGGTTAGAGAGTCCAGTGTTTAAAAAGCAAAAGGGCAGAAGGGTTTAAGGCTATAATTCATCTTCCATGTGTGTCATGGCCCCAGAAACAAGAAATTATGTGGAAAGCTGACAAGTGCCACCCTGCAGGACTGATTCTGGTGATCTGGACCCTGATGGCAAAGATGGCCTTTCTAAATGCTTTTCTGAGACTACTCCTTGGAAATGGCTTCTTCCTTTTTTTGTACAACCCTCCTGCTGCTCTCCACTACAGCATCATAAACCTTGCACTTGTGTAGCTGGCAGGTGTGACATTCAAGTGATAATCCAGATTATTTCCTTTGTTGTTTTCATTATTTCATAAGAAGGTTGCAACCTCTCCAGAGCTATGTCAAGAACAATTAAAAGGTCATTTATGGTATGTCAGCAATGTGAAATACCTGCATTCCTTGCCTGGCTTGGCCATACCTGTAAAACATCTGTGATGCAATTCCGAGGGCAGTGTATGGATCTGGCTGCCTGACGTTATGTTGCAGCAGGAGCCATCACAATGCTTGGATCATGACTCATGCAATGATACACAGTGCCAAGGCTTCCTAAACACATGTTTGAAGGAAGGTTCCTAAACTATCCTCAGGCAGTCAGTCTGATTTCCCCAAATGCCACGCAGCTCCCAGTGTGCTCAGAAGGGGCTGTGAAGTGCTCAGCAGGTTTGAATTAACATCGTGAGGATTTCCTGATGGAAATCAGCTCCAGCCTCTGCACACCGGCGCAGTGTCTGAAAGCACCACAGCCCCCACACAGCGACCAACTCGTGCTCAGTGCCCTGAGGCACCAACAAGGGCTGAATTTCCCGTGTCTGTGAACAGCAGCTCAGCTACAGCCCAGATGCCCCGAATTCCCTGAGCCCGAACTGTACGGCTGATCTGCGGATGCTCAGCAGATGTTTTCTGCAAATCCAGCAGCCCAGAGGGACTCCTGAGCTGATCTGATCTGCTGCAGAGCCAGCAGGGCTGCACAAATGGCTGAAATCTGACAGTTCCACCAGAAAACAGGATGGAAGGAAACCCAGGAAACCTGAGACACAAACGCAGCACCTTCCAGGAAGAGACTGAGGAAGTGACCTGCAGTCACAACTGCCCCAGCACATGGGAATGTGCCTAAATCCAAACCACAGCTATGGAAACGATGCAAAGTCCAGCTTCACAATGTGTCACAGCAGGTACTTCTGCTTGTCACTATGAAAACATTTCTTTCTGTGCTAAAAAGCAGATGTCACATCCAAAATATGAGCGTTCTGTTTGTTTTTCTAATCATTGATGGGAATAAATGCACTACTTAAAAAAACCTAAAAATTACTGCAGCTCAGTGCCTGGTACTTACGCCTGTACTCGGCTCCGAGTCTCAGCATCAGCCGGATGGGGAACACTTTAGCCCAGGGAGTCTCCCATTTCTGGATGAGGATGCCAAACAGGTACGGTGGGGTTGGGAGCACCAGGTCCTGCAGGGACTGATACGTTGCTGCAACGTACAAGAAGCCTCCGTGTTCTTTGCTTCCAAGGAAGCTCTGGCTGAAAAAAGAGTGTCCCAGGTTGCCAACAATGTTACCTATGGAAACAAAAAGGTCATTGCTTCGCTAGTTTGAGAGCTGTATCAAGAATGTCAGGAGTTTTTCAGAAGGGAAACCAAAAAATCCATATTAAACTCACTTTGCTTCCTGAAGCACTTCTGTGTACTAATCACACCTGAAACAACAACACAGACATCCAGCCTCTCCTGGGGAACAGGGAGGGATTTGCCTCAATCATTCCTGTGATCTGCCTGTTTCATAGAATCATAGAATGGCCTGGGTTGGAAGGGACCTTAAAGCTCATCTCATTCCAAGCCCCTGCCATTGGCAGGGGCACCTTCCACCAGACCAGGTTGCTCCAACCCCATCCAACCTGGCCTCGAACACTCCCAGGGATGTGGCACCCACAGCTTCTTTGGGCAATCTGTGCCAGGGAGAGCACAGGGTATCACAGGATAGCTCAGGCCGGTATTGCTGCCAAGGAAATGGTTCCTGCAACTTCCCCCTGGCACTACAAAAACACCCACAGAAAGCCTGTTTTCAGTATCTCACAGATACTCAAGGGGTTTCCACTGCAGAAGCTGCTGCTGACTGAACTAAACTTTTCTATTCAGCTGCAATTTAAGGAGGGTTGTGCACCTGGTCAAACAATTAATGCCCATTGGCTGTCCTTCCATTTAGGCAAACCACTGGGATGCCTGCTCAGACACGTACTGGAGATATGGGTCATTTCAAGAATTACACAAAAGAGTGTTTATTTCATTAGTACACTTAATGTAAAATGCAACTGAGAGACACAGGGGAGAAACACCACTAATTTTTATTCACATTTTTACTCTTTGATGCTCTTAATTTCCAAAAATGTTTACACTGGAATGGCTGACTGAGTCTGAATGTTGATTAGGCTATTATAGCATCCGACACAGCATTTAACGTTGAAGCAAAGAACCATGGTGTGATTCCTTTTATCAAATGACAACAACAGCGTGCAAATAATGTACAGAACAGCTGATCACAATTCTCCATAGGAAGATGTGAATATTAATAGCGCTGATTTGCTCTCAAAGAAAAACACGAGTCATTTCAGAGAGCATGGTGTGCTTGATCACACCACTCCTGAGGAATTGCATGGGACTGAGGTACTCATGCAGACCTCCTGGGCTCCTGCAGACTGCTAAGCAGATTTTCTGCTCTTTCCCCACCACCTCATAATGGAGTATATCTGAGCTCAAGGCAGTGACGTGCATGTCTCCAATGTGCACAATCACTGGAAAGTAACTGGAGCCTTTCCCCCTTTCACACACGAGACACACACAAACAAACATGAGGTTTTAAGAAGGTAAAAATGTGAGTCACAGAAGTGCAACTTTGACATGCCCCTGGCACAATCACCAGTGAGTATTGCTTCCTTCACCAGACCTTGGGCTGTCCAGCTTTAAACAGAGCTACTGCCAGGCCTCTAAACAAAAGGCTCCTTTCACACTCCAACTCACAAATATGCTCAGGGATTTCCTCATTATTCAAATTTGAAGGCACCTTAGTGGACTCTTTTCTTCTGTACCCACAAAGTGCTGCACAAACTAAGTTCTCAAGTTCTCTGCTAGAAGGTGAGGGGCTTTGGCAGCCCAGACATCCCATAGCAGGGTACAGGTCATTCAGAGCTTGTCACTGTCCTGGAAGCCAACCTCTGTTTTACAGACCCACATGACCCAGAGCTGACAGTATCACCCCAGAACTCCCAGAGTGGCTACAACTGAGACACTGAGTGGCTCAGCCGAGCATACTTGATGAAAAGTAGCTACTGGTCCACCTAACATGATTAACAGAGCCACATCCAGTGTTGTCAGCTGCTGAGAGTCACTGATCCTGCCCATGCCAAACGCACATCTGTCAGGGGTGCTGTGACACTGTTGCCTGCTCAGTGAATACACCAATGCTCCACCTTGGGCATCCTGCTAGTGCAAATCTATGTATCCACTGGTGCTCACAGGAGATTTGCACTTATCTAAAATAGCTGCTGGCACTCATTTGCTTTTGCAGTTCCCGCCTACCCTCACTAATCGCCTCTTCTTCATTTCTACTTCCTTTTCCCCTTCCCATCTGTTCCTACCCAAATAGAAGCTAAAGGCCTGATAGTAACATTCCTTGGTGAGGTTCTCGGTTCCAACATGACCATAACAATCCTTTCTACCCTTGAAGTGTCTGAGGGATGTGAACTGCCAGCCTGAATGGGATTCTGCACCTTTTCTGTGTGGAAGAGGCCAGGCAAAGTGCAGCCGTACAGCCCCATGCAGATCCCAGACGTGTGGCACTGCCCACTGCGATGACAAAGCAATCAGACATTTCCACTCGAGACTGGTGCCAAGTGCTGCAGCAGAAGGGGATGACTCCTTATTTTTTCCGTTTCAGGAGATGGAGCTCCAAAGCTCACATGCCTGGGATGCCTTAATAAGAATTTTTCAGCCAATGGAAACATGAAAAAAAACCCTTAGAGTGGAATCTGCAACTCAGCTGTTCAGCCCTTTCCTTCCATAAGCCACAGCACTATAAATGACTTCTTCTGACATGAGTAGCTTGCACAGTGCAAGCTCCAAGAGGTTACCACTGCTTTAAGAGGGCAAATTACTGGGATTAGGTAGTTGTGCTGCAATTTGTTATTTATAAGAGCATGCAAGAGCCTGGATGTGGACAGCATGGGAAGAATCAAAGTGTTTTCTCTTCTCTAGTGCCCTTTTCAATCAGCAAACCCAAGTCAAAAAGCCTCTTTGGGCCCCACAAACATTTCTGCACTGACCAGGGTTTGTCAGCCTTTCCTGCCACATCTCTGAAGGTGGTTCCAAGCCAAGGCCCCCCTGAGAAGCTGCTATTACATTGTCAAACCCAACCCACTGCACCATTACACATTTTAAGCACAGAACTGTGTTTCAGAAGCTTGTAGAGAAAGTGTAGGTGTCAGAAAAAGCTTTCAAAAATAGCTATCCTTCTCAAAAGCATGTAATTTAATTTAAAAAATATCACAACTTCCTTTCTAAAGAGGTAATCTCAGAGTGAGCAGAAAGGTGCCTTTCCTTTTATTAAGTTCCAGCACTTGACATCAGACAACTGACATTATTTAGGAAGTGCTTTAGGTGTGCATGATGCATCTAAAGTAGTTCTGCAGGAGGTCAATACTTACTCTCTTCTCAGTTATGCTGGGTTATCCTTGACTTTAAATCTTAAGCATCTCTACAAAGTCCTTTAAAAAAACCACGTTTTTCTCCACTGATATGATTTCCCTTCAACTGTGATCCATGCTGGTTTGAATTCTTCACTTAGTTATCTTCCTCTGATGGACAATGTACTTTACATAGTAGTTTGGCAATCCCTTCTGGACTCAGATAAAATAGTCTACACCAGGAAAGGTAAAAGGGAAAAAAAGAATCCTGCAGGTTTTTTATTGTCCTCAATATGTGGTAAAGCCAGGTAGGTGCTTTTACCAAAAATAGTAAGGTTAAATTCCTAATGTATCCTTCTATCTCTTGGTTAATGCCAGGTCATGAAGGTGGTATTGGCATCCAGTCTCAGGGAAGGCTTAGGGAAGTCAGCCCACATCTGTCCAGCCTCATTCCACCGTCACCAGGAACAGCCAAGAACTGCCAAGTACCAACACTGTGCCGGCATCCTGAAAACCCCAAGCATCCCAGTTCTGCAGCAAGAGATCCAAAGCAGTATTTACCCGTGAACAACCCTGCCACATGGATTTTCTTCAAGAGCAAATGAGCACATTTCCTTTGGAGAAGGAACACAAACCCAGTCCCTGTCACATCAAGAGTCACAAAGAGCCACAGAAGAGACAAGACCACGACTGTACCTTGACGGCACAACACATCTGTAGCAGATGCCAGCACTGAGAAAAAATCATGTGAAACTCCACATTCAAAGTTCTGACCATGCTGAGCATCTTTTTATTGAAACACATCAGCAAGTAATTCGGAAAGAACTTACTCCTGTTGGCAAAGGCCATAATGTTTCACTTACTATCAGTGAGTAGCTGCTGCCAGTATCCAAAACTTTTTCAGGCTAGTCTGTGGCAGTCCTCCAAACATGACTCACACACCTTATTTGATGTTTGATTTTGTATCCCTCCTTTCACATAACAGTAGCAGGGGTGTATTACTCACTCAGTTAACCTTTTCTCTGTTCAGAACATCTACATTTTGGGCCTTTTTATAGCTCTGTTCTGCATTAGTTACCACCATATTTAATTAAAACCAGGCTGGGTGAAAAATACACAAACTGTGTCTGGGATAGATCCACCCTCACACAGAATATCCCCAAACCCAGGGTGACCACAAAGCCATTTCATGCAGTTGCCAGATTTACATTTTCACTCCAGAAGTAACAGTAGCATTGATTGTATTCCACCAAAGAGCTGATGCACTAGGGCAGATCTGGCAGCGCTGTATTAACACATCCAACTGCCTCAAAGTACCCATTCAGAGGGACAGAAGTTCTCATTTTTCCATTCATTGTCAGGCTTATAGCCAACAGACAAGGATAATCATGGGATTACTACCACAACAGTACAACTACTACAGCCACAACAGAAATCATTAGCTTCCAATTTCAAAACAAGAGAAGCAACACAGTAGGGAGCTGGATGACAGAGGGGACAGAGGAAAACTAAAGTGATGAAAAGTGAGCAGCAACTAATACTTGCCTTAACTGACAACTTTAGTTTCTTATAATTCACATGCACACAACCTATAGCGAAAAATGCCATTTTTCCTTCAAAATCTCTCTGTTGTTCTACAGTTAGAAAGTCCTATACTCAGAGCACAGCTTAATGTTGGGGACTTCCCACAACAAAACTAATGAAGGCTCAGGGCGGTGCAGCCTTTTTATTTTTAAGAAAATGTTTTAAAAAGACAATTTTTACTAAAGGGAACAAATAAAAAACACCACAGAATTTATTTAAGTTTCCTGATGACATGACAAATGTAAGCCAATCCATTATGTAATGAAAAATGAAAAGGTGAGGCAGAGAGTTTTAAGTAGCCTCTAACTTCTAATAGGAATTCTCATTTGCTCTAAATGTCCATCATCTCATCCTAGGAAAGGTGCAGGACCTCTGAAATGAACAGCTTGGAATGAACAGCTCCATCTACAACAGCAGGAAAACTGCTAAACACTTCCAAGGGATTACAGAGACCAAACTGAAACCCTGTAGCATCCCATCCTGTCTCTCTGCCTGGATAAAGTTCAAAAAAGCCCGAGTTACAAATATGCTGATACATACTTCTCCCTCTCAAACAACCCATGCCTTGGAAAGAAAAAAGGATCAATATTGGGAGAGCATTCCAAAGTGCTATGGGAGCTCACCCAGGTGCCATGATCTACAAAACCTGGAGGCAATTCTATTGCAACTGAAGGTATCTACTTGTACTTTATGTCTGAAATACAACACAGAGCAAATCCTACCACAAGAAAACACAAAGTGGAATTCTTAAACAGTGACATTTGTGTTCTGATTAAGAATTGTACAATAGTAAGCAGCTCTTTGCACCAGTAGAATTGTAGAATATCAAATTACTACCACTACAGTACTAAAAGAAGAATTCCAAATACATTATGTAGGAGTTATAAATTATGTATTTCTGTAGTGTAATTATACAGAACTTCATAGCAATATACACACCAAGCTGGATTTCTATCTGCAATATACATATATATATATATATATATACTTATATACACATGCTTGCAATTTTTCATATCTATCTCTCTCTGAATAACATAATCAGAAGATAAAGAATGGCAAATGAATTGAGGTTTGGAAAGGTAGCTGTTTGCAGTGTACACAAGATCCATTATCACATGTGATAATAATACATTCTGAACCTGGCAACTTCTCTGAACAAGCTGACCTTTGTTGTATCAAGACATTTTAGGAAACAAAGATCATTATTTTATTAAACTACTGGATTCAGTCACTCCAAAGGCATTGCAAATTATAAGCAGAACCCTTTATAAAGGTATTTTCAGCACATAACCTTAATGTGATCCAATTTCATCTCTGGAAAACTAGCTTATTTTCCAATCAGTGGAACCAAACACTTGCATTTTTCCTTATGCAATGATTTGAATTCTAAAGTCTAACAACAGCTAGAAGTGGAAGCCTGTTTACTTAGCAAATGTAAAATGTGCAAAGGTTTACATAAAAATCTTGCAATTGAGGTATGAAAATTCAAAATTCAGGGATAATGTCTACAATGCCCTGCAATTCCAGGCACACACATACAGATATATTTGTATTACTTTATAATATAAATAGTATCCCCATAATGTGGCAACAGAGACAGGTACTGTGGGAATCAAACTTCTGAACTACCTAGTCTGGGGATATTGAACATAGTATCCACAAGAATTCTCAAAACTTTATTCCTGACTGGAAGATCTTTGGAGCAGCTCCCCAGCTTACCAGCAGCTCATTAATACCTTTGTTTGGTGAGATGATGATAACACTGGGTACTAGCAAACAATAAGAACTTATCTCCCTATCAGCTTCAATCCTTATTCTCTTTTTATACCCTTGTATACAAAACCAGCCGTTTGCTGTGACAGAAATGCACCTGAGCCAGTATGACCCAATCCAAACCACCTTTAACAGCGAGCACTCCTACCTGCTAAGGCATCCCGGTAAAGCTGCACAAAGTGGTTGAAGATATCCTTGGGCAAACACTTCTCATCAGGCAAACACTGCAGGAGGATGACGATCTCCGACTGCCCCACCGCGTGCATGCCTTTGGTAGTGAAACACCAGCACTTCCTGTTCACATCTGCACGGACAAAACAGGGCTCAGGAGAGCGGAATTTCAAAGCACAGCCCCAAATTTCACTGCAGGAAGACAGCTCTTGCAAGAGGCAGTTTTACAGCAAGTATTGTTGTGTTATCGGTCACACGGATAAAATTACATCCTAAATCTGCTACCGTGCAAGAAAAGTACGCCCAAGACAAAGGCAGCTCCATAATTCCCAGTTTACAGCTAAGGAAGAGCCAGAGCATTACAGCTCCCTGTGAGATCTTGGGAT
Organism: Chiroxiphia lanceolata; assembly: GCF_009829145.1. Taxonomy (NCBI): domain Eukaryota; kingdom Metazoa; phylum Chordata; class Aves; order Passeriformes; family Pipridae; genus Chiroxiphia; species Chiroxiphia lanceolata. Next base: position 8,526,009 of record NC_045645.1, on the reverse strand, counting down.
TAACAGCACAGAGCAGACTTTTAGCAGTTTCTGTATTCAAATTAAAGGACAGGATTGAAGTGTGAATGAAGGGGCCTGGGAAGAGGCCAGGCTGTTGGCTGTGCATACCATGATCCTGACAGCTACACCAGCTTCCAACAGTGATATCTCTCTTAGGATGGAGAGCTGAATGTCAGGTCTTTTCATGAGACCTCACTGTGCTGTTCTGCTTCACATGAATGTCAGTAAAGACACATGCTCTAAGCTTCACAGTTCATTTACTGAGAATTAAGTTATTTCAATAAAACCTCTATTATGTATTACATTTTTATACATATGTAAAACACTGTACTGCGATCTAAGAGATGCTGAAAGGCTTGTAAACATCTTAATTTATTAAGTTATAAAACACCCTGCCCTACCAAGCTGGACAGGAGACATAGCTCTCCAAAGCTGGAGGCTCTATTAGTCTAGTTTATATTTGCCACACAAAATGATCTGCACTGATGTCTAAATCACAGAAAAGAGCCTTTTGTCATTTAACTTCATATGGCTCAGTACAAACTTGTCAATGTGTACACATTTTCAGAGACTATCCTACCAAATAAAAATGCTGCTGTTCCTACTAATAATATATACAACATTTCCCCTCCCATAGACCAAACCTTATTTAATAATAAAAACTTACAATTTACTATTTTTACCATGGACAGCAAATTAGCATTTAAAACAAATACTAGAGGGTCAGGGCCACCATCCTCCAGCTGCTGCATGACAGAGATCTGAGAAGGTCTCTCTTCTACAGCATAGTCTGTGAAAGAAAAACACACAATGAAATCCTTAACTTACTGGTACAGACTCCACATTATAATCAGACAACCCCAATTCTGATGCTTTTTAGTCTTTTGACCTTTTAAATAAACACTTATTTAAGTATTGCTGGCTTGACTGATTGTTTCCTAGGCTGCTATTTTCAAACTTTAGTAGCACTTATGTAATAACCTCTGTATACCCTTTAGAAAGGTGCAGCTTGTTTCACAAATCATTATTTTTTGGTATCAACTGAAGGAAAAAATTGAAATCAAATTGGGAAATGTGTCACGGTGTCAACTGAAATCCCAAATGACAAAGAAGTTAAAATTGTTATTTATGGCACAGTAGAGCAGAAGGGCATCAATCCTGGACTACAAACACCAAACACCAACACATGGTCTATCCCTGTGTCAGGTGGCTCACACTTTCTGTGCATTACCTACAACAAAGGTAACAAAGAGGGGAACACTACATGAAACAGCATTTTTTATAATCATGGAAGGTCTGAAGCCAGTGTAAAATGGATCCCAACGTGAAACTCCAAAGATGTCTGTAGTGTGCTCTATGATTAGACTCAGATGATTAGCAAATTAAAATTTTTCATCCCTGTGATTATAATCTACTCAGCATTAAACTTTAACAAAAAACAGCTGCACTGACTAAAACAGATTTTGAAAGAAATGTATAACCTTCCCAGCTAAAATTATCTAGAAAGAAAGGTAATTTTGCTTTCCAATATGAAAAATTATTTTTCTATTTTTAATACAATTATAATATGGGAAGTAAAATACTGCTAAGAAAATTCAGTATGTGACAGCACAGGAAACAACAGCAACTAAGTATACAAAATACAATTTATGTGAGGGTATTTATATGAAAGCTGAAAAGCATATTGTAGTTTCACTCATTTTTTTGTGGAGGAGACTGAACAATCAGGCATCCATATGAACAGCTAACACAGGAGGGAACAGATTGTTTTGAAATTAAATGCTGCTCACATTTTGGTTCTGACACTATTCTGCAATAAAAGGTTACTTCCAGCTTAACATTAGAAATGCACAGTGTCAGCAAAATATTTAATAGGAATAAAAAAAAACAGAGATGAAAAAATAAGTTAATTCCAGGAATGTATTAAAGGATGTCATGAATCAGACTGTGGAAAGCAATTTCAGATAAACAAATACACATTTTTTTCATCTTTTAAAAATTAGTTTTTAATTTTCTTAAGCCTCCTCCATTTGGATATTCTGGGAGGGGACATCACAATGACTAAAAGCTTCACTGTGGGCCAGGATGTGCAATAGTGTTGTTGATACAGTGCTCAGGGATGCCTCAGACAGAGCTGATGTTCCAACAGCATTTCAGAGAAGGGAACATGAATATTCATAGGACTAATTAAAATCTATCTCTGTGTGAAACATTCCCCACAGTCCGATTAGTGAAGAAATTAGCACATATTTCTGGACTGAAGTTAATTCTTTTTGCTTTGTGTTTTATTTCTTACAGGAATTTCACTGCAAGGTGAGGTTCTTCCCAGAGGCTCACAGGGACCAATGGTGCAAATGAGCGTCCCAAAATTTACCCAGGAGTACTTAGTGAGAATTTCCTCAAATACTCAGCATATTGCCAGCATCTTATTTTTAAAACAAACACAGTAAGCATTAGGTTAATTGCAACTGGTAAGCATAAAAGCCAGCTGCCAAATGATACCCTCACCTCCTTTTACTCCAGTGGAGATGAGAATTGGAGGAAGCCCATCTTCAGGAATTAGATTCATTGCACTGCCAACAGGACTGCCAACCTGAGTTATATTTCCCGAGAATACAGAGGCATTATCAGTCTACAAGAAGGAAACAACAAGGAAGGACAACATTACAAAAGCAATAATGATAAAACTGGAAGAGCTGGCTGACTAGATTACTACAGATGTAGGTGAAGGAGTCTGTGTCTGCTGGAGAACCAGCAACACCAAGTAATTTGGCTCTTTAACAATAGATGATCATGTGATGACTCCTATATGTGAACTACTACTGAAAAGTCTGCTTAGACAGAGACTGCAGCTCCCTTCTTTATCTTCACAAAATCTGTATGTACCTATCAAAACTTTTTGTGGAGTCTCAAGTCCACTCACATGGGGTATGGTGGACTTCACATTGTTACACTATATCTGCACTTGCCTGCATACATCATTTTATGACAAGCAGAGCGTTCTTCTGATTCATGCTATGACACTTACTGTTTCAAACTCCTTACTGACCATGACACACCTCTTGGAAAACATGTATTACACAAATGTCCTTCACACACAGGCTGTACAGCCAAACACTTGGAAGCCACACAGACAACAAACACTGGTCAGTGCTCTGCCCCATAAAAGCTCATTTCAGTTCCAAACACACGGTCTTTTAAGCACTCTGCAAACATTAAAATAAGGAGGACACTTGCAGTACAACAAACTAAGACAAGCCTCAGCAGACTTCCTTGCTCATATACTGTTCATGGCCAAGGTAAGGAGGTATTTTGAGTGGTGAACAGCGTAAGGCTCCCTTACTTCTGCTGATAAAGAGTTGTTGGCCATGGGCTTTGATGGATCATGTGACACTGCCAAGGTTCCTGTGGAAGTTGTCCCAGCCACTGTCAGTTTTGCTGCATCAGCAACTTCTCCATTGGGTAATATCCCATCAGCAAACCAAACACGCCTTTGTTCTCTAGGCTGAGCCACTGGGGAGAATGTAAGAGAAACAGGATTTAAGATCTCACAGCAACATTAGCTGGAAAATTTTAGTACAGAAGTAGAAACGTGGACTTCAAGGGACTTAAGACATCACCTAGTGCATTCCCTATGGCAGCACCATGTATAAACACAACTGCTGAGAACAATTTACTTGTCCTTAAAGACCTGATGTCTCTGCTGACTGCAGGAATATCACAACTGCCATTAGCTAGAGTATTTGGAATGGATGAAGGGCAGATATTTTCCAAATTCTTGCTGCAGGTGAACTGAAAATAAAAAGAAGTCCTCTTACCTTCTGCTCCAGGATGCTTTAGAACTCCCACAGGTACCATGACAGTGGGAGGCGGAGAGCTCAGGGCGCCCGAGGCCTGAGCCTGCTGCAAAGGAGGGATAGTAGAACAGTATTCAGCAGGATTGTTAGGGTTAGGGCTCTGGCTTGAGGCACTCATCATGTTCTCCCAGGCTTGAGCTAAAGCAAACAGAGAACAGGAACCATGAACACAGAGGAAGGTGTCTAACAGTCCAAAACACTGGGTTAAGTTCCCAGCTGCAGTTGGTGTGGACCCTGCCACCTTCCCTTCATGTGAAAGCCCAGGAGACTGTAACTGAGGAAAAAAAACCATATCAGGAGGAGAAACAGCACTGCCCCTGTGCAATAAAACTATCAGTTCATACAGAAATATTTTCTGAAAATTATAACAATACACTTTTACTTGAGTGGTGCTTAGTTCCTCATGCTGCATTTTCTTTCTTCTTCAAAGATTCTACTGAAAACACTCAATGTATACATAAATATATACGTATATCAAACTGCATGGACAGACACACAGTCCTATCACAAATGTTTCATAACCCACAGAACACTTGAGCACATCTATCTTTTGTATATGATAGAAAGCATCTTGCATTTCTTTTTATATAGGGCACATCAGCACAGTTTATCCTTAACTGTAAAAAAACTCCTTATGCTCCTAATTTGGAAGGCTTGACTTGAGCCTTAATTCAATTGACCAAAGAATAACACATAAAACTTCTTTGCCAAAAATATCCATCACAGGGAAATCTCCAAACATCCAAAATAGTGACAGACTGTATCTCCACAGTACTACTGCTTTTTTCACTTGTAAGGAAAGCAGGGTACCAGAAAATTCAGATGTGTGCTTGCACCTTCAACCATATTAGTATGTTACAAATGAACACATTCTTCGAATCAGGCATAAATATCGTGCCACCTAAGGTCTCAGAGCATGTCCTTCTTTGGGTTCCTTGGACTATGAATTGTTAGAAAACCAAGGTGAAAATAAAAAGACCAAAAAAACCCAAACAGAACCCAACAGAACACAAATTCTCCTTCTTCCCCCCATCAACCTGCAAAACCAAGAGTGAAATGGTATTGAAATTCCATTTGAGAAAGCTAATTAAAGTGAAGCACTTTTTAAACAGCAATTCTGTGTCATTTAGAGTCCTGAAAGAAGAAAGTGTTAGAACTGCACAAAGTTACATCTCTAGGACTGTTTTATTAGAAAAGTCATAGCATGGTAACAGAACTTTTTTAAAGCCTTCTTTAAATCAAGCGAAGTGCCAAGTCAGCATAGGTACCAATTGAAAACAGAGTAACAATAGCACTGGAAACTGATGGAACACAGTCTGGCCATGGAAAAGTGCCAGAAAACACAGAACCCTCCCCCCTACACCCAGTGAAACACAAACCAGGTACTGAGCAACCAAATGAAACCAAGAATTGCTTTTAAAGGGCGATTCCCACCCCGGTTCCAAGACTGGGCAAATGTTAATGCTCACCTGCTGCATTGAGTGGGGCAAAACCCCCAAAACCTGTACTGACAAAAAAACTGCATGGAGCAGGAGGGCTTGGAGACCACGAGGCTACAGGTTAACTAACCAGTAACCCAGAGCATCCCCACAAGCCCTGCAGCAGGGACAGAAGAGAGGCAGCTGGGCCCAGCCCACTGGGGCAGGCAGCAGTCCCTGGAATGACCCAGGCAGGGGTGTCACTGCTCCCTGCCATCAATGTGCATCCGTCTTTTGCCAGGTGTATTTGTAATTCCCTGTTCTTGTACTCCTTGAAATGTGTTCATTTCTCCAGCTCAAAATTTAACATAACATTTTAGCACCCCTTCAACATCATTACTGGGACTCAGTTTTAATTTCTAGATATTACAACCTACAGTTCCCTGTCACCTTACTTATTTGGCCTACAGTAAAAAATTATTAATAATTAAAACCTACCACTGCACACTGATTAATTTTTAATATGTTTGAAACATTTAATATTTTTGGAATTTTTTTAAATGATTCCTGTTTAATAACAGAAACTGTCTACTAATTTCGAATTTTCATCTCAAGATGAAACACTCAGTTACTTTCAACCAAACCTGCATAAGACTGAACTTTTTTGGAGAAAAAATAAAGCCATGAGCTTCTAAGGTTAGTGTTTTAGTCTAGATGTTCAACAAATTAACAGATGTTTCTGAAAGCTGCAGACCAAATAATCCACTACCCAGTAAGAGGTAAAGATACTGTCAAAATTATCTTGTCTGAATGCTGACACAAACCAGAATTTTCCTAACTAATTTTTGGTTAAAATTACAGCAGCAATCTTTGACAAAAGTCTCCAAAGTTTAACTAATCATTTGCAGCAGAGGAGATTCTGTGAAAACTGTTCAGTAATTATCAGGATAGTTTGTTATCCTAACGGCTAAAAGTTTGCATTTAGAGCCTGAATTTGTCTGATTTCTTATTCTACCTATGACATGTTAGAGTGCACCTGTCAGACCTTCATCTACCACTGAATTAACTTCTGTCAGCAAGTCTCAGTTATCCAATATATATTTATACCTTGAGACCAAGCCACCCATTCACCTTCCCATTAATAAACCCAAGATGAAGTGCCTGGAATTTCTCACAAGGAGACAGGTTATCTCATGATTTAAACACTCACATGGGTCCTCTCTCAACCTCATCCAATTTTTCAGCCTTCTCAATTCAAACCATAAAACCTGAATGCTGACTCTTCCAGCAGCAGCTGTCTCAGTGTCATGGACATAAGTCAACTGGACAGATAATCACCCACCTACCCAGTGATATCTGCCAGCACAGGAAGGTCTGGAAATTCTCACAGGCCTCAGAGAGAAGAACACTCTGGTTTTGCCCATATTAACACCACAGCTCTACAGTGTTAATACAATTAAGGACAACATACAAAATACATTCCAGAGCCCTTTGGTTAAAAACAAACTGAGTCTTTCCTTACTCCAAGCAGAGGTAACAGAACTTTTTGTTTGTTCTACACGTCAACTTCAGAGCTACTGGTGACCTCTCTCCTGTGTCCCATGCTCACACCAGGCTTTCAGCCACAGCACCACCCTGGGTTTGACAGTGCCCAAAGCAACAATCCAAACTCAGCTGTCCACATTCGTGGACCCATTTTTAGACCAGTCTTCCCACTGCAGTACCACAGAGTTAAGGAGAAAGAAGAGCTGGATTAATTTGTGGATAAATACTACCTTCCCAATCTCCTATAGAGCATCATCTAGAGGAGGCACAACTGCATTACTCTCCTCTTTGGCATTCCAATTTCATAGGTTATCTACTCAGGCAGCAAAGGCCACAGAGTAGGCTTCTGAATTAAGAAAACAAAACAAAAAAAGCCCTAAATCACAGTTTTTAGAATCCTGGTAGAACATTCACAAACAAAAGCTTTCAAACTCACTGTAACCTTACCAGTTTTTGCCTTCTGTCAACCATATTTAGTTTAGAAATCTCCACTCTCCACAGGGATTCCACGCTGGCCTCCCAGGGGCCTTTTTGTTTGAGAATACTTACCCATACAAATAAAGTGTTTTGATTTTTTTTTTTTTAAATAGCATCACTGCAGCTCCACACAAAGCCAGTGAAGTGCCACATCTTGTATTCTCTTTCCACTTACCATTCATGAGCACTGAGTGGCAGATCACACACACTCTGGCTTCCTTTCGGTCCATGTACAGCAGTTTGCACTTCAGGCTGCAGCAGGCAGCACAAAACACCTGGAACCAAGGGAAAACAACTGAAGTGTGGTGCAAAAACAGGGAGAAACTGATGGATTTGGACAACAGAATATCTGCAGAATATAGAGGTAAATTATGGGTATTTTCCCACTAAAGCCACAGTGACCAATACTTGCCAACGTGCCTGTGCCACTAATCTTGATGCAGCAGTATTTTGTGGAAAACAGAAATTCACGTTGTCCTGAGACTGCACTGGGGTGTTTTTAAAATGTTTGGTGTAAATGACAATGGGTAATAAATACCCCCTACATTACAGTCCCTCACAGAATTAACTTCAGTCATAGAACACAAGTACTTTCTAGAATCAAATACATATCAATGCACAAGTTTTCCATATATATAAGACTGCTATGGCACAGGTTAATTCAAACAGATCATTTTTCTTTGCAGCAGCACAATTCATCTCTATAAGCAACTCTAATTGTTTTATCTCTTCATATATAACAAGTTGTTCCTCAGCTGAGACTTTGAACAGTGAAGTATCAAAATGTTTTAAGTGTTCAACATACAAACCAAGACATTTAAGGAAGCTGAATGACAGTATTGCAAGAAAATTTTGCTCCATCTATCTAAAAAAAAGCTCATATTGACATGGTTACAAACACTACAACTTCACAACACTGGAGAGAAGTCAGGAACTGCATTTTACACTGGCTGCTCAGGGGGCAGTGGATGCCCCAGGAGGACAATGTGCTGTGGAGATGCAGGTGCAGAGCTGGTGCTTCTCACCTGAACCAGCCCTAATAACTCTTCAGTCCTGGGCAGGGAACAGGCTTGAGGCTTCCTCCAGACAAGCAAAACCACAAAACATGAGCATGGCTCGTGCACCAAAACACACGCATGCAGAGATAATCCTACAGCAGCAACTGCATTCTTATAATCTTGCAGAACTGACAAGTCAGGTGCCCTAATGATTTCTTATTTGTTTGAAATAATAATATTTTCTTTATTTAAAAAGAAACTATTTCCTCAGGGTTATTGTTCAGGTGATGTGAAGATACTGATGAACATCCATTTCATGCAGAAAGGTGATGTCAAACCCAGGAAATCTAGAAACAGAAGCAGTTACCTAACAAATGACTTCACACAGCAAGAGAGAATTTCAAATTTTAATTATAGGTGGGTATTATCTCTGCAATCCACTGTGCATTACTATGATCTGTAATGCTTTCTAAATCAAATTACTCCATCACTTCAGCAAAATTATTTCTGTAATACAGACAAGAAACTACACAGAATTCTCATATATAAATATGTGTAAGCCTAATTAAATTTCAACCAAGTTAAAGATCACACCAAATTACAACTACTTTGCAGCCTGTTATTTGCAGTCTTTTAGTGGAAAATATTTAAAATAAGCAAATCTAAGTTCTGAGCTCACCATGAGCGCTGAAAATCCAATGTGAAGAAGGAGCTCACCCTGCCTAACTACAACCAATTTAAATGTTTCCTAATTATGTCAAGTGAAACATTTCAAAACCAAGATATGAGTAAGTATACACTGGCATTTCCATGCAAAAATAAAACCCACCTCTTCACATATGTAAAAACCTTTTTTAAAAAAAAAGCAAATGTACTTTGAAAACCTGATTTCTGCATTTACACCTTAACCCAATTTACAAGCATTCTAGGGAATATTAATAACAACATCACAGCATATTTTAGAGACATTTGACATCATTTCAGTTCTCTGGGCAAAACTGCCAGTCAAAAGTTCATTCAGTATTGAACATGGAAAAATCAATGTCTTCAACCATAAATGAAGGACCGACACAAATTAACATCTAATTTAGGACCCTTTATCAAACAACATGTTGTGCATTCAGCAAAGCTCCCAAATGTAATGATCTAAACATTAAAAGAGAAAATAGAAACAGTGACAGGACACCCCCTCTAAGGCTGCACCCTCTGTAAGGCTGCATCAGCCTTTAAGAGCAGTAATGCAGAGAACACAATCCACTGACAAGTCAGACTTGTTATTATAATCCTCAAGTCATTATCTCAGCATATCATGCTATAAAAAAATAACAGCAGTGTCAAAGCAGAATTTGATGTTACTAGGGTTTTCAGGTTCACTGGGAGTTGTTAAAGCATTAGTTGCTAGGGGAATTGGTGGGTCTTTTTATATTTTAGTGGGAAAATATAGTTTTGGTTGCCAGTAAAAAAGATTGCATACAAATTTTCTGGTTTTCCTATCAAGGATTATCATTTCATCTGACAACATAAAGTACATAAATATATATAATTTGTATATAAAATTATATATAAATACATATCATTTATGAATGTGTTCACACAAATTCTTCAGGTTCTTAATTCAAAATTTACTGTAAGTGTATTACTTCCTACCAATCCCATGAGGCTCATATCTTCCATTAACTTTGCAATTATTATCCTGAAATTAAAAATCGAGACAGACTTCCCAGGTGCCACTCAACTATTTTTAAATGCAATGTTCATTCCCAAATGAAACAGGTACATTCACCCCTACTATAGTAATCTGCCACAATGCTGAGAAAGCTTAAAAAGAATCTGCTGTGCTAAAGCTTGTGTTCAAAATATTGAGACCTGTGACTTCTCCTAGAAACAAATAATTGAAGAGTTGAAGACAATGCCTCCCCAGTTCTTTAGGGGAGACTCAGACACTTGAGAACAGGTATTTATTTCTCCAGCCACTGCAGCCACATCCATCAGAGCTTGCCTGTCAAAGCCTTTGGGCTCTCTCTGCCCAGAACCCTTAGAGGAATGAAGGATGTGAAGCAATTTGCAGTAAGTGCTAAGTATTATTTGACTTACACTGATTCTCAGCATTTATTAAGCAGTGCTTTCTGCCACATCTTTTGGCTGCACTTGTGCAAATTTGGCCCAGACAAACATTAGCTAACCAAGGCTTCTAAAAACAATCCATTCTGAGGATTATTCTAACACTGATACCACTATGTGACTTTTCACAGCTCAGAAACAGAGCAGAGGGACCTTTTCTTTTATCCATTCCCCACATGTAATCCAAAACAACACCGGTTGTTCTTCTCAAGGTTTGTCAGAATAATGTAAAAAAAAAAAAAAAGAAAAAGAAAAAACCCCACTCTGCTCTAGCATTGCAGTTTTTATCTATTTTTTATAGATATTTTCATTTTCTGCACATTCATTTGTGCATTCCAAGGTTTCATTACAGTCATTACAAAGAAGCAATTAAATCCAAGCAATGAACTTGTTTAAAACACAAAAATAATTAGAAAACATTACTGTAAATGAAAATTGAAGTCATATTTGTTAAACTCAAAAAAACCAAAACCAGAAGAACGGCCTAAATAACTGACAGTATAAGTTAATATATCAAAGCTAAAATGATGGACATTCTCCCTTACAGATTCTTCTTAACTGAAACGAGAAGAACAAGGAGGCCTCTACACAAAAGGCAGACATGTGCTTTATATGATGTTTATTGATCACCTGTGGTGACTGGCTCCACATCAGGACTTCACTGCAACCAACCTGCAACAGGATGGGCAGAACCACCTGGAAGTCCTGGACCAGTGCACAAGGAAAGTCTGCTTAGGTTTCAGAAGTGTCCTGGGAAAGACTGTTCAGCATATCTCAAAATCAAATTTGAAGAAAACCTGCTGGTGTTGCAGTGAGAGACGGAAGGCTGTGCATTCTGATTACACAGGGACAGAAGGGATACATACATATTCCATTACAGAGGAGCAAGCCTGGGCTTTCTGCTTCCAGAAACAGCTGGCATGAGGATTTGAGCTTTCCTCATAGATGTGCTCCTTTGAGGTCCTTTATTCACATCATTCTGCTTCCCTGCACTCTTCTGGTAGCAAAAATTATCACCCAGAGCAATCAGGAGGTCTTTCAATCAACTTCAGAAACCTTTGAGTAAGGCCTAAATGAACCAAAGCTATCTTTACTCTAGTTCTTACTTTTAGTATTTCTTTTTAAAATACTCATTAATACCTACTTGACAAGAATGTTAGTTTACTGCTTTTGAATCATCATTTTTTCCCTAACTTCTTACTTATGCCACTGACATGTATTTCAGTAAAAAGATATTTGGAAATACTTTACAAGTTAATCATTTACCATAAACTCATCACATAAGAATTTGTGTTTACATAGATGGCACCCAGATAAAAGTTTAAAAACCCCCTTGATACTAAAATATTTCTTACACAACAAAAAGTGATACAGAAATTATGTTTTAGTTGCCTTCATTACAAAATTTCTCACCATGTGCACACATATCTGGTTACAGATGATTTACTGGGTTTTTTCCAGGAGTGAATGTATGTTTCAAAACATGTAAATATTATTTTAAGAAGTGTAAGCAATATGAGAAAAGTTAGGAAAGAAGACTGAAAAGAACAAAGTTGATCAGCCATTCCAGCAGGAATGCCTGCAATTCAACAGCACACTTTCAGTCCAAAGCAGGATGCTTCAGTATCTTTAATGGGGTTATTGATGCAGTAATTTCTGTAAACTAGTTTCCTGCACTTTGCCATTTTATAAGAGTTCAACATAAACCCAATGATGATGATTATTGCAACCAATACACTGCTCATACAGGCTAATAACAATCAGTTTTTCTTTATTGGAACCCTAAATAGATCAGAGCTTAGAAACTCTTTTTTTCCCTTCACTCAAACATGGATTTTTAGGAAGAGATGTCACAAGTAACTATAGCCAGTGGCTTAGAAAGCCCTCTGATCTGATGTTGTGCAGTATCAGGAAAAAAACCCAACAGTGTTTTGAGCTACTCACAAAATCTGAACTTACCTTCCCACAAGCTCTGCAATGGTGCCTTCTTTTGGTGAATGTAAATCTGGCCTCACATTTCATACAGTTTGGTGCTTGAGAATCTGGAACCCACACTGGAGCCACCTCACCCAAAGTCGTAAAAGGTTTTCTGGTTGGAGCTCCAAACTGACCAGCTCTGAGATCATTATCTGGACTATCTGGGGCTACTGCAAGGCACGAACTATTAGAGACTCCAGATTCATACTCATCCAAATGTTCCCCATTAGTACCAGTACCAGAGGCATTTGAAGATGTTTCACCAGGAAACGTGTCTGCTGTATCCCCTAACTGTGTCTTACCAAAGACATTTTTGTTTTTACTATTACCTCCACAATTTGGGGGAATAAGATCATTTTGTAAGTGGTCCGACAATGGCTTCGGAATCTGCAGTTTCAGATTTGTAGGCTGTTTAGGTCTTGCACCACCAAAAGGAACACTGATATATTGCAGATTAGTCACTGGTTTTGGTGAAGTTTGCCCTTGCATGGATGAAACCTGACTGCAAAGATTATGTAAATAATTTTTCTTTATGTGGTCACCAGTGCTGTTTAAAATAAGACCACTCCCTTCTGTGGTCTCATTTCCTCTCTGTTCATAAACATTAGTGTAACATTCTGACTTGCTCTCCTCAATCTCCTTTTCCTCTGTTACCGAGTCTTCCTTGGAGGGTAAAGTCTTTGGAACATGAGCAACAACTGGGTTCTGCATTCCATAGGAATCACAACCATTAGACAGAGAGCTTGCTGCTGATGTAGCCATCACATCAGAGAGACTGGGCCCTTCAAGCTCGTCTATACCAGTCCCCTTTAAGTCTATGCCTGCCTCCATTGCCCCATCTCCACCTTCTTTGCTATTACCACATGCATCATCAGGCTGTTTGGTCTGCAAAAGTCTTTCATTCTCTCCTAGAGTTTGCTTATTGTTCATCTCATTCAACTTTGTCAGTTCCCAATTAGTCATCTCCTGAGATTCAGGGTAACATTCTGCCATGCCGAGCAATTTCGTTGTGCCGAGGTTTTTATCACATTCAATGACTTCGCTTTCAGTGGCACAAACATCCTCAGGGCCAAACTGCTCTGCAACACATTCCTTGTGATTGCCACTTCCAGCCACATTAGGCTGACAGGTTTCAGCGAGCCCAGACAGGCGAGACTGTAACTGCTGGGTTGTTTCCTGTTCTACAGTTAAGCTTCCATTACTGGAACCAGGAGAAGAGTTTTTAGCTTCTAGATCCGTTCTCTGAGGAATGGCTTTACTAGTAAAATTTTCAACTGATACACAGTTTTCTTGCATTTTAACAGTAGCATCAACTGGTGTCTGTAAGAGAGTCACTGCATTGATCCCTGCAGTTGTAGCTTCTGAAAACAGCGAATCCTTACTCATATTAAAATCATCCTTTAATCGAGAGGAGGGGCATGCGATGCTCAGGCTTTCAGATGAAGCATTAACCAAAGGACTTGCAGAGTCATCTTCAGTGCATGGCCTGTTTACTTGCTTTTCAGTATCTGTATCCTTTTCCGTGGATCCATTTACAGTAACACTCAACTGGTCACTCTGTCGGTTCTCATTATCCAGTGTAAAGCCAATAGTGTCCATTAGGGACTCACTGTTGTAATTTTCACAATCCAGCAAATCTCCACTCTGTAGTGTTCTGTCACAGTTGTGCATGACTGCCACCACTAGCACATTTTTCTCCTCTGGCAAGCAAGCTGTATTCCCACATTTCTTTTCCCCTGTTTCCACAGTGTGACACTGATCATCACGATTACTGTTTCTTTTAATCAACTGATCGTCTGCTGCTGCCTGATCATCAATCCACATGGCTGTGGTCTCTGGGCTTATGCTAAAATCCTTCCCATTAGCACAGTGATCCCCTCCTCCTGTTGGTGTAGTCGCTGAATGGGACAAGGAGAAAGCCTTTACTCTCTGCTGACATTCATTAGGAGTTGTAGCTTCATTCACGTTGGCCACGGTCGGGTTGAACGACAGGCGGCGAGAAGGCGGATCTAGGATCTGATTCCACTTTGCACCCAGCAGGGTAGGTGAGACAGCGGCATCTGGAAAAGGGTTTCAGTAAGAGAACTTACTGTCCTGCTGAAGCTACAGGTTCTATTAATTCTGTTGCATTAGAATGCCCCAAATATAAATGCAGAGGTGTTCAAATACGGGCACAATAATAAAACGCGTCTGCCATAACCAACATTTTTGGATCAACCATTAGCAGTGTAATTGCATAATGTTTCCGGAACTCAGGAATTCAGAGCTACATCAATTAGTATCAGGTTGAATTTGCAACTTTAAAGTACTGATTAATATACTTTAGACAACTAGAAGTGCCTAGAAAGACTCTCACCCCCATAAAATGTTCAACTTCCTTGACAGCACAGAATTAGCAATTAGACTAAGCAAAAAATTGAATGCTTCAAGGATAACTTTCATTATATGATTTATGTGATCTAATAAAACACTTCTGCAAAAGAAGCTTAAAATAAGTTTTGCCTGATTTGTTTAAAATAAATGATTTAAATATTGCTACTGAGATTAAGCTTCACAAAACCTTTCTTTAAAAGTGTACAGAACATTTGCTATTAAAAGAGTGAGAGATTTTACAAAAGTAAACAAGATTAATGGAAACAGAAGAGAATACTAAGAAACACTGAAGGCATACCATGCAAAATTAACAGATGTTTTTTGCAAGTTCTGAGATTAATTTGCAACTCAAAACTAAAAAGGGTGTCACAGATCTCTGCCTCTTCAATACTGCTCTCTGTAGAATACATCTGATGTGCATCTACAATCTTGTTCAAAATGACTCACCTTCATTTTGCTCAAATTCATCTAAAACCTTATCGAGGTTATATGCCTCTGCTTGGAAATAGTTCTCCATTTGTCAGGGAACGACCACCAGATCCTTGTCTGAACCTGCCAGAGAACAAATTACAATCAGATACTTAACCTTCAGTCAAGCAGTGTTCCACTACCCAGCATCCTGATTTAAGGGGAAAAGTCCTTTGGAAATCAAATTTTACATACGCTACATACATAAATCAAAAGTATTTTCCAGGAATAAAAATTATTTGTGTGCTTAAACTTGCTTGATTCAGATCAACAACCTCCCCAAACTTGCTCTGGATTTTATTACCTCCAGTCTCTCACATTAATGTGTCTGGCCATCAGAATCACCATAATGGTAAGAGCAAAACTGCTCTGACACCAGTCAGAAAAAGCCAGTCTAGAGAACCAGAAAGGCCAACCAACAATCTGAAGACCCGACTTTCAGTTCTGTGCTACCACCAATTAGCTCATGTGGCTTTGAACAAGTAGTTTAAACTCCCTGTGCTTCTGATTTTTTAATGTATACTAGTCTAGCAGTATTCTGTGTCACTCCTCAATTCCCAGAGATGCTTCAAAGATTCACAGTTGTAAAAGTTGGTAAGGGACTTAATGGGTGTTACTTGAATTGTGCTGGCTCTTAAAATGTCTGCTTTAATAATCCTTGTTTCCCTGAAAGGCAGGCACTGGAAATCTAGAAAAATGCACACAAGTAAATAGTGTCATCAAAACATCATGCTCTCAGGCTACAGAGGAAGATGACAAGGGAGAAATGAAAAAAAAAAAACAACAAAATAAAATCAAAAACTCAACCCTAAATCATTACATAACTTTCTATCTTTACACAATAAATAACATTTTGCCCTAACAGTAGGAATATGGACTTCTTTCTTCCAAAGCCTTGTAACAAGATGACATCCAGATTCAATTTTTCCAAACATTCACTACCAGCAAAGACATTTTCCCTGGGAAATGTGTGCCATAACCTATATACCACAGAGAGACCTTGATTTGATCTGTTCTCTGAACATCACCCAAAACAACCTTATTCTCTTCAGAGTTGGTTTTCACTGTTGTGAAATAAGGCAGTGGAGGGGGAGAGGGTGAGAACCTTGTTTTGCAGTATGGAGCAGTGTTAGACCCGACAGCTTAATTAAAAACCTGCTCTCTTACAGCACAGATACAACAGACACAACAAACAGCAGAGAAGTTTCCAGTTTAAAGCAATACTTCACCATCTCCACCAGAGCACCTGGATTTGAGGAAAACATCAACCACCTGTATTTGCATTACTACAGCATTGAATGTGGTTTTGTATTTGTTATGGGCAACAGCTATAATTAGGTTACTGGTACAAAGTTGTGCATCAAAATATCACAAAATGCAGACTTCAAGTTTTTATGGTTGACTTCAAATTTGATAGATGGTTGTTTCAAAGGGTGATCATGATACAACATAAATACATTGCTATTTAATATAATCAGACTAAACCATGTTATAATCAGATTAAATCACATTTTAAAGATATATACGAGTTAATTTTAAAGTAAACCAGTCTAATAGTAACTTAGAAATTGCAAAAAAGCATCAACAGAAAAAAGATCATTTTGCAAAAAAATTCAGAGATAAACCAGATTTGTCAGCTTACAAACTCCCAGATTTGTCCTCTGATCTGGGATTTTAGATAACTCCTGCAGGTAAAATAGATGCATGCCCATATCATTTACATGATGCACAGGAAAAGCTGGCCACCTTGATCACAGGCTGCATTTCAGAAGTCTCAAAAAGACTGTTTTGTACAAAATACCATATAATTTCACATCAATTTATAACGTATTTCATTTACATTATAATAACATTCCTGCCTAGCAAACAATTGATGAAGACATGAATAATTATTCCTAGGCAATGTCCTACCACTGAGGTCAGTGATATGAAGAGTATTTGTCAGTGAAGCACTGCAGGATTGAAAAACGTCACACAAAATTTTTGTGTTTGTGAGTTCCAGCTCAACAGAGAAAAGACCTTTTATATCACCATTGTTATTTCACTTACTGATGTACTAGGATATATGGAGAACCTTTTATTTTTAAACTCACAGTCACTAAGCTGACAGCCACACTAAATGAGATCTCATTGTCTGCACAAGGAGGTATTGCTCAGAAAAGGTCAGCTGCAAATCTTCAGGTCTAACATCTAAAATTATTATCATTATATTAAAGAACACAACAATCCCAGAAGCTTTTCTAGAAATTTCTGTCCAAGGGCAAAACACACTGCCAAAGCCACACAAGTCCTTAATGCCCTCTGTCTGACAGAAAAGGAGGACGAGTCCTTGTGTTCGAACAGATCCCAGCGACGTTTCCTGATTATACATTGTCAGCAACTCATTTTTTTGCCAGTTGAAGATCTAATGCTTCAGCTCTCCACAGCCAGCAACTCAAGATCAAAACACAAAATAAAATGCTCTAACACAGCATGCTGTAATAATTAGGTAGCTGTTTTCCCTGTGGTTTATAATTTAATTTTATTTTGAATATTTTTGTGAAATATCTAACATAAAGAAAAAGAAGCATATTCCTTTACAAGTCTTTTGAAACTTTTGACTGCAACCCACAGGTGCCACTATAAAGATTTCTGGATTATTCTAGTCCCAAAGTTCCTCTTAGTACAAAGGTTGGAATGACATTTTTAAAAGATCCTTAATAGTTGTATAAGTTGTACTCTTTAGTATTGCTCATCTATTCTAAGTCATAGCATGGAGAGAAGCTCAGGAGCAAACACACAACTCAAAGGGAGAATAAAACTAAGAGTAAATCAGGAAGAAATTTCAGCGGCAATTGTAGCTGCAAGCTGCTAAAAAGGAGACACTTCCTAAGTTAGTATATATTGGGATGAACAACATGAAGGAGAGGATATTGTGCCAGTGCAAGGAGGAGGAGACATAAACCCCCAATGAGTGAAAAGCATAAAATGGTTTTTCAAAAATACAGTCCTCCATGCAAAGATTTGGCAGAACAGACTAACTACAGGCAAAAAAAACCCATTAAATATTAAAGTTATATATTTTAACTGTGTGTACAAAAAAAGATTAATACAATGGTACCATCCACTGGTATAGTCAGTCCA
Source organism: Chiroxiphia lanceolata (assembly GCF_009829145.1). Taxonomy (NCBI): domain Eukaryota; kingdom Metazoa; phylum Chordata; class Aves; order Passeriformes; family Pipridae; genus Chiroxiphia; species Chiroxiphia lanceolata. The sequence goes on along the minus strand of NC_045645.1, from coordinate 8,507,652 downwards.
GAACCCAAGACCACTTGTTACCCATTGCAGAATTATCTTCTGTCTTCCAGGGCAAAAAGCAGATTAAAACATGCAGCCTGTCAGATTAGATTATTTTCAAGCTCCCGCTGGATCACAGATCATGCATAATTCAGAAACTCTGTGTTTTACTTATCAATTTCTTCATACAACAGCATGGGCTTATCACCACCTTCTTTCCTAAAACTTAAGTATTTATGTTTTATGAAGTTTACATGCTCTACTGTCCCCTGATGTCTAAGTACAAAGGTGCATGTCCCAGAATATCTGTGTCATATGTACACAGAATCACCACCCTCATCACCACTGCACTCAGACATAAGGCAAACTTCAGCTGAATAGTGGGGAGGGAAAGAGATAGAAATAAAGGACAGAAAAACCTTCCTTAAAGCTTTTTCTGAACAGGTTTGACCTTGGAGACTGCCTCTCAAGCCAGCTCAGATATCCCACATGCCAGCTCCTTCTTGGGGAATGAGCTGTACCAAGAGACTGGCCTTGTGTTGCACCTGCAAAGCAGCAAGACTCGGACTTGTTTTGGTCTCTGTGATAAGGAATTATGTAACCCATGATGTTCCACACTGCACATCCTAAATTACCCATGGGATTTTTTTACCACAGGAACTGACAGCCTTAAGCCTTTCAAATTGTCTTCAACAGTGGACAACCAGCACACAATTATATTAAAACTCTATAATAAAAATGCACCGAAGGAAATAATACCAACATACAACTATGAGCCTCACAGCAAAGGCCTAAAAATCAGAGAGTGTGTACAGAAGCGGAATAAAATCTCGGGATTTTCTATCATGCTGTCCTGTGGAATCTACTCTTGCAATATGAAACTGTGAACCTACATGTTTCAGTAATCTCTTACTAAACAAAATGCTCAAATAGTTTATTACAGTCCTCACCAACAGTATACATGAAAAGCTCCTAAGATGGAAGTCACAAGGGATATGATCAAACGGAAAACAAACATTGCTTTTTCTTCCTGATAAAAATCAGATACCCAGAAAATGTCATTTTCCCACAGCATGACCACATGGAACTACAGATCAACTGGGCAAACTAATTTATTAGGTCTGGTACTCCTGAAGACTTCCTTCAACCCCAAGAAACAATAGTTAAGTCCAAACATTGTTCCAGCTCCCTTTGGTGATCTGTGTATTACCTGCCCTTGCAGGGAAGCAGCCAAGCACCTTTGCTGTGAAGAACAGTTTGTTCAGAGTCCAGGAATAGCTGTATTTTTAACTGATGAGATCTGTCTACAGCACAGGCTGAGCAAGAAGACTTTGCTCACCTCTCCCAAACAAAATAAGACACAACCTTTGTGCTAAAACAAGGCAATTACTCTCAGTAAAAAACAAAATAACAAAATGTTAAAACTACTCCATCATCTTCTTATAAGAGATACATCCATAAATAAATTCTATTTACATAAACATATATCCATAAGAATACATAACCCCCCATGTATTTCAGGTACATAATGAAGCATTATATTCTAAAGCAGAATTTGCCTCTTACCTTTTTCTCTTACACATATGTCAGGAAACAAATGCCCCCGTGCCTCCTCATGGTGACTGCAGCACAACCAGCCAGCTCTGCTGAATCGGGGTGTTCTACTTGATCCTAGAAAGAAAATACAAACATGTATTTTATGATTGGTAATTCCACCACAAAACATGCTTTTTTCAACACATGTCTGCAGCCAGCACAGGCACATTTGCCAAATGCTGCAAGTTTCCAAGGATCTGGATTAGGTTTGCAGCTTTAAATTCAGGGATCTGTGCACTATGCCACTATTGCTCTACAATAGTCTGGTGAAAAATGTTGCTAATAAACCCCACATTGCTGCCTACCTACTATTATTCTTCACTTAACTGTAAATCCTCAGAGTAAGGCAGCAACTCCAACTGTCCTTGCATTCCTGATGACCTTGACTGTAACAATTTATAAACCAGACTCTGAAATTAATTATATTACACTACAATAGGCCTTCCAAAAATAAAGAGCTAGTAGCTTTGATACTCAACAAAAATTCACAGCCCTCTGAATTCTGTAAACTGTATTCATCAGCTTCCCATTGATTTTCTTAGAGTTAAACAACTGGTTTTTGTCTTCAAATTATTTCCCCTACAATCTTAGGCTCCCTTCATTTCCTAAAGGCTTCTTCTCACAAAAAACACAACAGCATCAACATTCACTATCAGGGAAGACCAAAAAAAAATGTCTTCAGAAGAAACTGTTTTGCTCTCCTAACTACAGCATTTCTGTAGGTCAGGTGCTCATTTTCACAGGCTGCATCTTAACAGTCAGCACAGCTCAAAAGTCCCACACAGCCATGGGCAGAGAAAACAGACTGAGCTTATAACAAAAAGTGCAACAAGGAGTAAGATAAGTTAAATGCATGTTTTAAGGTTTGCTGGTGCTGGCATTTTGACCTGTTAGGTAGTTGAAATATTTATTAGTGCTCTGATGAAGCTGCTGCACGGTAGAAAAAAAATCTTAAACCTCCAGTAAAATGAACAGAATTAAAAATAAAAAAAATCAGTTTTCCATGTATGAAAGCAATATTGAATGTTACACTACAATTTTCCCAGGGTTGTTTATTATTCTTTTCAGAAATAAGCTACAGTAATAATTCCAGGAAACTAATGAACTGAACAGTAACACTCTGAGTAGTACTGTTTCCAAACTCAGAATCTCACAGCTTTGGATGCCAACAGAACTCTTCCTGTATACAAGTACAATTTCTGATGCTATATATATACTTCCACCTCTATAAACTAGATAAATTTTGGATATTTGAGAAGTAGTAGATATTATCTTATTACAATGTTCTTCTACAGGCTTCCTATGCATGCAAAAATGGAGTGAAGGAAATTTAATTCCCCTGAAAGGCTTCAGAATAAGGTTTTTCAAAGGCCTGTCATGTAGTGTGGCAGTGGGGAAGGTTCTCTGTACCACCACCATGGCCTCTCCTCTCGTGGAGGAAAATGATTCAGTTTTCATGACCCCTTTGAAAAGACAGATCAATTAATGACAATTCTGCCTGGGATTTATGACAAGGCCTGTCAGCTGCATCCTGAACACTGGACACATTTCACACGAACCAGTCACACATTAACCACAAAGTTCAAGCTCCCCTGATCAGAAATGGATCAGACCTGGCAATCCCCAGCTGAACCTGTGCTGACACCAGCGCCCTGAGCCACCAAGCCTTCTAGGCAGTGATACTCAGGGCAACAGTGCAGCTTTATTATTCAATGTTTTCATTCTGCTCCGCTCTCCTTGTTCCATTCTTCCCAGGTAATGACTTTTTTGTCAGTAACCATTCGGCACAGAAGAACACAGATCTAATCAGTGGCTCCCAGTCTCCAAAGCAGGCTTGGAAGAGCTATTACCTGGAGGTCCTGGAGCTTTTTGTTTACAGTTCAACATTTACTCTCAGCAACCATTTTCCCTTCCAAAGATCAATGCAAAAATCAAAGCAAGCTTACAGATGTGAATGTAATATGTTTAAACAAAAAGTAATTAAAAAAAAAAAGTAAATTATGACGTATGGGTTTAATGAAAAAGCAAAACAAGTTGGCAACAGAGCCAAATTATTTTTTCAATAAGAATTTAATGTAAGAGAAGTATATTTAAATAAAAACCTGGGACAAAAAGAATAACTACAAATGAGTGTCAAGAATACTCACAACAACCTATAACCTCAGGTTTATTAGGTTTTTCATGAATCACACACACTGCTAAAAAAGGGGTTCCATCACACCTGAAAAAAAATACACACATTTCCACTTAAAATTTATGGGCCCACTGAGACATCATTGCAAAGGGAGGAGGCCCAGTATCTCTGCTGGCCCAGTTTGCTGCTTTAAGCAGTTGAGTGTCTTATCTATTCTGCTGGTGGTTGCTGAACATCTCTGTCTCCTGCCCTACAGTGGCATCACTCAGGTGCTGCTTTGGTTATACCCTCCATGTCTGATTTCCCTCAGGAACTCCAAGAAGGAGACTACCAATTACTGCAAAAGCAAAACAGAAATTGAAGAGAAATTTGACAAGCTGAGACGTGCACAGAATAAAGAAGTGATGAAGAAGAGAAGCAAAGAACTCCAGAAGTATAAAATTAGAAATATCTTCCACAAAAAAGGAATGTAAAAAATGTTTACAACATTAAATGGAAGTAATCTGAAGTAGCACAAATTGGAATAGCTTATAATAAATGGAAAGAGACTGAAAAAGAAGCAATTCTGATACTATGTTAAAATAATGCAGAAAATGCTCAAAGCTTGAAGAGATGCTAAAAAATGCTTCCATCTACTGGCAAAGGTCCAACTCCTAACTACACCAGAGATCCTCTATAATGTGCTACCAGAGAGAAGATGTCTTTGAGTAGGCAGGGAGACATTTGCAGCCATTTTAAGGCACTTTATTACAGTTAGATTAGTTGAACTAGGCATTATCTCCAATGCAAATCCACATTTCAATGCTGGTATCTTTACTTCATCCCTTGTCTACATCCTGAAATACCAGATGGGAGATTCAGAGACTCCGGACATGGACGTGCTCAGGGCCCAACTTTGCAGGAATAAAAACTGCAATAAGAAATCCCATAGCAGGGGGTTCCATCACCAGGAAATCAGAGTTCTTAAACAAGAGGGGAAACAGGACACACATCAGTTATACAACATAAATCACTTTATCTGATCAATTACTCTGGAAGCTACATCTTCACAAGCGGAAAAGTTGGGGGTTCTTCACTCAAGTGATGCAATTCTTGCAATAATGGCAATTTACCACACCCCCAACAATGTGGAGCTCTTTCTACCTAGTGTGTGCCAAATCAAAGGTTATTAAGTGTTATAGAGTGTTACAAAGAGTTTGTGACACAGCAGTACCAATATCTGTCACACACATGAAAATGCCTGCAATGGCAAGGACTTCAGATTAGGCCCCGAATGAAACATTTCAAAATGAAGTGTTCTATTAATAATCAAAGCAGCAGTCATGCAATGCAACCAGAGAAGAGAATGATAGTTTTCAAAATTCTAATTTATTAAAGGACACTCAGCAAATGACAACAGAATTTTTTAAAAACACGTGGTCTAAACCACAGCTCAGGATTAGAAAATCCCATCAAAACTCACCACAAATCCATTTCGTAAGAAACACTAACAGCAGCAGCAAGAGATAAAATGTAACAAATATAAACAAGATACAATTGTTGCCAATCCTTTCCCTGCACCAAAAGCTCCAGATGACCAAGTATCCTTCAGCTTTGCTTCCCGTAATTTGCTGATGTTCCTACTACCCAATGTAAATGCACCAAAGAGCAGACTGGGGCATGACAGGCTATTTCTGTGTAACACAACACTTTGTACCAGCTCACTACCCATGAATGCTGACAAAGATAAACTATTTCAATGTTGCATTGAATTGTCTTTTTTTCCAATCAACTGAGCAAACAGAGCTGGACAATGCCTAAAGCAGAACAGTCTCTCTAACGATTTCACTAATATTTACATCTTTTGCCTTGACTTTTCCCCATGCCATTTTAAAGCCATTATTTCACTTTTGTCTCTAGCCAAGTTTCCATAAGGAGACATTCACACATCCTGAGCAGCACTAAGGCCCTCAAAAGAGCAGCAACTTCAAGGAGGTGCTGCAGGAAACATCACAGTCAAAAGTAACAGGGGGACACAAAAACTCCAGCAGCATCCTCAACATTTGTGCTCCAGAAAGTAAAAGCAGCCCAACTGGAAAGGACACCTGCTTTACAGCACTTTACAGTAGAAAATAAATTCCATTTTCTACCCTTTTTACTGTTTCAAGGAGAAAGCAATTGATTTGTTTTCTTGACACAACCCCAGCCCTGCCAAGCAGCCTCAGCTGGGCCCTGAGCACCTGGAGACAGGAACCAAGTCCTGCTTATGTAACTGCTTGGGACTGCCTGGAACAGGGTCCATCCCTGCTCTTGGGAAGAACAAACAGATAGGTTTACACTGCAATTCTGCCTTCCACGCAAGTTTTTCCAGAGGAACACAGTTGGAAAAAAAAAGGAGAAAATTCTTTCCTGAGCTTACTCATATGCTCACAGAGGTTACTTCAAAATTTGGTTTATATATCTGAAGTTTCATAACACTTTGCTTCATACAACTCCCAAGTTTAAAATACTGTAAAACACAAAAAGCTAATGCATTAAACATAAATTTAATATGAAATCATGTTTCTTAATTTGTGCATGGATTCCATGTAATATCATCAATGTAACAAGGTACATTTTTTAAAAACATCAATCCATTTAACATACTGATCTGAAGCTGTTACTTAGCTTTTTTCAAATACAAACAAAACATACAGAATAAGTAGGTTTATGGGATGAATTTTTATGTTTCTATATTTGAGAAACAAGAGTTTGACTACAGTGTTTAACAGATTTGAAGAACAAAATTATTTAAAGCCACATGCTATGTATCTCAGAGTGGATCAGTCCTGTATTCTAATACTTTCTGAATTTTTCTTCTTTCTAATATAGGGTAGAAACAAGAATGAAACCCAAACAGACTCAACATTGTTTCAGATGTTCCTCAGATTTGTGCAATTAGGTCCCCTAGAATCAGTAATTAAAAGCCTCCCACTGCCAAGGAACTCGCCTTTTTATAAAGGGGCCGATACCTGTGGGTGCTGTGAGCAAAATCTCTATCTGATAATAAAACCAGAACTGTCAACACAACCAGAATGGGACAGATGAGAAGGACAATGGGCAAAAAGGGAAACTGCTTTGCTACCATTTACCAGCCCATCAATTCCAGTTGTACCCACTGGGGAGAGAAGCTGCCAGAAGTGACACAATTTATACCCTCAGCTGCTCTTTAGAGAAAGGACAAGCTGAACAGAAAAACACTCTGGAAGTCCACAGTCCCTTTCTACTGAAGCATCAGTCAGCTACTAAAGCCACCTTTATCAGCAGACTACAGTTTCCAACAGCACAGTGGTCATTTCTGCTCATCTGACAACAGAGTTCTAAAATCTTACACACATTTTAAAGAAATATCACAATTATAGACAACAAACAGTTACTATTTCTCAGATCCTATGTTATGTAGAGCTGGATTACCATGCATCCCTGAAAATAAGTTTTCAGAGATCTATGGGGTTTTGTCTCATACTCCCTTCAACCTGAAATTATCTGAAAGTAAGTAACTTTTAATTGCCACTTTGTGTTGACCCTTCTATTCATACTCTACCAAGCACATTATAAAACACTGTTGTCAGTGTAGCAAAGTTCACTCCCAGGCTTATGATCACGATCTCACATCACTGCTGATGTTCACAGTGTCTCAAGTCATCTGTAACTTGTAACTCACTCCATATAACTCAATAATCCATGGCAACACTGTGTACTGAAACTGCTACTTCTGAGCATCATTCCCATCTCTGCTGAGGTCCATTAACACGCTTTTACGAGTGCTGAAGGGACTGAGCACTAACCAACAGAAATGGTGAGTAACTTGCATTTAGGTTCACTGCAAAGCTTTTTTCTTTTCCCTGATATATTGTACCACTAGAGCAATCAGGACATTTACCTGAAATTTATGTTAGACTCAAGGAAGTTTCAGCTATAATACTAAGTGCCCATAATTCTGTATCATTGCTGGCAGTCACAGGAAATAAAGGCTTAACAGATTAAAATCAAAAACATTTGAAGGCATTTATTATTAATGAGTTATGAGTATTAACACAGTTATCAGAAATCTTACAGAGGTCTAGGAACACCAAATTCTCCTAAACTCAGATGCAACATTTCTCACATAGATCAAAACTGAGAAACCTCTGACTCTTTTGTCCACTGATACGGTGGTTGATTCTGCTCAGCCATGACTCCCTACCTCTTTACCCCTCTTAGACTGTGCCATACTCCTGTTTTCTTCATCTGTCTGTCTTCTTTTCCCCTCTCACATTCCCTCCTCATTCACTTCTTCCTGCACCTGTTTTCTTTCTTCCTGCCCATGCTTCCTTCTTCCACTGATTAAAAAAGAAGAGAAACCCCATGTGCTAATATTACTGTTCAGAGCCACTGGTGTGTTGTAAACATACCAGTTGTAAACAACCTTATTAACCACATCATATTATTCCTCATATCTAGGAACAGTGGGAGCAAAACCAATAGCAATGGTGATGCCTCCACTTTGCAAACAGAAATTAGTCTTTAGACCAAATGGATATCAAAAAGGGAAAAAAACCCCACGTGGCCAAAACAACAGCTGAATCCTAAGACATTGTTGTAACTGTCAACCTGCCTCCTGCCCATCCTCATCATTATTCACCATCATCATGGCTCCTTCACAAACTCATGTAAACCCTCAGCCTTTCAGCCTGTGAAATGCAATTTTTGACACATAATTCAACACACTATTCAACATCCAGGATCAGCACAGCTACCCACTTCCCTCAAGCATTTATGCTTGAAACCTCTAGTTAAGACATGTTTTGTTGAATACATAGGAGGCACAACTATATATTTCCCCACAGCAGAAGGTACAACAGCATTTAAAAGCCATCTGTACAGAATCAAGTTTAATAAGTAAACAAACAAACAAAAAAAAATAAAATACAGCCAAAAGGAGTACTGTAGGAAAAGAATAGGGGAATAAAACCACCACACATACAGGTCTCTATTGCCCATGAGTCTCAGAAGCAATTTCTAATTGCCAACCACAGCAAAACCCAGGTTCACTCTACAGGAGCATATAGAAAAAACAAAATCTATGTGCAAATTCCAGAGATAGGTTAAAATGCATTTTATGGGTGACTTGTTAAGTGAAACTAAGGTAAATACAATATAGAGGCTATTAAACCAGTACACCAATATAATTACTGGAAGCATAAAAGCACAAAGGCAGACTGGTGCTTAAGTAACAACCTTTTAAAGTTGCATTTATAAGAGTCAAGAAAGAACTGTGAAACACATGAAGTACATTGGGGTTTTATTCTACCTTCATCATTTATACAAAAACTCAGCATGAAATTACTACAATCAGTGCAATTTGATGTTTCAGCTAAGAGGTTGCTTCAATATATATGTTATTTAAAGTAATTTGCTAATAATACAACCTAAGAAGTGGGCCTTGCACATACTTTCAAGTTCCCCAAATAAGGGATCATTAAAATACTCATTTTGAATTAACCAATAGAGCACTCACAATGTACCTTTGTGACATGATGACAACCAATGTGCTCTGATAAACTATCAGTGTGACTGGCAAACAGAAACAGTAGCTGTGTACTGAAGTATAAACCCCTCAAAGGGTCTAAATGGGATACCTGTGCCTTTCTCTAAAAGCCCAAGTCTCAGGAACAAGCCACTTCCAACCTATAGCCTGTATTTCCAAGCTATAGCAGGTACTTCCACAGTATCACGGGAGAATGTGCTATTTCCAAAAGACTGTTAGATAAATGAAAAAAAAATTAATATACAAACAGGGAACTTTCCTCCTACATTATCTCAACTCATATTAAATGTTCATTTATCTGCATTACAGTGTAGATAGGGAATAAAAAATTACACTGACATTACTGGTTTGCTGGGTATATTTTAACCATGTAACTTTTGTTTCTCCTCCAGCCTACAAAGAGAACTCAGTGTTCACAGCCTCAGTAACACAAATAAGAGGACTTACACAGTGGTTAAGTGTTCAGATGCTATCACTTCTCAAGTGTTGCATCTTTAATCTCCTACAGAAATTAGGATTGTGGGATCATATTGTTCACTTACTATTCTCTATGCTCATATTTAAAATATATACATGTGTCATGAAAAATAGCATTTAAGTAAAGACAAATCCAAAGGACTGTCCTCTGAGGGAAAAGCAAGCTGCTATATGTATTTTAGCAGCAACCTGCTGGGCAATCAGTACCTACACAGCTCTGGAAAAAAACCCCAGAATTATGGTGTTATATGAGAAAGATGGGATTAAATGCAGAGGGGAAAGCAAGGGAAGAGATACTATGGGGCAAAAAGGATTTACATCTACAGGAAAACAAGATTCCTTCAGTCCACTGACGGTAGAAAAAATGCTTCCTAATAAAGTATCTCAAAGGCCTTGGATACATAAAACATAGGATATGATTTAGACTATAAACTTATTTAACTCATCTTCCAATTGGAAACAAAACAGTTCTCTCCATCTCCAGATTGTGTAAGAATTTCCCTGCTACTTACAAACTCTTTTACAAACTCTAAGGAATCACAAATGAAAAATAAGTCCCAGCCAGCAGAAATGAATCTGGACTTTAGATTCCCCAGTTTCACCTGGAGTGATGGGAGCTCCTTTATCCCTGGACCAGCACACTGCACCGGCTCAATCCAAGAACCACTGAACACTTCAGAGAAACAGCTGAACCAAACCCAGCTCTCCATCCTCAGTACTGCAGGATGTCAGGCAACATGCTCCTTGGACCTGTAATGTCCTCAAAAGGCAGGTAGGCATTATCCCTACTCAACAGCTGGTGGGAGTGTTGACACACAGGATACACTTTTCTCTCTCATATCATGCTCATTTAAGAAATCTCCATCACAGACACCCACCCCTCTTCTGTACAGACCACTGAGGCCCACCTGCCTTTGCTCCTCTAGCACACCTGCAGGAAAAGGTGTGCACCTCTTCAGCACTGCACTTCCCAACCTGGGACAGAAACATTTCGGTTAAATTGATATGCAAAGCTCAGAGCTGCAGAACTGATGAAGGAATACAAACTGAATTCTGCCAGGCACACTGGGCAGATGACAGGAGCAGGGATTACCTGTCACACCCCCTCCCCATCACAGAAGTCTCATCTCAGAGACAGAGGATGTGAGGCACACCCAGGTCACAATGAGGTCTGAGCACCACAGACCAGAGGAACCCACATCACCCCATATTTTACTATTTATGACACCGTTCTTCAACCTTGCTCTTAAAATCCAACCATTGAAAAAAAGGAGAAAGGGAAAAAAAAAATCAAAAGTTGTTGAAGAAGAAAAGGAAACAGATGAGAAAAGTTTCATTGATTAGGTTAAAAGAAATGTAAGAAAAGTACAACTAATAATAACCAAGAAACAAAACCCTCACAAATCTGAAAATATCTACAACTTTTATTGTAGTATCTTACAAACTTCCAATAATCTGACTGGCCAACTGATCAAGCAATAAATTTTATGCATATTCATATGATTTGCCAATTCTTGAATTTATAACAACTATATCCACTATAAATTCATAGTTTCATAGTTTCAAATGGCTTGGCCTTTATTTTAGTGTTCCTAAATCAATCTTCTAGATCTCACTTGGAGTGCAAACAGGTAAGTCAACATGTACACTGAGTTCAAAGCAGAGTTTTGACACAATAAAACTGAATGTGGAAAGAGAAAAGCTCCTCTAATAGTTGGTGTCATTCCAGATAAAGAAGCTATTCTGCGATTCAGAAAGCTCTTTGATCTTCTTCTTATACTGAACATTTACCAACTCCTTTTAACTGCATCAGACTACTTTTTGGGAAAATGTACCAGTGTATGTTCATCCACTGTTAATCTGTTATGAATTTGCTAATGTATTTCACCCATATTACTTCCATAAATAAAATTTTAAACTTACAGTAAAATACAAATGTTGTACTCAGAGCACGTTTGTAAAGTTTGAGTTCTATTATTTATAAAAAAGGCTTCAGTATCTCACAGAAGTAAACAAAACCTTTCCAATTACAGTATTTTTACAAATTGCATGAATGCAGAAGTAAAGCTGGTAAGTGCTACTGGGGCAGTTACAGCACTTCTGTAATTGACAGAGCTCACATGAATCTCTGATATAAGTACAGCCTAATTTCAATTTATCACCTGATAAGAAGTGACCTCTGGAATCTTTGTATGCTGGGAAGAGGGAAGGACAGGTTCCTCCCAGCTACCACTTCACTAACACCAAAAAGGCACTGAACTGAAGACATGCACTAAACATTTTACCTTTTTATGGAGGCCCACAACTGCTCTTTGGCAAAATTGAAGTGCAAGAAGTCAATAAGTGAAATTCACACTGAAACATTACAGTCATTATAGTCAGAATTTGGTATATAGTATTTGTTTTCCAGCTCTTACATGAACAAGGGATTTTTTTTCTCAACACAATGAAAGGCTGAAAACACAGCATCTTTGATCGTGCCTAATTCCTCTGTCACTAATGAAAAATAGCTGGGGAAGAGTCCTAAAATAGCTACCAAACTAAATTCTACAACACAGAAGTATTTTCAAACATAGATAATAGCAGAAACAAACAAACAAATACTTTCAGCTTTGTCTGTATTAGGCTTTAGTGCTTTTTGTAACTACTATGAATGTCAGTTCAGCTCCAGCCGGACCAAAAACCAGGGAGAGACTGGTGAAGATCCATTACTGCATTACTTTATATACAAAGCCATCCCCCAGACCAGGGCTCGGTAGCACTGTCTAAAGAACCAGTTGATGCCTCGAGCCTCCATTAGGGGACTTTCCACCTTTGTTACTATTTTGGAACCAAACCATAACAGAAATCCAACAGAAAAAATTTTTAGAAAAATCATTAACTGGCAATATCATTTCCAAATGTAAAGTCTGATTATACTTCATTAAGCAATCAATCTTTAAAAAAAAAAAAAAATCAAACTTCCTTGTTGATATCAAAAAGGGGAGAGGGAGAAGTATAGAATCAGAAGCAAAATCTATACAATTAGCATGGAATGCAATTCTTGACAGAAAAACCTGGAGGATCCTAGCAGAGCTTACTGGAAATTTTCTAGATCTTCAGAGTATTCCCTTAAACATCTGATACTACATTGACTCCACTGACTCATAGGTAGATGTGTAGCTTCAGTTGTCATCAAAACGTCAGAGATATAAGTAATAATTAACATGTATAGCAAATAAGACAAAGATATTGATATATACTCTCTGTATAATACAGAGACAGAATACAGAGGTACAGCCACTACCATTATCTGCAAACAATTCCATGTGAAAGTTAGTAATTGCTGCTTGACAATATAGAGATAAACAAAAAACCAATGCAAGTGGAAATCTGACACTGAAGTCCATGTTTTCATTTGCCCAATGTACACCGGGGACAAAATACGTGAAAAGTTTAATACAGTGACACCAAAACTTCAAAACACAGCATATGGTCCGACTGTCACACGCTGACATTTCCAAATTATCAAATTTTACATGGAAGCAAAACAACGGTAAAGTTTCCTGAAGTTCTCTCCTCACTGGCCTTCGTAACAAACACAACTCTCGCCTTAGTTTATGCTCAGACTGAAGATACCACACAAGTTATTCAGAGAGCACTCCAGCTCCACACTTCCAACCTGTAGATTCTCTGTGCTTCAGGGACTCCACACCTGTTTTTCACATAGCTTCTCACTTTTTTTTTTTTACCCTTTTTTTTCACTGTGACAGAACTATGCCTGTGCAAAAGTCAACTGACTGGACTTGCTTCTTTAAGGCACCTCTCACTTGAGCAGATCTGGATGAAAGAATAGGGAAGGAACAATTTACCCAGTGTTGTCACCCATAATTTCCTGGCCATACACTGTTCGTATTCAACCTATGTTTTTAAATTAATTAGATTTCTCTAGTCATGACCTTTATGGATTTCCTCTGCCAATCACGTTAAGCCTATTTGATGTTGTGGTTGAAGGGCTGTTATTTCTTGAAGAATAAATACCAATATTACACATCCCTGCTTATCCCTTCTAGTAGTACAACAGTAATATAATTACTGATGTAATAATCCAGTAATAATCCAGACTGGAATTTTTCACTGACAGAATATAAACTCAGTTTATAAGTATTTCTCGTATTCCACCTGTCTGCTATGGCAACCTGAATAGTAGCATTCCTAAATATCCCAAATTCTGCATGTGTGTGATACAAAAGGGAGCAAACATCATAAAACACATTCAGAAAACAAATACCTGTCACAGACAAAAGCACCGAGTGCGGTATTCCACCAATCCCAACGAAAAGGTCCTGGGGTCTGCAATGTCTTGCAATTTTCTCTAGAAACTAACCTTTAAAAGAGTGACAGAGTTTAACATCCTAAGTATGACACTCATACTCATTCCTTCCCACAAACACTAGCTGAGAAATACATTCATTAAGATTTAACTGAGCAACTTAAAATCTACAAATGTGCAACGTCTAAAAAGAATCTTCACAGCCAAATTTAAAAAAAGAAATTGTGCTGTCCTTTTGTTTCAAATAAGTGAAACCCAGTCAAACAAACATTAAGTAGGGAAGTACTTTAGTTATCTGTAAAAATAAAATAATTTACCTCTATAAAACAAATAATGATTATATATAAATTATATTTGTGTGCATTATGATAATGGTCATTTACTTTTATCACACTGATTTTTCAGTGTGCTAATCTTTTGATAACTATATATAGCCTGTTTTGCTCCAGTTAGTAGTCAAAAAAGTTGTATGAATATGTATGCTGAATTCTAATTTTCCTGAATTCTAATTCAAGTAGAAACTACTATGTCAATGAAGGATCCTTGATGTATCTTTTATAACTTCCCATCCATTTACATTAATTGATATAATTTTCCCAGTGTTGCAAGATATAGCCAACACTTAAAGCCAACACAGAAGTAAAAGTTGTTTCTATCACCTAAAACTCGATACTTCCAGTTACTTTCAGCCATTTACTCTTGACTATCTATTTCTTATTGATACAAAAAGCTTTGTAAACCTACAGTATCATTGTAGGGACACATTTCTCAATGCTTCACAGAAACAACTGCAGGGAAAACCAAACATGTCAGTTCACATTTCTGTCCATTTCAAAGTTCAAGTCTCCTAAAGAATCACAAATAGAACTATAAACAGGCCACCTTTCGATTTCTTCAGTCTCTCTAATCTCAATCACCTTAAAAAAATAAACAGCAGCCTTTATATAAAACTTTCAAAGCAACCTATGAATATACTGGTGC
This sequence comes from Chiroxiphia lanceolata, assembly GCF_009829145.1. Taxonomy (NCBI): domain Eukaryota; kingdom Metazoa; phylum Chordata; class Aves; order Passeriformes; family Pipridae; genus Chiroxiphia; species Chiroxiphia lanceolata. The sequence continues at coordinate 8,492,625 of NC_045645.1, read as the reverse complement.
CTCACAACAGTGTTCTGGAAAAGGTCACTGATTCACCAGCACAGGGACTGACTGTGCACTGAAACTATTGTCCCTCAACTGATTTTTGGTCAAGAAAGTCACTTTTATTTAGAAGATTCTCGTCTTAGTGCATCAAAAAGATTTTTCTGATCAACAAAACATTAATACACAAAAATCTATTTTTGGCCAACTTTTATCCAAAAGCAAAACTTCACTCTAATCCTTTACCATAATAACTTCCAGGTAATTTTTTATAGATAGCCTGTAGAGCCAAAAACCAGCAAGCTGCTTTCTGCTAAAGCTGGCACAGCTAGTGGACAGACTACAACAGACATTAAAAGCTTATCATTCTTTGGCCACGAGTTTTAATACTGCATCTTTGTTCAGTCTCTACCTTTGTTCCCTGAGACAACCACAGTCAGACTTTATGCCAAACTAAAAAAACTGTATTTCATCTCAGCCTTAGCCCCAGGCCTCAGATCCTGAAATGCGTGTCTTTGAAAGTGTTTAATCCCCGGCCTCATAACTGACTCAAAGCTAACACACAAAAACAACACCCACTATCAGGAGTCAGCACTGCAGTTTTGGGGTGGGTTTCTTCCTTTTTCACACACCAAGGGAGGCCCCATAAAGCAAAGAGAACCAATCAGTGTGTCAGAACATGGTAACTTGTACAGTGTGGATCGGGGCTTCAATTAGAGGAAAGCTTGTTTGAAATTTTAGACCTTTCTTCGGCTTCCATTTCAGATTCCCCAAACATCTGAAGAGATTTTTAATTTTGTCTCTCTTGGGTCAAGGAGACTGTTCTTCTCATTTTGCATCACATGCTGTAACTTTATAAAAAGCAGCACACTGCTGGGCTCAGGCAGTAACAAAGGATTGTGATGTTGTTTCAACCACTGAAGGTATATCTAAAATTTGGATTCGTTCCACACAATCCAAAATTACTTGCTAATAAAAGTTAATTACAATGTTTTCAAGCATTGTGTTGTCAGCTAAATGATGCCCAAAGAAAATATAAGCTTTTATTCAAGTAGAGCATCTTTTTTGTTGTTATTATTATTTTGCTTGTTTATACAGGGCTCCTTCTAGTTTTGGATTCAGCCTGGACCCAAAAATTGAGGGCAGTGTTTTTCAGAAATTCTAATCTGAGACAACCACGCTTAAATAAATAAGATTCACAGAATTCAGTTAACTTTTAATATCGGAACTGAATGAAAATATGTGTAAAAATTACACCCTCTGAAAAACCTCTGTCATAAAATAATAAGGAATATCTTGTCTATAAATAAACAAGACCGTTAACACGAAAATATAAAGTCTATCAATTTCCATCTGCTACTTGTTTCTCAGCCTGGTTAACGAGATAAAAACAATTCTTGAGCCACCCTCTGCCATAGGCACCTATTTAGCCGTAACATTTATAAGCAAGTAACCAGCCCACCTCTGCAAAAAGTCCGACATGCCAAGAGTGCCAGTTATTCTTAGAGTGAGACATGACCACAATTTCACGTAATTAGAGATGTTATAAAACGCATCCCGCCCGCTCTCCCCATCCCCCTTCACCACTACCACCATTGCAGGACTGACTTGTTACACATCGCGATGAGCAAGTAACATTCCCTGCCCGGGAGAGAGCGGAGATCAGGCCATAAAAAGGGCACGAGATGCAAACAGGGATCCTCCCCTCGCCGGGCCGGCGGCCGCGGCTGCCCGGGAACAGCCTCGCCCTGCCCCGCGCCGGCACACCGGGGTCCCGAGGGGAGCCAGAGCTCCTTCCCCATCCCCGGGATCGCCGGCGCGGGGAGAAAGGTGCCCCGAGCGAGCGGGTCGCCCGACCCGCGCGCCCGGGGACGGAGGGGGAACGGCGGGGAGGGGGCTCGGAGGAGCGGGGCGGCCGGGGAGGGCTGGGGGGCGACCGCTGCCTTCCCCTTGGCGGCGTGCGGGGGGCAAGGGCGGCGGGGCGAGGGGACACCCGGAGCCCCCCGGGCCCGCGGCGCTGTCGGCGACACGGCGGCTCCGCGGAGGCGCCGGAGCCCTCCCCGCCCGCGGGGCCTCGCTGCGGGCGGCAGGGGCCTGGGGAGCGGGGTACCCCGGCCTGCCGGGCCCGGGGGCGGCGGGCCGGGCGGCGCTCACTCACCTCGGGAGGCAGCAGGCGCCGCCGGGCGTGCATGGCGAGGGGGATCCCCCGGGTGCTGCCCCGGGAGCGCGGGGGGCCGGCGCGCCCTCGCCGCCGCCAGCCGGGCTCGCTCGCTGCCTCCGCGGCCAAGGCCGCCGCAGCGCCCGGCAGCAGCGCCCCCTGCCCGGCCCCGGCGGCAGCGCACGGCACTGCGGCACCGCCGGGGAGGCGGCGCGGAGCTGCCGCGCCCCCGCCCCGCGCCGCGGGGTCCGCGCCGGCACCGCCGCCCTCCCCGCGCGGGGTCCCGCCGAGCCCGCGGGACCCGCAGCCACCTAAACACACACACACAGACAGACAGACACAGGCAGACACGCAGGGCTGGGGGGCGGCACCGCCGGCAACCCGGCCGGGGGGCACCCACGCACCACACCGAGGGAGCTGCCCCGCGGGCGGCTGCAGCCGGGGTGTAATGTGACCGTACACGCCCCGGTCAGCAGCACTCGCGGCTGGGAGCCGTCCGCGTGTTATTTCGCCATTTCGCGTTGAGGACCTTCACCCTCGGAGAGGGACACCCTGAGGGGTGCGAGGCATGGGGCCATCCGCTCACAGGCACGTCCAGTCGTCAGCAAAGAGGCTTCCAGAAACTAAAAATAAACGAAAACACGCCACGCCAAACAACAACAAGCAAACACGCTCGTTCCTCACGCGAGCCGCGATGGCGAGCTGACAGGTTATGCCAAACCGTCACTGCGAGCCCGGAGCCTCGCCCGTTCTCTCCATGAGGAGGCGGCCGCCCATGCCGGGAGCGGGACACTTCCCCGCCTGGCTGCGGGCGCTCGGGAGCTCCAGGAAATGTCACTTCCCGCGCGTGTCTCGGTCCGACGGGCGCGGGGATTCACAGTGCTGGGTTGCCGTCCCGGACACATCGCGCCCTCGCCGTCCCTCGGCCGCCGGCAGCCTCACCCTTCCCGCAGGAGCGCTCAGAGCCTCAGCAATCCCTCACCCCTCGCCTTAGGACCCCCTTGCCTCAGAAACCCCTGTCCCTCTCATCTGGGACCCTCACCTCGGGAACGCCTCATCCCAGCTCCCTCTCAGGAGGGCTCGCTCCACGCCGGGGGAATGGGAAGGAGCCGCTGTCCCCTCACCTTCGGGCAGTACTGTGACCTTCCAGCTGCGGGGGGACCATGTCAACTCAAGAGGGAGGGAAAGGCGAGTGTGGTGGCTGCTAATGCAGTTGCACAGCCATTCCCTCTTCTCAGGCCTTCACACTTCCAGGCTATCACTTTCCAGCAGGTTGGGCTTCTCCATTAACTTCCCACGTATGTCAGGGAATACGGTGTAATGAGCCTCGGTGATAAAATCTAAGCCTCCTCGCTCCAAGAGCATCAGCCCATCCCGCTGGAAATGAAAGGGAAGCACTTAATGTTTATTCATTGATTCTGGTAGAACTATGTGCTTTTCAAGCAGAAAATGCAAGGTACTCCCAATCAACTGAATCATCAATCCATGGGCAAAGAGCTGAGAAGATAAAAAAATGCTCATCAATCATAGCTGGGAGTAGCATGTTAATGGAGATGGAATTTATTTTCTCCCATAAAGCATTCCCTGTTAACCCTAACTTGCTATCTCTTTAGCAATTAGTGGTGTCATGCTTGTGAAGCACAGATGAGGGCTTCAGATTGGTCCAATACACAATTACTATCCTCAAAAACAATTCTCATGAAACACCTCAGACTGCTAAACACACAATATGCCTGGTAAACAAAAAGGAAGTAAATTAAAGGGTGAGCGACATAACACACTGTACCCTCTGGCCAAATGTGTGCAAGCACGTAGATTTGCCATCTACAAACGTCTCACAGAGGCATATCACTGTCATAATTTTGTTCTACTTTAATCCCTCTGGATGCAACCATTCATTGGAATGTTTTCTCACCAAACACTGAGAGGTTTTTCCTGAAGGATATTATAACTGGCGGTTTTGCAAGAGTGCTGTCACATGAAAGCGTGCAAAACAGGAGTTAGGAGCAATGGGAAACATCTCTGTGAGTTAAGGTGATGGAACATGGTCTCATTCCCCATTGCTTCTGGGTATCTTGGGTGCCACATGACTTGTTCCTAATGAAGATGTATCTAGAGGAGCAGCAAACTCCACAACACCCACATTGCTGCTCCAGGCAGTTGTGGTTCCAGGCACCTGAGCTTAATGCAGGCAGATTGTCCATCCTGTGTTCTTGCTGTGCTCCCTCTGCAACTGTCCAAAGAGGAAACACTTCACTATGGATAGTGAGAAACACTATTCCAAACCAAATCAATAATTTTTATCCCAAGCCCCAGCAAAGCTGTAGGACACGGACCATGACCTTCTACTTGGCACATTCAGTGCTGGTGTCAGAGTTACAAATTCTCCAAGAAGTATCTTCAGCTCTTCCATGTCCCTGATCCTTTACAGCATCATCATAAGAAATCACGCCCAATAGTGTCCCACATGATAGCACAGACATTTGGTACTGAGTTTCCTACCACTTTTCCCAAGTATTTTGCCATCTTTCCACAGCTCTTTAGGAGAAGCTACCAAGGAAATGGCATAAAGAAGAGCATATAGAAAAGGATATTCCAATTTGCAAAAGGCAGGGATCTGGAAAACAGGTGAGAAGATCACAGTTACAAAGGTGAGGGGAAGCTCTGAGGTGCCCTGGTTGAAGGGAGCAGCAGAGAGTTACAGGCTCAATACAAAGGCATACACTGGGAGCTAGGAGTTCCAGGGAATTGATATGGGATTCAAAATGATCCAAGAGTAATCTTTGAACAACAGGGTTAAGGACAAATAAGAGGATTTTTTAACTACTTGGTGAAAGTTGCAGAAACTAGAAGGAAAAGGAAGCTTAATGAAGGCTTCACTCTCTTCCTAGGTGGAAAGAGTAGAATGTTTAACAACAGTGTAGGAAAGGCAGAAGAACTCAAGAACTATTTCTTGGGGAAGAGGCAGATGATATACAAATACCATGTGATGATGATGAAATACATTCCATTACAACAAGCACTGAGGAGGATGTTAAACAGAAGCTAATGAAGTTGGGCGTCAGCAGATCCAGGTAACTTGCATCCAGAAGTTTTAAAAGCACTGGCACAGAGTATCTTTAGACCATTAATGTTGATTTTCAGTAAATCTTGGAACACTGTTAAAGTTCCAGAGGACTGGATGAAATATTGTCCCAATATTTTAAAAGGGTAAACAAGGTGACCAGGGTAATTAGGACCTGTCAGACTGACAAGAATTCTCAGTAATATAATGGGACATTATCTACATTACTTGATTAAAAAATAATTAAAGAAGGAAACACAATAAATGCAAATTAATGTGGAAAATAAATCTTGCCAAAATAATTTGATTTTTTAATGGCATTACAAGTTTGGTTGATGAAGGTAAGTAGGTTTGCAAAATATTTGTTCTGGTAACTTGCAGCATTTTAATTAAGAAGTCAAAATGATACAGACTCATCACAGCACATATTAAACTGCTGAGACTCTACCTAACTGACAGTTACAAAGTGGGGAAATAAGAAGTCATCATCAAAGAATGTGTTTCTGGGTCCTCTGGCAATTAGTTCTATGCTGTATTGAATTGATATTAATGGCTCTAAGGAAATAAAATCATCATTTGCAAAGTTTGTAGGTGATGTAAGCAACAGGGATTCATAAATAACAAGACATGCTGTAAAGTAGCTGAGGCGGCTTGATAACAAGTAATATGCATTTCTGTACAGCCAAATTAAAAACATGCACCAAAGAATGAAGACAGTGATTATAGGATGAGAAAATTTGTGCTTTACAAGTTAATGCTCAAAAACCTGGAGAATCATCACATATAATCAGAAGAAAATAAGCAGGTGGTGTGGTGCTGTAGCCAACAGGCTAATGCAATCCTTGGGTTTATAAACAGAATAATGTAGAAAGATGTCTGTATTTATTTTTCTGGTACTAGTTCCAGTGCTCCTGAAGTCTGATATCCAAATTCCTTAATTCCTTAATAGAAGGGGGAAAAAAGATGGTTCAGAGAAGATGAATAAGAATGAATTAGATTGAAAGTGAAAATGTTCAATCTATTTCAGTGTCAAAAAAAAGGTGAAGGGGTCACTCAATCACAGGTTCTAAGTACTTCCAAAATTCAGTGACTGTATTCAGCTTCCCAGTGAAGTCTTCTACCAGGGAAGGTAATTAATCACGGAGACACTTTAGAAAGGGACAAGTTAGATTTCCCAGCACTGGAAATGTCAAAATCAGGTGACTGTAGCAACTAAATTTTAGCAGAAGCAGGAGTTCAGTGCTGTAAGTCTGCTCCCCATGAGACAGAGCTCTGTGAGCATAGCTGTGGATTCTGTTTGCTCGTCTATGCAGAACTCAATTTCCTTGGGCACTAAGAAGTAACAACCTGTCATCCCTTTCAGCATCATCTGACACAGCTCATGTGCTCCTCAGCACATGATGGGAGCAGCCGTGGGGATGGCAATGTTTACACTGGTTGAAGGGATGGGTGGACTTGTTCACAGAAGGCAAAGCCTTTGAAGCATATTGCATGCCAAGAGAACTTTTCTCACTCGGGAAGTCTGAGACATACATTGCTGGGAGCTGGGAGGTTACTCCTGACAAGTGTGACTGTATGATTATCCCGCTACTAAACTCTTCCTCTGGCATCTGCTTCTGGCCACTGTCACAGGCAGGATACTGATCTTGTGCCAAGCAGTCTCTCAGGTCCACACCAAAGCTGATCCATGCCTGATCTCGGAACAGTGGAGTGGGAATTTTAGCAGGAGCAGAGAATAGATGATTGATAACAGACATAGGCACAGGAGAGGGTAAGAACCAGGGGAGAGAAGAACTGGAACATTTAATATTAGAAGGTCAAAGATTGACTTGGGTAGGGAATTGTATATAAGGCTCTGGACCTCTCCAAAATCTGTCAGTGATGGAAACATTCAGGAGTTTCCCAGTCTGATCTGGTAACATCAAACAATTAGGAAACCTTGCAGCAAAATGTTCATTACTTTCCCGATGTGGTTCCTGACACAGGTGCTCAGTCTTCTACTGATATGTAAGATCTCAATTAGGAAAGGCCTCTGCTGTGAACCTAAAGGGTCCAAACCTCTTGGATGACTGAAGCTTTTATTAGCAGTTCCATGGAAGAAAATGTTTGCTTTTTTTCCTGTGCAGTTGCTAATGACTGCCTGCACACCACACCGACAGAAACAATACTGTAAGGATTCATTACTAACGCCATTGATGGGGAAGGGCTTGGTGATCATTTAACCAGCTTTTGTTGTAAAAAAACAACCCGTCCTTGATAACACCCTTAGAAAGGTGCGGTGATGAAGTTTGCAATGTCGTGGCTTTGCCCTCTAGTGGCTGAGAGACCAGCCCAGCTCCTGTGCAGTCTGTCTTAATACACCTTGATTACCTCATCAGCCTTGGATCTTTGATTTTTCTAAATTTTGTGCAGACTTCATCCATTACACTCAAGTCCTACCTGCATCAGAACAATGTGAATCAATAAAATCCTTGGCTTAATATCCTCAGAATCCTATATTAAGGTTAACTCAGTGAGTCATACGATAAAGCCACTAATACATGGGCACTTAATTAATCTATGATGCATTTTCCACCAGATAGGACTTATTCTTAGGAGTAAAAAAAAAAGATTGCATTGTAATCCTTTCCAGCAGTAATCTCAATAGGCTGTGCGTTTAAAAGGGGGCAACACTTCTTTACTGTCTGTGCTGGCTAAAAATTGAAATATCCATCACTTTTCTCTCCAATATTCCAGACACTGGCCTAGAGGCTCTAAGAGATCTGTGTCTGTATCTGTTTTAAACTTGTGTGAGAACTTGGGCAAGGGCTTTGGACTTCAATTACTTCTTGATTTTTTTCTTTTTCTCTCCCTCTGGCACGCATTTTAAATTATTAGCCCAAGCTTAATAAAGAAATAACACTTATTCCATTAAATTGTTTGCCTTCCTCTTCCCCTCCCTCCTTCCCGTATCTTTACGATCTCTTGGCCAGTTTCTGCCACAGATGAAAAAATGATGTCTCAAAGGAAATTTAGTTCTTACAAGTTTTGTGTCAATCCATGGCCAGACACAGAGGGGCCGAGCCAAAGCCAGTCCAACTCTGCTGGTACATACTGAGTGTGGCAGCAGCCACTTTGGTAATCAGTGTCTGCTCTGGCCTTGCAGAGGATGTGGAGGAAGCTGAGGTTGTTGTGGGAAGAGGGTTGTTGTGGACGTGGCAGGGCTGGGGTGAGTGCAAGGAAGGGATCAGAGGGTGGCACAAATCCATGGGCAAACAATGGCTATTTTTCCAATACTCATAGGACAACTTTTCAGGGGTTGTTATTTGGATTTGGTATTTGAGAATGAGATGTGATACTCAGGTAATTTGAAAGCCTCTGTGAAGCAATAAGGCCAAGTACAGGATTAAGTTAACAGGAAAACAATAAGCAATTGGATCATTTAATTCTTATAGTTTATTTTTTTATTCATCTGTGTTTGGAAGCCCTGGAAATGCTTAAGTACCTTTTTGATTACATTCCTGTTCTGGCCAGAAGATGGAAATGCCTTCAATGAATACCCATGGGGTTCAAGTATTTGTGAGAGTGTTCCAGATGAACATGTCTGTGCTCAGTAACAACAAACTCGCCAGGATTTGGAATCGGGAGAAACAGGTTCTTGTTCAACTCTTTGCTGACTTGCTGGGTGACATTTAACGCGTCTGATCCTCTCTCCTCCCTGTAGTAGAAGTAGTTATATTTACAGCATGAGTAAGAGTTCCATGAGACCTTAGGAAGGTCTGTGAAGCCACTTGGAGAGTCTCTCATGGGAAGTGTTATTATGTTGATTACATGAAAAGCTATCATTTGGAAGATATGAAATCATCACCTAAATATGTGCTTTCTGGTTCAAAGAAACAAAAGAACTTTGAGGTTCAAAAATGAATGGGAGTTTGAGACAGTAACTCCATCTACAGAACTTCATCTTCCTAAAATGCTGACAGACGTGTTTTTAGCATTTGAAGATGTAAAAGTAATTTACAAATAGTTGAAACCTTCTAGTTGCCTCGTGAGGATTAAGCAACATGCTCCACATCACTCAAAAAATGCCTTTCAGAGTTTGTACTGGAATTGTAGACCTCCTGATTTTGCATCCTATCTCATGTTTATTGGGATATCACTGGGCTGTGGTATTATTTAATTTCCTCAGTCATGTAAAACTCTTTCAAAGAGAATAGTACTCCAGGAATAATGTTGGCACTGTGCCAGAGGATGGTGGATTGAGAATTGTGACTCTCATTGTTTGGATAAAAGTCGTAATTTGTGCCAGTTTGTTCTAAAAAAATCTGCCTTAAGTATGATACATTGGTGAGGAGGGAGGGATCAGCACACCTCACAACTTCTAGAAGGAAGTTTCTAAGTTCTTGACAGCCCTTTCTAAAAAGCCATATGCACTTTTCCATACATCCCACCAACATATTCATGCTTCATGGCCCATAGGAAACACAATGGTGAAGAATGGGTGATTTTTAAACAGAGATTCTCCAAAACCAGACCGACTATGAGCCTACAAGGGAGCTTACAAGCTCATGAATAACAGACTCAGGCATTTGTGTGGGCTTCAGTGAACGTCCTCAGTGCTTGGTGCACTCACTCCTAGAGGCAAGACTTAGTCAATATGTTGGCTGGGGACAAACTGCATCAGACACAGCAGAAAGGAATTCCACCAGCAAACAGTAGCACAGAGGATGTTTTGTGGAGGATTTTTCAATGACTGTTTTTGTGAACAGAAATCCACTCCCTCGAATGTCAACACTTCAGATGCAAGGAAAATTCTAAGAACAAAGCAATTTTAAAGAAATCAAAACACTACAATTCAAACTTGACTCAATTTTAATTATACACAGTGCAAAATAAATCTACTGCTGAAAAATCAAATCAACATAGGTATTATTAAATAACCCATTATTATGAATGTTGAAGTGATATCTTTTGATGAAGTCTTTTGTTTCTTCCAACATAACTATATTCCATGACCAAAACAGCTGTCAGATTTTTTTACAGATTCAGTATTCAAATGAAATAAATCAGCTCATTGTTGTACTTAACTAATATAAATAGACACACAGTTTATAGGGAAGAACATCTAATCCTTTTAAAATCCTGTTTTAATCTGTGACATCTTGTAACAGTGAGTTCCATGAACTAATTGAGGTACTTCAAAAATATATTCTTTCATCAGATGTAAATGCTCTACTGCAGAATTTAACTTAATGCCCTTTTTTCTCATATAAGAACAATCTTCTTCTATATAATCCTTGATTCTGTTCATTTCCACTACGTTCCTTCTGATTCTTCTTTGTTCTGCAAAGATTGTGACATTTTCCATTTCTCTTTAATTACAAGTTTCTCTGCATCATGAATGCTGGAGCAGGGGAAGGCAGAGGATGAGGGACAGCTAGAGCAGTGAGGGCACACAATCTGCTTGAAGCTCCTAGTTTCTGGTTGAAGTAGGAAATACGTGTCAGAAAAAGTTTTCAGTCCAAGCGTAGAGTTGACAACATGTCTATGATCATGCAGTTACATACGTCCAGTCTGGTTGGTTTTGTTGTTTGAGGGGCTTTTTTTTGAGGATGTAAGACAACAAAAGTATAGACCTTCAACTATAGTATCTTTTTTTCTTTCAGTGCTTATGAGAAGGGTTTGATCTAATATGTATGAGTGTATTCTTTAAGTCTTTCTACATTCAAAGGGTTTTCTTTCAAAAGGAACTGAAACTTCCTTGAAAGGAAGTGATAGATGTCGTTGGCTCATTGTTATCTTAAGCATTTCCCGTCTTTGTTGTGCTGGAGATAAATGAATAGCTGCTATCCATAGACATACCTGACTCTCTAGCTCTGGTTAATGTTTTTTAGTAATTAAATCATTCAAGGCGTGATTGAGTCCAACTCCAACAAAAGGGATTTTATTCTTGAAGGAATCTGGCAGGTATCGCTTTTGCAGGCAAAACTGTTGCCTTATGGCTTGGCTTATCTGCTGCTGGCATCCTGGGCTTTTCCTCCCTACTCCTTCTTAGTGACAGTGGGCGCAGTGGGCATCAAAAACACCATCCTTTGTGCACAAAATACTTCAAGCTGCCTTTGGAAGGAGAGAGGCTCACGCACCTGTGCTGCAGATTGCAGGCACATCTTCCTTTCTCTTTAAATAATTCAAGAATTTGTTGCTCAGATTTAACCACACTTGAAAGAGGCAACTGGCCACTGCTGAGGGCAAGGAGAGGGAAGGAGGCACTCCAGTAGCTTTCAGCAGCAGGTGGCTGTCACTCAGACGTACACAAGTCTAAAATCCTTTGTAGGGTTATTTCTCCTCTCTCAGAACTGCCACAGGGAATACAGTGCCCACACCTCAGGGAAAAGGTGTGATGGGGGCAGGTTAAAAAACATGGGCTCCTGCTTTCTTTAGTTCTTTGAGCAGCAAACGGTTCACACACGCACACACAGAGGTTTAAGTACACCCCGAAGTATTCAAGGCATTAAGGAAAATCCAAAGCATCTTGTTCATTTCAATTACTTCTCCACCCACATTCTTCATTGAATTAAAGGATATCCTACACACTCTTTTGTTTCACTTATTCCCCAAAGATCGTTTCATCGCACACCAAGCAAAGATCTTCAGCATATTCATAGTAACGTCTCAGTCGTGGCATTCAGCATTCTGATGTTCCTGGCACAAGGGATGTTATTAAAGGATTGAAGAGATGAATAGATGGCAGATTTCCCCAGGGCAGCACATCAGAAAATGGACATCAAAAGAACCTGGCTCAAAATGTAGTGGGTATTACTGGCTCCTGGCAAATCCCATTAATTTCTGAACAGTAACACTGTCAGGCTGCGTTAGGGACATGTCTCTCCTGGAATACCTCCATAAAACTATGTTTGCTTACCCAGTAAAAGCACTCCCATTTCAATACCCGCCCCTCTAGCTGAAGACAGTATAATCTTCACTAGTCAAAAGTATTTTAGGCCAAATCCAAATCCAATCTTACTCAAATCATTAGCAGTATCTGAAGGCTCAGGCTCTGTAGCAATCAATATTACCTTTATTTTCTCCCGTCAGTTCTCATGAACCCATCTGGACTGTCCTGGAAACTCTGCAGATCTCTGAATGTGTGATTCGCTCCTACAGGATGTGTAGGTTGTCACATATTGCACCTCATCTTCGCAGACCCCATCAGGATGACAGGCCACAGTCTGGGACAGGAAATTTTTTAAATTTCTATTTCCTCTTTCACCAAGAATTGGTTGGAATTTATTGTCTTACAGCTATTTTGAACCATGAGCAACAATTCTTGAGTAGGCATTGAGGAAGGAGAAGGACATATACTGACATGATGTCACCACCTGAATTATTCTGCTGAGATATAAAAATAGTTTGAAAAGCAGCACGGCCAAAATTACTAAATCATTTAATTACACTCTACTTTCATGACAGGCCATCAGTTAATTAAGAGTGTCAAAATGCTGAATTGCCTCCAGCTTCTACATGCTTTGCAAATGACATGGAAGTCATCTTTTTAAATAGCAACAGCTTAACCGAAAATGGAAAACCTATAGTGAAAAATGAGGCAGTCAGCTGAGCTGACATGAAATTCCCCACACCATAAATTCACTAGGGAAGACAGTTATAACCCATTTAATTTACTCTCTGAAGATCATGTTCACATGACAATTTCTGTGTTCTGAAATTGGTATAATTTTGAAGTGTTATAGAACAGGAACCTTAAGTGCCTGTGGTTATTGCAGGCACACACAGGGCCTGGTTCCAGCACTGGCACCTTCCCTCCAGGTTGCTACAACACAGGCAACTGTGAAACAGGAAAAAGCTTAGAAAAAGGGTTTTTTCCTTCAGAAATAAGTCACCTTCACTGGTTCTCAAGTACCACATATGACACTAGAGAAAATTCTCTGTAGAGGGATTTATGTTTCAAGGAACTTGGAAAATGATGGAACTGGTTTACCCATTCATAATACCTGATACCAAATCCCTTATTCTGTTTATAGGACAGTCTTCTAAAATAAATGACTTTGTATAAATTATATAATAGTTTTATGTAAACTGTAGCACAGCAAAATAAGAAAAAAGTGGAAAGCAGACTGGATGGAAAACTCCTGCCTGAACCAAACACCAAAGGGTAAGAACAGTACCCAACTGCAGAAGGAAGACAAACATCTTGAAACTAAACCCCTCTCCCTCATTCTCCCTTCAGTAATGAGGTGGTCCTTTTATTGGACAGCCAGAAAGAAAAGTTCTGTTTAATTGGTGCGATTTTCCTTTTCCTCCAAGGTAAATGAGTGCTTCACACTGGAAAAAAACCCACCTGGTGAGCAAACATCTCCCTCTATAGTTTGCAAAAAGCTGAGCATCTAATAACGTCTCTTGGCCGAATGAGGGAGCCAAGCTAAAACTGAGCCAGAACTTTGTCTGGTATGGCAACATGGAAATGGATACCTCAGAGAGAGGGCTTGAATAGGAAGGACAAGGCTACAAGCAAGAAAGATGAAAATCTGGCAGAATTGTGGCAGGCTCGTGGCTCCATGGCTGTGGAAGTGTGCAGTGATTAATGAATTTGGGGTTGGGGAAGACAGATTGAATTTCAAGATAATGTACATGTGGGACAGAGGGGAGTTCATTAAGCCTGTAATTTATGCAGTAGGCAAAGGCTTCAAATGCTAGAAAGAATGAGCTTTCTAAGCTGAGTTCAAAGCACTCCCTACTACTAAAGACTTTGATTGAGAAAATATTTCAGCTTGGTAAAAATGTCATTTAGTGTAACAGGCCACAAAAATTAAAGCTGACCAGTAAACAAGGATGGTTCCCTTTGCCAGGATGACAAACATCTCAATGCAACTTTCACAAAATGGTGATTATGAAACAATTTTATGTCTGCTTCAAAGGGAATATGAATGGGATGGATTCTGTTGCCCATGTCCTCCTGCTGAGACACCACAGTTATTTCTGTAAGGAAGAAACCCTGACCCCTCTAAGTGGACTTCACTACCATTCATAATTAGTGAAAACCAGTTTCATTCATTACACAATCCCTGTGGAGGTTTAAGGGAAAGGGCTGTCTTTCGTTCTGTTTTTTTTTACAGAAAATAATGTAACAAGGAATTAGTATTGAGCAAGGCCTGCGGCACGATACATTGATGCAACACTAATGGCAACTGTGTTCTCCCCTTACCTTCAGTGTTTAACAGGCAGTCCCTGAGATCCAAGTATTAGCCCAGCAATGGCTGGAATGGCATTGGCTACACTCATTTCCCCTAATGGTAGAAAATATCCAATCAGTTGCAGCTGCACTGGCTTAGCAAATGCGTCACATACCAGCCTGTGCTATGTTCCTTATTCATGGAAACATACCTAAAATTCCCATTTGCCAAGTGTTGAAGATGGACTGGATGAGCCTGGGATCCCACAGACATTGGAATATGGCAGGAGGTTGGAACTACATGATCTTTAAGGTCCCTTCCAAACCATTATGGTTCTGCATTGAGTCAAAAAAACTGAATGAAAGAAGCAGTAACATCACCGGTGTTACGTAAAGATCTGGCTGAATAGTCACTCACTATTCTAGGCAGGTGTTCCTGCTGCCCCAGCAGTTCATTTTTCTTCCACTAATACATATGAGGGGGGAAAAACCCAACAACCCAACATACCAACCAACTAACAAAAAAAAATTCCACAAAACACACGCTCACCTCAATTGTGTCATTTATTGAGTCAGCAGTGATGGCAAACAGGGAATGGTTCGGACTTACCGCCACAGACAAACCCCACCACCACATCCCAGGAAGGTGCACATGGAGAGAATGGGGTCACAAGTACACACACTGCTCCTGCTTGTCCCAGGAACTCCATGGCTCTGCTTGACCCTTTCTGTTCTCCTGGCCATGTTTTGCCTTTGCAGCAGTGTGGCAACTCCCCGCTCGAGCAAAAGGACATCGCTTCACCAGGTGTAATTAGGCCTATAAAAAACCCACCCCAGGCTTTTATTTATGACTTGCTAAATCACAGGATTGAGATTTTGTGGAGTGCTGTGAGTCAGACACTTGGGAAGGCCTGACCAGGTCTTTCCTCAACATCTCAATGAGACATGTTTGTATGTTGTTCAGGTTTGTCCCTCAGTCAGCTGAATGCTCTGAGTTTGCTAAAAAAGCCTGGTACCTCATTTCAGCCAGCCAGAACCCTTGCAAACAATTTTGACTATGATGCAGAATTAAATAGGGCAGAATAAATAACAGTATGTACATCAGGAAGCTGCTTTCTTGGAGGAGAGGGAGAGAAACAAAAATGCTCTTTGGCATCTTTGAAATCTGCCCTTTATTTTGCTTTTACCAAACCAGAAAGAAATCCTGAGTATAAAACTTGCAAATGTTTCTGCTTTAACAGGATTACTTAACTATGGTAAGAACAACTGTTAAAGCTTGTTTTTATTGTACAAGTAGACAATGCATGTAATTCCTCCCACAGCAATTTTTCATGGGACTGCTTATGAGGGCAAGAGTAGTTGAGGACAAGTACTTAATCACCTCTCTCCTATCTTGGTTTATCTAAGTGTTAACATAAAAGGGTGAGAATTGAACCAAGGCACATCTCATACAAATTTTAACACAGATTAACGTCTCAGCAGAGGAACTAATAAAAAGAATTGCTCACCATATTTATTCAATGCAAGTGAATTCTTGTTCTAGTTCATTTGTTCTTTCCTGACAAATACTTGCCATCCTGAATCATAATGAACATGAGGGCCCAAGCAGTTTGAAAGTAGCAGCATACTGTGCTGTCAGTCCAAATTCAACAGTTCTGGTTCTCAGACAATACTCACAACAGCTATAGAGAAAGGAAGATGACAAAACAACCAGTCACAAAGCAGAGTGCACTTGGAATACATTCCTGAGGATGGTACTGTGAGCCATTGAGGAAATGTAGATATAAGTCACCTAAACCTTTTATTACAGCTTATTGCAAACTCAGGGAGTGCTTGTGCAGATTAAAAGCATTAAGAGTGCGTGCATTTTTCATGGAAAAGTTTCCATCAGTTAAGATGCTAATGATGTATGTCTGCTTGCAGCCAAAGAACAAGCAAGCTCGTTCCCCCAGTTCTCAGTGACCCAGACTGCATTATAAAAATAAAAATCCTCTATAATTTACAAAATCATCAGGGTAGAAAATGTATACCACAAGAAACAATAGCCAGATTATCCCTTCAAATTTGACTATAGCCTTTAAAAGAAAAAGAGTGGCTGGAATATTTTTATGGAAAACCCATTTCAAGGTTCTCAGGAGAACCGAGCTGGAAAAAATCACCATGTAATGGGATAAACTATTACAATTTCAGGGCTGTAAGTGGCCAACAAGATTTCTCAGTGCATGCTGCCAATAAAAGCAACCCTGCAACTCAAAGGGCAGGAGAAGAGTTAGAGGCAACAATATCTCTGTGTTCAAAAGTTAATAATTTACAACAACACAGAAATCAAGTGGCTGAGAGAAAGGTGATACAAAAAGACTAGAAAATGTAACACATTCCCTGTTTTTCAGAAGACCAACATCACTTTTGTTTCAAAATAGAAGCTCAGCAAATTAGTCAAATATCCAGCAGGAGATCATGAGAAAACCTGGTGTCTTTCAGTGGAGCTGAGGAAGCAGGCTGTGGGAAACCTAAGGGGAAGAAATCCTTATTCAAAGTAAAAATTATTTTAGGCCCTATTTGCTTTCCTTCAGAAACAGCAACATGCAAAAGTGTCACTAATTACAACTGTCCATCACACAGAGCAGAGCAGAGTCTCCAGCAATAGAGCAAGAGTTTCAAAATGAACAGAGCAGAAGCTTTAGTTGCATCATTATCCCTGGAGATTCTAACAATGCTGCAAGCAAGTTACAGCTATTTTCAATTCAACACCACGTACCAGAACCCATTTGAAATCAGATCTTGTCACAAAAGTGGAAATTCCTTATTAAAGATCTTAGTAAATAACTTAAAAAGTGATTTTCAATGAACAAGAACCTGCAGGATGAATCAAAACTTCAACAGCTTGCTGCAATAAATCAGTGTTCATCTAAACAGAGACATGCAAAATGGGCTCATGGGAAGGCTGTGGAGTAGAGGGATGGCTGGAGCAGAGGATGATAGGGCACACTGGGGTCACATGCTGCAGTTTATCAGCCCATGGTGCAGGCAGTGCCTGTGTCTCACAAGGCACAGTGAACTAGTCTGAGACCTTGTTTCACAATGTCAAGTTTAGAAACACGCTGCAAGTTTCAGTATCTGACCACATGGTCACCCAGGGCACCAATACAGCAAATCCTTCTCTTTCCCCAAACTCAGTAGGATCCTGGCAGCAGCAGCACAGGTTTGCCCCCAGTCTTGCCAAGCCAAGCCTCAGCAGCAGAGGCAGCAGCAGCAGCAGCAGGGCTGAAAGGCCAGTTCAGTGCAGCCTGGAGGCTGGTTACTGCTGCCCATCCCCACTGCCCAAACAGAGCCTGCAATCACTGCCCCTCACCCTTCATCTCACACAGACTGAACACTGCCTGGCAGGGGGTGAGCAAAGGACACAAGAGGGGCTCCAAAGCTACAGCTTCAGAGCAAGCTGGTCCAGCTGACCTCAGGCATCAGCTTGAAAAAGCAAAGGAAGTGGAAGACTGCCCCACTGGCAGCAGAGAAGCCAGAGATTAGTGAAAGCTTTTCAGGGAATTTCACTCTTGGTGTGCAAAGGCCTGGTAACCTGATGACAATCAGCTGAGGTTTTAAGTCCTCACTTACCTGTATCTGGTTACAATTTGCATCACTCAGAAACTCCCAGCTTCACACATGGCCTCAAAATGAGATCTGCTGTTCTCAAAATGGAATTTGTGCCACATTTCCCAATATCTGTGGAGAGCTGGTCTCAGCACTGGCTCTTCTTTATCAGCTAAGTTGCATTAAATATAATCTAAAAATATATTAAATATTTTCTAATATTACCTTTCGACATAAGCAGTTACTATAGCTGCCACAAGGATGGTGCAAGGGAGGGCAAGAGGTTGCATAACTCCTTTTATTCAGCTGGGATATGTGCACTGAAAGGTCAAAGGGCCTTGGAACGGGATTTTTTGTTTCAATGTTTGCCTCAGCATTAATACTTAATCAAAAATATCAAAACAGCTTCAAGAACTCAAATGAGCAGATAATCTCCTTTTACTTTAAGGAGGCAACTAATTTAGCTTAGCTACAAAAATCTACCTGTAAATGCAAAGTTCAAGGAAATGCCACCTAATATTTGAGGATCTATAAGACACCATTTGTCAAGAAAAAACAGTATCTGAGCAAGCTGTGGGTCTGTTGTGTAGTGAGAGGGTGTTCAAAGTACTGACAGGCCACTGAATACCGTGTGCTTATTATGTAGAAGTAGCTTTTTTATACCAATTGCACAGAGATGTAGCTCTCTTAAGAAACATCCAGTTTTGTGTTCAGTTATTTACAAAGTACACATAGGAAGCAGAGCAGTGCTGGAATAAAGGCAACCCAAGGCACTGGAAGATGTACAAGTGCTATTTCTTGCCCAACACAGATGGATGTGAATGAAAGCTTAATTCCCAATAACCCTGCTCTAGGAATCAACCCAAGCTTCCACCCAAACATACCAAGACAACTGATTTTAGAATTAGTCTCTTTGCTTGCTCCACTTGGCTACCTGAATTCTTGATTGACACTGCAGCCCTCATGTTTCTGAATAAATCCATGAAGTTCTTCAGTGTCTGCAAACCGGTCTTTGAAAGTGGAGGAATAAATAAAAAAACATTACTTGATGGGAAAGCAAACAGTTGAAGGTGAATAACCATTCTCTGCACTTCTGCTATCACTCCTGCAAAGCTGCTGTGGCTGCTGTTGTGATGTGCTTCTGTTCTGCATCACTTCATTTGCTCAAGTACAAAACATGGACCATTGAATTAGTGAAATCTGCATCTCCAAAATAAAGTCTGTTCACTTTGTTGAAGAAACCAGTATTGTCTTCAAGTAATAAAACCAAACTGATCTGAAGTGCCAGTAGAAGAATTCACTCACCTTCATGTAAGGAGCAGTTTGTTCAGTCCCTCTGTACATCCCTACTGTCTGGAGCAGCACAGTCTGATTCTAGGGAATGTTAGGAGGATCCTTCCTGGACATTCCTCAGGAGAGGCTTGAGTTCATCTCTTACATACAGTACAGCTTTACTGTGCTGCTAAAGCTTCCTCAGTTCCTTCCTGACACTGGTCAATCAACATACTGCTCAGTAATTAAATCAGCTCTAAGACCTCTGGAGCTCATCTTGTACACACCAAATCCAAAACATTACTTGTGAAGATCCTGGCAGAAGGGAGTGCATAGCAACTCCTTGTTCCCATGGGAAGCTGACAAATACGAGCAAGTTATCGACATATTTCAGTTTCAAGCCAAGCAAAGAACATTTTCATGTTCACTTTTGTGCGGGGAGTTTTTATTTACCAACACTCCCTGAAACTACTTTTAATAACCCTGCATTTCCATCAGCATGTACAAGCACTGTTTGTGTTATACCATGAATAAATACAAAGAAAAAAGAGTTTTTCCCACAACAGCCTTGATGGGCTACTTTTAATTAAAATCAGTTTAATGATTGATAAGCTCTAGTATTTCCAGCAGCAAATCGTAAGTGGTTGACTGTTTCCAGATACAGTGAAAAAACTGAATAGAACTACATAAGCTAGCATAGTTAGTTTACTGGTTGTCAACATAGGAAAAACTGAGGGTTTAACACATAAATTGTCATGACCAAGAGCAAAAACTAAGTGAGTATTTTGGAGGAATTAGAAAGTTCAGCTATATAAACTTATGGAATAATTGTTTCCAAGGCTTACTTTTAATCTCTCTCAAAATTACTTTTGACATACTTCCTACATCAGAAACCAATGAGCAGGAATTTTCAGTATCTGATTAGCATTTAGGAAGGGGATGTCCCATACATCATCTCAGTACAGTTGCTACTTTGAAAGGGTCTTTGCTCACGCCTCTCAAGCAAATGGAAGAACACTGCAAATACCTGTTGCTTTGTGTCCTTCCTTTACTCCTTGGGCTCGCAGAGGCAGCAGAAGGCAATTCCATGTTACTGGGCACACACAACATCTCCTTATAGACACAAATCATCTGCAGCTGATCAGCCATACAACAAACCAAAGGTTCATTCATCACCATAGGGAAAACAGGAGTGAGTATAGGGAGTGTGAAATCCTAAAGCCCTACCGGAATCCTCCCCAGTCCTGCATGTGTCTTCCTCAGTCACTGCCATAAGGAATGCAGCGCTGTTCCAAACAGCTGCTGCATCCACCTGCCCTTGGTGGGAGGAGCAGACAACACACAGGAGGAAGCATTTCCTCTTTTGTACTTTTATTTTGTAGTAAGATCCATGTAGTATATAAAATATAACAGGAGAAACAGAACGGAGCCTGTAAAACGAACTGAGGAGTTCAGAGGACAAACCACTACAGTTCTACTTCTGTGGTTTTACGAAGTCTCCAGAACTCATGGACTGTTTGCTTGGACTATTACAGTTCTCTAGCCTATGAGCCTACATCAAAAGCTGATATGTTCCAATTAAGCCATAGTTAAGTGACAGATGTAGAAAAAAACAAAACCAGAACGGCTTTCTTAAGCCACAGCTGCCCTTGAGAGAGGTTACAATGATGTCTAACTATACTGTAATGCACATTACATCAAGAACCTTGAAAGAGCCTCTGAAAAAACAGGTTCACATTAAGCATTTTAAAGAAAGGTCATAAATACTGCACTGTACCAACAGTACTTCCCAATGTCCTCCTCATGCCTGAGGAGCATTTGTGTTTTGTAAGAAGCTACTACATAGATGACACCAAACCTAGAGGTAGGTTATAGGCCAAGGTAACTTACAGGCAAAAAAAAAAATCCCTTTAGAGCTAATCACTGCACAAACTGCCCAGCAGGAAGCAAGGCAAAGTGTCAACAACTCTTTCCTCCCACTCTAGGCATTGTTCACACAGTGCATTTAATTCCTAGTGCCGTAAGAATGACAGTGGATCATCAGCTGCTAGTAAATGCAATCATGCCAAGAGAACAGCTTGAAGTTATTCAAGCAAAAACCTGTTACTGTGTAAAACTGGTGCACTGGACTGTTACCAACCAGACCTCCAAGCTTAGGAAGTGACCCAAGAGTAGAGAACCAAAATGTTTGGTTTTCTTTTGACTGGGAAATACTCCAGTAACCAACAGGAGAACACACTGCTAAGCCTACACGGAAAGAGTCAAATATCAGCTTGTATCAAAAGGTTAGAGACCAAAAAAAAAAAAAAAAAAAGAGTTGAAGAAGTTTCTGAGACCAGGTTTTAAAAAAGTTACTGTACCAAACAAGCTGCTGAAACAGCTCATCTTCGGTATCATTTGAGATCAACACAGGGTTGATAACAAATGTGTACACTGAGAAACATCTGCAAGTACAATAGTTAACAGCAAATTAACCCCAAGTGTTAATGGTGCAATGCCTTCAGGTCACAAAACGTGAACAAAACGTTCACCTTAACTACCTTCTGTGCGCTACCTGGTGGTACTCAAAAGCAGCAATGCTGAAGATTCGTTTTATTTCTACTTCCAGAGGAAAAGGGGAAATGGTTAAATAAGCGTTCTCCAATTTGTTCTCCACTATACGTACACCCACACACATACACACACCCCTCAAAATGCACTGACATTTCTTTTTTGACCAAAAGAGTAGATCCTGGGAG
Source organism: Chiroxiphia lanceolata (assembly GCF_009829145.1). Taxonomy (NCBI): domain Eukaryota; kingdom Metazoa; phylum Chordata; class Aves; order Passeriformes; family Pipridae; genus Chiroxiphia; species Chiroxiphia lanceolata. The sequence goes on along the minus strand of NC_045645.1, from coordinate 8,470,657 downwards.
TAAGTGCAAAATGCAAAATCAACTGACAGAAAATGCTGAACAAACAGCATCATAAAAATACAAAATATTTATATTACTGAACTATTAACAGATGATGTTCTCTGTTTCTTTAAACTTTGGAACCACATAGCTGATTTCTTAAATCTAGTCCATGCCAGCTTCCAGAACTATTAATGTTTTAGTTAGCTTCATTCTTTGATGCTTCATCAAAATTTTCTACGAGATCTGAAAAAGATGAAGATATTTAATACAGTAATGCCCAATAAGGTTACCTTTAATGAAAATGCATACATTATAGGAGAGGTTAAGTAGTACTTAACTACACTCAGGGAAATCATTTTCTTATGGGCAGATTTCAAAAGGCTTTAGAAAATATCGTTTGTTTGGACATACACAAAGAACTAGAAACACAGGAACGCTCAGACAGTGAAAATTCTAATATTGAGTGATTAAGATCTGATTTTCAAAGGTGCTCTATTAGCTGTAGTTGGGTTTCAAGCATCTGCATCCTTTAAAGAATGCCTGAAGTTTTAGAGAATTGAATTTTATGCAAGGTCACAAAGAAATAAGGCAGTGCCAAAGCATGAGGATTTGAACCTCTGATCCACAAGTGTGTTGTTTTAGCTAACACACCATACTGACGGATACAGCAGAATGTGGTGATTAATAAGACAGTTATTCACTGTCATATTAAGAACTTACCATATTTTTTTTACTTTCAGATACTGACATAAGCTTTTTTTCTTCTACTACAGAAATAAAACTCCCCACTCTAGTCTCTGATTTGAAAACAACCTGACAACTATACCAGTTGTGTCATTTTGCAGCCCTCAAACCCTGTTTGGATATTCAGATACCTGCTCAATCTCACTGAAGGTATTTTAACCTAGTTTCACTTAATAATTAGGATGTTTGCACAAAGTAAACCCTTTTTCAGAAGCTGGACTTCAAAGCCATGTTTTAATGCTGCCCTATATATGAAGCCTCCCCTAGCAAGTGAGGAGTATAATCATACCAAGAGCTAAATATTTCAGTGTATGAATCAAAATATTTATACATTAAATGGACATAAAAATGTGTATGTGCCTACCTGGGACATCATCATCTTCTTCATCAATATCTTCAGATTTTGGTGCTTTACTATCCAACACTGTAAAAAGAAACTTGGTGCTGAGTTCTCATGATACAGAATTAGGGACACTCACATGACACAATAAAAGCCACACAGGTGAAAAAAGAAAGCATTTCCCCAATAGTGAAAAGCACACAAATGACCAGGTATTGACAGTTAACAGCATGACCAAAAGGCCTACATGTGGACATTATTATACCAAAGTATTGGCAGGGCCATTTTAAAATGCTATGGGGTAATTCATGCAGAGCTTGCAAAAGATCAACTGATATAGAAAACCCCCAGTGTGACTAAATCTAACTGGTGTCATGTGTTTCAATGCAACAACAATGTGGTACCAATCAGTGACCAACATATCACATGATTCAATTACCAAGGGGCCACAACTGTAGGAAAAAGTATTTCCATATCAGCTGTCCTGCATTAAACCTACTCTGTCAGTCACAGATTGTGCTCCAAGTAACCTAGAGAAATGAAAGAACTAGAAAAATAAAGTACTTTTTCCTCACTGTACTATCCAAAGAAAGCACAGCATCCATTGGTACTGAGGTTGCATCAAATGAAATACGCTTATGATTATCCACCCCTCTGGATTTTAAAAGGTATTTTACTTATTAATAAAGAAAAAGAAACCCTCTACTTTCACTTAAACTCTGAACATGAAACGTGGAAGAAGTTGAAACTCGTTTAGAAAGAATAACTATTTGCTGAAAACATTAGAACAGGTGATGTATATTCCAGTTCCAAATACAGACAACTGCGACATGTCCAACTACAGTCATCTTAATGGCCAGAACAGTCTCAACTGGAATTGTCCCTAATCTTCATTTCTGAACTGTAAAATTACAGTAATAATTATGGCGCATATACACACACCCTCATGCTCCCAAGGTTTTAAAATAAATAGAAAAATCAAGAATCACAGTCAAAACTGTGATTTGATTTTTTTAATTTTCAATCAAAACTCTCATTTTTAATTAGATTTCTTAAGTCTTGGTTGAATTCCAAAGGGAATTGAGGAGTAGGAGAACATATTCCTTATTCTATAATCAAACAGAAATATTTTTTGTAGGAACAAAGAAAACAGAGTCGATTCCCTGACAAAAAGAACCAGCTGAGTTTTTCCAAGTAAAAACGTGAACTTGCTTTCCTAAGTAGTCTCCCATACATAGTTGTACACCTGCAATAACAGCATGCCAGACTTACCTATTTTAATTTTTTTAAATCAGGACATGCCTATATAATCTTGAATCAACAAGAAAAGTTTTTCCCTCACCCTACACTTCCTCAACAGTGGCAAATAAAAAGTAATCAAGGGTGTGTGCACTTTTCTTTAAGTCACATAGTGTTGCTAAATTTGGGTTAAAACTTTTAAGCACTTCATATGTTCTTTAAATCAGCTATGAAAGACTCCAAAAGACCTACCTTGTCTTGGGAATTGTTCAGCTAACTTCCTGAGACTTGTTAAGCTGTCAGCACCAAGCTGGCTTAAGATGCCCGGAAGCATTTCTGTGATCGGTTTAGCCTCTGCATGACCAGTAATTGCAAAAGTGTTGGCAGACAGGGAAGCTTGAACCTTGGGGTTGTTGAAGTGAATAACTGTTCCATCGTCTTTTATCATGTTCACCTGTTTAAATATAGTAATAACATTTACCAAAGTGTTGCAGCATCTGGTTGAATGAGCGTGATCATTAAAATCCAGATTTAAAGTATTAAAATATAAAAAATTACAAAGCTACCACTCCTCTTAGAGAATAATATAAGCATGACAAAAGCACGTGGAATTAATACCACCTAAACCGGAAGTAAATATGAGTTAATGGTAAAATATGGGCTCGTACATACTATATGATGAGGCAGAACTTAACAGCTATGGTTCCTTCATAAAATGAACTTACCTGAATACTAATAAATATATAAGGAGTATAAGTTATAATGCAGTTCAAGTGTATTTTTAACAAAAGCAAAAAAATACACATAGATTATTACACTGCAAGGTATAAACATGTTAATGTGAAGAAGGTCTGGGGAGGAAAACCCCCCCAACAAACCAGCCAAACTCTTCAGCTCTGTGGTGACTCTTCACAGGTTCAAAACTCCAACAGCAAAGCCCAGCCACACCAGTTTAAGCCACTGCCTTTCACAAGTACCTGTGACACCTATCAGGAAATCCCAGTAATTCCATGATGACTCTTTTAAGACTAAGGACATCATACAGTGATCCTGCTCTTTTTCTTTTTCCTGGTCTTCTGAATCACCAAGAATTAAGATTTAATGGCCAGTGTAGTGTCCTGCTTTGCACCTTCTGTCAGTTTATACTGGCATATTTGTATGGGTTTACGTTGCGTTTTTCAACTTAATGGGAGACAGCACGGACAGTTAAAAAGGTTTTTCTTCTAGGCATTAAACTCACGTGACAAAATTAATAAGTAAGGTTTTTAGCAGAAATTACAGGGAGAAATAAGAGATTTAAAATATAAAAACATCCCAAGTTCTAAATCCTCACACAGCAGAAGAGGTTCAAAATATGTTTTGAACAGGAAAACCAGGTGTGTTGCTTTCCTGCAAAACTAAACAATGTCCTGTCCTTTGCACATAAGGAAATGGTAAAGGCTTCAAGCACAGTCATCCTGTTACTTAAAAACCTCTTTTAAAGCCACACAGATGAGTAACTCATGCTTGACTCAACGTTGCTACCCTCTCCAAACTCTTTTACACAAAGCTTACCAAGGTCAACTTGTCTTCACCTGAACACAACATACTGCAATTCTGTCTCTAGCTATCAAGGCAGAAACATTTTGCACTGTCTTCACATCAAGATATTTAAAATCCTTAATAACTGTGCCTAAGTAAAGATCCTGAGATTTGTGTGAAAAAGGAAACCGAAACACACCCCCATAACTGTGTCCTTCTTTGGGTTCACATAACTCAGTATATACATACTGAGCTTAAGAAAACAGGGAAATAAAAGTGTTTATGCAAGAGAGGACTGAAAATCTATAAGCAAACCGGGCTGCTACAGCAAAATCTGCATTTGCCTTTGGAAGAGAGAATGCACTACGTGACCTCTGCAGGCACCTTGCAAACCTGCTTAAATTAATTAATCACAGATTAAATACTGCGCTTCTTTAACCAAGCACTACAGTAATACTGAGTTCATGAGGGAGGAACACCTCCTCCTCCCATGTACGAGTGTCACTCCCTACAGTGTTATGGAAAACATGTTTCATTCATACCTGTCAATTAGAGGTATTCAAGGAACATCTGAAACCCTCACATTCCCACTTACATTAGCACAGAAGCTGCTTCTGTAGGGTCTCTGCAGTGTTTTAAGAAATATCATCTCCTGTAACTACTGCAAACAATTCCAGCAACTTTTGTAAAGTAGTAAAGGATCCTAATTTTAATAATATGGACTCAAGTTCTTACCCTAGGTATTTCTAAACTTTTCTTTATATTCTACACCACACAACTCTTGCCCTGGATGTGCCTGCATAGAACACGTGTACTTACTGCTCTTTTGAGTAGGTAATCACGTTCATAAAAGTTAAGAACAAAGAGAAGTTTTGTTCTGTGGCGACTGCAAGACACACACAACACACAGCTTACTACCTCCTGTAACCACTATGTGGCCAGCAGAACCTTCTCCCTTCTTTCTCCAGGTACATATACACAATTCATTTCACCGAGACAACAATCAATCAAATAACTTTGCCTATCAATAAACAGATCTGTAAGTTTTTGCTTGGAAGCCTGTTGTAAAAACAAAAGCAAAATCCACCACATCACCCCCAAAACAATGCAGTGAATTTAATTTCAAACAGGAAACACTTATCACTATACCTCTTCAATGCCAGCAATGTTATTTACTGCCAGTTTTTTGAGGGAACTCTGAAGTTTTTTGTCATCAGCTGTAGCTGTTCTGTGCACCACCTTCTTCTTTCTGCGAGCTGTTCCCTGGGAAACAATCAAGAGACAACAGTCAGCCATGCTCAGAATTTCTCAACACTAATTGTGAAAGTCCTATCACAGTCTGAGCAACATCTTCCAAGTTATGAGATGCTTCTATAGTCCTATTTCTCTTTACCTACAGCTTTAGCCATCAGTCTCAATTTCAAGGTTTTTCTTAAACGTAAAGGACCAAAAGACACCAAATAGCAGCAGTATTTTCCTTTCCTACAAGCCAGATTACAAAAATACTATTTACTACTAAGCAAAATATAAGAAATTTTCCCCAAGAACTCCATTTTTTCCAGGACGAAGCACAAATACAGTGATTTAACAGCAATTTTGGAATTTCTACTTTGCAAAATTCTGTGGAAGTTTGGCAGGGGATGAGGCCCCCACACTGAACAAACTCCATGCCTTTTTTTTTTTGGTCAGATTAACTACCTGCTGGCTCAGAGAAAAACAAAGCTCAGTGCAGAGTTAGTGCCTGGAGTGGACATTGAAAATCCCCAACAGGAAGAAGGGAAAGGCAGAACTGGAACACCCAGCAGGTGAGCTCAGCTGGAGCTTCCACAGGTCACAACAAGTCACTGAATTAGCAGAACTCTTACACCCTGGAAACTGCTAATCCAGCAGCTGGGAACTGAAAGAAACTTGCATTTCAGGTAGAAGCACCACGATACAGATCACACAAAACCCATATCTGTCAAGTCTCAGAAAAATAGTTTTTCCCCTTCTGTGAACTATAACCTATGTTTTGAAAAGCATCTCTGGTGGGTTTCTTACCTTTCCTCCTATTCGGACCTGTGCTTGAAGCTTGGCCAGTTTTTCTTGGTTCATAGTGATGTGTCTGAAAAATAACAAGAAGATACAAAACCCAAGTTAACAACCAAAACAGTAAGAAAAAAAATGTCACAGTCCATTTTCAAAGCACTCCTAAGATTTCGGTGGGTTTTTGAAACTTACAGAACACTACCCAAAACACTGCGTCCAACAAAAACACACAAACAAAGGTTTAAAACCTAAATAATCTGAAGTGGTCCTGTAGCAGGCCATTTAGCTGAAGTGCCTGTGACACAATAAGGCAAATCAACAAGACACTTCATTCCGCATCAGTAAATTCCCAGTGTGCCAATTTACTTTTGGAAGCACTGAATTGAACTCAAACCAGACCCAAACCAGCACAACTGCTTCTGGGAAATACCCTTATCTTTAAGAGGGCCCAGGGAGAGATTCGTCACTAAACTACTTCGAATACTATTTCCATATAATGAATCTCTGATACTTGTAACTAATAAGTGAGCTCTGAACCCCGTGAGTTCGGATCTGGACGGATTTCCCGTAAGAACCTCTGGAAGCCCTGCATCCCATTCAATGACTGGGAAGTCAGTCCAGTGGCTTCTTCCACGGGTCAAGCGGGACCTTTAAAGACTGAAAGCCCTGAAAAAAACCCGTAATGGGTGGGAAAACACCTCCAGCCTTCCAGCACAAGGAACGCGTTCCGCTGCTGTGCCCCAGCAAGTGATCAGAGATCCCGGGAATGACGGGGAAGCCCCCTCCGCGTGTGCTTTGTGCCGGAGAGAGGGATCAGCACCGGCAGGAGAAGAGGCTCGGGGCGGCTCGCCGGGCACCCCCTAAGCACGGGGAGCGAGAGGGGCTCAAGGCTGATCCCTCAGGAGCCTGTATGGCCGCGGTCCCCCGAGCTGGGGCAGCCCCCGCACATCGTCCCGCCGCAGGGCCTCGCTCCCTCGGCGTCTCCTCGGGAAACGGCCCAGCGCGGCGGGCGGGGACGGGACCAAGTCCCCCGCCCCAGGCCACCGGGGGCACGGTAAGGGCGGGCCGCCGGGACGCGGAAGCAGCAAGACCCCTCACCTGAGCGCGGCGGAGCCCCCGCGGCCAACACGCGGCGAGAACAAGATGGCGGCCGGGAAAGGAAAGAGAGGCGCACAGAGAAAGGAAGCTCCCCTCCACGTGACGGCGCCGGCCCGCCCCCCGATTGGCGGAGCCGCCCAATCATTTGCATAGGGGCGGGAGAGGGGGTGCGCAAGACTTCCTGGGAGTTGTAGTCTCTGGGTGGGGGGGGACAGACACTCGGTGCCCCGGGGCAGGGAATGGCGGCCTGGGGTAATAACCAGTGTCCTGGGGCAGGGAGCGGTGTCTTGCTGTAGTCTCGGGTGCCCCCGGTCAGGGAGCGATGGCTGGTGACCCAAACCCGGGGCGCGGCGGCTCCAAAGGCGTCACCACGTGCTCCGCTGTCTCCCTTAGCGAACCCTCCTTCACGCACGGCGCTTTGCGGTCGGTTTTGCCTTCCCGACAACTGGGCAATTCCGGAGAGCAGCGCGACAAAAGCGTTTATTTTGGAAAGGAGAAAATAAACCCAGATCCCCATTTACACACACCCTTCCCGCTGCCTGCTCCCGACGGGATAACCCTGGGTTTGTCCAGGGGCAGTAACCCAGGTGACTGGGACCCCACCGCATCCCCTCCCGCTGGGTGGCACCCCCGGCACCCCCGAGCCGAGCGGCGAGAGCTGCGCACCGCCCACATCCGCCTCACATCACTTCCTGGGCTTTAAAAAAACGGGAAAAAAAAAAAAAAGAGGAAAGAAAAAAAAAAATCCGCCTGAGCGGGTCCTGTGCTGTGCGGAGCTGTGGGGTTGTACCCGGTGCCGCCGCTGCCCGCGCCGACACCATGAAGGCTCAGCCCGTGGCCGTCTCCGTCCTCTGCCTGTGCCTGGTGCTGGCGGCCTCCGCCGCCTCCGCCGAGGGAGGGCTCGGAAAGGGTCAGGAAAACGCTTCCTTCGGGCTTTCCTCAACTCGTGTCCTGGCCGCGGGCACGGGTCCGGTCCCTCAGTCCGCGGCGTCGGGGGGGTGGCGGGACAGAGCGCGGGTCTGGGGGCTGGAGGTGAGGGGGGTTTGCACCGTCCCCGCCGTCGTGGTTCTGTCCCGGCTGAGCGTCCTTTCGAGGGGCTCCGCGGAGCCCTGCGGGGCAGCCCTCGATGCCCGCTGTGTCCGCCCAGCCGCCGCCGGCTCCTGGCAGGCAATGAATGGCGCTTCCCTCCGCCCTCGGCTTGCCTTGCCCTCGATGACCGCTCCTCACTCCTCTCTTGGCTCACCGAGGCTCCTTGACTAATTACCATGTCTAATAGCCGGGTTTAGCCAGCGCCTGAGCTTCACCCCAGGTGGTGGCTTTGCCTTAGAGGCAAATCTCCTCCTCAGGACCGGTAGTAACCAATTCGATCAATGACAGCAAAGCTCTGTGGTGTGGATCCCAGCCAGCCATCCTCCTTTAATTCCCCAGAGGACTTTCATTCAAAAGAAACGCTCCGTAGTGTGTTGTGTAATTGTTTTAAAAACATACTGAAGCTTGCCACAAATGGGATTTTGGTTTAAGTATAGAAAAGCTTTCAAAAAGTGTTTCCCAGCTAGAACAATAAAAGGCTTTCCCTATTTTAACATTTTGGCCTTTGACTGAAATAGCTGACGTGTCAATATGCTGGATAAACATGACTTCTGCTAATCCAACTGGCTTTTGCTTGGGTACGTTGGGCTTGTCCAAAAGTAGCCCTGTGTCCAAAGCTGCCCGAGCAGCTGGGGTGTGATTGGACGTGGACAGGGCATCCCCACCTCACTGCGAGCTCATCTGTTTGATGTGTTGCATCATATGTGTTCACAGAGGTTCATATCAGGAGAGAAGATCAGGTAATATGCTGTGCCAACTGTCCACACCTCCCGGATACTGAATTAAGGTGCCACGAGGATTTGCTGACTCTGTTTTAGGCTTTCTCCAGCTTCTTTGCCGTAGTTGTCTACAATGTCCACTTTTCCCCGTGTCAGCACTGGGCAGTCTGGGGCTCTGACCTCTGTGTAGCTCCCGAAATCTGCTCCCCTCAGCACCCTGGGGGTTGCTGACTAATCCAAACCCTCAGCGATGGGAAGGGGCAAGCCGAGGCTGATGCTTGATCATCCAGTGCACTAATTGTTAATTACTGGAGCCATAAGACCTCTGAGGAGGTCTTCCAAGGGTGTTCCTCTTCAAACAGTTCCCGGATCTCCTTCATCTCAGCTCTCCAGGTGGCTTTTGGCCATGTACTTTGTTGGCTACTAAAAAATCCCAACCCTGGCAGTCCCTGCTTTGCAACTGTTAAACATACACTGACTCACTCTTGTGTCAATTGACACAACAAGACTTGTTATCTGGATATGGGATAAAATATTTCCTGCGCCGTTCAGTCACTCTGACATTCAGAAATCTGTGTAGTGGTGTTCTTTCTTACTCTTCAATTATCATCAGCAGTAATAATTAGCATAATAGTTTTAGAGCAATTAATGATCATATGTTGGCCTAGGAATTTTTAAGTTTTGCTTTAGTTCACATTCAGTGGGATTTAGGAAGCCAAACGCTGACATGTTTAATTTGTCACTCATCAGTTAATAAATGTTCATAGATTGAAGAATAATGGAGAATAATCAGAAGGCCCTTCGATTTTAATATCCGTTTGGGGGATTTTGATGTCGTTTGCATATAGACATAAATATTCATTAGGATGGTATGTTTTTGTTAATTAATTTCAGTGGGATTCCTCATACGACTGTGTGGGTTGTAAGTGTTTGCAGAAGTCTTCCCAGAACTGGGATTGTAGATGGCTTTAAAAGAAGAATATAAAATAAGTTGAAAATACTCTTGAGGGTTGGACTGTTTTCCTCTGTTAGCTGACACGCTAAATTACGCAGCATTTATAAACCCTTCTCTCTGGCAGGTTTTGGAGATCATATTCATTGGAGAACACTAGAAGATGGGAAGAAAGAGGCAGCAGCCAGGTATGTTTGCTAGTTTTAAATACAGAAAAGTGTCTTTAAAAGCATTCACAAAGGTTCTGTATCAATACTAAATTTAACCACAGAAGAGTCATTATTAACAAAAATGAGGATGGTTTAAGAGACTTCAGATCCCTACAGCTTATTAGAGAGAAAATACAGAGTTTTGATATCTTTGTTGAGGTACCACCTAGGTTTAATCACTGCAGTTTAATTAAATCATTGAAGCCCTAGCATGTCTTTGAAATGAGAAGAAAATAATTATTTCCCACAGTAAAGAAAGGTATGATTCTCAAACCCACAAATGAATGTGTAAAGAGTGCTCAATCCTCTTGAACTCAGCAGTGCTGAGAGCTTCCCTAAAATTCCTTATGCCTGTATAGATGAGGCCTCAGCCTGAGATGAGTTATTTTGTTCCAATCTGCAGGAAAAAGTCTGGAAGTTTCAAACTAGTGAACTGATAGAACATGATTTGGTTAAGTTTAAACTCTAAAAATAACAGTCTCTTAGAAGGTAAAAAATTATATTTTGACACATTATTTTCCTCAGAATTTCTTCTGTTTCTTGTTAAAATGTGAAAAAGGAAATGGTATGCTTATAAATTCTACTTTGTATTTTAAATTTATAACCTAGATCTGACAGTGCTGACATGAGCAGAAATTCGTCATGCCTTCCAGGTTTGCTGTTTGAGTTCAGCTCTCAAACTGATCCATTGTTTTAGCGTAGATACCATATTAACCCAGATGATACAGTTCAGAGGTCTTACAAGTTTCTATAACTGGATATTTTTTAAAAAAAAAATTATTTCAGTATTTACAGGTGTAATTGTAGCACTACTTTGCAATGAAGCGGAGGAAGCTTCAAAATGAGGCAGGAGAGGGCGGGAGGCATGGTGAGCTGTGAGCTCTCAGGTTTAGGCAGGATGAGCATTCCTGCTCAAGGAGACTCTGCAGGAAGGGGTCGGTGTAATCCACACCCTCTCCTTTCACTGTTGGGAGCACAGACCCTTTCACTGATTTGAGTTCAGGAGCATTTGAGCATTACTGAAGGACTGGGAGAAACCACTAATAACAAAGAAAATATAAACCTAAAAAGTAGATTTGCTTTCCTAAGTTTGACCTTAGGTCAGGAGGAGATGAAAAATAATACGAAAATTATACGAAATTAACTGTGACACATCAAGTGAGATCCAGCAGAGCCAGTGAGCTGGGAAGTTTCAAGACTTCAATTTGAATTTTATAAACTGCGCAGCGTGGATGTGTCGGGGGATGCTGGAGACGTCTCGTTTTTAAGTTCCGTGCGGACGAGGGCAGGGATCAAGCGTTCCTACAGTTAGTACGGTCGCGTTTCTAAGCCGCACGTCTGGCAGGACGGTGCCCCGGTGCCAGAGGCGGGGGCCCGGCGGTTCCGCATGCCCGAAGGGGCAGAGGACCCCGCACCGCGGTGCCGCCCCCGGGGCCGGGGGGTGCTGCCGGTCTCGGGCGGGCCGTGTGTGGGTGTATGTGACCGGCGGAAGCAGTTCCCGCCCGTCCGGGTCGGTGCCGGCGGGGCGATGCCGCTGGTGGTGCTGTGCGGGCGGCCCGGCAGCGGCAAGAGCCGGCGGGCGGCGGAGCTGCGGGCGGCGCTGGGCGGCCCCGAGCGGGCCGCGCACGTCGTGTCCGAGGCGGAGGGCGGGCGGGCGGCGCTGCGGGCCGAGGTGGAGCGGCGGCTGAGCCGGCGGGACGTGGTGATCGTGGACGCGGGCAACGAGCTGCGGAGCATCCGCTACGAGCTGTACTGCGCGGCGCGGCAGGCGGGCACGGCGCGCTGCCTCTTGCACTGCGCCGGCGGCGGGGGCGGCCCCGACGAGCCGCCCTTCGAGGAGCCCGACCCGGGCTGCCGCTGGGACCGGCCGCTGTTCACGGTGAGCGGGGAGGAGCCGCTGCCGCTGGGCGACATCCGCGCCGCGCTGTTCGAGAGCGCCCCGCCGCCCCCGCACCGCGCCACCCGCGCCCAGCCCCTGCAGTCCGGGGAGTTCCTGCACCGCCTGGACCGCGTCACCCAGGACGTGCTGGCCGCTGTGATGGCCGCGCAGAGCGGCGGGGCGCTGCCTGGGGACACGGTCCGCGTCCCCGGCCTGGCCGAGGGGCTGGTGCTGAGCCGGCCCGTGAGCCTGGCCGAGCTGAGCCGGCTGCGCAGGCAGTTCATCAGCTACACCAAGATGCAGCCCAGCGATGAGAACATGCCCCAGCTGGCCAGCATGTTCCTGCAGTACCTGAGCCGCAGCATCCAGTGAACCAGTGGCAGTGGCCGTGGTCGTCGAAGTACTTGCGACAGTAAGAACGCGCCTTCCAGACGCAGACCCTGCAGAGCCTGGATCCCAACTGTCGCGTATGGGATATTTGGCAGCAGCAGCTCTGGGTGCCGTGTTCCCGCAGCAGCCAAGCAGACTATTTCTGAGAGAATCTGTAGGGATACAGTTCCCCATACCCCTGAATTCTCCCCGTCAAAAAGGAGAGCAGCTGTTGCATCCCCAAGCAAGTGAAGTCTCCTGTGGAGACATAAACCCCAGTAATATAGGAGTGTCTGAACGTGAAAGCGCAAAAGGTGATGACTATAATGTCTTGAATAAGAAGATTGTTTTTCCAGGGCTGCCTCCAGATAATGTCAAACTACAGAAGAGACTTCAGGTCCAGAACTAGAACAGGATGTGACTGTTTCAAAAAATCTGACTGAACCCAAGAGAGATTTACAGCTCTGCTCTGCAAAAGGGTGCTGGCTTAGCAAACTCAAAGAGGTTTAACAATAAAATGTGTGCCTTAAATGGACTAAACTCTTAATTTATCTGCAGGACTATTTTATTGAAATAACTCACCGTGTCTTTTCTCTGCAAGGTCATCATTAAACATCTTTAAAAACACTAATTGCTTAAGAATGAGTTCTCTCATAGGAAAAACGAGCTAAAATGACAGTGTCTGTTCTTGTTGAAACCTGTAGGTCCGTACCAGCTGGGATGGGTAGCTTAGTTTTGCATTTAGTTTCCAATAATTTGGGATTTGCGATACAATAGGTACAGTTCAGATAAACTTCTCACTTTCTGGTGGATGCTTCATGCCTCATTCTCATAAATTGTCGTTTTGGTTTAATTGTATGTGTAGTGCTCCCTGGGAGGAAATAGTACAGTCTGACACACCGACTGCTGGGGGATTTATGCATTACAGAACTGAGAATTGACTACAAAAATGTTTTGATGTAAATAAGTTTATCTTACCAGTCAAAGTAAAGAGAATAAAAGCTGAGAAAACACATTCGTTATTTCAAATCTCTGTGAGTTCTCACTAAGAATTGGTATTTCAAGGCTGTGAGCACTTAAATTTAAAATCTGCTTTGAAAATTTCTCTTTAAAAAAAAGTGTGTTGCAGTACTGATTGCCAGATGATTGAACTCTTTTGACATGAACCACTGGTCCTTGATAAGAACAATGTGTATTTTCCAGACGTAAATCAGCCTGTCCTCAAGAAAGAGGCAAAACAATTTGGGACTCTGTAGACACAATGAAGAAAAAAGTGATTTTTCATCCTCAGGGACACTGGATGCAATGCAAGCTCTACTAGGGCAATGTGTATTCATACTCCTTACTGCAAACAGAGCCCAATGTGAAGGTGATGACATATTGGTTAATTATAAAGCGCAAACTTCTCTTTGAATGGCTCTAAATGCTAATGCCTTCCTCTTTACCCTTTTCTGGTTCTAAAGATCATAACTGAATGCTGCTAAGTAGAGATTGCCTTTCATATCTGTTTACAGCTGAAGGGTTACTGGGTTCAATGGTTGCTCAGTGGGGTCTTGATCAGAGGAGGTGACTGAAACGTGGGCTGTAATGGGGAGGAGGATGGGTAGGTGGCTGTCATCCACTGGATTGCCATAAGCAGCCACAAAAATCCATCCCAAGATCTCTCAAGCAGCTGGTGTCACTAGCCATTTCCAGTAATCCAGTAAAAAAATGCATGACCAGCAGTGTGTCTGAGGAATCTAAACTAATAAGAGCAAGTCTTCCAAAGACAAAGTCTCCTCTATGTGAGCAGTAACAATTAAGTATTTTATTACATGTTTTAAGATTGGGAAAACTTTTTGCAAGCCAACCTTAGAACACAGCAGAATCTCTTTACATCTCACTTATTTTCTGTTACATTGAGCCTTTGAGGAAGCCCTGACTGTTAAAATGTACACATAACAGAAATGGATTTAGAGGCTCTCTGGAAGCTTTCTTTGACAGTTTTTTGTCTTCCTTTTTTTAGTGGTTTGCCTCTTATGGTTATCATCCACAAGTCCTGGTGTGGAGCTTGCAAAGGTAAGTGTATTTAATACTAGAGCTTGCTGAAATTTCTAGTGAATCTTTGTATGCAAATCACGTAGCCATGAGAAACATGAGCTTTGCATTCAGACTGTAGCTAATGGTAACTGTATTTCATTAGGAGAGGCATAATATGGCACTGGCATTGCAAACAAACAAGCTGGGGATCATGGCTAAGCTTAAAGAATGAGGCAGTTGAGTGGGAATACTGGTTTATAGCAGGCTTTCTGCTCTGTTCCATTGGTTCATATAGAGCCATGTATGTTTGATGTCAGGCTTCATCCCAGGGCTGCCCAGCAGGAATTGCTTCAGTCACCTGCTGCTCTTAGCCCAGCTTTGAATAGTTTGATACATACATTCCATTTACTCACTGCTTATTGAAAAGCTTTCCAGAGGGAGGGATGAAGTGGAGATTTTGATACTGCTTGAAAATCTGAAATATTTTCCACTGTTTTTACATACCTCTTTATTTTTATTTCCTCACCCTTAATTAGCTTTAAAGCCAAAGTTTGCTGAATCCAAGGAGATCTCTGAACTTGCCCATAATTTTGTTATGGTCAACCTTGAGGTAGGCTGCCTTCTGGTCTGTGTCCATGTTACTGCCTGGTAATTAAGCATTTGGAATCCAACTTTACTGGTTACATCCTGTTTGGTGTACATCCTAAATCCTGCACTCCTGAATAGGCATTCAGGATTGATTGATACAGCTCATTGTTTTAAAAAGAGTTTTCTTCAGTCTGGTTATTTTAATTCTGTTTATAAACCTGGCTCTCTGCTATTGTCTCTTTAACAGTTTGTGCCTTGTGTGATTCTGTTGCTGCAATAAAGGAATTTATGTTTATTCCCTCATTACCTATCAAACATTCCTACACCAAAGTGGAGTGTGTAATGCAAATTAACAGGACAAAAAAAATATTATTATTTTCACAGAGGATACTTGTTTAGGTAAAAATAACTTAACTTTCATTGAGAGTGGAAGATCCTGCAGTTACTTGGCATCTGTTCAAGATGTAAATTGCTCAGGGTAACAGGAATCTGAAGGCAATAACTTGTTTCTTTAAAAAGCAGTGTTGTGTTTTGTTAGGTATCTTGCTAATACATTCCTCCTCTTCTGTCTTTCTTTGGTAGGATGACGAAGAGCCCAAGGATGAAGCCTTTAGTCCTGATGGAAGTTATATCCCCAGAATCCTTTTCATGGGTAAGGCATCTGCAGCTCTTGTGTCCACTCACTGGACTGGGTTCTTATTGTTACCACCTAACCTTCCTGATGGATTTCTTGTTTCATAGATCCCAGTGGAAAAGTCCATCCAGAAATCATAAATGAGAGAGGAAACCCCAGCTACAAGTATTTCTATACCAATGCTGATCAAGGTATGTGCAAAGTAGTTGAAACTGCATTTTTAGTGAGGACGCACCTTCACTGTTTAGTGGAGAAAAATGATGGTACTTTACAGCATAGCTGGGAGCTGTTAGGTACAGTGTGAGTGAGTGGTTCTCCAATGCCTGAGAAACCACATTCAGAATTGTAATTCACCTTAAGACATACTATTATCTGTAGGACCTAAACTTTGTCTCCAGTTGTGGCATGGAAAATAGTGGAATTTGCATGATCCAGCTACACATAAGTGAGGAAATGGTGTGCAGGACTGGAGGGTTTTTTTTGTTTGGTTGTTGGTTTTTTTTTTCCCACAGGTTAATTTGTAGATATACATTCTATAACTGTTGTTTTAAAATAACTTCCATTACCAGTCCACCTTGATGTTTGCATCATGAGATTAATAGTTGGTATCTCTCTTGTCTAATCTTTCAGTTGTCCAAGGGATGAAGGAGGCCCAGGAGAAGCTGACAGGTGATGCTTTCAAACAAAAGCACCTGGGAGATGAACTATAATGGATAGGCTAAATGATGATTTTTCACTGCTTCAAAACTCTAAAAGGAAACGATTGAACAGACTGAGAATGTAGTTGCACTGAAGGGCCATAATTCTCCTGTCACCAGTGTTAGGGTAAACCCTGTTTGGAGTTCACACACATGCATCAGTCACAGTGTTTTCTCCTCCTGCCTGGAAGTTTGCACTGTGATGATTATTTGCAACTAGGTAATGTGCAAACACATCCCGTTGTGTGTTTGAGCAACCACTAATATTTGGTGTTAAAAGGGAGGTGTGTAGGGAAGAATATTATTTGAGGACAAACAGTGTGATTAAAAAAACTAGTAGCAGCCAACATTTTGACACCTAATCAGGGTTGAATTCTTCTTTTCTCACTGGTATTATGTGATCCCATTGTTTTTACTGGGCATTGCCATCAATGGGGCATCTTCCTAGGCCAGGTATTTTCTAGATATCCCAAAACACGAATTCTGCCAGTAAACCCAGTAGAATACATTTCATGAATGTCCAAGTAGCATGTGAAATTATCAGCTCTGCAAATGTATTTTTGTGTAAAACTGTGTGATTCACTTTTATTTGCCTTTGGGCAGAAAATTAACTTTTTCCTTATGCACTCACCTTTTGATTGTTCCATCAAGTGAGGGTGGGTTATGTTGAAGCTTTACGGGGTTTCCCCTTTTATTCTTTGAATGTTTTTTGGCGAATGCCTTGCCATCACATTGTACTGTATTTTTGTACCAGGGTGAAAAAAAAAATAAACCTTTTTAAACATAAGCATGCAGAGAGTGTTTTGTGGTAAAGGGCATAACTTTCTGTTCTTAAGCGGGGTGGGGATATATTTTTGTTTATGTTGCAGTGGTTATTAATGTTGAATGTCTCAGCTGAAGAAGATTCCTTGTCATTACAATTCAGCCATTCTTACCCTGCCTATACTGTCAAGGACAAGGTGATACCTAATGTTTATCTACTGGAACTGAAAAGGAAAATGGAAAGGAGAAAAATCACCTCTCAACCTGCTGGGACACTTTTTCTAAGGCAGCCCAGGATGCTGTTGGCTTCTTTGCCACATGGGCGTATTGTTGGCTCATGGTCAGCTTGTTCTCCACCTGGACTCCCATATTCTCATCTGGAAAGCTGTTTTCAAGACTCTACTGGTGCACAGGTTATTCCTTCCCAGGTGAAGGACTTTGCATTTCCCTTTCTTCAACTTCCTGACAACCCCCCCTGCCCATTTCTCCAGCCTGTTCAGATCCTTTTGAGTAGCAACACAACCATCTGGTTATCAACCACTCTACCCCAGCTTTGTATCATTGCCAGTTTGCTCAGCGTGGGCTCTGTCAGTTCATCCAGGTAGTTAATGAAGGTGTTACAGTAGCAGCCAGGGGTACTCCGCTAATGACAAGCACCTTTCAGCCCAGCAGTTCTGCTAGTTTTCCATCCACTTCACTGCCCATTTATTTAGGTTATACTTCATCAGTTTGTCTACAAAGATGCTTTGGGAGACGGTGTAGAAAGCCATAGTAAGGCCAAAATAAACTACATCTGCTACTCTCCCCTCATTCACCAAATTAGTCATCTAAAGCAAAAATTCCTGTCCCAAAGGCACTTGCCATAATTTCCCATAAAAAACACAGAGAGATCATTTTCTACAGATACTTTCTGAAGAACTATGTGGACATTAAGTGGGGAAAACTGTTGTGTATACAATAAACCCAAACTGTTGTATATACAATAAACCCAACTTGTCTACTGAGTCCATTATTACTGTTCAGTAGCATTAAGAATTTTACTTTGCATACCAGTCTCTCTGGTGTCTGATTTTAGACACCAAAACTCAATTGGCCACTAAAAGAGAAGGACTCAGTGGAAATAATGGGATTGTTGCACACCACAATTACCCTGATCAGCTGCTGAAAGTTATTCTACAGGCTTTATCCTCTTCTTCTCTTGCAAATTGTCTAATAAATTAATGCTCAAATTGAACTCAGTAACTATTCTCAAGTTGTATCAGCCTTCAAAGTAAACCTATGTAAGTCCTAAAAAAAGGACCTGCGTTTTGCAAAATTGTCTTCTTTTTTCCCCCCAGCTGTATCAGTTGACCTAATAAAAAATTGGTCCTGTCTGATGCTCATTTCATTTATAGCCTTAGATTGACATGATTAAGAAAGTCATTGCTATGGCTTTCTTTACTTGCCACCAGGGGGAGGACTCTGCATTTTCATCTCTGATAGGATTCAACAAATCATCATTAAAAAACCAATCTCTAGTGCACAATAGCACAATAGCAGGCTGGACCTCTGCGATTTTCCGTGCACAGCTTTGCAGCGGCTCTGCCCCTGTCTTATCTCTGCAGTGAAATTACAGCCCATGTACATCAATTGTCCCTTTCTTTGCAAAACACTCTGATGCCAGAAGCAACATGGCCTCAAAGTAATTTTTAAGAAGTTCTTCACCTAGAGACAGATGTGAGCACTGTGCTTCATCCTTTACATTTAAGACCAACCTGATTCAAAATTACTCCCCTTCATGTCTTCTCTCACACAATTCCTCTCCTTCAGCACTTTATGCCTTCCAGACTTGCTACTTTGGAAGGAAAAAAAATACTGTGATCCTTTTTCCTTTGTTATTTGGCTGCCTCCTTTCTCCCTAATCCTCTCTACCCTCTGTATGTTCAGCCATGGTGAGCAGGCACAGCTTCCCCACCCTCCCTTTGACGTGCTCTTTCCTAGACTTTGCTTTTATCCTCTGTAGCAAGATGGAGCTTGGCACTTGCTGGTCTGGTCAGTGTTTAGCTGGGGTCTCAGCAGAACATGACATATGTGCTGCCACACATGGTTGCTAGGGACAGCTAGTTAAACTCCTGTAAAAGCTGTTTCACATCTCTGGATTGCAGGGTGAACTTAATGTGTTACTTAAATATTTTTGTCTTTCCTACCTGCCAGCTTTGTACCTGGACATTTTAGTTGCTCACTCCTACTGCAGATTCTTTAAATTATTCTTCTTTTTCATCTAGATCAGGTTGGCATTTTCTTCTGTGCAGAGGGATCCATCCAGCAGTTGTTTTATACGTGTTGAGTGACTTTATGGACACAAGCAAGTCCACAGGGCTTAGAGGACCTGCTTGCAGGTTACTGTTTCTTGTAGTTGTGTTTAATTATACACTGCAGCAGCTCAGCACTGCACAGTAACTAAGGCTCCAGATTAGTTTACCCCCATCAGCTTTGTTTCATTTGCTGCCCATCTGTGTGTGACTTGCAGTAAACCTTCATACTTACATAACTTCTTCAGATGCATCCTAGAAATCCCCATGGATTCTCAGCTTCTCCTCCTCCTGTGAGGTGACAACAAAACCCAAAGACACTTCAAAATTCTTAGTACGGACCCAGGGAACTGCCAAGCCAAATCAATCTCATGTAAACAAACATGCTGTCAGTTCCCTTTTTCCCAGAAACAACCCACAGAGGAAAAAAACCCAAAGTTAATTAGGGAGTGCCTGGATTGCAGCTGGCCATCTGGCTGCCTGGGAGCAGAGGTTGCTTTTGCACCTGAGGCTGAACAGGCTCTAAGGAAGAGACTCAAGAAACCTTTCCTTTGCCATGTTTAGCAGCAGGGAACAAAAGTACAACAACCAAGAATGCCAGCACGTCCAGAGTGTCCTGTCTGTCATCCTGGCATGCTGAGTTTAGGGATCATCTATTTCAAATGCACTTTTGTCCCTGTGGCTGTCTGCCTGCCATCGTATCCAGCCTGTATCCAACTGCTAATGAGCTTCATTCACTGTCCTCACTTAGAGCTTGTGTAATGAATAGCTCTGAATTGAAGTATTATTAAACCTCTATGAATACAAGGTCATATATCCTTGGAGGTGATGAAACTTCTCTTGGCTTTTGCAAGAGGATTTGCATTTGCATTATGCTGTGGTATTTCTTTGCAGTTGACATGGTGTTACGCCTGATGGGTTTGCCCAACCAGGAAAACCACTTCAGGGCTGTTCCTTGACAACTGTGCAATAGGTGGATCAAAACCTGAGACCTGAGGATGGAGATTCAGAAAATACTAATGGTGGGATTACACTGAGCAGAGCTCTATCCAGAGTGTGGGATGAAAAGGGCAACTTCACTGCAAATCCATGTTCCTTTCAAAGACAGCAAAGCCAAAGATGAAGTTTCTCTAAATGGTTGCATCCCCCTTCCAGACAGCTGTGTAAGTTGTCTTTGGCACTGACTGGATAGGGGAGGTTGCTGCCTGGAAGGAACCAGGAAACAATTAATGAAGGTCTGTCAAAATGGTGAAAGTCACTTCGTCTCAAAACTATTTGGCATATTAACTCATTCCCGCTTTCCTCCTTGAAGAAACAGGTGCTGATTTGTTAAGCAGTTGGTCAAATAAACTCAGTTTGCTTTTCCTTTCAAAGTTTGTCCAGAGTAAGGAGTGGCTGTGCACAGTTCCCAGGCCTGCCATTGTCCCAAGAGCACCACTCCTGCCAGGGCTGGTGATTCACTCCTGCAGCACCAGCCCGGTGCCACCACGTCAGCAGAGGAGGAGGAATCTCCACTGACAACTCCCAGTCAGCTCCTGTGACCTGTCACAGGCACTGGGGACAGGGCCTGAGTGATCCTCTCTAGGCTGTGAAAAATGTCATGACACAATGGCTAAATCTGCAGAAGGTTCCTCTGATTAGGGATGAAAACAAAATAGATGTCCCAAACTTCTCTATTCATAATTATGTTGGAAGCAGAAACTGGCTGACCTGTGCTTACAGCATTCCAGGTTCAGACTCAGACCAGTAGGAGAGGCAGTTACACACCATCCTGGGCTGGCAGTCATCCCAGGACAGGGCACAGTGGCCCATCAGGTAAAGTGCAGGGAGCAGGCAGGGTATGTTCTGGGCATGGAATCACCGAGTGGGTGGGTGCTGTTCCCGTGTTCTGCATTCCTGTGACCAACACAGCTGTCTCCTCCTCCATTTCACAAGTTCCTGCTGTGATGTGGGGGATAAAGGGGAGACAACTTCCTAGAGTTTCCCCTTTCTCCCATTGCTGCCACTCCAAGTCAGGGCAAGGGAGAGAAGCCCATAGAAGCAGAGAGAGGAGCTTGGGCAGAGCTGAAGGGACAGAACAGTCTGGACTGAGTTTGGCTAAGGTTGTGGGAACTGGCTGATTAGACATAATTTGCTGGTCTACATTCATTTTTTGGCCATTTTGCACATGCACAGCATGGTGTAGGTAGACATGCTGCAGAAATATTAATTGATAAGAACTGCAGATGTTCCCCCTGCTTTCTGAGTGTGTTTCAGGTCACAGCACAACATGCTGTGCATGAAAGAAGCTGCATTGGCAGCACAGTCAAATTTGGATGTCACTTTATTGTGTTATTTCTGATATTATGAACAATGTTCATTTGTAAGGATTTTGGTGCATTAGCCCTGTTAAAGAGAATGGAATTTGCACACATCCTGGGGACACAGCATGGGCTATACGTGTTTTTTATTCCACACTGAGGCAAAGAAGCACCTGGGTGAGTGCTATTCAAAAAAGGAGGATTTTGTTTTCTCCTGGAGGTTGGCATGTTTTTATCTGGCTTCCCTTGATAACAGCTGGTAGTGAGCTGAAACCACCACTCTGTGTGCAAACTGTGGGATCCCAAACTTCGGGATACAGTTTTGTTTATGTATGCCCAATGCTTATAATGAGCTTAGGCAATGAATCTGTTAGACACAGGGTCATTACTATTATTACTTCTTACAGCATTACACACAGCAGACCTTCATCCTTGATTTAAGTGTTTTGGTGCTGCTCTTGCTTTAAGAATAAATAAATACATTAATTTTAAAAAAACCCCTTTTTAGAAAAGAGGTAACTAAAAAGATTAAAATTGTTTCCTTAGATCGATTGCACTGTGTGAGGATGTAGTGTCTTGAATTAAAAATGTTGGGAGGATAGTAGATATGTGTTGTGCTTGATAAATGTGCTCTCAGTACTGCTGTGAGAGAGTGAGATAGATCCACACGTCAGAAAACAAGATAAAGCACAACATCTGCTCTTCCCTTCTACCTCCGTGAGCTTGTGGGAGTTCTTTCCTGTTCCCTCATTTCCTCATCTATAAATCTAAAATAACACAGGCTTCCCTTACTGGAAGTTGTGTAAGCAGCTCATGACTGTACAATGTTAAAACCTGGAAGGGAAGTGCACTAGGAGAGCAAAATATATTCTCTCCATAAATTATAGAAACATGGCCAAACAAAGCGATAGACAGAAAAAATCACTACAAATTCTCCTGTCTCCTAATTACCTGGGTGCATCCCTTCTTTTGGTTATCCCTGACTGAGAAACGGCTTACAAATGAACATTGTTCATAATATCAGAAATAGCACAATAAACGGGATTCAGGGGTGGCAAGAAATCTGGAAAAGCCTTTGGAAATTAGGCTGAACAGTGGCTCTGCACTTGTGGCTGCGATTATGGGATGTGAAACCAGGTGATCCCTAAGCAGATGCCCAAGTGAGCCTGTGTCATAAGTGAGCCCTTTGCATCAAAGGTGCAGGTACCTGCTTATGACTACTTGCTTTCTGTGTTGGTGCTTTATAAGGCTGTTGGCTCACAAGAGTTCTCTACACTGAGGATCAGGCAGCAGGCAGAGGGAAAAGCATTATCTCTGTTACTGCAGACACTGTGTTGGGTAGAGTGGAAGTCAGGTTTTGGAAAAGGCAGAGATCACCTTTCCCAGAGCAACAAGAGGATTGCAAGGAGCTAGACAGACTTTTGTAGGTGTCAAGCCTGTTAGGCTGTCTTTGAAATGCCTTTTGTAATGAACCTGGGATTCTGTTAGGCTGTTGCTTGTTTAGTTGCCTACATAAAGCTGATATCTTACTTAAGGCTTAAATCCAGGCCTGGCTTATATAACAATAATTTGAGTTGTGGTTTTGATGAGGGTAGAAAATCACTCCGATGCTGGGTAGATTTGTCCCCTGAGCCACCTGGTAGATAGCTCGGGCTTGAGTAACATGGAGCAGCTGTATGGTATCTCTGATCTGCAGTGAGGTGTTCCTTAAAGCTTCTTGGTATCTCTCCTGTGATTGTTCCTAAAATGCACACCTTATATACCAGTTGTATAGCACTACCACATCAACTACTCAACTGCCCTGGTAAAAATGAAGCAATAAAAGCAACTGTTAGACTCCTTTAAAGTGGTTGAACTGTTATAAAGCTCAAGCAGCTCCAAGGGCTGGTTGACATACAAGCCAGTCCAAAGATCACTGAAGATCAGATGCTGAATATCACTAGATGTGCTAAAGGCTCTTACAAGTAGACAAAACAATTGCTGTCCTGTGTGGGCAGTGTCCAAGCTGAGTCAAAGTGCTGTACATCAAACACAACGGCACAATGAACCTGAGTGGAGAGGGAAAAGTGTTCTGAGAGAGGCAGCAGAGTGTAGAGGCATCTGCAGCCCCCAGTTTTAAATCATTGAGTTCAAAGGTTCTCCCTGACTACAGAAACCCTGCAAATCCAGCACCTTCAAGTGGCTCCTGCTCTGGCATCCCCTTACAAAGTGCCTCTCTCTCTCAGAGCTGCTCAAGAACCCTGTCTTTGTGCTTAGGCACTTGCTTAAATCCTGGCAGTGGGAAAGGTGCTGCCATTTTTGCTTGCCGGTTGGGAAGCACCTCATTAGTTACGCCAGAGATACATAATGCCCATTATTTTGTTCTCTTTGTCCAGGGGATTATCTCTGAAAGCTTTTTCGGTTTCCCAGCAAGGAATAGACCACAATCAGGTCTCTGATTTGAACTTGGGGTCTGGAGGATTTTAAAGCCAAGAGGGTCTGCTGCAACTCCTTCACCAGACCTCTTTCATGCAAACACAGATCGCAATCAATGCCTCGCTTTTCTGCCTTTTCATCAGTTCAGATGTAGCTCCTGATGCCACAGGTGCCATCACCAGGCTTCAGAGTTAACGGTTCTACTAATGACAATTCCAGACCGTGTGGAAAGTGAGACAAGGACGGCAAATTAGGGTGGTACCCGGGATGTCTTCCCTGCCACCGGGGCTTTAGGAACGACTGAGGTGATTCTCATCCCCAGGAGCCGTGCACGGAGCGGAGGGCGAGCACCTGGTTGGGGCCACCGAGGGCTCGGGCAGCCTGCCTGTCTGTCCGTCTGTCTGCTCACCTGCCTGCCTTCCACCGGCGGCCGCTCCTCGGTGCCGGGCACGGCGGAGTCCCCCGGCCGTCTCTCCCAGCCGGGGCCGCCACCCCCGCCCCGCCGCGCTCCGCCCCCGGGGCCGCCCCAGGTACCGGCGGGGGGGCGGCTGCGCCACGCGAGCAGCGGCCGCGGGACCCGCACGGCTCGGCTCGGCTTAGCTTGGCTTCGCTTATCTCGGCTCGGCTCGGCGCTTCTCCACCGCAGGTAAGAGCTGCGGCCCCGCGGACAGGGATCCTCCCGCGCCGTCGGGGCGCTGCCTTCCCCTCGAAAGTACCGGGGAGGGGGCTGCCGGCGGGGACTTGCCGCGTCTCACCGCCCTTGCCGGGACTCAAAAACTCTTTCCACCCTCCTCCCACCGTGCGTCGGGGCTGTCCCCGGGCTCCGCGGGCCGGCGCAGGGGGCAGGAGGTGCCGGGCCCCGGGGCAGGGGGCAGGAGATACCCCCGGTGCCGGTGGGTGCGAACCAGCGGGCGCTCCGCGCCCCCGAGGTGCGGTGTGGCGGGCAGCCCTCGGGAGCGACGGGGCAGAGAGGGCAATAGCAGTTCCAGTTCTAAAATAAACATTTCCCAGCAATGCGAGGCGATATAATAGTCCTTTATCTTTGAAATATCCTGAGCACGGGGCGGGGGGGGCGCGGGGGGAAGGCTGGAGAGCGGGGCCTTCCCAGCTGTTCTCCAGCTGGTGTGTGACCCGCCCGTTCCCGTCACGCTGGGCATTGCTCGGCTTGGGGAGTGCGAGCAGGTAACAACACAACTACCCAGCGATAAAGCACTGCCGGGGATCGCGGTGCCGTTGTCGCTGCTGGGGAAGGGCAGAGACCCGGGGGGGTCGGACTGTACAGCCCGCCCGGAGCTCCCACCACCGAGCTGCTGTTCGGCAGGACGGGCAAAACACCGGACTTGGATGTCCACCCACGCTGCCCTACGGCACTGGGCAGTGAGTCCACTGCACAAAGCCAAAGGGATCAATCATTCTAATTTAGTTCATAAAAACTCTCCAGTTTGTCCAGTATTTGCTGTACAAAACACACTTTTTTTCCCCCATACTTTTTGAGTCTACACGTTTATCTTTCCCAGTGTTTTCTCCATGCTCCCAGCAGCCCGGCAGTGCTGCTCATCTGATTGAGGGGGTAACACTGTGCTGTGGGACTGCAGGACAATATCACCAACACCAGCATGAGTGGTTCCACCTTTTTGCTTCCCACAGCTCTGCCTTCATGCTGTCCTTTCTTTCTTACAAGGATGACATATTGTGTGCTTATGCAGTCCATCAGGTTGATCTGACCTAAATTAAGTCTAACCTCTCAAAAAAAAGAAAAAGTGGGGGTTAATTTTAGCCTGGATTTTCTCTTGTCCTGACACAATATAAGAATGTGGCCTCAGAATACGTGTTTTTGTACAATTCTTTGGTGGCAAATCTGGTTTCAACCTCTCCTGCTGTTTCCCATTACTTATTCCTGATCCAGTGCTGTACTCTCAGCTGTGGAAGTAACAGTCTGTGGGGCTTCACAGTAGCCTAGATTAGCTCTGGGTTCAAATAAACATCTTCTTATAAATGTTTTTTTTTCCCTCCCAAGGTAAAAATGTCACTGGAACTCTAATTTGGATTTGTGTAACTGTACCCAGATCATGGGAGAACTGTTATTGGTTTATCGTGGGTACAAGATTGAATCCATACACTGCTGTATGAAAGTATATAACTAAAAGGCTTTTATTTCCTGCTATTTGTGTTTGCTATCCTGGAAGTGGTTGCATATGCATTCACTGAGACTTTGGTATGATCACTGTCTTCAGGACAGTTTTATCAGAAGAATTTATGGTGTACGTCAGAAGAGAGACAAATCCATCTTTAAATCAAGCTTCCTTTGCAATTTTGACAAAATCCTACTGTCCCCCTTGCAGATCTGATACACTTTCAGGTAACAAATTGAGAACACTTGCTAGCTCTAGGTTTTACAACAGTGGTTCTTGCTACATCTGGGTGTAGCAAACAAATACATTTAGTATTTGTTAACATGATAGTTGTTGTTGTCGTGTAATAGTCATGCTAGTTGACTTGTGAGTGGTTCAGAGATAGTTTTTTCTACCTTCCTTTTATTTTGATGCCACCCCGGATTAAAACGGGCAGGTCTCAGCATCACATTTCAGGGTCTTGGATCACCCTGACTGGTTGTAGTTCTGCAGAAGGGCAGTCCACTTGGCCCTCCCCAGCAGATCCATGTCTGTTTGTTACTGGTTTGGCTGAGGGAGCAGGTTTTTTTGGAGCATTTCTCAATGGCTAACATTGAGAAGTATCCTGAACTGGTCATTTCAGGTATGATTTTTGCTGTAAAAATGTGTCTCGTGCTTCAAGTTCTGCCTATTTAGTGAGCTCCTGGAAATGTGGGCTTAGCTTAGTGCAGCACGGTAGTGTTTGATATTTGATGTAAGCATTACGATTTATGTTTGGAAGTATTAGCTAATTAAACCAGGGGAAATGGGGGATCCCAGTTAGCAGGTGGCTTACTTTGCAGCATGGAGAACATCATAGCACAGAGAAATGAATTAACTTATTCATCACCGGTTTTCTGCTTGGAAGAGGAGGATAAAAGGCAGCAAATTAAACTTCAGCACTGCAGTGGCATCCTGAGCTGGCCCTGTCTCTGTGTGGTTCTGGTGGTTTCTACGAGACAATACCAATCTCTGGTCACCTGATTTGGTCAGGACAGCAGCTTGCTTTTACCTATAAGTGAAAGGTTTCAGACCCAGTGATGCAGAAAAATGTGTAGTGCTGTCTCCTGCACACTGGTGGAGGGGTGTCTATCTGAATCTGCAGGTGGTCTCACTCTAGCTCCAAATAGGATGAGTTCCATCACAGATAGGGTGAGTTCCATCATGTACCTGAACTTTCCTTATCTTCCACCACCATGGGAGGGCATGATCATGGCTTTCTCCATGGAGGGCTGCAGAATGTAGCTGTGCCTTGCCTTCCAGCTGGGGAAGGATCAGCAGGGACTTACTTGCATGTGTCTTGTAGCAGAGCTCGTGCAGATTCTTCTTGTGTGTTGCCCAGAGTTCTTTCAGGTCACTGTCAGCGTGTTCAGCGGTGAGATACTGGGAAGTACTTCACTATTTCCAGTTCCTTCTTGGAGAAACTGAGGCAGAGCTGCAAGGCTGGAAAGCCCATGAGAAGGAGACTGAAGTCTGTTGTCTCGGCCATTGCTGCAGTGTTTGTGACAGGAGGGAAGGGCTTTAATGATGGTGAGTTTTGTAACAGCAGTCAACCTCTTCGGTGCGTGCTGTTCTCTGGATTTGGGGTCAGCCTCAGCTAGTGGTTCTGTAGGCTTAGAAGTTGGCTGGCTCTTGGGGTTCCAGAATTCAATGGAATATTCAGGGAATTGTGGAAATCTCTGCATCTACTCTTTGGTGCATAAGGAGGATATAAACCCCCTGTTCTGTGCATCCCTTGGGAGAGAGCTGAGCTGGGCTCAGTTAGTGCCTCCCCTTTACAAGGGGATATTTTTCTCTGTATTTTCTGGTGTAGCATGTTTGCCAGTAGTCACGGAACCATGTGGTGATAGAAGAGTCACAAACACTCAAAAAAAGACTGATAGAAGAGAGTAAAAAAGTGGGAACTTCTATTTCTTTACATTTTTTTACCATTGTAAAATTAGAGTGACTAATTCCTCCTTCCTGAGAGTTTTGTTGTGGCTCTAAAATGGACTTTGAGGATGTTGAACGTTGTGCAGGAAATGGGAGAGGCCTGGTTCCAGATACACAGAGACATTTGGCTCGAGGAAATCTTTCTAACGACAGTCCCAGCCTGCAGCTGAACTACAGGTAGTTATGAAGTTAGAGAGTTGATGGCAAAAAGGTGATATCTGCTGGTTCTTGACTCTTGTTCCACAGCCAGAAAGTTCTTAAAAACCTTTTTAAAGCTGTTTTTAAAGCCTCTGTTCCCAAATCTAAATGGGTAATTGTAATAAATAACCACTGACATTGCTTAGAGATTTTTTTATCTTTCAGTTGCCATGCATACATTGAAATTATTTGTAGCATGTAAATTCCAGAGCAAATCCACTACAAGCATCTTCTTGTAAAGACTTCTGGAGTCATCAATAAAGGCATTTTAGTTTTTGCTGACAAGATCAGGAGTTCATATTTTTAAAGTAATAAACATAGACTTTCTATGTAGAGAATTGAATTACCTTTGTTCTAGATTTATCAATTGAGCTAGTTAGATGACACCCCAAAATGAAGTTCTGGATGGTACTGAAGTGCAAGCCAGAGGCTGTCACAGTGAGCAGCTGTTGCAGAAGGCAGGGGTATGAGAACAGGAGGAAATGTAACCGATACCAGAAAACGTGCAATACTTTGGGCAAGAGCAATGTGCAGCCTTGTTGCCAAGTGAGGTGATTGTCAATTGTGTGGGTCGTGAGAAAGGATTTGCTTTTGATCCAAGTTCTCACCTGGAATAGGTGGCTGCAGCTTGTTGTTTACATAAGGTCCGAGTTTGCCCACGTGTTTTGTCAGTCTACACAAGGCAAGATAATGTAAGTCAGGATGACAAAAGGTGGTGTGCCCTGGTTACTGGAAAGGCAATGCACCAGAGACAAAGTTGGCCTTTAGATTGTATTAGCCATAAAATAGATGACTAAATTCTGTTATGTTTTTCTGCTCTAAATCCAGAATGACTATTACTTTGAGGCAGTTATTTGTGTATAGATGTGCTGTAAGTTGCAGACATTTCCATGTCCTATTGCAGTTGCTTTTGCAGCACAGTAGACTTTGATCCAGGCTTTGTGCAAAACACCAGTGTGTACAGATATATTTCAGCTGCTCCTTGGTTTCATTTGCTTTGCTGCCTTTCTGCAGGAAATGTGTGATGATTCCTATTTAAGGTTTTCCATCCACTTGTAAGATTGATCTGGAACTTTTATATTAGCTTAATCAAGATACTCTCCCTTTAATAAACTTTAAACTGATGGCTCCAAATATCTGCTGCTATCTTAATATCTGTCACTAACTCAAGCACTGTTTCTATTCTCTTTGTACACTACAGGATTTTCCTCTTCCCAGAAGGAAGCTCAGACCTTACACAGCAGTGTGTTCCCAGCCTAACCTGCCTACCCATTAGTCTCCTACCTACTATTCCCTAATATTCTCATTATCCACCTTTATCACAAACATTTTAATCCTTTTGCTTCTACATCGCAGGTTCAACAGTGTGACCACTCTATTGATTCATATACTCACAACAAAGCCTTCATCTGTCTCATGGATTATAGATCTAAATTGGTAACTATCGCTTGCTTGCAATATTTATTAGCGGTTTTGTTACTTGCTCACACTCTGTTTTCTGCTTCTGATAAATCTCTCTTGTAGTACAGCATTGGTATAAGACTCCATAAGGTCATGGCCTTATTTCCTTTATGAGCTTTATTCTTAGGACAACACACATTGGTTATAAAAAATTTCCATTGCTTGATAGAAATTCGATTCAGAATTTAATTTCTGAAAATGAATACAAAAATATTTATTTTCCAATGACAGAGCACATAAAGGAATGAGTTTTTATAATAGAAAATTAACATAGATGTATAATTTGTGAACTAGAATATTTTAATTTAAATGCACTTTTAAAGACTCTTTTTGGGGAATAAAACCCTACAAGATATTAACTCTTTCAAAAAGAAGTTACACTGCATGTTAGTAACATCTCTAGTGGGTTACTGTTAAACTGTAGATGTTAGAGATTAAGAAATCTTTTGGTTTATCTACTTTTTTTGTTGCTTCCCTTCCGCATAACTTACAGAATAGTTTCTACAGTCTTTTAGCATCTTCAGGGCTGTCTGCAGTGCTGCTGTCCTTTGTTTCTGTAAGAGCCTTGACCCATGTGTGATCTATTTGACTTTAGCACAATGCATGTGGGGTTTTTTTAAACTTTGACCTTTAATTGGGCTCATTATTTCTGCTTTGCCAAATGAGTGTGTCTAGAAATCTCTTTTCTTCCTTTCACACTCCTAAGTGCCTATGGATAGCCGGGAGTCCAACAGGTACAGCTGTGTTTGTGACTATGCCCCTTCTCTAGTTGCCAATATCTTTCTTAGATATTCTCTCTTGGCTGACCTTGAACAGTGGAAGTCAGAAACAGTACTGTGAAAGTAGGAAAAAAGAAGCTTGGACTCTGACATAAAGGAATGATTTAACACTGGCAGCTCTGTGAAAAGAGTGTCAGGAGAAACAGAGTGGCCCAATTGCTGAAAACACAGACATACACACACAGAAAATGAGGCTGGACCCAGCCTGGAGCAGCTGTCATAAGATCTTTGACTCTTAGAAATATAGAGGGGTGGTTTCACCCCATCTTCTCATCTGCCTGAACAAAAAAATGTGTCTGTGCTGGCAGATGATGATGAAACAGTTAAACAGTCACGTTTAAATTGTTACTGGTCCTATGTAACACAACATATGTAGGAAATTTAAGTTTTGCCTTTAAAAATGAAACAGTGGCATATTAAAAGACGTTTTTACTGCTAGAAATGCCCAGAAGCTGTAATATCCAGAACACACAGATTCATAAGAAATTGAATTTATTAGTGGGTGGTTTGAAGTATAAGTTGTGTCAGTGTGACCACGTTTCATGGTTAACTGAGGTGACTGACAGAAGACAAGGAGACTTTTTTCCAAACTCAGACTTCTTTCTCACAATGTTGTGAGAGAGAGTGAGACATGGAAATGGTCGTGTCTGTGAACACACTCATGTGGTTGCTAATAGAGATGTGTAACTTCCATGGGATTGATTGGATTTCTTGTTTCTTGGCTGTGAGAGGATAGAGAAGAGCACTCTCCATTAGTTTGTAGCCAAAACTTCAAGGAGCTGGCAGCACTTGGAGTCAACCTTAGCTTTTTTTCCTGGAAATAAATGAATGGTGAGATAACAGCAGTTGATTTCTAGCCAACACTTTGGACAGTTCATGTATTTTACTGAAGTTGGCTGTGGGCATTTACTGGGCCCACAGTCACTGCCAACAGGGGTGGCAGTGATCACTTCCAGTGATTTCTAAGAGCAGAAACACTATGCTGTTTGGTGTTTCACTACAAACTATTTTGATTCTTCACCACAATGTTGGTCACAAACTGAAGAGCACAGCTGTGTGAATCCATCTGTATGACACATTTCAGTGAGCACTGAAAGCAGCAAAGGCTGGTTTCCCATGGAGGTGTCTTAGGGCAATAGGTTTTTTTCTTTTAAACTTCATTAGACCAAAATAGAAACTAAATACAGGAGAGCCGCCTTGACCGAGGAACATATTCTTTGGTGGCTAATAAGCTCTGATTAAGATTTTATTGCTTTAGAGCATTTGCAGCAACCTGCTCTTACGTGGTTTCTTTGTCTAATAAAAGATGAGCTCACACTGCAGGCTTTTTCCTCAATAGGGAAATAATAAGGTATCTCATAGCTACGTAACTGCCTATTTTCACAAACTAGTTGGAAGTGGATGTGTTTGAGACCTTGCTCCCATTACTAAAGCACATGGGGAAAAAAAAGGTTGTCAATTTTAGTATGCTCTTAGCTACAAAGCAGCGGGCAGAGAACTAAATGATGCAAGGCCTCATACTGAAGTGTCCTCAAGGACAATCTGATTGGCAGCTTTTTCCTCTCCCGTGTAATGGGTTTTATGGAATGCAGCTAAATCTTTCCTGTACAGGTATTTTATTAAGGATTATTCCAAGGCAGTCAAAATGGAAACATTCACAAGCATATCCTTTGCCCTCTGCATGCCAGTTGTGTTTGATGTGATCTTCTGCAACTGAACACTAGTCAGGGTGTGAGACAGCAGAGATGCTGCTCTATTTGGAGCCATCCTGACTGAACAGTGTATGTCCCTGTGTGCCCAGGGAGCAGGGGGCTACACTGCCAGCTAAATGGCCTTGGACCAAGGAGGGAATACAACCCCCTGGGAACAATGGCTGTGTGAGCTGTTTGGATGATTTGGAGGGAGCTGCCCGTTGTCATCGTTCCCCTCTGCTGCTGCTGCAGAACCTCCTCCAGGTGCTGGGGGCCTGCAGGAGATGTGATTCCATGGACCTGTCTCTCAGTAGCGTAGCAACTGCCATGAGTTCCCACTGCTCTGTCCCCTCTGCTTGGCTCTCTCAGCTGGGCTGGATCAGGAGCTAACCAACTTTACAAACAACCCCGCAGAACAGAAGTTGGAGGAGGATTTATTTTTAACTGGGATCTCTCTGTGCTCTGAACCAGCTCTCTGTGGGCTACAGGACTGGCATGACTAGGGAGTGCTTGGAGCAGGAGTGAGACAATAGGTGAGGAAGAGGGAGGGGAGGAGAACTGGGAGAAAGGTCTGCTGTTTCCTGGCTTCAGAATTCAGCACCAATTCAGGGGCAGCCCTGTGAACACTTTCAGCCCGAATGCCGGTGGAGCTCATCTTCAGTCATGATCTGCCGTGAGAGGAGTAATCAGAAATTAGAGCAAAAGTCCTTTCAGTTCCACTCTACTGACCGGGGTGGGGGAAGGGAAAAGTCAAATTTAAGCAAGGGGATGGAATTTTCTTTGAAATCTTTGTGCTCTGACGCTGCCTCTGGTGATTCAGGGCGCTGACCTGCAGCATCTCGAGCGCAGCACAGAGGCAGGCGCAGGCCAGCGAGTGTTGTGCTTCTATGACAACAGCCCCGCACTCCGTGCAAGTATCATTTGATCTTATTTTCTGTGTTGTGCTTCTAACAAAGCTGCTCGAGCTGGCCACATTCTGTAATTGCTTTCTTAACTGACATCTGAAAGTCACATTCTTAGCCAGGTACACTTCTGATTAGAGCAATCTAGGGGGGTTAATAGAAGCAGCAGTGCTTCAGGTAAAAGATCAGCTTGGAGTGTGCGGGTGGATTCTGTGAAAGCAGGGGTAGAAAGAAGATATTGATTCCTGTATGATTAGTGGAATACTTCTTTGTTAAAGGTCTGCCTCTGAATCTTTAAAGGACCAGCCTTCAAGTGGTGAGGGCTTCTCACTTTTTTCAAGCCCCTGTGAGTGGAATGGAGAAGTAGAGATTTTTATTTTTTTTTCTTTTTCACTTGAGTGCATGAGTGTTCTCAATGGCATTTGTGGAAATTACAATGTGTACGGGGAAGATAAATTACTGAAACGGACAACTCTCATTGTCTTCCAGCTTGGTGATGGTACAAATCAACCTGATGCATAATCTTTACGGCTGAGATTTCTGAGATTAAGGAGGCAGTGAGTACATTGGCCTGAGTGTGTGCACAGAAGTCAGTCAGATGTTGAATTCTTCATTTTAGAAATTCCTGTTGTGAACACAACACATGGGTGGAAGAGCTGTTTTCTGGTACACTGATGAGAAGAAGATTTGTTCCCGTGTTTTCTGGAGCGTTTCAAAGGACTGTGCAATCTGACAGAATAGCAGCTGAAGTTCAGAAAAGAGTGTATCAAAATGTGTTGTATCCTACAGAGAAACACTTGTGGGAAGATTTTATTGCATTCAGTGCAGCTGTTCACTATTGAGCTACTGATAAATTGCTTCAGAAACTATCCTTGTTAATGCAATCTGTGAACGAAATGTCTGCTGCACCAGCCCTTCTCTGTGTGAGAAAGTTGCATGTGTTTAATTAGAAATAAACCATCCTGCATATTGTATTGAAGTTTAAACTGGGTTGGGTTTGATTCAGTTTCCCTCTGTGGGGAATTTAAGTTAAATTATCATCCCTATTTAAATTGCCTTTGGACAGCATTTTGGTTTATAGCTGTTTAACTACAGTGAATTTTGAACTGTTTGTTTCGGTTTTTTGGGTTTTGGGTTTTTTTTCAGTAAATGAGTGAAGTCCTGTGTGCAGGTGAGACTTAGTAAGAAGGAAAGTATTTGGCCACATGGTGAGAGTAGACATTGGAGGGAGTTTTGTTCCCAAATGTGCCTATGAATCTGAGTTGAGGGGAAAATTATTTCCTTGGATGCTGGGGAAAGATGAGTCTTGGGTCTCCACCCAATGCTTTCTGATAGTAGCACAGGTCCTGCTTTGAATGAGTAGCTGCTGCTCAGACCTGTGCTGTCATTGCCCCAGTTTGCCAACCCTGTGACTTTTTATAAGGAGCTAAGACCTTTGGTTGTTTGATGTGGGATAGAATTTGAAACAGCATGAGAGATTAAAAGTGTGGTGTAGCTAGTAAAAGGTAAAGTTTCCTTTTCCTCCTTTGTAGTAATTTGGTCTGTGTAGTTGTGTTCTGCTCTGTACAAACAGAGATGAAAAGTCAGGGCCTTGCCTTCTCCCATGAAGTGTCTGAGCTGCGTTCATTAAAGCAGCCAGGGCTGCTCAGTGAGTCCTGATATTTCAGATTCAGCTGTTGCTTTTTGGTTTCTGAATCCAGTTCAGGGTCACAGGGATCTCTGAGGCTGCATCTTCCCCCTTCCCCATTCCACTAAAATTCACAACTCTCACAACCACATAATAAAAGGGATAATTTATCCATTCCGCATGCTGCCTGCAGCCACACTGAGCCCTCATATTTTATGCAGGTGCTGTTCATTTCAATTGCAGCCTTGATAGTAGATGGGTGTTGGATAGAGTTAAAATTTCAGCTGAAATTCCTGGTGTTTCATCTTATCCTCTTGCCTTTTTTTTTCTTCTGTAAATGTTGAGAACAGAACTTTTCTAAGGCTAAAATGGTGGTGGTGCATGTGCTGGAAGTGCAGATTTTCCACAGAAGTCATAAAAGGAATTATTTAGGTTTATTTACCTTGCAGGCTGTTTGATGAATTGCACGGTTGGCTGCACTGTAAAAGATTTTAGTTCTTGGTTGCAGTACTGCAGTTTATTGGAGCAACAGAAGTGGCACCCTGCCACAGGAGTAAAGAATGCTGTTTCCCCACGAGTATTTGAACAATCTGCAATAGCCATCTGTTATTCTGTTCAACACAAAGCAGTGCAACAGGTGAATTTCTTGGGCTTGGGAGTCTTAGCTGTACAAGTGAATAATAGACATTTAAAGCCAGGATTTAAAAGAAGATTTCAAACTGTGTTCCTCTTTATTCAGCAGATATAGTGGTTATGACATTAGAAAGTAGAGAGGTAACCTAAACATATGGTACACAATTAAGGAAAACAAATGCTGAACTGCTCTTAAATCTGTTCTTTTTCCATGTTTGTCATTGTCTTAGATGGCTTCAGTAACAGATGCCAGATACAGGCAGAAAGATACTTCAGACCAAAATTTTGATTACATGTTCAAGCTCCTGATCATTGGCAACAGCAGCGTGGGTAAAACATCCTTCCTCTTCAGATACGCTGATGACACTTTCACACCAGCCTTCGTTAGCACAGTAGGGATTGACTTCAAAGTGAAAACAGTTTACAGAAATGACAAGCGGGTGAAGCTGCAGATTTGGGTAAGTGCCAGCGTGTTCAAAAATGCTTCATATTAATCCCAGCAAAGATATGATGGTAAAAAATAGCTTGTTTGGAAGTAGATTTTGGATTGCTGTAGATTTTGGTTGTTCCTAAGTTCTGTGTGGCTGTATCTTCGTATTCCTGCAGTGAGCTGAGTTCTCTGTATTGCTGGTCAGAGCCCTGATATTGTCTTTAGCAGCAGCTCTCTGATCTCAGAAGTCAGTGTCTATTAAACTGCAACAAACTCTGCGCAGGTCTGGAGCCCTTTAGTAGCACATTTTCAGTGAGCAGAAATTCCATGAGTGCTCAGTGAGTGAACTCTATACATAACTTCTACTATGGATTTATGTCCTCTACATAAGATACTTGTATCTTCCTGCAA
This sequence comes from Chiroxiphia lanceolata, assembly GCF_009829145.1. NCBI lineage: Eukaryota > Metazoa > Chordata > Aves > Passeriformes > Pipridae > Chiroxiphia > Chiroxiphia lanceolata. Next base: position 8,434,567 of record NC_045645.1, on the reverse strand, counting down.
TTCCTGTACCTGCTCAGCAGTGCCAAGCATTTCTACCCAAATCTGCCCCAGCTAAGATCTTGGTCTTGTAATTGATTTATATACACTTGATTTATAATTAATCTTTAACAATTATATTTAAATGTAAAATTATAATAATCACATATGTGGTTTTTTTAATCTATTGTGGTGATCTTGAATAGTCACAATAAATAGTGAGCATCTAAAATGAGGATTTTTTTTGTCTTTTAACTACAACTAGTTTTATTTCTGAGTTGCTGGGTACAAGTTACAACAAATTACTTAATAAAAGATCCTTTTTGTGTTGTAAAATCCTGACATTGAAACTGGCATAGATAACCTGGCATGAAGCTGTTTGATTTAATTTAGGGTTTTGGTAATAAAAAGGTTTGTACTTCAGGCCCAAGAAGCAACTAAAGATGATTTTCGTCCAGTTGGTCTTTCTTAATTTTGGAACATGGAGTTTTCTAGTAAGTTGTGTAAAAGCAAGACAGAAAGCACCATAAAATATTTGGGGTTTTTTCAAAGATTAAAGTGCATTAAGCAATAATCTTAATTAAATCTGTTTGAAGGCTTTGGGGGAAAAAAGGCTTTAATAACCTTAAACTTCTTATGGAAAGAGATGTCAGGTGGATTCCTCAGAGGGTGCTATCTATAGGACCTGTAATGTTGGAGTTACCAACAACACTGTTGATTTAACATTTATTTTTAATAAAAGGTTCATTCAGTGTTTGACAGTTTCCACAGTAACTCGTGTTCTGTTCTTCTCTCTTTCTGTGCTCATTGCATGAATCCCTTATGTGAGTTATGATTCAAGGACCTTAAAAACATCGTGTACCTCTATTAAAACCACAGTATTTGAACTTGTTTATCTCGTGCCCATCCTGAGATTATCTGTTTAATTTCAGTGTGTTCTTCAGAGTACATGTAGTAATAGTGGGGTCCATTAATATACCAAAATTATGTGTTCCTAAGTGTAGGAAGGAAGAGTTTTCTTACCAACCCGTCTTCCAATTACTTTTTAAAAAACTACTTACAGCTGCTATTGAGTTTCTATGAGTGTAGGACTATGTGGCCCCAGTGAACACTTTGCTTTGACCTACAATTTTCCAGTTATGTTGACTTTTTAAATTATGCTCCTCGTGAGCTTGATGTTAAGCCAGGTTTAATGTGAAACCAAGTGAAGAAGGAGGAGTACAAGTGCTTAATTTAACCACTTCAGATGTCTTTATAGAATTCATAGAGAAGCACTTCTGGGAAGCTCTGATGCTCTCTGTCTGCAGAGCCGGGTCTTTCTGAGTTCGGGGGTGCTTGTGGAGCTCTCGAGTGTGCACAGCTGTGGCAGACTCGAGGTGCTCAAGAGCTGTGCCAAATAACCTTGCTTTGTGCTCTGCAAATCTCAAGGTGAGGGGGAAGTTGCTGCTGCTGTGCTGTGATCCAGAGAGATCAGTGATCAGTGGGACTTTCTACACTGACTGTTGCCTGTGTTGAGCAGAAGAGAGGATATTCAGGTGCAGTACTCCAGCTACAAACAGTTCCTTGGGTTTTTTTAAAGCTGAGAAAACTAAGTGCCAAACAGCTGCGTGTGAAGACTGACAGCTGTGTCAGTAAATGTCTTTCTGGCCTGTCTCGAGCTTTTGTATCTCCAGCAGAAATTGAGGAGCATTTTAAAGCCAGAGGTCCTGCGTTTGTGTTTGCTGGATTTGAGGAAGTCTGTGTTTTGTGAATCAGGATTTGACAAGCTGTCAAATGTAATAATCAAAGAAGAGTGCTCCTCTGTTTAATTTTGATGTCATTGATGGGCCTCTTGCCTTGTTGACATTAATGCCTCAATTGCCCAAATTGATATTTTAATAAGAGCCCTATCAGCTGTCGCAGTGACCAAGCAGGCTGGGAAATGGTCTGCTTTGAAAAGACTTGAAAGGAATATCTCTTCAGCTTGAGAGGAAGGGCACATAGCAAAGATATTCATGATGTTTTTAAGGTAGAATGACAGTGCTGCTGCTAGAGAACAAAACAGTAAAATGGTCCAGAGTGGGCTTACATGAAATAATGCTTTGTAGGCTTTTATTTTTTTCTTTCTTTCTTTAAATAACTCCAAGAGGAGTTGACTGTTTTAATTTCAAATATTTTCTGACTTGTTTAGAACTGGTGGTGTTATATAAAGTAACTGTATGAGACAGTTAATTTTGTGGTTGGATGAGATTTTATAATATTTTAAATATTGAATTTAAAAGATTATTTACATAAATATATTAATATACTATATAGATATTCTAATATCTACATAAACGTAATTCTTGGATTAGATTTTTTTTAATGCCACTGCCACCTGTAATAATATTTTCATATAAAGAATCTTCCTTATGATTGATTTGTAAGGAGCCATGGGGTGTGCATGTAGATTATTTCTTTCTTGACCGACAATTTTGTATTCTCAGAGTTGCTAATTACTGATTACTGAAGGAAAACTATTATATTTTCAGCTAGGTATGGTTTTTATTATGAATAAACCTCAAAGGTAACATTATTATATTCTTAGCAAATGCAAACAGCTAATACTTAATGCAGAGTTCAGGTTGCCTAGCAGCTAGAGAGGACCACTCTGTCCAGATCCCAATGGAAGCAGGGTGAATGAATAAAAGTGATTTCAGTTTTAGGTGAGAGCAAGGTGAGATTTCTTCTTTTTTTCCCCCCTTCTTCTGTGCATTTGTGTGTCTATTGGTGGTAACTAATAATGGTGGTAGAAATACCAGCAGAACTCTTGAGCAGCACAGCACTGAGGTTAAATGCTGAGGGGCAAACTCTGGCCCTTTGTGCTGACCCAGGCTACATTAATTACATGAACTCTTTACATAGTAACATAAAATAACAGATGGAAAGTCATGGGCAGTGTTCAACCCAGAACACTTGCACACCACACAATACATACTTTGTGTGAGGCATTTGATTACACTTCCATTACACTTTTATACAGCCCCCTGCACAAGGCACTCTCAGTTTTGTTGCACGTACTACACATAACACATGACCACTTACGTGATTAATAATAAACAGAACTAAATACAGTGTTTGGCAGCTGATGTTACAGTTGAAACTACTTTCAACCCCCCTTGTAAAAGGCAAATAGAATTAAATTTAACTTCAGCTAAAAAGACTGTGATGTTCAGAGGCAGCATGTTTAGACTGCAGTATGATTTTTCTCTTAAGGTGCTACTTATCGGAATTACACTACTAGGATGAAGGTTTTTCATTCCCATTAACAAAAATGTTTCCATGTCTTAACTGCTGAAACATGTTGGGGTGTGAGATTAGCTGTAGTGGATGTGTGGAACACGTGTTACAGCTCTCAGGCACAGCTGAGGAGAGGGTACAAAGCAACATCGCTCTGGTTTTTCTGGATCTTTAAGAACCGAAATATGACAACTGCTAATTATACTGAGTGGCAGTTACCATTGCAAAACAGAAAAGTGTAAACTAAAATAAACCCCATGCTGTGTAGCTGTCCAGAAGGCAAATATGGAGTGTTTTTAAAAGCTTTTTGTATCAGTTGTCTCGTGGATGACAGGATGTTACTGAGCAGCTCATCTCATAAGAAGGGATTCACAGAAGTAACACTGGTAACTAAGTCTTTTTTTTTTTTTTTCTTCTCCATTTACAGGAAGTAAAATTAGAACAACATCATATTTGATTGTAAATTTTAATGTTAATTGCACACTTAACCAAAAGCTAATTATGCATTTCAGATGAGAGAATCATCTATTCCCCAGACATCCTATTCTCATCATAGTTTTGCTGAGTTCCTTGCAAGCACTGACTTTAAGCTTGAATGCTTGCACAAAACTTGTTTCTAAAAAAAGAGATAATAAGGTTCTGTAATTTCACGTATAGATGCAATAGCAGTGTTTGTCCCCAAGGATCTGACAGGCCTGATTCTGCTCAGTAAATTCACAGCTGTTGTAAAATCCTCTGATTTGCTGTTTAAACAAAGAACTAAAATGGAAAAATTCATGAGAGTGAAAAGAATAGGTTGATCCTTGTAAGAGAGTCAAGAATTACATTTTATTTGCAGCATTAAGGACTTACTGGGTCCCAGGAATGGGAATCATTGTGGTTGAGTGGACATAAAGCACTACTTCTGATGCTAAAAAACAATGCAGAATATTTGACTGGAGAAGAGATGCAATAACAGTGTCTATAATTCAATTCTGAGGTCTTGGTTACATCTCAAGTAATAATACTGCTGCTTTGAGAAGAACTTGGTGCTCATGCCACTCTGAATGGGCTTTAAGATTAGAGTTGCAGGAGTGATACAAGGGAGAAAAAGAAAAACTTAAAAAATAAACCCCTGAGTGGTTAGTTATCCCTCACACTATTGAATTTATTGAACAGCCTAAGCTTGCTGAGCAAGGCATTGCTGTGTTTGCAGTTAAACACTTGACATGGAGGGTTTATTTCTGTTTATAGTTAATCACCTCAATCCCATTGTTATCTCATTATAACTCTGCATTATAGTGAAGGCCAAATTCAACTTCAGTCTAAGTTCTGTTACCACTGCAGTTATTCCTGCTGACAATACTGGATTTGCTCTCACTGCAAGGTGTAGTATCTTCTTCTGTGCTCCATCTTTGCAGAGTTACTGCACATATGGAGCATTTGCCCTTGCTTTGTGCATTTCAGCAAAATAAAAAAGGTACAAATTGTGTTCAGAGGTCTCAGGTTGTATCCAGGAGCAGTGTGGAGTGTGTTTGTGTTATCTGATAAAGAGCTGTTGGTAGGTCAAAGGTTTGGACCTTTTCTAGAGAAAATGGACCAACGTTAACACTTTGTCCAGTAGAGGAGAAGCTGTATGTGGGAAATTTCAAGGGAAATTGCTCAGCTGATGTAGTAAGGCAGTTAATATTTGAGAGGACAGACAGGTTGCTGTGCTCCTGATGTTTTGCATTTAGTGCTTTTTTTTTACCTGAAATTCAGAATAGATATTTTATAATCATTTTATATAGGTCTTAGATTCATGTGCCTCAAAACATTTTCCTGTTGTCCTTGTCTTATCAGAATCACCCTCATTATTATTTTCTTTCACAATGTTATCTTCTGCATAATGACTAGGTATATTCTATATTTAAATATGCTTGGTTACACTGTGATCAGTTATGAGATAATACAGTGGGTGGAATTTATGAGCTCTCATAGTATTTGTCTCAAGTGAGCACTACTTAAACTATGTCACATTTGGTCAAAAAAGACTATGGGGCTTCACATTTATAACTTTCATGCATTGTGTTGTCTGCTGCAGTGTCATGTTTATGCAACACTGGAGTATGCTGAGCAGCTGATTTTAGAGCTAAAACCAGGAAACCAACCCCCCCCCCATTGTTTTCTGATGTGAGAGATTGTACCCTGCAGCACAACTGGACTACCTGGGAGTTTAGCAGTGGGTACTTTGTGATTTATTTTCTGTTGAGCAGCTATTCAACATCATCCTGATTCATTAAACAGAGTGAACTAAGCTCCCAGATGCTGAGTGCTGACTAGCTGTATTTCTCTTGGCAAGGTTATTTTCAGTTACATTGAGGGAAAGTCGTGTGAGTATCCCCTGAAGCACATTTTGATTTGTTAGAAAGGGGAATGAGTGATGATCTTCCCAGCATGTGGCAAAGGGTGGCGTTGGTTCCCTGTCTACAATCTAACACATCTGTAGTGGTTTTTTTTTTTCCTTTTAATAACCAGGTCCCCAGAATGGCCTTTTTTACCTGGTTATCATGGTTAAGTGGTGCTGAAGCTGCAGTGTAACCACAGTGTGCTCAGACACCCAGCTGACTGCTGTGTGTAGCCGTGTTGGAGGCATTGGGCTCTGCAGACCTGTATGACAGAAGGAAACACTGGTGAGAAGTACCAGAAACGGGACAAAAAAGCAGCACATTTCTGCCCTGTGGAGAACTGGAAGGCCTATGGTTTGCTGGTCGGGTTCTCCCACCTGCAGAGCAATGTAAAGTTTACAAGGAGACACTGATCTCAGCCTAGATCTTGGTGAGCTGCTCTGGCTGCCCAGCAAATACTAATGAGAGTGACAAAGTAGGAAACATAAATCCTGTTTGGTGTTAGTTATATCTTTCAATAACAGCTTAGCACCTTGAATTTTATGGTCAGGGCCACTGCAGCCCAAAAGTGTACCCTAGGCATCCTAATGTATCCCGTGTTTCTGTCACAGTTTGAGCTCTGCAGCATTGCTAAGATGTTCCTCCATCTAAATGGAGCTGCCAGTCCCAAGTGTGTTGCTCAGCTCACACGTGGCACCTTGTGCTTCTGTTGTGCACTTGCATCTTGTTTGAAAATTCCTCTGGTTTTGCCAATTTTGCTTTGCATTCATTTCTTTGCTAATCAGATATTCAGTGCTTTGCTACTAATTTATGTTAGAAACTGAAACAGGAGGTGGCAGGAGTGTTTGAAACTTTGGGGGGAGCAGGTGTAAGTGGAGCAGATAAACACACTATGTTATGAGCTGCTGTGCTTCATTAACTGAAGTGCCTTCACATGGTATAAGACTCAAGTGATTAAACTTGTTTATTACTCAAAGGAGGCTCAAAGATGGTATTTTCCCAGCCAGATTCTGGCTGGCTGGTCTCTCTGACAAACTGATTGAGACATCTGTACCAGTGCTAGAGGGGAAAGTCATGGGGGGAGAGGGGTGTGTGTAGCTATGTGTGTGCACATAGGCTGCTCATGCCTGTCAGGTCTGACTGCTGCTCTGCTTTTGTTGTAGCCAGAGCAGTACAACAGAACATACAGGGCATCTGTGCATAGGATGTTTATGAGGCAGAATACTCACCCTGCTTCTGGTTTTACTTTTGGATGTGCTTATTCAAAGATTCACCTGCTACGTCCTCTCCTTTGGTCCCTCTGTCAGTGATAGTGCTGTGGCAGTTGTGAAGTTGCTGCATGTTCCAGTGCCATGGTAACTGCATCCCACTCCCCTGCCTGCCAGCAGGCATTGACCCTTCCCAGTTGTGAGAGGAAGCAAGTGCTCCAAGTGCCAAATTGTGGTAGACTGGCATGAGTCAGCTTTGATAAGTCCATGGAAAGTCCTTTACCCAGGACTGCAGGTCTCTTCTTTTTTTTTTTGAGGGAAGAAAGAGAAATAGCTCCCATCAAATGTGTTTTGGATTATTTTTTTAAACTCTAAGATTGTCCTACATTATTGAAAGGCTAAAAAATGCATTCCCATTGAAGTTACCACCAAGTGCTAAATTGCTTCCTCACTGTGCATTTTAGCCTCATGCTGTACCCATTTCTGGAAGACTATGCCACTTTTCCTGTCCTTTTCTCTTGGCTCTGTGTTGTGCACCTTGGCTTGCTCTTGATGAGGTCAGAGAGCACCTTTGTAAGCACTCTTGCACTAACTGTAAGGATAGTTCTTGCTGAGTACTGTCATAACAGCATTTGAAATCATGGAGTTGTGCCTAAGAGTGAACAAGAAGAGCTGGGGAAAAGAGAGAAAGTCAGTTTACTTGTTTGCTTTTTGGAGAAGAAATATTCTGGCTATAATAAAGCACACAGGTGCATCATTTGATTACATGGAACAATAAGACTGGAAGTTTACAGCCAGGCAAGGGTAATTAAGGAATGCCTTTTTGAAGTCTTTCATGTTTAAGAGGGGAATGATGGACCTTAACCTTTATATTTTCTTACCCTCTCATGGCCCTTGCTGGACCATATAACTACCAAAACTGTGAGTGCAGTGAAAACTGGCGTGAAACTTGAGCAGAATCAAAGCAGGACCATGAAAAGAAAAAAACCCATGCCTTTATTGATTACATAATTACAGTGGAAAACAGCACCAAAGAAGCAGTGCTCACAAACACTGCCTTGCTAAGCAGCAAGGAGCGGCTCTGAGTGGCAAGCCCAGGAGGCCTGGGTTCTGCAGGGATGGAATTGCTGTTATGGAACTGTTGGTCTGCATGAATACCACATGGATTCCAGCCTTCCTGGGAGATGGTTGGTGTCCAGGCTTAGTGCTGTCTGAAATGAAGAAGGTGGAATGCAATTGGCAAAGCTCTTCAGCCTGTTTTTATACACCCTCCCTCACCAAACCCCCTTCCTGGGCTGTTTTCCTGAGTGTGAGACACACTGTGAAGCACAGAAGAGAACTGAATGGGTTGGCCGATTATAGGAACTCCAAATGAACATTATTTCTATTCTGATGCTCATTCCAAGTGTTGTGCTATAATTATGCAACAGCTGCAACTCCATACCTCTTTAGGGCTTCTTATCCTAGTAAAATGGATTTCGTCCTCTGTAAGAATGCCCTTCATCTTGAAAACAGCATGCAGGAAGGGTCACGCTGCAAAGATATTTAGTAAGGTAAATTTGTCACAACTGCTTGGTCTCCCTTGAGGCTTTGGGGTTGGAAGTGTAAAATTAATAGTTTCCTTTCACTTTTGCTGGTTAATGATTTTAGGGAAAAGCAAACTCTTCCAAGGGAAGAATCTGCATAAAGTTCTGCCTCTGTGAGGTACTTGCGACTTGTTCTGGAGTTGCACATGCCCCACTTCACAGTCACCTGTTCTAAGCTGTGGCCATCGATCTCAAGTCTTGGACATGTTTGAAATTACTTCAGTTTTTCTGCTAAATTTCTGATGTAAGCATGCATAGGAGTTACTTAGAATTCTATCAAGACACTGCAAGAAATCTAAAGGGAACAATTCAGCAGAAATCACCCACACCATTGTCATGGCAAAACTGTGATTTGAATAGTCTTTCACCTAAATCTGGAAATGGCCTTGGTCTTTCAGGATATTTACTGTTTTAATGTGAAATTTCACCCGAATTGCTGGTACTTGCAGAATCTGGCTGTGAGTTAGATGCAACGGCACCTTCACATCACTGTGGTGTTGGCTCAGTCATTTGTCAGTTCTCCCATCTGCAGCACATGCTGTGGGAATCCTCTCCTCTCCACACAGCCAGGAGAGTGGAAAGTGCAGTAGCTCCAGTTGCGTGTCAAAACCTGGTGTTGCTAAGTGATGGCAGGGTAGCCACCTGCCTTGCCATTTACAGAACCCAAGTGCTCAAACAGAAGGAAATGAACAGCTTTATTTTCCACTAACTGCGTGCAAGGTGTTTATTCACTCTGGTGCTGGAAGTATCAAACCTGCACATCCCTTTTACTCCAGCTGGAATCTCCAGAGTTTTAAAGTTCCTGGAATGGCAGCTGTTTATCCTCCCTGAAAATGCATCCTCTAAGTGTGTAATATTGTATTACCCTACAACTGCGAGAGACAGTGCAGTCAGTTTGATGATTCAAAAACCACAGATTAAAAAAAAAAAAACCACTCAAAAAACCCAATGCAAAACCAAACTGCTTTTTTATCACCTAATACAAAGACAGAGAAGAGGTAGTATTTGTTTTGTTGGTTACATCAGAATCCATGCTATGTGGTCCTCTTCTTTTTCTTTTTTCTTTTTTTTTTAACTATAGTCTACATGGCCAAGAAGCATTGTAGCATTGATTTCTTTTTTTAATGTATTTTTTTGTTCAGGAAATAGAGAATAAACCCAGGCTATCATATTTGCTAACTACTCTGGGAGTGTTTTCAGGAAATAGGAGAAGTACGATATTTTTCACTTCTTATATACTTCTTTTATGGATATAAAAAAAAAAAATTAATAAAGATTTAATTGCCCTCATGCCACAGGTGAGTCATGTGTGTTCTGTTAAAATCTGTCTGCTCAATAAGGTACTTGTTCAAAATAGTCTCTCAAACGGAGATGCTGAGTGACTTTTGCAGTCATGACTCATTGGATCTCTATTTTTTAAATTAAATGATTCCCCAGACATGTTAATTTTAAGATATCATCTATTAAATTCTTGATTATTAACAATAAGAGTATTAATTTGACAGTGCATCAAGGCTTGAGGGATTCATATAACTGGTGTTCTCTTTTCAGAAAAGGGGAGGACTTGCACAGACCCGATTTTGGAACTAAAGACCCTCCACCTGAGAGAGTGGAAGCTTTGGAGTAGATTGTCTCCCTGTGAGGCACAGTCAGGAATCCATCTCCCCATCTGCACAGTCTTCCCTTCATCCAGATGATGTAGAGCACCTCTGTGTTTGCAGAGGAAGGGTCAGGGGTTTTTAGGAATGAAATCTGCGCTGGCATCAGTGATTACTTCCTACTCCTCAGAAATGAGCTTTTCTCAAGTTTTACACTTCTGCATAGCACAGATTGACCTTTGAATTCAGACTTTTAATTTGGAGCAGTTTTCAGCAGGGACCTCTGACTCTAGAGAAGCTTTCTCCTGGAGTCAGATGTGTATTCTGTGTAAAGGAGTGTTCTCTGTTAGGATGTTTGATGCCTTGGTTCTCAGTTTTGGTGGTTCCAAAGTATAGCTCAATTCTGACAGGTTGCTGCAAAATCCTATAGTGTAACATTGCTCTTATGACTGACCTCTTCATTCACTCTGAGTAATGAATGGAACAGAAAATTGTCTTTCTTTGTTTTATTGAGTAATGAAAATTGTGCTTCTTTTGCTAAACAACCCTTGCCAAAAATAGCACCTGACTATATTTTATCTATCTCTTTTTCCTTACTATTATTTTACTATACTAAATGCAATCTTTTTTTTTTTTTCCCCTTTGGATTTCTGTCCATCTTTGTGCCCTGAAGCTTCAAAGACCAAATTTTGTGAGTCATATAAATGTTCTGAGACATCAAATTAAGTAGAAACTGGAGAATGAGTTCTCAAAAGGTTGTGAATGCTGCTGACGTCAATCTCAGAGTGAAATAAGAAAGAAGATATGGCTGGTGGATCCTGTGAGCAAGACTGTAAGCACTTATGCTAATTCTGTTGTTGGAGAAGAAATTGTGTTTTTATAAATGAAGGCAATAGTCCCAACTGAAGATTTAACAGGCATTCATCTTAGTAACTAGATGATCTTGAGCTTTCATACTTTACACTGAAATTTGCCTTCAGCAGATTCAAACGAAATTGCTTGGAAGTGACTAAAATGAATGGCAGCACGCTCTCTGCTTTTTCAACTTGTAATATAATTCAGTTTTCCAGCTCTACTTCTGCAGAATTCCTCCTTCAAAGTAACATTGCAAAGTATTTTTTTAATGATCAGAAGACTATGAACCTATTTAGAGATTTTTCTTGATTGTCTGTGGCAGAAAACAGAATTTTGAAAGCAGCAAGGAGTCATGAAATTCAGTATGTCTTATGAATTATTTTGATAACATGAAACATTTATCTTGTAGAAAGTAGTTGGTAATACTGTTTTTGAAATCAAGTGCTTGCAGATTGTGCATCCATATTGATTTGATGGTGCTATTGAAACTTCCTATAGGTGTAGTGAGAAGAGTGCAAAAAGTGACTAAAGGAAAGGGATGTTTTCCTTGTGGAAACCACAAGGAAGTAATTTGCTATTAGATTATTAGTGTAGAATGTTTTTATGTGTGTGCATGTTTTGGCAGTTCAAAACTGATATTCTTGTTGACTACTTTATCCTACTTCCATTCAGATGGTTCACTATAAGCCTGCAACTAACTGTTAATTAATAGTGCTGCAGTGATCCCTCTGAGTCTAGATGTGTTTTGGGCAAAGGTATGTTTCCATTGGTGAAACAGAAGTTGAAGATGTTTAGCCCTTTGTCTAATTGAACTCTATTTTGGAGAGGATCTTACAGCAACAGATACAATAGCGTGAAGTTGAGAGAGACCAAAGTGAATTGAAGTGAGCCCAGAGGTATTGAAGGAGCAAGGTAATGTGATTGCTGGTTAACTAGATCAGGACAGCAGAGGGAATGCCTCCATCAGATATCTGTGTTGCTGGGCTCAGTTGCCTTCCCAATGCTGTGAAGACCTTTTGACAGATTTCTGTGGGAAGACAGTTTACAGATTGGTGGCATAGCATGTACCTGTGCATGAAATATCGCAGCCAAGGCCAGGATGAAAATAAACAAGAAATATTCCTTCAAATTTAGAGATTAAATACAGACTGGATTCTCCTGCAGGTAGCCAACAGGAGCTCAGCAGCACAGGACGGAAGCGGGGCTGTCTAGATGGGTACTCAGTGTGAAATGTACTTCTGCTGTGAAGCTGAGGAGAGTGCATGGGAAGAGGTTCTGGCTCTCAAAGCCTGTGCATGGTGTTGTGTGAATAGAAATACCAAAGAAGAGCAGTCCCAGGGGCTGGTGCTGCTGCCAGCTGCAGGGGACACCAAGCGAGCCCATCCCAGAGCTCAGTCTCCAGCCACAGATTCCTTCTGGGAAGGGGATCAAACCTCATGAATTTACAGTCCTTCTGCCATGACTCCTTAGTTACCATTGAAAGGGAGAGGCAGGCAGTAATGATAGATGATGTGACTGAAAATTTATCAGCCACTGAGATGGGAGATAACTTGTCTGATATATGTAATGACTGTAGATTTCTAAGGCTCCTGAGTAAGAATGATCAGAGAGCATCTTATCACAGTATAGTTTCATCAGTGAGGGAGGGACCTGTGAGGGGTGAAGTCCTTTAAACTGTAACTATAGGGCTAAGAAAAAGTTTTAAATTGAGAGCATTGTCATAAAAAGAGTATGTGGAATTTGTCTGATTCTGCATGGAGAAGGAGGAGAGGTTTTAGTGTTTCAGTTACACAGGAATATTTTAGTATTGAAAAGGTGGTCCACCACAAGGTGGTTTATTGGTGATTGGCTTCTAAGCTAAGAAGCTGTTTCTCCTGTTGGTAAACTTTTACATAATTGTACTTCACTGCAATTTTGTGTCAATTCTAGAAACACTGTTTTCTGATCACTGGATCAGAAGCTTGTACTGTTCAGGATCAGATGCTGAAACACTTCAGCTGCTGATCTGAGCTGGCATGGTGATTTCTTTACCCCATGATGATTTCTCTACCCTATAGTGAGTGAGCTCAGAGCCAGAGAAGCATTTCGGCTTCCTGAAGCTTCCTATTTCTGATTAACTAGGATAAAAATAAGTATCTACTGAATTGATGCTTATCAGAATTCCTAAACAACTCCTCTGCCTCCAGCAGTGACACTCGATTATGTTTCTCACTCCTAAGCCTCTTAGAGGTTTAGCATTTATGAATCCCTTCTAATACTTTGCTTGACACATTTGGTTAGGCATATGACAGTGATCAGTTGAGAGAAAAACAAGTCATCTCATCAAGTACAAATCGAGGCTTCTAGTAAGGAGAGTGGAGAGGCAAGGAATGGCTTCCTGCTGTTTGAAATCAGGTTAGAACAGGGCTGTTAAAATAACTGTAATGCATTTAATATAAAAACAGGCTGTCTGTACACTTCCCAGTCAACGCTGGACAGTCTTCTATAGCTGGTTTTGTTAGCAGGAGCAGCAGGGAGGCTGAGGACTGAGTGCACTGTAGGGGGGTTCAGCTCTCCCCTGGTCCCTCGGGATGCTGAGTGTTGTGTCATCTTATGCTTGATATTAGTTCTGCAGCTTAACTGTGGGGTAAAACCCAAACACAGGGCTGTGAAGGGCTATCCACCCGGTGTCTTCTGGAATGCAAAGTAGATGGTCTAGTAGGGAGGTGGTAACCATAGTGCTGATTGGGGTGGTGGTTCCTACAGGCCCCTGGCTGTTGGTGCTCACTCCTGATCCTCCTGGACAGAGACAGGAGGTGCTGCTCTGCCAGCCTGAGTGACCTTTCGCAGTGGCTTCATGATGAAGGGTCCTAAGCATTCTTGTAATACAAATGATGTTAAGAAGTAGTTGGTATTGTGAGCAGGTGCATTCCAGCTCGGCATACCTTGCAAATCTGACAGCAGCCAGATGTTTAACTGGGTAGAGTAAGCGATGACTTAAATACCATCATATAAATCTTGCAAATGCTACTGAAGCTGAGACTGTGGGTATGCCTTGTGAATTGTGATTTCTCAGAGGTCCTGTTTGATCAGAGGGTAAGTTCTTGTCTTTAACCCTCGATGGGACCCCACAGAGACAGCAGGTATTGTGAGGCACCACTAATGACTAATTCTAGCAAGTCAGTTAATTAATCCTTTGGAGCTACACGAGGCTGGTTGAAAATAGTTAAAACAAAGATTTTCTTAGGATTTTAATGGAAATTGACCCAATGTTGCTGTGAGATGTAGCTGCAGAAAGAAGCTTCCTGCAGCAACACAGTCTTGCTTTGGTATACATTTCAGCCAGCATATGGTATACATTTTAACGGAGCACATGGAAAATTAGTTTGATTTAAGTTGATTGATTTTGATTAGTAATGGGAGGATATGCTAATGAGAAACAATCTAGTGTGCCTAAAAGACTGTTTCAGTTGCTAGCACAGTTGATACATAGTGCTTGTATCATATGCATGAAAAGAACAGGAAAAATGTGTTGGACTATTCTGAAATTTTTCTCAGTGGTTACTCCTTGACGAACAGGAGGAGATGCATTATTCTGATTGCAGCTTGACAACACATTCTCCTGTCAGTACAAATTAGGACATTGAGTATTTCTAGCTAGGATAGATGTAATTTTTGCCTTAGGAAATGGGTAACATTGGTAGCTGTAAAAAAACCCAACCCAACTAACCAAAAAAAAAAACCTCCTAACCAGACAGTAGGTGAATCTAAAAAGTTTCAGAAGGAGGTTGTTCAAATACAATGCTGAACTCCACCAGAGGTATATGAGGTCTAGGCGACCAGCTTGGACCGGTGTCTTTGAAATTGGCCTGTTAGTTTTTAATTTACTGGAACCTGTTAGGTTTAGATGTTTGTGTACATGTTGCTTAGTGAAGAAAAGCATAATATCATAGTGGAGAATTTTTAGAGAAAGGAGATTGTTGGATGCAACATCTCCAATCTGAGGCTAAAAACTTTTGCTTGTGAGCATTCAGTTATGGGTAGGAAGCCTTCCTGTCATTTTGTGTGGGTATACATCAACCAAGGTATGAAGTGCTGCTCTTTGTAAAGAAGTGTAACTCTTTCCTTGATGTAGCTATTCCTCCTGCACTCTCAAAAAATCATATCAACTTATCTATATTGTGATCCTGCCAATGCTAAACAAACATGCTTCACTCTAAATACACAACTTAGAACAACCAGCTCCACTGGCCTCACCCTTACGAATACGGGTTGAAATAAAAATCTTTCCAAACATCAGTAAATGAAGTTGTGTCATAGCAGGTCAGCAGTTCTCCTTATGGGAGACATACAATCATAGAATCATTGAGGTTGGAAAAGACCTCTAAGATCGAGTCCAACCGTTAGTCCAGCACTGCCATGTTCATCAATAAACTGTGTCCCCAAGTGCCACATCTACACGTCTTTTAGATGTCTTCAGAGCTGGTGACTCTGCCACTTCCCTGGGCAGCCTGTTCCAATACCTGACCACTCTTTCAGCGAATAAATTTTCCCTAATATCCAATCTGAACCTCCCCTGGCCATTTCCTCTTGTCCTGTCACTTGTTACATGGGAGAAGAGTCTGACCCCAACCTGACTACAACCTCCTGTCAGGGAGCTGTAGAGAGCAATAAGGTCCTCCCTGAGCCTCCTTTTCTCCAGGATAAACACCCCCAGCTCCCTCAGCTGCTCCTTGTACTCCAGACCCTTCCCCAACTCTGTTGCCCTTCTCTGGACATGACTGATGTCTAAGCCCAGAGTGATTTCCACCTAGCCAAAAATACCTACTTCATCAAGGAGGTATAAAACCTTATTTGTATAAGAACATTAAATGATAATCCACCGCATAGTAATTGATAGCAACTGATCCGAGTGACTTATGCAAATAATCAGTATAGACACAGCTGCTTCAGGAGGAGGAAAGAGAGTGGGATGCTTTACATCTATCTCTGTGTGGGGTTTCTCATGCAGCACTTGAGTTATCACACTGCCTGTGCTACCAAGGTGAGCCATGTAAATAACATTTGTTTGCATAGACCAGAGCCTCCTGTATTGAACAGCAGCAGGAGGAGGGGAGCTCTGCTTCTCCCTCATCTCCAGAGGTTCCTTAGCGGGGTCGAACTTTGTGCTTGGGCAGGAAACCGTCCCCCATGGAGAGGAAACTCCCAGGTAGGAGAAGCCCACAGGTGTCAGAGCTGCAGCTGCTTTCTCCCCCAGCAGCTCCAAGGTGATCACAGTGCTTGTTGCACTGTTGGCAGCACACTGAGAACTCCAGAGTTCTCTTACCTTTAGGCACTGTCATGTGTTGAGAGGAGGAGACAGCACCCCTGTGAAGCAGAAAGTCCCACTGACTTGTGAAGTGTTGCTCTGTAGCTAAGTGGGGTGTCCGCCTTGGGCACAGAACACAACCTGGCTTTTCTGCTTTCACCGTATGATTTGTGAGAGTGATTCATGGGACGTTAGCACGGTTGCTAAGATCAGGAAGAGGTTTGCTGATATTTAATCTGCTCCTGTCAGGCAGCAGGGTGGTATCTCCTCCTGAATTTAGCAGATGACAGCCTTGATGTGTCTGTGAGGCAGCTTGTAGATGATATTTGGAAGGGACAGCTTGTGAGTTAACACCTGTATTCATTCAGGTGGATGAGTGGAGGGGTTGTAAAGGCAAATGAAGTGTAGTCTTAATACACTGTGAAATCTAATTCTCTGTGGCCAAAACAACTTGTATTTCAATGTAAATGAATAGCTACCTCCAGTCTGTATTTCAGTATAAATGAATAACTACCTCCAATCTGTATTTCAGTATGAATGAATAGCTATCTCTAGGCTGGTGCTTCTTTTCTTTTTCTGTTTGTTTTTTGGTTTTTTTCTTTTATATATCAACTTTTCATTCCTTAGGAAGAACACAAACTAGTCCTGGACATGACTTTGTCATACTCATGTCTATAGATGCCTTTCTCTCACACGCCCCAAAAATTCAGGTCTTCTCTGCAAAGCCAGTTTGGGACAGAAGTAGATCAAGGGCATTGGAAGTAGCCAGAAGTAATCAATGGAGGCAGAAAGGTGTTTCTGTAGTTGGGAGAAAAATACTTGCTGGTAAAAGGTTGGCGAAGAGAGAATTGTTCTCACAAAAACTCAGCAGGTCTCCTAAAAGGCCCTGGCAATGTGCCCTTGTCTCCCTCTCTTTAATACCCTGTGACATGCTTTCTCTTCTCGTTTTCTGAGCTGCCCCTCTGGCACTGTCCATCTGGAGTGACAGGAACATGCTCTGTAATTGGCAGGGCTTTGTTGCTGTTGAGCAAGTGAAGAAATGGAAGATCAGCTGCTAATCTCAGCTGAGATCAGACAAACCCAGGAAGCTCCAGCTTCTGCAGCAGCATACCCGAGAGAGCAAAATCTGGATCAGGTGCTTTGTCTGAAGTTACATTGGAAAAGCGCGTCCAGAGATTATTTCACTTTCAAATTGTAACTATAGTGAGTTATGAATAACAAGCTGGTGACTCCTGTGAACAAAAAAATTCAGAAAATCCTGTGCTGGTTATTGCAGCTTCCCACAGAACAGGATGAATGAGTTTGCAGTGGTGAAAGTACAGCTCTACATTGCCTTTAAAGTATTTAATTTTGTGTTGAAAACATGAAGCTGGAAGGAACAATGGTACCCTGGTAAATTGTGATCTTAATCTCTCTTACAAGACTGTAAAACTGTTTACCTTGGCACTATCAAGTTAATATAGCACATTCTTTCTGAGTTTCTTCTTTTCCCTTTTGTTATAACGGTGTGTTTGAAAACTCTCTGATGCTATATACTGCATCCCTTCAGTAAAACAAAGATGCTAATTACAAGCATTTCAACTGTACCTAGTTAATTTTTTCCTTCACTTGTTCATTTTCTGTGTTTTAACAATCCTGTTAACACCTGAGAATTCTGACCTAAGCCCAGTCTGAGACGATGTGCAGCCTGTGATTGAGTTTCTGTTTTCATTAGATAATTTCATTAGTTGTATTTCCATCCATTGCTCCTGCAATCTGAGAATGATGTCTGAGAAATGGCTTTTCAGTAACCACATGGATGTAGAGGTGGTGACAACTCTGCCTGTCCAGAGTGTGGTTATAGTTCTTAGAGCATCCTGTGCACTAAAATCTGCATTACCATGCTATGAACTTGTCAAACATTCAGATTATGGTCACAAAATGGAAAAGCTTCAAGAGGAGGATGAAGCTGCATGTTAGAAGCATATGTCACAAGGCATCAAATCCTGACCTGAGTCTCTTGGATGCAAACAGAGCATGAACTAAATGAATCTTTTACTTCGCATGTGTTAAGTTTTACCAGGTTTCTTCACAACTCTGTGAGTGCTGAATTTGGCCAAAGCCCTGGCAATGACAGAAGAAACTCTACACAGAGATGTAAAAATCAACCAAACAAAAACCCCAGCGACAAAAAGAACCCCAACCCACCAGCAGAAGTCTATTATTACCAAATAAAATAACTGACTGAAGAGTTTTCCTTCTCTATTTAAAATTTAATTTGTGAAGTGGGCATAAGTCCTAGACCCAGTGAGATCAACAAGAGTTCTTTGGTCTTATTGAGTATGACAAGGATAATATCACTTTATCATCTATAGTTTCTAATGTTCTGTGGGAATTGCAAGCATCCAAGCTTGAAGGAGAGACTTCCTGAAGACCTAGTCCTGCTGACCTCTGTCAGAGCTGAAGAGACCTGACCCTGCCCAAAGAAGCTCCTTGTTCTGCCTTTTCTGAAACAAGCCTTGTAACATCCTGGGATGATCATTGTATTTAACCTGTCATCTTGCCTTTCCAATGGTTTATGATAAGCCAACCCTCCCATCATCTTTTTCTGTTGGTCTTTTGGTTTATTTCAGCTTGTCCCTTTTTAGGGAGGTGTCTCACCTCACCATGAGGTCTATTTCTAGTATCATCCCTCCCGTTTCCTTTCATGGGCACAGAGATGAACCTCTTTGTTTGCCAGATGCACCTTTAATGCCTGTTGTTTTTCTTCTTTTCACACAAAAAAGCCTTTTCCAGTTCTGAAGAGCAGACAATTGGATGTATCACTGAAGCAAGTGTGGGTGAGAGGTGGTTCCTGCAGCTCCTGTCAATAAACTGGTTTGAAAGATGGGGCATATGTGGAGGTCATTTATGTTTACATCTCATTTCAAGAGCTAGACTGCAGCTAGTCTGTTCACTAATTAAAAGGAAGTAAACATGTACCAGAATGTTGCCTGTTCTTATCTGAGAGTTTTTATATAACATTTGCTGTCTGTTGATTCCTAATGAATGCAGGGCTGATTTGATTTGATACCATTAGTGATGTGGTAGGACACTTTGAGATTAGAACAGTGTTTATTCTTTATATCATCTAATACTTATTGTCTGACTGTTTGACTCCAGGAAGAGTACATACCATGGATGAAATTTTGCGGCATATTTATTTATGCCCCACTTTATCAGGATAATTGGAACTCGGAAATCTTTAGTCGCTAAGCATAAGGAAGGCTGGCACAAAGCACTGTTTAACTGTGGCAAAACCTCCTTGTTGAGGATTAGATCTTAGGATTCCCTTCTCTCAGCTGCAGGAGTTGGCAGGAGATGAGCTCTGATGTTACCACATGGCCTGCCAAGAGGGCCTGGCTAAGGTTGTCCAAGATTTATGGGAGCTTTCAGTTTGTCCTGGTATGACAGGGATAGGCTCCACATGAAGAACTAGCAAAAGAACACATATAAACAGATTTGGATATAATTGTGGCTTTCATAATTTTTCAACTGGCTCAGAAGATAAAAAAGGAAACCTTTGGTAAAGGGAAGTTACTTCCCTTTGGTGTACTGGATGGAGAAAGTAGATCTGGGTGCCTTGTGAAGAGAGAAGGGTTTTTTTCCTTCAGTTCTTTGTATTAATTTTATTAATGCTTTAAATGGGGATACATTTTGTTCTCTGGACTCTGTTCTTCTGAGAATGGTTTTTGTGGTATGAGTATAGCAGTGAAACAGGAACTGTTCCCTGCAAGACCAGAAATCATTCTGGTCTGCAGATACTGTCACTCGCTGCCTGGATCTTGGGATAAAGCATTAAGGTAAGCTGCAGACAGCCAACACCAAAGCTTCCCCTGCTGCTCTACAGCTTCCAAAATTAGGTTGAATTATAATTCTTTGATGTTGGAGTAAGGCAAAATAGCAATAGGCAGAAAGCACAATTCATTTAATTGTAGTTTCACAGTGTTTTGAAGCAGTTATGCTGTTGCTGAAGTCATGCCCTCTTTTGTGAAAACGTCTTTAGCTCATTGGTAGATCTAATTCCACTCACTTATGCCTTGTGCTTTGCTCCAAAGTTTGTTTTTCCACCCTTTCAGTCAAGAGATGTGATTTGTACTGGGCTGGGACCAAGAAAAAAGTCCTAAGAGCCTTCTTTTTATCTCTGTCACAGTAAATAACTTGTATTCCTCAAAACATCAACTTGTTACACCTTCTGCAGACAAATCACATAGATACGTGTGAAAGCAGGGGAGCTCAGTCTGCCCAGAGGTTTGTTCTTGCTAAGGAAGCTGCTTTCATTTGATAAATATTTCAGCATGTGGTTTTCCCAATGTAACAGGACAAATTCACTGCTAAGCTGGGAAGTGTTTGTAGAAATATGACGGTAATGGAGTGTGGAATTGCCCTTTGCTGAACTGAGCCGGTGGTCCAGAGAGCCTGTTGTCAATTTTCTGTTGGCAGAGGGCCTGAGTGATTTGGGAAGCAGCATAATGCATGAACCTGTGCTTGGATTGTGCCTGATAC
The DNA here is from genome assembly GCF_009829145.1 of Chiroxiphia lanceolata. Classification (NCBI taxonomy): domain Eukaryota; kingdom Metazoa; phylum Chordata; class Aves; order Passeriformes; family Pipridae; genus Chiroxiphia; species Chiroxiphia lanceolata. Next base: position 8,413,909 of record NC_045645.1, on the reverse strand, counting down.
TGTGATTGCTTCAATTACAGATTTGTTTATAGACCTTTGCTTGCTTTGGGTGATGCTGTGCAGTTTCCCTACTTTATGAAGCTATATTAATATAAAATTGCTAGAATATAATGAAGACTGGTGCCACCCATATTTTTGTTGATCTGTACAGCATCACACACATTTAGTGTTCTGTACAAATATGATCTCATGCTGTTCCTGTTGCACACAGGATTTTTATTAGCTTTAAATAAGACAGTTTGGAGTTGTCATTAACAGCTCTTTTTAGAACCTTCTTTCCTTGGGCTGAGGTCTGTGTTTCGAGAAACAGATTATGTGGAAAAATTCTGTGTCTTCTTTTCCTCTTATCTGAAAATTTAGTCTGATTTGAGAGGAGTCAGGACCTCTGCCTATGCTGAATTCTTCACTGAGGTCATTGGATGCAAGTAGGACCTTACAGTTCAGGACTTATTTTATATATCAAAGTTCAATCACCAAGTGGCATCTCCCCAAATCTGGGCTGAGCTGAGCGGTCCTAGTAAGTACAAGCAGTAGGCTGTGCTTGGGAGCCTGACCAAAGTCCCACTGGGTGGTGAATGGCAGAGGACAGGTGACCCTGGAGGTGTGCAGCAGCATACTTGCTTTTTTAGGATGCCAGCAACACATTTTCTTCAGCTGGAAAATCTGCTGTGATTTTCTTCTGTCTTTCTAAAAAAGGTAGATATGAAGATGTGCTTTTTATCAGAAAGATTTGAGCCACTCAGGCTCTGGATATGTCCTCTGGCCAGAGGCAGTTGGTGGCCTAGACAGAGCAGGGAGGTGTTGTGGTAATGAAGTGATTAGTGAAAATAAAACAGTAAAGATACCAAACAGCAAAACTCTCACACATGTCAAGGAGCATTTGCTTGTGATTCTCTATCCAAATGGAAAGGAGGAGACATCACCACAGAGGTGGGTGAACTTAAAACAGTGTGGAAAAGGACCTCACACCTTGAAAGGCATCTGCTGTAACCATGTCAGCCCCGAGGGCACCCCAGAACCGCTTTCTGAGCTGCCTCAGGAGCCCTCTGCAGCTGCTGCTCAATGAAATTTCGAGTTTAACATCTGGTCTGTGTGGTTATAATAGAAAACACTACGAGAAATGGTAGAAGATTATTTTCTTTTTCTTGTGCTATTACTGATCATCATCATGCGGGTGCTCTTGTGGATGACAAAGCCTGTATTTTAAGATGCTTAGGACTCCTCCAAAATAGCTGTTCTTTAGCTGAAAGTCTTCCTTTATATTCTCAGCAGAAATGTGGGTTTATTTGGAGAGTTTCAAATTCCATTTGATTTTTTTAAAATGTTTTTTGTGAATTTAAACAAACCCCCCTTCATGTCACCAGCGTTTCAGATCTATTTATTAAATTGTTTTTCAAAGTATATTCACATTTCTGTCAAATAAAAACATATGAGATAGAGGAATCTGTTATTGCAAATTCCAGCATTTAGAAAATGTATTTCAAACTCCACTGCAGTGAGTACTTTTTTCTTTCCCTTTTTATTTACCTTCTGATTTACAAGGTTCAAATTGTTCTTGGGTTTTGTTGTCTTTTAGCTTTCATTCTACCTTCTTGACTTCTAGAACCTTCAATGTCTTTATATTTTTGTTTAATGCTCACCTGAATTCAGCAGTGGGTTTTTTTCCTTATTTGGGAGGTAGTAAATTGAAAATTGCCTGGTCAGCTCTTCACTTCCACCAAATCTTGTAAGATTACACATTAGGATTTTAAAGACCTTAAAAGAATATTATATTTTACTTTTATTGGCATGTTGTTCTCAATATAAATTAAGCTTGGTTATTTTATTTTTGTCTAGCTGCTGCCCTTCAATTTAAAGTACATTTTCTTACCTCATGGTTGTAATTCAATTTGGTATTTTAATCTCAAAGATATCATAAACAGCTTCCCAGAATTTCTGAGCACTTTGTCTTAGAATTGACCCTCTTGACATAATATCTCTAGGGGGTTTTTGTGAAGTATGAGGCTTGGATTTAGCCCTAATCCGCTTCTAAATAATCTGAAATCTTGCCTTGATAAGAACCAGCCCTAGGAGGGATGTTCCTAGCAGAGCACCAAGTTTTTTTTACAATCAGGATTTCCAACAGTTCTTCCAGGAACGAAGTCATTGATTTTCTTAAGCACCGAAGTATTTGCTTTGTAAATGAGTTTAAGTGAAGGTCTTGCCCAGAGCCGGGGGGCGGTCGGGGTACCATCACCGGGTACCATCACCGGGTACCATCACTGGGTGCCACCGCCGGGAGCCGCCGCGATGCCCATCCTTGAGCAGAGCTGGCTCCGCGAACAGCCCCTCTCGCTGCCTGGCTCTCTCGCCGGTTACCATGACATTTGATCACCCAGAAACAGGCTCCGGGAAGTCTGTCTGAGTCTGGTTCGGCTGCTCTCAGAGCAGGGATTTGCTCCGCTTTGCCTGCGTGCCTTGGAGGGGGAGGGAGGCCGGGAGCACCGCGATGCTGATTCCCTTCACCTGCCCTTGTTCCTTTCCAGATCAAAGAACCAGACTACCGAATTCAGACAGATTTGTACCGCAGATCACTTAACTTCCTCCTCGCAGATTGTGCGCTTGTTCTTTTGGCAGCTGATTCATAATGTATTGAGATTTCCCTTCCTGCAGAGTGCTGCTGCGACCCACGCGGTGGGAGCTGCACTGAAGCACGTCAATCCACTGCCCTGCAGGACCATTTAGGATGTCCACGGTGGTGCATTCACAGGAGCCTGGTGCTGCTTCTGAAGTGCTCTGGCTGTGATTAATTTATCTGCTTCTCAACAGCAGCTAATTAATAATGCTTATAGTGACTAACATTGCTCAGACATCTGTGTGTTGTACAGCTGTTCTTACAGTCCTGATTAACAGAATTGAAGGATATACGTGGGACAACTGAAAAGATCTAGCCAAAGCAGCAATATATTCTATGATAATAATGCATTCAGTGCCCAGAAAGCTTCTTATTCTAGGATCTCAGCCTCTTAACATTTTCTTAAATGATTTGGGTTTTTTTAAAACGTCATTGATGGTTTTATCACTTTTGCCCACAGTGCATGGGCTTTCAAATGCATCATATACCTCTTGAACTTTGTTCACTGTTTATTTGCAGCTAAACAAATGGAAGTTGAGGTAGGTATGTGGTGTGGATGCTACATATTTTTATTACTGCCGTTTCTTTATTTTTCTATCAAGGTAACTAGATCAGGAAGAATCAAAAATATAAGACTGACCTCATATTAATTCCAAGTAATGAAAAATAATACCTTTCACGACTTAGAATTTAAGAAATATGCACGATGTATTTAATCTTTTTGTGTAGCTCTTAATGTGATTTCAGCTTTGCAGGCATTGGCTATTAAATACTCTAACAGAAAACCTCAACCTACAAAAAGATGAGAAGAGCAGATAATGTTTATAAGCAAGCAGCCCTATTCCAGTCCTCCTTACTCTCTGACAGATCAGGAAGGGCAACTGCTGCTAATCTTCCCTACAATCTCAAGGCACCTGGGAAAATGGAAATAATATTTTTAACATCTTAGCAGGTCGTGAGCAGTAGTGTCAATCACAGTACCTTGGCCCGATTCCAGTGTGGGAATTGCATTCTGCTGAGCAAATGCAGCCTGTTGCGTTTTCAGTGATTCACTTTTTGTTTTACATGGTGTGGAGTTGCTGAGAAAAGTTAAAAGAGCTGGTGCTCCCCTACCACCAGAAATGTTTTAATGGTGGATTAACCTTTCCTCCTCGTCCATCAGCTTCATTTACAGAAGTACTTTGAAAGGGAAGTGCGGTGCCTCACCTGAAGGGACACTTAGCCACTGAGTTACAGGGAACAACTTCAAAAGTGTGTGTATTGGGCGTGACCAAGGCCTCTGATGACTGACCAGATGCTGGTGAGCTCTTGTAGACTCTGCATGTATTAAAAGTCTCTTTTCAAAAAATTTCTCTCTCTCTGGTCGGAGCAGTTAGTGTGGGAATGTTAGAGAAAAGAGGGAGGTAGAACCTTCTGTACAGGGTAAGTAAAATAGGATAGGAAAAGTGAAGTTTCTGCAACTGGTAGTACTGAAGTTATCCAAGGCTACTGGTTTTTACAGCTTTTAAAGAGTAGAAGTGAAAATAGCCATAATGTGGGAATGTTTGAAAAGCACTTTGCAAGCATAGAGCCTTTTATCAAAAAAGACGGGGGTTTTCACGTCAGAAATGCTTTTCTGTATATTGCTTAAATGAAACTGGCTCTCAAGGTAGCTAAATATGTCTGAGAAGGTTCCAGTGACTCTTGGGCAATGGGAGAACTCAATAACGAGAGAAAAAAACCCCACATGCTTAATGTGATCTGTTGAACTGGAGCATTTTAATTAGGGCTGTGTTCTGAAGGAACCAGGTGTTATTTTGCTCCTGGCAGCAATTGAAACTTCACAGGTTTTTCATGACATCACATCTTTTCCATGTCTTAACCAGTGACTCATCTTGCTTGCCTGTTTGTTCCTATTTCTAGCTGCCAGCAGGAACACTAAGCTCCATGTTAACATTCTCTTATTAATGACACATCCTAGTCTGTCCAAGGTGACTCTCCCTTGTGGTACCTGGTGGGTGGGTTGTTTTTTTCCCCTTCCTCTTTCTCAAGGTGACTTTTGTTTATCTGATTCTTGGTGGCTTCCACCCAAAAATCTACTTTTTCAAAGGAAATGTGTATGTGGGAATGTAACATCCGGGAACTTCGATGGCAGAATAGATCCCTTCTGTGCTCAGCACTGGGGAAACATCCAGCTAAGGAAGGCTCAGTCCCAGATGTCTGAAATGCATCTCCTGACAGGAGAGTAGTGGGATGGGACATACCAGCCACCTGGAGGTCGTGAGAATTTTAACATTTCACATTGCAACCGTTCTGAAAGGTAAGGAAAGGCTGCTTTGAGCAGCCAGTTCAGTCCAGTGAGGAAGGCAGAAGAAGGCAGCAGTGGAAAGGGCTGCATGAACAGTTGGAGAGATGGGAACAGAGTGGGGTGGAACGGAGTTATTGATGGCACAGTGCCACCCTCACTGTTCACAGCAGAGACACCAGCACAGCGCCACGGGAGTACAGATGTTTCCTCGTCTGTGCAGAAGGGAAAGTGAGCAGGTCTTGGGTGTAAAGGGCTCGGGTGTTACTGAGCCCCAGACAGAGGGAAAACAGCCCTCTGCCTTCAGGATGTGCCTCTATTTCTTGCTTTTTTGGGTTATCTGTCAGGTAGAGAACAGTAGCTGAGGTGGCCAGCCTTGCTGAGAACCGAGCTGTGTTTGCAGGGAGTCAGATGTTCCCTGACACTTCGATGTCTGACAACTTGTTGCCTCTATAACTGCGGGGCTGGGAAGTGGATTATCCTGTCTCTAAGGCTGACCAAACTCCAAACCAGGTAAAAATGGTCCAAAACCCTATAGCATAGGTGTTGCAATGTGACGCTGAACAGCAGGGAAGAAGAAGCTCCTTCACAACTGATGAAGCCCCAGATTGTGCTGGGTGCTGGTTACTGGGGTGGATGTGGCCTCTGTTCTGACTCTGAGCAGCCTAAGTGATGGTGCTAAGTACGTGCATCTTGTAAATGTTGCCAACTAGCTGGACTGTAAGCAACTCTTACTCTTGAGTATTATTCCTCTCTAAAAAAAAACCAAACCCCATGAAAATCAAACCATAATCCTTTAAAAAATTGGAAAGGTTTATTTCTTTAGAGGCTGTTTGTCACACTGCTAGAAAAGTCATGGTGCTAAGGGGATTAAATTCAGTACAGATTAGATGTTTCAGTGACATTTTATTTGGAACAAAGAACTTGTAGCTGGAAATCTTCACTAGAAGAAGGATGGTTCAGAATCATGGATTCTGATTTTTCAGACCTGCAGCAAAGGGCATCTGTCATAATTTAAAAACTCAGATATGTTTTCTGTGTAAGTACCTTGCAGTTTCTGCTGAGACAGCCAAGTAAATTTAAGAAAAGCTGGTTGTGCTTCTATTGTAAATGTTTATGTGATGGATCTCGTGACTGGAGGGCATCTGCACACAATGCTAATACATTTAGGTCTTTCTCTCCTCTGAATAAACACTGAATTTTGATTGCTCATTAATGCAAAACCTTCAAATTTTTGTTTCGAGCTCCCAGCTAATGGTCTTGTGGGTGTTTTTAATTGTTTGCATCAAAGACAGGCACACACAATAGCTACAGAAGAACAGAGCTGTTAGCATACTGGTGTAAATATACCTCACAGAGACACTTCTGGGCTTGGTTACAGCCAAGCTCTCTGATTCCTCATCAGGGACAGCCTAGCAGGCTTCTGGATGCTGAAGGCTCAGGCTCTTCTTCCCAGGCATTTGGCTAGACTCTTAATTAGTGCTACATCACCTCTCTGCTGATCCCTGCCTGTGCCTCATCTACTTGTCTTCTGATGAGTTTGTGGTCTACCTGGAAATCTTACAAACAACTTGGCCGGGGGGAGGAGGGGAGCAATCTCTGTCAGTTATTTTCTCCTTCATTGGATAAACAATTTGAATGGGAAAACCTGAAATGCCTAATTAGCTAAGGTTTGTGGTGGTTTAAACTGAGGTAAGGACAATTATTGTAAATGCTGAAGAAAGTGAGTTCAGATTTTGCAGTTTATTTTATTTCAGTCAAGGCATCTGTGAGGGGGTTGCTCATTGTGTGAGTCGAGAAAATTAAGCCAATTTATCGCTGTCTAAAGCTAATGTAACCTGAGGAAAAAAGTAATTTCAGGGTGATATAACAATAATTCAAATGCATTTGGAGAAATGCAACTACAAGCCTGTAAGGGGAGATGACATGCTCTGTACCTGTACAGTCAAACAGAGCGAGGAAGGCATCAGTGACTCACGTGGAGATGAATCACATCTCTGCATTCTGCCACATGGCTACCAGGGCAAGGTTATCAATAAACTTTACATACCATGAAACACAGGATGCCTTTCCCTCACAACACACTCCCTTTGATAAGCTGAGAAGGCAGGCACCTAAGTGTATGAATATGCAAATTAGCTTTCTAATGAGTTAAGTGCACTATCCAGCAGAGGACAGGTTATGACCATGTAAATGCATGTAGCCCTTTGGGGTTCTATACCTTCTGCAGCCCCATCTCTCACTGATGTATAAACTGGGGCTCTGCCCCTCACACAGGGGGGTCACAGGCAGAATACTGCAATCAACAAACCAGATTTGCTAAATTCCAGAGCTTTCAGGCAATAATTTGCCTTTATCTCAGATGAGTCCAATTCCTCACTGAGCTGAGGCACTGAGATGGTATCAGGACAGGTTTTGGAAATCACCCTCAGCATCCCTTGGGGCTGCTTCCCAGGACAGCCTGGACATATGTCCCCAGACCTAAGTCCTTGCTCTGAGCCATTGTCAAATTTAATTTCTTTCCGAATTGTTCCACATGTAGCCAGACAATGTGTCTTGCAGTCGCTTACTGCCCAGTCACAGCCTCATACCCTAAGCCAAAAAGAGCACTAGTTAAACACAGAGGAGAAAATACTAGGTGAGATATGGGAGAGAGAAGAACTTGGGAATGCAGGTGTAAAACAACAATGCAGTGGGCACGAGAAGTGAAGGAGCCAGACTTCCTATGGATTTGTTTGGTTTTGTTGATTACAGAATCTGTGAAGTTACTAATATTGATTTAGGGCTTTCTCCTAACGAGGCACAAAGAGAGCCTTTCTCCTGCTGGTATTGGAAAAAGATCATTGCACTTAAGCTTTCTTCCCAGCTAAGGTGTGCTTAAGATCTCTCTTCACCTTACCAGCTATTTTTTGTGACATGTGTAAGGAACATCTGAAAGCATTTCCCCTCGGTTAAATTTGATCAAAAGTGCACGTGTGGACACTGATGATTTAATAAGCTTCATGTCTTTATGAAATCAGGCTAAAATAAAGCAACTATTATGTCTCTCTGAATAAAAGAACAATACTATTGCTGCTGAGACCTTCCTGCTTGAAGAAGTATAGGTAGGATCTAGTTGTCACGGCTGGTTTAGCTGTTCAGCAGCCAAGTCAGGATGTGCTGTCAGGGACTACAAGAGTGGTGGATTTATCACTGGCAGGAGAGGAAAAGGTCGCTCAGGCTGCAAGGTGTAGTCCACCTCGTTCTGCTACCTCTTGTCAGGAGGGAACAGGAAAACTCTTTCTCAGGCAGTGTATGATGCTTCATCATGATCAGCCAGTGGACTAACCCCTCCTGAAATAAATGCACAAGTTTAAAGGAAAAAATCCCTTCTTTTTCCTGAGAATTGGAGAAATGGCAAGGTACATGCTGCATAGTCTCTCCACTGGGAAATGCACAGTGTGTTACAGCTATGGATATTCTCACAGTAGTGCAATAGGCAGAGCCTTTTAAGCAAGCTGTCAGGAGTTTATTTACAAGCGCTCTCCTCCTACAGAGAGGCTCTGTGATATTCTGGTGCAGAACAGCAGGTGATCCCAGACTGACTGGTGTGTGTTCTGGCAGGGCCAACACTGCCTCGCATGCAGCAAAAACAAAGCTGCATGTATGGGAACAATGGGCAAGATGATTTTAAAGATGAGTAGTTTCCCACCCACTGTCTCCTGGGGTTGTGGTGATGTGCTGTCTCTGATCTCTGTACTCCTGCAAGAGTGCTCTACATGGATTTATTTTACTCTTCCAACTAGTTACATGGTTAATAAGTCCTTTAGGGTCTTTTTCTCCAGAGAAGAGAACTTTAATCACATTTTAAACCAGTGGCAGCAAATGCTTTCTTCAGTGTGGGTTTTGGGAGACTAAAGGACTGCTCATTTCAGAACTGCTAAACCAGCACAGTACCTAGCAGTCAATACCTCATGCTGAGCATGTGCTTTGAAGGCAAGGCCTTTTGCCTCCCTGCAGCTGTTCACAGAGCTGCCATTTGCCAAAAAATGGATGAAATGTCTTTGTTCAATTGACAGATATCTCCTGGATGAGAGATATGTTCAGCCTGTGACTTCTTTTTCCAGAGGGAATGGATTGACTGCAGAACTGCTGATTTGGAGTAGAAATATCCCTCAGTTTAAAAGCAGGCAAAATGTGAAGAATAAATGTTATTGGCATCCAGCAGATGGTGGTTGACATGTTTTCTAGCTGTCATGAGTCTTTCAGAATTCTTCTGTTGTATATGCCAGAGTTTCACCTTTGTGCTGCCAGGCTGAACACAGAAATGACGAACACAGAAATGACAAACACAGGTAGAGGTACTCTGCAGGGCTCTATAGGTAAAGAGAATTAAGCTGAACCAGCAAAAGAGGATTAGTAACTCTCAAATTAATATGTGCACCTCAGACATTGTGATTGGGATATTCCACATTAAATTCACTTTATATAGTAAAGTTCATTGCATCAGGTCTTTAATCATTATCTCTAACCTGAGGTAAGAACTGAGTCAGCCCCAGCATCTCTCTCAAGGACATTTTTCCTGACCGTGACACTGAATTGCAACACGTAAATGTCTTTTACCTGATACAGTCCTGGACCGTTTTCTTTTGCCTCTGCTTTGAGGTGTCAGCTTTCAGTGAACTCTGGTAAGGTTTTATTATTGCACTGAAGCAGAGGCAGAGAAGAGCAATTAAAGAGTTGGCATCTTTGGTATTTTTTTTAACACTACATGTGCCAAAATGCATTTAACAAATCATGGTTGATGCAAAAGCCTAATTAATGCTAAAATGTAAGTAGAGTTCATTTCAGTTGGGAGCAAATGAGAATTTTAAAATGTATAATAACAAAAAGTGGTTGCCTTAGTTTAGATATAGGACCTAACTACAATTCCTGCTTCTGAGAACTGAAGTCTTAAAGCCTAAATATTCCTTTTTGTTCCAGGACACAGCTGGACAAGAAAGATACAGGACCATCACTACTGCCTACTACCGAGGAGCCATGGGCTTTGTGCTTATGTATGATATCACCAGTGAAGACTCCTTCAATGCAGTGCAGGACTGGTACGAAATACTGGTTTTATTGGGTTTGTTCGGGTTTTGCTCAATTCTCTCCTCACAATTGTTTGTTGAGAACATGAGACATCCCACCCTCTATAATGCTTTGCATCACCATGTTCCTTCCTCTTCATCTAAACTCTGGGATAAGTAATTTGGGTTATAAACTTTCCTTCAAAAGAGTTCTACAGCTTCACTTTAATAAAAGCGTTATAATTCAAATATTGTAGCATGCTATAGAACTTGTTGCTTTTAAAAGTTTAAATTTGTTATAAAGAAATTAATCCTTTAATGCATTATTTGGGCTTATGAGGTTTCTGGCTACGCTGCTAAAACAATTCAGTTTAACAGTGATTGTTCACTTCAAATCTCAGGGATTTGGGGAAAGGCTGTGTTTATCCTCAGAAGTAGTAGCCCTGTGAGTCCCCTCAGTAATTTCTGCTTGTAACCTGGTTGCTGTGTATTGCAGATAAGTGGGCAGGGTGCAAAAGAAAGCAGTGCAGTGGTTAATGGGATCTCCCAAGTCTGATGGAACTGCAGTGATCTGGGTGACCTCTTGGGAGAATTTGACATACTGGCTGTGGCTCTGGCTCTGAGCATCCAGCTCAGCCTGGCTGTCTGTTGAACACTTATTCTGTACCCTCTAATCTGGGCTGTAACTCAAAAGCTGCAACCATGTGGTTTGTTTATTTATAATAATTTGCCTTTCCTTGGGGCTGCCCATGTTTTTTTCTCGCTGTCCACTGAAGCAGTTGGTCGTGATCGTCAGGACTAAAGATGTAGTCTCCACTTTCAACTCATCTCAGTACCATGACACCAGGCTGCAGAAGGTGAACTGCAGAAGCATCCTAAGCTGTCCTGCAGCAACTGGTGATAGAGGAATAATTTTTTCCTTGTTAGAAACACAAACACAAAGGTTTTGCCAAAACCAGTTTCCTCTATGTGGCACATGCTCCACCAAGTTCAGACTAAGCTTCTTCTGCAAGTGTGTGCATGGGGATGTTTTCCATAGGAGTGCAGGTATGTGAGCTAGGGCTATCTTTCACTAAACTATGAATGTTTTCAGCTTGGTTCCCTGGTGAAACAAGATATATATGACCACACAGCTCATCTACCTGTCTGAATGTTGGTTCTGCTCTAGTAAGTTTTACTGATCAGTTTTAACTTAGCAAAAAAAACCCCAAATCTCAGTCTTTGACCTGCTACTATTTTGAAGTTTGTGCAGGTGAAGTTTAACCTGAAGCTTTGTATTGGAAGTGGTCTAAGGTCTGTTCCATCACAGGCACTGATGCAAGAGTAAGAACTGGGAAAGGTCAGTTTTGTCAATTTGACTTCATATCTTCCAGTGCCACGGGAGCTGCAGGAATATCTTTGCTAAGAGCACCTTGTCAGCCAAAGGACAGAGGTGAACCATCAGTGTATTTTTACTCTGTGTGTCAGGAATCTTTCTAACCAGTTTTAAGACTCTGAGCACAAATTCTGTTGTGGGGAGGATAAAATCGACACATTTCTTTCCTTCCTGAAGCTGGTCCACTAGAGAGGAGATGAGGGCTGTAGCAAAGCCAGCAACGCTGGGCCAGCAGAGTCCTCTAGTGGCCATGCAGCTGAGAGATGGTTTTTCTCCCAGCCTGCAAAATTGCTTTCTAAACTTCCGAAGGCACAAGAAATGGAAACAAAAGCTTTTGTCTGATGCTGGTGCTGCTATACCAGCCTCTGCCATTTTCTAGCATAGCAAATAGGTAGGATTTTTGGTGGGTTTTTTCCCCCACCCTGCTACATGATATAGTTATGCTTAAAAAACTCGATTACACTCGATCTGGTCTTCAGTCAGGAACTGTATTCTTCCTGGAAAATTAAGACATCTCCTCCTTGAGCTCCTTTAGCTCAGAGCCTTTGTCTTTGGTTCATTGGTACATGACTGTTTTAACAGCCTCCTGATCGGGCCTCACCTGCCCACAAGGGAAATGGGAATATCTCTTCCAGTCTGCCATATGATTTCTTCCTTGGGAGATCATTTTACCTCACCCTTCTTATGGGTAGATGTCCTAAAGAGGATCCTGGTTTGCTTTGTGCCACTCATACTTCTCCTAAACCAAGTGAAGTCACCCTTTCTCCTGAATGAGGAGGATTGTGGCTGTATATCAGTATTTAAATAAACTCTCCAGGTAGTATATGAATGTGAAATAGAGTCTTTCCTTCACTCACATCAATCACCCCAATTAATTATGATTTTCTTAAAGCTGCTGAGAAAGATACACAATTTAAATGCATTTGGGAATACCTGGAACATGACTTGTTTTCCTGTTCACTGGAAAAAGTAGAACATGTATGAGAAGCCTTAAAATATTAAGGCTGACTGATTTTCCTTACTACAGTGTGGCAAGAGTTCAGTCAGATTATTTTACAAGAAAAAGTATAAATGGGCAAATGCAAAGATGGGGTTTACCTGATATTTGAAAAGAAGTAATTATTTTGTTTGAATATAAGATGTATTTCCTGTAGGGTGAGTGAAAGGGTTAAATTAGCTTTCCTGGCTATCAGCTCAGTTTCTAGAATTTTTTTTTAGTAGTCTCCTTTGATAGCTGTTATTTGACATTGGGTTGATAGTTTTGTGTGTAGATAAATCAGTGGTTTATACCTCGTTTGAAACTGTACTGGAACTACAATATATATTCAGTATTTGAAAATGTAAAGTAAATAGAAAATATTATGCAAGCTCTGCTTTGGACAATCTAGACAATTTCATAGAAGGAAAATAAAAATTGGTAAAATTTAACTTAGATATAAGTGACAGCTGGGTTCACAAATCATCAGCGTTATTTATCGTTAAAGCTGATCTCTAAATTGGGTTGTTGCTACCTCCTGTTGTAACTGTGAACCTGAGACTATTTTTCTTCTAAGTTCACATGTGAAGCACAGCAAATGTGTTTTATGGGGAATTCAGCACAAACAAGGCACAGCATTTTTATTTTGTCACAGAAATACCTTTCTCCCAGTGTGTATATTGGGCTCACCCTGATAGTTGTTGAAACATCTCAATTGCATGAGCCTTGTTATTTAGTAATTTGTCTTTCCAAAAGTTTCTGGAAATTTGCTGCCAATTTTTTGTAATGGCATCAGGGTTTCCTTTAGATATTCTTCATAACTTTTTTTGGTTGGTTGATCTTTATGCCTGATAAGAGTAAATATTGGTGTTCTGTAAGAGGTTTTTCTCTAGCTTGTACAAAACAAGACGGATATGTTTCTGTGGGGGATCCTTCATGCAGGTTGCTTCTTTCTGATAAGTAATTCTGTTTAAATAGTTGAAATTTGGCAGTGTGTCCCCATCCAATGCCAGGGGCTGAAATGAATCCAGAGGTTGAACTGGGAGTCAGAAGAAGAGCCTGCTTATAGGTGTTTTAAATTGAACCTGGGAAGACTTTATTTCTCTCTGTTGGTTATGGAGACTGGGGAGATTTCACGTTCCTGGGCTTTTGGCTCATTTCTGCAGTCACCCCCTTCTGTGATGAGCTTTGAGAAACCCTAGAATCCCACATAAGCTCATCACAGACTCTTATTAGCTCCCATGGGGCTTGTCTACATGGAGTCACTCAAAAGGGTGAAACTGGAGGAGCCAAAATTGGGATTGGAGAGAGTGCCTTTCCAGGAGGGCACTAGGAAGAGGAAAAAAATTCATTGCACGGAGACTTTGTTTGTTTTTGGGTGTTGCGCTAAGGGTCTGGGCTTGTGCAGTGGGCTTGGGTTAGGTTTATGTTTTCTGGTGCAATCCAAACAGGCTGCTGCTTCTTCAAGGCAAGTTGCACAGTGAAATGACCCCATTTTCCATAGTTATCTGTGAAGTAACACCACTGGCTTCTTTCCATGGAAAAGGCAAGTAAGCAACTCAAACTAATTAAAAATTGTCATTAGTAGATCAGAACTGGAGGCTCCTGCTAATTCAAAGGAGAAGGAATCAAGTGCTTTATTGTTAAGGGAGTTCAAGTAAACTTAAACAGAAGTAAAAATCTGAGGGGACTCCTGGCTCTCCTAGGAAATGGCAGCGTTGCCTGAAAGTGCAGTGTCCAGTTTGGAGTGGTGGTTAATAGGGACAAAGAGTAGAAGGTGAGTTAGGGACTGGAGGAGGGAAGGAGTGTATTGCTTCTGGCAGAGCAGCCTAATTACCTTTGGGAAGGAGGGAGTCAGAAAAGATAGAGCTGACTTGGGGAAGGTGAAATAGGTTGTGCTGGTCTGAAAAAATGGATGAAAGTGAACACCCCCAAGCTAATACTGTTCTGCTGCTGGCCCTGGGGCACCTCCCCGAGGATGGTGGGAGAGGACTGGCCCTCAGGCTAAACAGGAGGAAAATCTTCAGTTTCATCGTGGAAAAACTATGAAGAGACCAACTTGGGATCCACAGTGAGCTCCACTAGAGTCTCTAAGCTCACCTGAGTGCTCCTCCCTAAGCTCCCATGCACTGTCCCCTCTGCCACTGAAGTTAGCGTTGGTCCCATACTTGCTGTCTGTCATTGCATCTGCTGTTCCCTGCCTTAGGTATCACTTCATCCTGCTGGGTTCAAATATTAGCTCACAGAGCCTTGCCTTGATCTCATATCTTCCTGATTTGGTACATTTCTGTTTCTCTTTAGCAATTATTTCCATGTTTCTATGCAATTTTCAGCCTCCATGAACCACTTTTCCTGTTCAAGCAAAGATGACTTGATCCTTCCACCTGTATTTATGGTGTTCCTAAAACTCTACAGCAAATGTGCTGCAGCAAATGAGCATCTTTTTTTGTCTGCTCTAAATTATTGTTGTTCTGTCTTTTATTAGAAGTTGTAAATCCAGCGTGAAGTGTGCATCTATTGTATGGCTCTCTCTATGGGACAATTATCCTGAAGAGCTATAATTGATTGCCATTCCTCTGACAGAAGACAGCTGAAGGAGAATAAGCTTTTTTGTCCCTAGACTTCAAAAATTCTTCAGTTCAGCTTTTTATCTGGATCTCATGATCTTTTAACACTTGCAAAGTCTTAATGAGAAACTTTATTGTCACACCAAATTAAGGAGTAGTAAAACAGAATGGTGCTGTGAGCTGCAGAGTCTGCATCCTTCCTTTATGTGTAAGCCAGGTCATTAATGATACTTGTTCTTATATTTAATATATGATTATTTTGGCACAGCTGATGGAATGTGACAATCTTTTCTGAACTGCTGCAGGGCCACACAAATCAAGACTTACTCCTGGGACAATGCACAAGTGATCCTGGTTGGAAACAAATGTGACATGGAGGATGACAGGATTGTTCCTGTGGAGAAGGGGAAACACCTGGCGGATCAGCTCGGTACGTGGAAAGCTTTTCTTTCTACCTCTTTTTCCCTTTACTACCTTATACTGTGTTCCTTTTAGTTTGTACAATAAAAAGTCCCCCCAGGAGTAATACATTAATAATGGTCTCACAACTAAGAAGTGTAATATATTCCAGATCCATATTTTACTTGCTTCATGCTCAGTAGGCCAAGATGTGCTTGATAGAATACTTGTAGTGTTGCTGTATCTGTAAAGGTAATGTCTGAGGATGGAAGGAAGATAAAGTTTGTCTGAACAGAAAAGTTTTTATTAGCTCAGCAGAATGAAAAGAGAAAAGGTTTTCATAAACACAATTCTGTCTCCAGGTCTCCAAGTCCCGTGTACTCATTGCAAATCAATGCAAACATTGATTTTTGTCGAAGAATTTATTTTTTTAATTAAACAATGAAAAAAAAAAGGAGTTTATACATGAGGACTGTAGAATTGAGTAAAACATATTTTAAAAATGTACTAGGCTTCTTTATCTAGGTAAGGAAATGACATTATGTTGTTGATGTGGGATAGAAAAAGCAAAACAGTTCCATTGAGAGGAAATTGGGATTGCAATGAAAATTTCAGAATGAACAGCAAAATAAGCTTATATTAGTTTATCATGTATTTATCTATCATTTTTCAGTATCTGTTATAGCATATATGATATTTTGTGTTAAGATTTAACTATACTGCTGTCTTCTGTTAAAGAATTCAAAGTAGCGAGTAAATCCTGTTAAAAAAATTAATTTAAATTTAAACAAAAAGATGGTCACTGTTCCAAAGAGTTAAGAGCAATCAGGTTATTTTTTCATGTTTCATGTGAAAAAAAAAAAAAAAGGAATGTCTGCAAAATCCTGCAGGTTTACAGATTTCAAGTGTAAATTCTACATATGGCAAGCACAAAGGGGTCCCATTCGTGACTTGAGCCTTGAGGCACTCCCATCATAAACAAATAATGAGCAAATATCAAACTAAACTCATCAGTATTTTTATTGTAATAATACATCTTTACATGTAGGACTAGCAAATCAAACAGAAACATGGTTAGTTTACAAAATCAGTTATGAGCTCGTTTTTACCCATCTGAATTTAATTTGCTTTTGAAAATATTAATGTGAATAAACTTGGCTCCTGGCTTGCAGACCCTCAAAAAGGTTGTGCATGCAAGTGTATCCACATATTTTGCAGGAATAATTACACTGTTAGTAGTTGAATATTTGTCCAGACCAACATAACACCGAATAGAAAGTTTTATTTGAACTCCCACTCCAATTTGGACATCTAATGTTTTTTTTCTCACCCCAAAATTCGTCTGTTTGTTGGATTACAAACTTGGCATCTAGAATCTGAATCCTTTATGTATGGGACACTTCAAACCACACACATACACACACACAGAGTTACCATAGCAACTGAATCCATCAGTAGGAAACTGTTTTGCTGAAGAATCCCCAGTTCTGCCCCTGACCTGTCCTCGTGTCTGTCCAGCTCACCCTGGACAAACATACCCCAGTGCAGAGCAACCCAAAAGCTAATCAATCCTTTGGGAAGTGCTGTCCCAGCCCTGTTCTTCTATAGCCTCCCAAAATACTAAACACTTTTTAAAAGGGCTGAAAAATAGATCTGATTTTATCAGTCAGTTTTTCCTTATAGCAACTATGTTAATGGGTACAGCATTATCTGAAATTATTTTGTGTGTTAGCTGGGAGGAATCTCTTTAATTGGCTATTGGCTGCTTAAACTGCTACAGTTCATCATAATGATTCACATAAAGGTTATCCTTCAGCATGTTGATCTAAATTTGTGTAGTGACATTACCATCATTGAAATAATTCCCTAATCAGATTAAGAAATTGCTCTTGGCCTGAGCGTGAACTGAACCAAAAGAGATGTCAGTGTTGGGCTGACTAATATCTAAGTGCAGTTCTCTGATTTCCTGTGCTTTTTATGTACATTTTTATTCACCATCACGACAGCAAGAGAGGCAGACAACACTCTGTGCAGGAAAGCCATCCCTGTTAATTAGGAGGCAAACAGCTCCACCATCACTTCACTGGTTGTCCCCTGAATTTTAAAAAGGGTTTGAATGGGGTGGATACCTACTTATCTCACGCATCGAGGTGGCTCAGCCTACCAGCAGTGGCAGACTAATCAGTTAAAACAAATTATCTTTCCCTTTGTTTGTGGCAGAATCAAAGGAAATTGATGCAATGTGGAACATCCCCAAAATGCAGCACAACAGAATGTAGCTTATTGCGGAAGAAACTCTCCGTGGTGCCTCAGCTCTTGCTGCTGGCAATTTAATAACCTGGTAGAACAGCAGCAACAGCCACTGTAAGCACTGGTTGGCCCTTGAGGCCCCTGGAGTTGGAAAGATAAGGAAATGCTTCACAGTTGAGCACATTCCTGCTGCTGGGGCGGGCTTTGGGCTGTCTGGGGGAGGCTGGTTCGAGTGTCAGCAGGGAGCAGCAGGAAGAGCTGTCTGTGCCATCCCCTTCGTGGCATAACTCCAGCCTTGCTTGTTTGGTTTTTTTAATCAGAAAGGGTCAGTGTTTGAGGATCTGATCCGTGCTCACCACTGCAGTGAAGAGCCAGTGACTGGACACTGGAATTAAAGTTGGGTGTAGTTCAGTGGTGCTCCTGTCAGGGCAGTGCTCTGTGCTGTGGAAGAACTGATCACCCTGAGGAGCTTTCCATCTAAACAGACAAAGAATGGGAAGAAACAAGACCCAAGTCATGGAGCATTTAGCTCCTGAGCACAGAGGTTGGTCAGCAGAAGGAATGAAACCACAATCTTCCTTCTCGTTCTGGCCTCTGCTCTTGCCAGATTGCAGCAGGGGTTGGTAGAGCCAGCCTGGCCCTGGGCAGGGGTGTGTGGAGCCTAGGAAGGTTCCTTACCCCTTGCTGGGGGTGGCATGTCACCAGCTGCAGCCCAGGGGACTTTCACTAATGAAAAGGGGAGAATCCGACTCCTTTATCCTGGGTTTATTCAGATCTGTATCATCTGCAGATGTGCTTACCAGGGTGATAGTAAGGATCCATTTATCCCTTTGATAAATATCAGATAGCATCTCACTGATGCTTGATAAATTTTAGAAGAATTTCTGCTCACTATTCCGAGATTGTGGGAATCAACAGAGCTTAAGAATTATCTAATGTCTTGTTTTCTTAAGGTGCATTCTGAAAAAAAATGGTATTTTAAAAACCATCATCATCATAAGCCTCTATTGATACTTTCTGCTCACTTTTTCCACAGGTTTTGACTATTTTGAAGCCAGTGCCAAGGAAAACATCAATGTGAGGCAGGTGTTTGAGCGTCTTGTGGATATAATCTGTGAAAAGATGTCGGAGAGTGTAGAATCAGACAATTCCAGGGGCACTTCTGGAAGGAGCATGAGACTCACAGATAACCCACCCCCTTCGCAGCAGAACTGCTCATGCTAGTGACCCTTCACTCTGAGAAATGTCCTTCTCCCTTCCTGACTAAATTTTACATTTTCATTTGTGGTGATGCGTTATCATGTAGTCCAAAGGCAGAAGTCTCTGTTGTAGGGAGCTGGTATGTTTGTTTAATGCGCTGAAGTGTTAATATTATGTATTTCTTCATCTAATAATTTAAAAATCTGAAAAAATATTGTAAGTGCACCTTGTGTGGATGTGAGTTACACTGACGAAAAATAATTGTTTGGTGTTTCAAATGTTATTTCCACAGAGAATGTTGCATTTTTAATTATAAATTCCTCTATTGCAGAGATTTTTGTCAAGAACAGTAGGAAGCACAAAAACCAATTAAGAGGGACCAGGTCTAAAAGAAAATGGGGGAAAATCTTTTATAAAGCAAGATTATACTTTTTTGTTAACCTAAAGCCAAAGAAAAAAGAATCAATCCCCAGGTATTTTGAGAGTTGTCATTGCTGTCCTGGAGACATGGGCCTCAGTTTTCCTGTACGATGGAGCAGAAAGCAGAGCATGTCTGCCTGACAGTGTGAGGTCCTTCAGAGAGCGAAGAGGAAAGTGGGTGGATTTTGTGTCAAGTCTCTAAATAGAGGAAGAACACATGAAGGAATCAAATCTTCCAGGCAGGGGAAGAGGAGGAGGCCTTGCAGCCATATCTGCATTACCCTGTGCTTTGGCTGGTGAGAGCCCTTCTAGGGGCTGCCCTTGCCTCCAGACTTCTCCCCCATCACTAGTAACAGCTTGCAGGGTGCTGGGAGTGTTGCTGTGTTTGGCACCTTCGTGTCCCTAATCCTCTGTTTCTAGAATCCCAAGAACTGACTGTCCTGCAGCCTTTCCCCTGTGTCCTGTAATTTTACCTCTCCAGGTCTGATCTACTCTTATCAACTTCCTGCTGGTGGATTTGTTGCAGGACGAAGGAAAGGAGGAATTGGCTGCTCCATGCTTAGTTGGAGGCAAAATCTGACTTGTAAGACTTGGAATAGCACTGTCTCAGAGATACAAAAATACCAGGAGCCAAAATATGAGTCTTTATAGATATTAGTGCCAATATTATTAGATTTTCTCTCTGCATTTGTTGTTGATTTATTTTTTAAATTTTGTGATAGATGGATGTGTGTGTGGGGATAGTTATTCTGGTTTCAGATTCAAATACCACGCAGTATAACTTTAAAAAAAAGGAAGATTGATTAATAAAACATAACTGTGAATTAAAAATGGCAAAGACATCCTGTGAAGACTTATTCTATGAGCTTTTTGTTGCTTCATTCTTTGAAGGGAGGAAATATTTTTAAACTAAGTGGATATGGAGAGAAGTTTAAGGTGAAAATTCTGGAAAGTTTTATGGCTTTACCTTTGACCTGTGAATTTCTCTGACTGAGGGGACTTCCTGATGTCAGGAACCGGAGTGGAGTACCTGCCCTCTGCACTGTAATGTGCTGGATCATGACACTAGTAAGTGCTTTTGTAATTTTGTTCTGTTCTGTCTCAAAGTGTAATAGCTCTAAGAAAAAAAGCACAAAATTCGGGACAAAAATGCAACTACTTTGGGGTAGTTTGAGCTCATTGTGCTACGGGTTTCATCCCTCTGTCTGTGTGTTGCTTTTGGAAATCTTTACTGTGATGTGTTTTGGGTGCGTGTGATTTAGTCCTGAACGTGTGATTTGTGCAGTGCTGGGATTGTGGCTGTTGTATCTAAACCCCTGAAACTGCAAAATAAAGAGAAATGAAGTCACTGGGTGTGGCCAGAGAGCTTGTGTCAGCTGCATCACTTGCGCTAGGCAATCCTGGGCATGTATAAAGAAGAAATCCTTTTAACGCTTTAAAAATACATCAGACTACATTGATCTTTGTTGGCAGGGTGATGATTGACCCCAGCAATCTGGAATCACTCTATAGGTTTAAAGCAGAGTGAAGATTACAAGGATTATTTGGCCAATAAATGGGCAGTGCTGTGTTCTAATTGTAGAAGCAGCAGGTTTTAGGGCAATTTAAATAAATAGCAAAAATAATAAAAAAAAAATCCACAGTAGCTAGCAATGATTTTGAGCTGTGCAGGTATAACTGAGTGCCTTAGTGCAAATAATGATTTGTTAGCTCAGCAACTCAATGGTAACAGAAAATGCATTCAGCAGAAAGAGAATTTCAGTTCTTGTCTTTTACTTAGGGGTTTTTTTCCCCTAGCAAAAAGGACCTTTCCCTGTCCTACCCAATATATAATTGTGTTTCACTGTCTTCCAGTCAAGTCAGATGGGTTTTTTTAAAGAATACAAGTACGTTCCAGGCCCTTCAAGCTAGGATGGGCAGAATTGTTTTTCACAGGACAAACCAGCAAGTAGCTACATGGCAGTCTGAAGAACTGGAAAAGACAGGAATTCTATCCTCCCCTACATTGCATACATAGAAAAATCTAGTATTTGGTGCAGAAATTCTGCAGAGTTTATTTCAAATAAGGAATCAAATCATCCCAGGCAACTGACACATCTCGGCATTAATATGTAGTTTGTGTATCTCATCATCTCACATTTGCTATGAAGGAATACAGGGAAAGCCTTTTGCCTTAAATGGCCTGCGTCTGATTTCAATATCAGCAGTGAGTCAGTAGGAATTGTTGCTTGTATTAACTTGTAAGAGGTAATGGTGAGACAGAGATTTGTCAGGGCAGGGGAGGTAACAAACCTGCTTGCACTGAACCAAAACCTGCACAAAGACCTGCTTGCACTGAAGACAAACACAAAATTTGTGGTGTGGTTTTGTATGGAGCCTTCCATTTGAATGGTAGTGGACCAGAACAGCAAATGTTGGTAGAACAGCATGGCTACAAGATAAAAACAGGTACTGGAATGTGAAAAGCAAGAGGTGACTGCTCTTTGCAAGCATCTCCTTGTCTTGTATGATACAGCGAGAAACATAGGAAAGCTTGGGATTAGAGATGGGTCTTGGCTTCCATCTTGTGGAGGAATGAAATTCTGAAGTATCAGGTAGGCATTCAGCCTGAATTATCACCCCTGTACCTCAGAGAGCCCTCATTTGTTGGCCTCTGACGCCTTTCCTTGGCGCTCACCATCCCCCTGTGCAGCCCACACCGGCTCCCGCACGGGCACCGGGAAACCCGGTGTTACAGGGAAGCGCAGCCGGGCAGGTGTGCAGCGGTACAGAAGGTGCAGAAGGGCTCTGATAACTGCACTGGCAGCTTCCCCACAGGACCTCGGCGGTGTGTGTGCCAGGAGATTCAAGCCAGGAGGCAAAGCGGCATTGCCGTTGTCACTGGAGTTGGATGGAGAGTGAAGGATATCCACGAACTGGGAAACGTAGGGAGCTGCTGAAGTGGTCACGTAAAGAACAGAGCTTTATTCTATTAAGCAGCCACGGGTACAGACTTTAAGTGTATACATCGGGAATACACAGCCCCGACCATCCGCACCCGGCGCGTTCTGAGCCCAGCGCTGCCCCACACCCGGCCTGGGACAGCTGATTGGTCCTGCCAGACTGAGCGACAGCGGGGCGGACCAATCGGTGAAGGCAATGGGAGGAAGCGGCCGGCTCCCACCAGCCTGCTGTTGGACTATTCCAACGCCAGAGCGGGGGGGGGGGGCAGCTCAGCCGGTGGGCGGGCACACATGTAGGAACCCGACGGCGCAGCGAGCAGACCCCGCCATCTGCCTCCATCCACCCGCCTCACCCTCGCCGCTCTGATTTCTCCGCGCGTTCCTCCCAGGTCCTCTCCTCTCCCCCCCTCCATGGTTTCCCTCACCCCCTCACGCCGGGCAGCCGCCTCTGCGCCAATCGGAGCGCGCCGCGGCCATGCGCGTGCGCATTCTGGCGGCCGCCCTCGCTCGGAGCGGGCGGGCGGCGGCCGGGGGTCCCCGCGGGCGGGCGGGGGGCGGGCACCCGGCTCGGGCCGTTGTGCGGCCGCTGTGGGGCAGCGGCACCGCCGCCGCCGCCATGCCCGGCAGGAACAAGGCGACGTGCGGCTACGGCAGCCCCGAGCTGGCCGTGGGACAGCAGCAGGCCGCGGAGGGCGGCCGCGACGCCGGGGGCCGCTCGCCGCACGGGGACGAGGAAGAGGAGCGCGGGGCGGGCGGCCCCGGCCACAACCTGGGCGACCCCGACATCGTCAAGTCCCCCAGTGACCCCAAGCAGTACCGGTGAGGGCGGCGGGGGAGGACGAGGCTCGGTGGGACGGGCCGGGGTCTGCCCCGTGTCCCGGGCACCGCTGGACTTCGGGCTGGTTCCAGTGCCTGGGGGAGATGGGGGCCTGTCTGTTTAAAGGAGGCTGGGGGTTCGCGGGTGTGCTCCTGCTGGGGATGGGCGATGCGGGGCTGGGGCTGGCACAGGCCGGAGGATCGGCTCCTGTGCGGGCGAGGGGGTTCGCCAGGCACAGCAATTCTCAAATAATTGTTGATTCGCAGCCCCTCGCCGAAAGCGTTCAGCTGAAGTGCAGAATGCGGTTGAAGTATTTTCAGAGCAGATCCCAACTTTAAAACAGCCTCTAAAACTCTTCCTGTTTTAAATGAGCTTCCAAGTTTTACCACAGACATATCTGCGAGTTGAGGCACAGTGCCTTTAGGCTGCCGGTTTGCTTGTGTTTTTATTTGAATATATCCGAGTAATACCCCGGGAAGTGATGAAAAGGATCACCTTCCCTGAGCACAGCTCACAGCGTCCGTGGCCCAGACATAGCAAGGGACTGGGACGAGAACCAGCTGGGATTGAGCTTTTTGGATGCTGTAAGACAGTTTATTCTTGAAGGGACACTGATAACTTCTTCCTGTTAGGCAGAAGATGATCCAGCCCTTGTTAGAATTGCCTTTTTTTTTTTTTTTTTTTTAAATCTTTGCTTTTCCTGATGTCTAATCTGTGCAGCCAGTGGAGAATCTGCTGCCTGAGCCTGGAACTGAGTTTTGGATTTGCAGTGACATTGGTTGACAGTGAAATTCCCTGCTGGCTGCCTGAAGAGGACTATGCCCATTGGCTTAGGGAGACACTTGCTCCCTCTCTTCTTGCCCTACTTCCCTGCTGCTTCCTCTGAATCGCTGTCTGCCTCTCCTGGTGGCATTCTTACTCTTGCTACTTTGTAGCAGGCTCTCTTCTCACAGCTACAGTTGCTGTCAGCTCAGGGAACTTCTGCCTTCGCTACCTGAAGCAGCACACTGGTGAATGAAGCTTGGGAAATCCATTGAAACCCTTTTTGAGGCTCAGGAACCTTCTCTGCACATAGAGAATTGGAGGGTGTGTTTGTTTATAAGACAAGGGTGACATCAGCCTTAACTTAGTAAAAAATGTCATATTTTACCTTCTCAGATACAGTGATCACAAAAACCAAAAGAGCCCTGACAGAGATTGCAGGATGTATTTTCAGAAGTGAATTTGTTGGGACAAAATAATCGTCATAATAAGAGTTAGGTTGGCTCATTAGAGCTGTAATTGGGTAGTTGTATTTACCAGAAATATATGTTTTATTTAAATTCATCTACATGTGGAATTCCATGGGCTTGTATTGCTTGTAATTTGGGAAATTACAACATTTCTCAGTGTTTACCATACACTGGTATGTATTTAAATCTTAACTTCTAAACAATTGTCATTAATATAAGAAAAATTGTTGTGTGAGAACAATCTTGTTTAAACTTACCCAGGATGTTTAAAGAGTACTTTTAAGAATTTGAATTTTATTTTTTATTTAAGCCTTATTTGCATCAGTGCCTGTTTAGTCCTTCAAAAAAGGAATTGGACTGTGCTTGCTCTGTTTCTACCTTATGTGATTATATTTTTTTACTGTGTTTTGCATACTAATGGATACTTATGTATTGGTTACATTTGTCCTTTTCCATTGGACTGAAACATGGAAAAAGTAAAGAACACCTATGTCAGTGGTGCCTCTGATCAGTATGACCTAAACTGTTCTAGATTGTCCTGGAGTGAAATCTGAGAGCCTCCACCAGCACCTGGTTCAGTCCTGTCCTTGCTGCTGGTGCTTTCTGTCCTGTGTGCAACACCCACGAGCCTCCAGATGAGTAATGTCAAATTAGGGTAATCTACTCCATGAGCTTAAAGGGGGTATGTGGAAAGGATCAACAAGAGCTACTGGATACACCTGGCTGAGCAGCTTTATGGCACACTGTTCCTCTGGAAGAATAGCCCCGCTCTGTTCTCTGCTTTCTGTGACTGATCCCTGGGAGGCCGATGTTCTCCATGGGAGAACCTGAGGCAGAGAGTTGTTGTGGAGGAGAAGGAGATGCTGATTGT
Organism: Chiroxiphia lanceolata; assembly: GCF_009829145.1. Taxonomy (NCBI): domain Eukaryota; kingdom Metazoa; phylum Chordata; class Aves; order Passeriformes; family Pipridae; genus Chiroxiphia; species Chiroxiphia lanceolata. Next base: position 8,388,914 of record NC_045645.1, on the reverse strand, counting down.
GCTGAAAGATGCTGCAGCCTTAGCTTGTCACTGCCTAGGGTTCTGGCTCTGAGCTGCTCAGAGTGTACAGTGTATATTTTAGGCCCCTTTGTACATTCAGGAGTGTGGCATATGGACATGATGGAAATGGTTAGCAGACAGGCTTTCAGAATGTATGGAGGATTAACTTTGCTCCCAGACATTAGCGTGGATGTGCACTATCTGTGCCTCCTGCAGTTGGTCAGAGCACCTCTGCAGGTTACACGCTCTGTGCTGCAGTTTGAACGAGCCAGAGTGCACTTGTGCCTTGGATTGGAGCAGACTTGTCCTGCTCAGCAGTCCTGCAGCAAACTGGGCGTGTTCCTGCTGGCCTAGAGCAAACGCTGTCACTTCCCCTTGGAAGACTGATCATGATTCATGAACTTTACACAACTATTAAACATTTGTTCGTTACCTTTTTTGCATAGACTCAGTAGTCCAAGAGCTGTAGTAGTCCACATTGCAAAGTTCTGATCTGATATTAACTCAGGCATTGGACTAGATGACCTCAAAAGGCCCCTTTCAAAACAAACTAGTCTGTGATTCTGTGTTCTGGAACTCAGATTTTTCTGGGAGTGTGGGGTGTGACCATGGGTTTGTTTTATTCTAGTTGGATTTTTTTGTTTGTTTGGTTTGTTGGGTTTGGGGTTTTTGTTTGTGTTTTGTTGGGGGTTTTTTTTGTTTGTTTGGGTTTGTTTTTTTTCTGGTTTGTTGGTTTGGGTTCTTTTTCTGGATTAGATACCACTTGTCTATATCACACTAGTTCAGAGAATGGATGAAGTATTTTCTGGATCCGGCATTCCTTCCTTTCTCCCCCTCGTGTACTAGCCAGTGCAAGCTCCTGGGAGGGGTGCTCTGGCTAATTTGACCAGTTGTGACTATCTACTCCAGATCTGATGGGAAATGAATACTGCTGAGGGCTCTTGTAGTGCAGAGCACTGGTGCTTGCAGTCTCCAGTATGAAAAGCTGTAGAATGGTGCACAGCAGGCTTGTGGGGTTTTATTTACATATATATGCACACATATATATGAAAAATTCTGTGTAAACACACACACACAGAACTCTTTATTGCTTCTTGATAGTAACCCAGCCAACCCTCTGTGACTTGTTTTATGGAGCCTGCAGAGGAGCTCTATCCTTTCTAACACATGCCTGCTAAGTCTGTGGACCCCATTTAATACAAACGTTGATCAAATAAAATCAAATGGAGTCTCTGGGACCTACTTAGAGGCAAGGGCTAAGATCTTCATTCTGTCATGTAATATTTGTTTCTGAGAGCCTGACAAGCATAACAGACTACTGAAGTTTGGGTTTGCCTGTTCTGAGTACATGAAGTGAGCGCTAGTAACTTAAAAGTTTCACAAAGGAAGAAGAAAAAGCCAAAATCAGTGTGTTTGACCTTATGGGGCAAAGGGCTTCTGCTGCTGCCCTGAACTACTGCTCATTCTTACAGCTGTTGAATAGCAGAAGAGTTTTTTATTTTCCTGCTGTAAAACTGCTCACAGTCTTAGCTACCTTTAGATTTTCATTAGGAAATCACTCTCAGTTGAAGAGCACAGAACTATTATAGGAAATGATGAAACTTTTGTGATTCTGAACAGTCAGATTTAGATGAACGTATTCATTGTAAATAATTATTCTTTCAGGTATATCAAACTGCAAAATGGCTTATGTGCACTTTTGATTTCGGATTTGAATTACTTGGATGGTGCCCCAACATCTTCAGAGGAGGAGGAGGAGGAGGAGGAGGACAATGATGATGATGAGGATGAATCTGAAGAGGGAAGTGATGAATATGATGATTCCGGAGCTGAGATCGAAGATGGTAGAGAAGGTTTTGATGATGAAGACTGTGATGAGGGGGATGAGAGTGAGGACAGTAATGGAGATAATGAGGATTTCAATGGTTCTGATGACAGTGAATTAGAAGAGCTGGCTGAAAAGGAAGAGACAAGAAAGAGAGGCTGTTCAGAAAAGCAGGTATGTACTTTAAGCTGTAGGCTGAAAAAATATACAGTGAGCTTTCCTGAGGTCTGAAGCCTTATGATTAGGCATTCAGACTAGACCTTTTATTGTGCCTGTCCTGATTGATTCATCTTACACTTCTGCCATTTTCCTGAAATGTTCCTTGAAGTCGCTTTTACTGAGAGTGTTGTATTTTCTCTAGTCTGCAGCAGCCCTCTGTGTTGCTGTTGGCAGCTTCTCTGATCCTGAAGATCTACCTGGATTAGCACACTTCCTGGAACATAGTATGTATCTGCTCCTATTTCATCTTCCCCAGCTTCAGTGCTAAATGAGTGCTATGTAGCTCAGGATGTCTGTAATATTTAATATTATATATAATTTCCTATTTTGGCTATTTGAGAATTTATTTTCATGAGTGTGTGGTTTTATAAAAATACTGACTTAGTATGGAACTCTTCATATGGGAGGAGGTGTCTCATACCCTTTGGCAAGCTATGCATTAGCTTATATGAAGATTCTTTGTTATCTGTTAAAATTCAGAGGAACCATGTTACCCATGGCTTTATAAGCCAAGCTGGAGCTACAGACCTTTATCTCCCTAGTCAGAGGTGATGAATTAGTAATATGGCCACATGAAGTTTCTGTCCAGATGTGTCACAAAATATTGTCCTTGCCTGACTGAGGCCAGGCATGCCCAGGAAGGCGCAGTTAGAGGCAAAGTACAGCATTTCCTGGGCACAGCACACAGGCTGTTGGTATTTGGTAGTTACCCCCCGTGTGTGAGCTTCGGGTCAGTTGTAGGTAACACTGTGCTGAGGAGGGGTTGCCATAGCTGCAGTTAGGAATAACCAATTAATGTCATGTGGGTAACGTTGCTGGTTTTTGTTGCAGTGGTTTTCATGGGCAGTTTGAAGTACCCAGATGAGAACGGGTTCGATGCGTTCCTGAAGAAACACGGGGGCGGTGACAACGCTTCGACCGACTGCGAGCGGACGGTCTTCCAGTTTGATGTGCAGAGGAAGTACTTCAAAGAAGCCCTGGACAGGTAACTTTAGATAAATGGTGGTTAGGTGTTAATTAATGTTTGTATGTGCCTCAGGAGCTTGGGTGGAGCTTCTCAGTTCTTCATTTTGGGGTGACCGAGGCTGTTGGTGAGCTTCCATAGGTACCTGCGCTACAGCAGTGATACAGAATATGTGGAAATACTATTTCCCACAGGGTGTGTTGCTGTTTTTTGAGGTAGTGCTGGTGTAGCCACTGTGGGATTATGTCGAATCCATGTGTAAGTCTTAAATGCATACAGCTTTTTGATTGTTTTGGCACCCTTAAACTGGTAACATTGATGATAGAAGAAATGTTGTGCAATGTGACCACTGATCAGAGGGGAAGTGCTCCCAGAATCCCAGTGACTCATCCTTTGAAATATCTGTCCTGATTAGAGTTACTATTTTTTCATATTCTGTTAGTTTGTTTCCAAGTGTGATCCCTCAGGATGGGTGGGATGGCAGCCTTTAAAGTAACAGTACAATGTGTGCCTCAAAAGGAAACATTTAACCCAGGCCAGGTTAATCACTGCTGTATGTGTCTTTTGTCAGAAAGTGTTTAACTTGCTCTTCTGTGCTGTGGGATATGTTGGGACAGCAGAGCTCCACATGGTTTTCTTGGCATGGTTTCCTTCAGTGAGAGGAATTACTTATTCATGGGGGCACAGCTGAGTGTTCTTGATGCTGTAAAATATCTCAGGAGGAGATGAGACTCCACTGCAAATTTACTTTGATCAAAAAACATTCCTGTGATGACACCGAGAGCAAGTGTCTGCACATTTTACCAAGTATTATTTAAATTAACTATTTTATTATTTAAATGGTGTGAACATTCTTAGGGTGTAAAGGCAGATAACCCTGCACCCATTAGTGTCATATCCTGCTGTATCCAACCAATTCAGTCCCACTTTATGGAGCCTGGAAGCCCTGCTCTTTGGTTTTTCATGGTATCACAAAATGGGCTTTTATCTTTCTCTAAGACAGTACAGTCAAGAATTGCATCACTTGTAATACAAGCAACTTTAGAAACCAAAATAGTAGATGTTGGGTTTAACTGCTGGGGGTTTTGCCTTAGCCTAATAGACCCTGAAGAAAAGTATATGAATTTTTCTGTTCCTTAGGTGGGCACAGTTCTTTATTCACCCATTAATGATCAGGGATGCAATAGATCGAGAAGTGGAGGCTGTAGACAGTGGTAAGTAAGAGAATCTTTTGCTGTGTGTTTAGCCCATCTTCTTAAAACCTACTTTGTAACACTATTTATTGGTTTCTGTGTTGGACTACCCTTCTGAGCACTTCAGTCAAGTTCACCTAACTTGTCAGAGAGGTTAAACTCTTCAGCTGAAGTTCTGTGGACGTCAGTGGTTGTTAGAGGAGAAAGGCTGAATGTAGTGCCATCGCTGTGAGAGTTTACCCTCTCATTTCTTGTATTAGAAATTAATAATTTAAAGTGTTTTGGCAGTAACTGGCAGGGCAGTTACATGGTCATTTGGATGCTCTGCAGTGAACAACATGCCTTTGGCTCCAGCATAATCCCAGTGCTCTCTCCAGTCATATATGGAGTTAATACAATAAGTTGAGGTGATTTTACTTGTCTTCTTATTCTAATACTTGAATAACTACAAAATCTCTTCCCAGAAGGAAATTAAACAAGGCAGAGAAGTGAGTAGAGTGTTGATTTTCTCATATGTGATGAATACTCCCAGATTGCCTATAGAACTTCACTGTTTTAGAAAAAAAGTGTTATTGGCAGGTATACCAACTGGTTCAAATGTTTATTCCAAGTCATCATCTTCGTCTGTCTTCTGGCAAGGAAAGATGGGCAATTTGATCTTTAAATTTAGGTAAGCGTCAGTGTAAACAAGGACCTGCCTTTGAGTTAAGGTGTGGTTCTTCAACAGCTTAAGCCAATTTACACCTTCATGGTGCAAAACCTGTCCTTCCCTTGGACTGACAGGGGGAATGTGCTGCCCAGTGAATGGTGTCAGCTCCTGAACTGCCCGTGGGATAACCCAGCCAGAAGAATTAGTGTTCAGCTCTGCTCTGCATGTTCCTTATTACCAGCAAAAACAGCAGCAAGAAAATGCAGTTCACGAGGATGAATTCTTGATTTTGGCAGAGTCCCATATTTAGATTAGTGTAAACCAAACGTAAAGCTGCATTTTTGGAAACAGTCTTGCTCAGCTTTCAATTTCTTATTACCAGGCTAGAGGTTGTTCTGTGTGATGCATGGTAGTAGCAGGTTTGTAATTGTTCTCTGGCTCTTGCTGCAGGGCCTGATCTTGTATAATATTTCTGGTCTTTTGTCCCCATTGAATTTAACATATTGAGAGCATTCAGACAGGACAAATTGAGGCTTTACATACACTTCCTTCTTATCCTTTTCTTTCTTCTCAGCAATGAACTATGTTTTTCCTCTTATTACTGCTAGCAAGTCCTGTTTTCAACCTATTTCACTATTTCATCATACATTAAAACAAATTCCAGGCTGCATCTCTGTGGTGTGTCTCCTTATCAGTTTGGCTGGGATTTTTGCTTTGTTTTGGGGGAACATGACCTCAAATGTTGATGCATGTCACTGCAAATTCTTTAAATTAATAGAGTATCAACTAGCAAGGCCCTCTGATGCAAACAGAAAAGAGATGTTATTTGGGAGTCTTGCCAGGCCTGGACATCCTATGAAGAAATTTTTTTGGGGTAAGTCCTGTATTTATGTTATAAAGTGGTGAAAATAGCTAAACTTTTAACCACTTAAAAGTCTGAGTGGTTAGATGCACTAACATGAACTATCTTATCACAGCAAACACTGGCCTTGCTCAGATGTATTAGAGCAATTATTCATTTTACAGTAAAATGGTTAGGAATAAAAGCAGCTGTCTCCTTTCTAAGTTAGTTTTCATTCTGATACTGCTTTTTGCTGATGTTAAAGCTGGGTTGCCTGAGGTGTGTAATCATGTAGCTTTCTGTTAACATGAAGGTGGTGCTCTCTGAGTCATCTCCGTCTTGCTTAGGCTTGGTTTTTTACTATTAAAAATTTCTGGAAAGATAAATTATTTCTGGATATGTCTCTAAGAAGGCTTTACAGAATAGGTAATTCACTGTTGAACTTGCAGAAGTTACACCTTAACAGCCATGTGAGGGGAGCAGAAGGGAAATGTGTTCTTCCTCTTTGGGATGATACAGTCCCAGCTCCCTCACCCTCATGCTGGTGAGTGTGTAAATTGCTGTGTGATGGGTATTAGAGTTGGCCAGCTTTGAAATGTAGATAATTTTTATAAATTTCCATGGTGACATACACTGAACATCATATTTCCCCCTCTTTTTCCCTCTGCTGTTCTGCAAGTTCCATTGTTGAGGGAATAGCTGGCAACACACAGTGGGTGATCTGATAATGCAAGAGGACTCTGTCCTTCCTTGCCATAGAAATACCAACTGGCTTTACAGTAAGAACTAGAAATTGGAAGGTATCGAATTTCAATTAACATTCTTTTAACTCCAGATTTCTACTAGGTATTTTTAATGTGCTTTACCATGACTCAGAGAGGAAAATAAGTTCTTGATATGTCTGGTCTTGGATAACTAACTACCTACCTTTTAATGTTTCCAGGTAATGCAGATACACTCAAACATGAGCCCAAAATGAATAATATTGATACCTATACCAGACTGAGGGAATTCTGGCAGCGCCACTACTCTGCTCACTACATGACTTTAGTTGTCCAGTCTAAAGGTAACATCAGTTGCTCCTTAAAAAACAGCCTCATTGCTGCTGTTGTTGTAGTGCTTTTGGAACCAGTTCAGCTGTAGCCCAGACCATTCTAGTAGATTGTCCAGTCCTGCAGAGGGTATTTATATACAGATTTTAGCCTGATTTCCAAATGAAACAAGTCTTGAGCAATTGTACTGTATTATTGTCATCCTGCCACTTCTTGAGAGTCGTTTAACTGAAGGTCTTGAATAGTTCCACATTAACACAGAAGGTAAAATCTCAAAGATAGCATTTCAAAAATAATCTTGTAGCAATGAAGAGTCAGATCAGTTAAATTAATTAATGCTACTGATTTCTCTGCCATCAACAATAAACCTCCACAGTAAGTGGTAAGAGACTGAGACTGTCTTCCAGTTGTCTTGTTTCTCTAGGAGGAATAGAAATTCTCATTTTTTTCCCACACAGACTGAAAAATTCTATGCAAATGGATTTGAGTTTCATTTCAGCAAAGAACTTCAGACCTGTGGTTTTTTTCTGCTGAGAGTAGAAGAATTTCTTAGAAGTTATTCAAGTTAGGTTTGTTCTTAGGGAGGGGTTTTACTGAATGCTAAAACTGATTGCAATTCCCATCTGTAAAATGGAGACGGTAATAATAGAGGTAGGATTTCTTTTCTTCTCCTTTGCTTTTTATTTTCTGTCTAGACAGTAAACTACTTAGGGCATTGATGAATAATCATTAAACTGGTGATGGACTGCAGTGTTTCTTCTGGTGGTTGGGAGGAAAATGGTGGTAACTGATAACCAGTCAGGTCAACTTTGTGTTTTTGTCTCTGTTAAAACAAGCTGTGAATCCTCCCCATATCTCATCCAGCCTTTTTTATTGCTGTTGACCATATGCATCATCACTTTGGGAATTCAGAATGCTTGCTTAAACAAGCAATTTCCAAGTTTTTATTTTAAACCCCCTTAAACTTCTGGTTATTGACTCAGTTCTGAGGATGGGGAGAAGAAAACCTTAGCACTACAGGACTGCATTTGAGTGGGAAAACTGCTGTGTATAATCTGGAGAGTGGTTGAAGGAGTTGCAAGTATTGGTGATTTTGTAGATTCCTAAGACAGTAATTCTTCTTCACTGTCACTCCAGACACTACTGAACTTTAAATCCCAGTTGTATCAGCCTGGGATTTCAGCATTATATACAAACCCAAAACTATGACCACAGATACAGCTCAGTGAATATTAAGAATTGGCTCAAACCAACAGCTTTGAAGTTTATAATTTAGAACTTTGCAATTTTCAAATACACTGACTTGCAGCCTCTTTAAAATAACTGAACTGGGGAGATAAGATAATTTGTCTTAGTTGTTCAGGAAATTGCATTTCTGTCTTTCTTTTTTTTCTCTCCTTTTTAGAAACACTGGATACGTTGGAAAAGTGGGTGACAGAAATCTTCTCTGAGATCCCGAATAAGTAAGATTCTTTTGATGCATAAAGACATTACAGATGATAAAATTAGCTGTTCTTAAAATGGTATTAGAAAAAAATCCCTTACTGGAGAAACTAAGAAAATGACTATTTGTTAATTAACATTCTTCTCTGGGGAAAAAAAAGGCAACTTTGTAAATTAAAGACCAGAGTTAATTGTGCCAGGAAGACTTTGTTTCTGCTTAACAATTATTTGGGCTGTGAGCTGTATGGTGCTAACTTGAAGCAGTGTTTGCTTAATATGTGCTGATACCTTGATTTTGTGAAAAGACATTCAAACCTAGATTATCATTTTACATTGCTTATCTTTGCTTTGTGTCAAAAACAATTAGAAGCAAAATTAATTAACACCATATCTGGAGTTTCAGTGTCATCCTTAGGGTGGCAATGGGTTAGAAGTTAAACTTTTTTTTTAATCGTTCACTGCAATGTGCTGTCTAAAAGAGGGGGTTCTGGAAAAGCTTTGCTAACTTGAAAAGCATTTTATTTCTCCTTCCATTTCCTGCTTTTGCAAGGTGTTTGTTTCTGTGGTGCCTGGAAATGCACTTATGAAAGCCTAATACCACACAGAGACACATTTGTCTCTCCTGACCACCCCTGTCCTCATTCCTCCTTCCCTACAGAACCCATCAGGGTTCTTTGAATCCAGGGTGAACTTAGAAAGTTGTTTACTGTACTTGGCTTTCCAAAAGGAAGTTTTTTGCTGGTGCTGCCTTGTACAGAAGGAAGGGGAGGTGTTGATGTGGTACCCAAATCTCGTTACTGACTCTGCTGTGTGGGCAGTACAGGTGAGGCCAGGTTGCCTCCACTGCTGGGTGGATCCTGGGCTGCGCCCTTGGTTAAGGGCCATTTTCAGGCTCTCTGGTGTCCTGTCAGAGCTGTGGTGCTTATGTCTTTGAATATCTCAGTGCAGCCTTGAATCCTTGCCAGTAACATCACACTTCCATTTTGCTTTTAAGTGGTTTACCCAAACCCAGCTTTGGCCACCTGACTCAGCCTTTCGACACCCCAGAATTTCACAAGCTTTACAGAGGTAAGTTGGAATAGATTTAAATGTTCTGAATACCTGACTTGAGATTTTCTCTGGGTGATCCAGACACTTTGTATAATAATTCTGTGTGGATTTGAATAACTTTTAACTATTCTTTCTGTGTTATGTAAAATTTCTTATCTCTGTCTGCTCATGTATATTTATATTCAGTCTGTTTATTTGTGTTCAGTTGTTCCAATCAGGAAAGTTCATTCATTGACCATCACTTGGGCACTTCCCCCACAAGAACAGTATTACAGGTATGCTGGTGCTGCATTTTACTTCTACTGTGTTTATGCTGTGAATAATTTATTGCCTTTCCCAACAAACCAAAGAATCATATTTACTTGTGTGACAGAGTACTTTGGTTCAGCTAGGCAGGCATTTTAAAAATGAATTAAACTGATGCAGATATGGTTCCTTTAATAGAGTGGAATTTGTACATGGCTGATTTTAACATCATTCCTCACTGACTCAGATCAGTCATTATGTTCTGAACTCCCACATTTTTAGCTTATCATCCTAATGCTGCCTTGCATCCTAATGCAAAACTTGCCATGAAGAAAGAGACAGTGAATATTTTAGTCATTAGCCTGGTGATTTGAATTCATTCTGGGAAATGTGTTACCTCCTGGCATCTAATCTCATGCAAACTTTCTTTTAGGGTGAAACCTCTTCATTATATTTCCTGGCTGGTGGGACATGAAGGCAAAGGCAGTGTTCTTTCTTTCCTTAGGAAAAAGTATGTATTTTTAAAGCATGGTTATTAAATGCTTTGCTGTCATTAAAATATAGATAAACTGTATTTTGAGTATATATAGAGATAGATAGATAGTTGTATTTTCTATAGATATAAAAGCAGCCTTTTTGTATCAGTGTTTTGTTAGTGGTATTCTGTGAGTTGACAATAGACTCAAGTAAAAAATGCATGGATTTTTGTCTGTGATCCATGGATCAGCATTATCTGTGACTGGTCTTTGAGATCTCCAAAAGGTAGCTTAGCTTTTTCACTGTTTTTCTTAAATTCTGTATCCTGAGGTTCACATCTTTGTGTTGGAAGATTTTTGTGTAAAGTGTAGATGGATTGAAAACCACTGAAGTAAAGCTATGATATGCTGGTTGTAACTAAGCTCAAATAAAGCTGAAATGATTAATTAATAAGTACCTTTAACTCTTCCATAGATTTTGGGCTCTTGCATTATATGGAGGAAATGGAGAGACAGGATTTGAACAGAACTCCACTTACTCCATCTTCAGCATTTCTGTGACCTTGACTGATGAAGGTTACAAGCACTTCTATGAGGTATGTTTTACTGCAACTTGATTTTCTTACCATTTTCCTAATATCTGGGAAAATGACCCTGTTCCTTTCTGTCTGCAGGTGGCCCATGTTGTATTTCAGTACGTGAAGATGCTGCAGAAGAGGGGACCAGATAAAAGGCAAGTGTTTGCCACTGCCTCGGATATTTGTGACATTGTCCTTCTCCATTAGTCTGCTATTTGCAGTGTTTGCACTTTTTCTAGAGTTACTAGAGCATAAACGTCAGTAGTAAAGCTTGTCCTTGGGGAAAATATGTCAGTTTTAAAGTTTAAAAAGGAATTTTCTAAATGTTTATGCTTATCTCTTGGTACTTTTAGTTTGACTTATTGTGATCTGATTTCTGATGTTAGTAAGCTGAAAGTAGCTGAACTGCACCAGTTTGGGTGCAGTTTTGTGTTTATTTTTTAAATTTGTTGAGCCACATCTGTGGAAGTCAGAACTATGGTGTTCTGATGTCAACCTTTATGTTAATTTGGTATCAGATTTTGACTCTTTGTAGTTAACTTTCTTCCTCTTTGGAAAACAACCAGTTGAGAAAGGCCATTTTGGATGAAAGGAAATTACATTTAATACTGGCTTCTATGTCTTGTACCTGAATGAATCACTGAACTCACCTTTAATGCCTTTCCTAGAAGATTGCTTTTTTCTGATTCTTAATAAATGTTGTGGAACAATGGAGAAAATCCACTCTTATTCTCTTCTTCCTCCTTTGCAGAGTATGGGAAGAAATACAGAAGATTGAAGCTAATGAATTTCACTACCAGGAACAGGTATTTATCCAGTTTTGTGTTGATGTAGGTAAACCATGAAAAGGATTTTGTTTTCATTTTGAAACACATTTTCAAAGTTCTTTTCAACCAGAAATAAATTGTGCACTTAATGGGGCTACATTTTGCTGAAAGAATATGTACTGTAGGTAGAGAAGTATTGTGACTTTTTCCCTAACAGAATTAAGTGTTGCTATTTCATTCCCTAGGTAGGCTCTCTCTCAGTTTTAGTCATTAAGCCCTTGTGTGTGAAGTTCTATGCCCATTAATAATGCTCTACAAATTGTTTAGGGCTTTTCAGTATTTTTTCCTAATTTCACTTTTTTTAAGCTGTAATCTTAGAGAAGAGAACACAGTTGGGATAATTTGAGAAGCCTCACTTCACTGACTTCAGTCACTCCAGTACTTGTCAATAACTATTAGAAACCATGAAATGCATTGAGTTCAACAGGAAAGTAAGAGCAATCCTAAAGAATAATGGTCCCAGAGGCATGGGTTTGGGATAAGCAGTGCCCCAGGAGAAGTTTAATGTTTCCTGAGGTGTACAGCATCTTAAGAAATTCCTGGTGATTTTTTCCACTGTTGTTTACAAGACACAGATATGTCAAACTCCCCTCTTTTCAGGCAGATTATGGTCTGTATCCGACCCACAGTCTTTACAGTGTGATGCTGGCTGGTGCAAAAATCCCAAAAGCACTGAGCAAGAAGCTGAGCAGCCTAGTCCTCTAGGCAGCCTTACACTCTTAAAAAGCAATGTGTATTCCATGTCCAAATAGGAGAACCTCTTCTTCCTCTCACTGTGCATCACAGCAGAGAACATGGGACAGGAGCAGAATCAGAGATACTTGTGCAGCAGCAGCAGCATTTCCTTGCCTTGCACTTTCCAGGTTCCAGATCACTTTACATCTTGAATTGCAGGACTGTGCTTGTGTTCCCTGGAGGCAAGGAGTGCATTCTGCTGGGTCTTTAACCTAGTGTATTCCATGACTGTAAACTGCATAATCAAGGTTTTTCCTACCAAGATGATTTGTCTAATTCTCAAAGGAGACGGAGCATTAGATATGGTTATGAAATACATTTAATTCAATAACTGAAACTAAATGCCATAACAAGCACAGCATCCAACTCATGCTCAACATCCCTAACTAGTCAAGCTCTTCTCAGAACAGAAAACTGATATTTTGGTTTTCTAATTGTGTGACAAATAGCTTTATTTATTTGCTTACAGACAGATCCTGTTGACTATGTGGAAAGCCTTTGTGAGAACATGCAGTTGTTTCAGAAGGAGGATTTTCTGACAGGAGACCAACTCTTGTTTGAATACAAGCCTGAGGTAAATATGCTTTGAACTCTGATTATATGTTTTGATGTAAGGAAAATATGGGCATATTGTATAATAGAGGCATGTGTATAGGCATTTGTAATTAAGCATAATGCAGGCACAGGTTGTATATTAATTGAAACACTTTTTGTATTCAGAAAGCAAATCTCCTGTTTGGTAAGCTTGTTATGTTCTTATTCTTCCTGCGTTTGTACTGAGAAGTCTTTTCTGGGTCAGGCAGAGCCAGAGTTGCATTTGAGCTGCAATATTGTCTTGAACTTGCAGATCATTGCTGCTGCCCTGGAGCAGCTCAGCCCTGAGAGAGCCAACCTGGTTTTGCTGTCTGCTGCCAATGAAGGCCAGTGTCACCTCAAAGAGAAGTGGTTTGGAACACAGTACAGCGTGGAAGGTAAAACAGCAGCAGAAACTCAGGCAGTGCCTGATTCATGCAGCAGAGACAGTAAAAGGGTGAAAACGTAACATGAAAGCAGGGAAGTGAATCCTCAGTGCTTTACTGAGCCCACCATTAGTCAAATATTCTGTGCTACTCAGTAATTGTTCTTTGTTTGGTGGCAGTTGATTCCCACTCCCTAGTCTGCAGTTGTTTTTGGAGGCAGAAGTTCCAGTGAGCCCTCCAAGCCCTCCACTTGGCTGCCACTCTGGTCCTGAACAGGGGAAAGAACCCCAACAAAGAAACACAGGATGTGGTGGTAGCTGGGTTACTAATGCAGGCAGGCTTGATTTGCTTTTTAATAGGACTGTTTCAGTCCTGCTCCAGAAGATCTTGTAGGAATGGATTTAGGAGTCATGATGAGCCAGGAGCCAGAAACTCCCATTGTACTGCAAATCTTCACGGAGACAGCAAAGAGATGAGATGACTGGCTTAGGAAATAGGATAGCATTGCCTGCTTGTTGAACTGAATGCATTTCTTGTTTTTAATAGATATTGACAAGTACTGGAGCGATTTATGGGCCAGTGACTTTGAGTTAAATCAGGATTTACACCTTCCAGAAGAAAATAAATACATAGGTAAGGCACCTGAGCATGAATGAACTCTTCCCTAATAATTTGAGAATTTGCTGTGGTTTAGAAACAATCTTAATTTCCATCTGAACATCAACCTGATTTTCCAAATTAAAAAAACATGATCACTCTGTTCACATGGATTTTATTTCATATTCTTTTGTTTATAAGCGTGAGAACTGAATTTTTCTAAGGTATAAACTTACAGATGATGTATCCATAAGAGCAGGCCTTGAGAGTTAACAAAGAGCTCCAGATACCTTAGAAGAGCAGTTTTATTTGCCAAGTCCTGCTGGTTTTGAAAGCATCTAAATTCCATCTGGCTTTGTTGCCAAAACCAAATGAAATGAAATCCAGAACTTTTGTCCTGGATGGAATGAAGTATCACCACTCCTGCACTGCTGCCGAGCCTCTATTCTGGTGTGGAACTGAAAAATAGGTGTTCCTTGGGTCTAGGAAAGCATTATCACAAATAATTTAGAAAACTGGAGAGGAAAAGGGTATTTTTTGATATATAAGGCTTTGGTGCATTTTTGGTTGTGTGTGAAACCCACTAACCCACTTTGGTTTGGTTTTTCTTTTTGTTAGCCACCGACTTTGCTTTGAAAGTTGCTGACTGCCCTGAGACAGAATATCCAGTCAAAACACTCAGCACACAACAAGGCTGTCTCTGGTACAGAAAGGATGATAAATTCAAAATCCCAAAAGGTAAATGCCTGAGGGCTTTCTGAATAGCAAGTCCCTGTTTTTACCAGCTGGAATTTATTTGAAGGCAAATCACCATTTAAACTAAGTGCTTGCTGTCAGCTCTTCCATGGTCCTTTTGATATGTTTATTAGCTACAATAAAAGAGAAGCAGGTAAAGTACCTGCAACAAAGGAACCCTGCTGATACCTCTGGTTGAAAAGTGGAATCGCTGAGATACACTGGCTGTGAACAGGATTGGGCAGACAAAATATGATGCTGAGACAAGGGCTTGAGAAAGAAAGAACACAGGAAAATAAATATAATATAAAAATATAGCCTGGATTTGAGACAAATGTGGAAAATATATTGCTGCTTTCAAGCATAATGTCACAATTTTTAGTGTCTCTTAGACAGAAGGTTTATGGAGTTTTTCTGTTTATATTGGTCATGCCATGTGAGTTAGTGTTCTGCAAAGCACAGCTTTTTTTTCTAATATTTGGTATTTTTAAGGGAAGATTTTTGGAGTGAGAAAGAGAAGATGTTTAATGATGACAATAAGAAAAAAAATTCTTACAGCTGAATGCCCATTTTCGTTAGACTCGAATACATTTGGCTTTAGAAAGCTGTCACTTTTTATTACACAACTGCTCATTTAAGTTTCTTTTTCCACCCCAGGTTATGTTCGATTCCATCTGATCTCTCCATTGATACAACAATCTGCAGAGAAGTGAGGATTATATTATTTATGCTTATCTTGCAGAGTAACTAAATTACCATACCTAGTGAAAAACCGTGAAGAGACATTAATTTTAAGCAGGAATAGAATAAGGTGTCCTTTTCTCATGTTCTTACACTTTCCTTGTGGTTTTATCTGCAGTTTGGTGAGGGTGGTTCTGCAGCAGGTCCTATCTGTAGCAAACAGATGTGTAGGAGTTCAATGGTGTGTTGTTCCCCAGTGCACTTTTGGGAAAAAAATAATGTAACAGCAGCAGTGCAAGTACCAGAACAAAGTGTTTAGAGAAGGAGCTGGTCCTGAAAGGAGCAGTCCACAGTCATGTCCTGAACCAGCAGCCTGGGAGCCTGTAGGAGGGGCTGTTGGCAGCACTGGAAACCAACTGTGGGTCAGGCAGACCTTGGCTGCAGCTCTGTGTGTGCTGCACTGCGCTGGTCTCAGGCTGCCATTGCCATTTGGAACCAATTTCATAGTGCATTTGTCATAAACCTGCCAAGACCTGCACAACTCATGTTTTGGGAAAGCCTTTATAAATCTGTTTTCTTGGGGCTTTGTTAGTTTGAACTTCAAATTGGAATCCAGGCACTAGCAAAATCCTGGGAGCAGGGACTGCATTTTCCATGTTGTGTAGCCTGATTTACTTTAGATTATTATTATTATTATTATTATTATTATTATTATTATTATTATTATTATTATCTTGAGAGAGAAAAAAATCATCTCATTACTCAAGTCTTCAGCATAACTGAGTCCATCTGCCCCCCATTCCTTTACACGAAGTACAATAATTTCATTTTCTGTGATTATTCAGTGTTTTCAGTATTGGCACATTACAATGTGTGTTCCT
The DNA here is from genome assembly GCF_009829145.1 of Chiroxiphia lanceolata. NCBI lineage: Eukaryota > Metazoa > Chordata > Aves > Passeriformes > Pipridae > Chiroxiphia > Chiroxiphia lanceolata. Next base: position 8,372,963 of record NC_045645.1, on the reverse strand, counting down.
ACCTTGAAGAAATCTTAAATCTTTTGAAGCTGGAATCTTATACAAGGAACAGTTGAATGTCCAAATAATTTTTAAGTAGTGTCATGTGCTTTCTGGACAAAGTGAAACCTGCCTTTTGCTTCTGGGTTTGTTTAAAACATCTTTTTGAATCTCATTTTACTCAAGTATCCATCCAAGAACTCACTGTGTGCACCATCAAACTCATTGGGCTTGACTTTTATCTTTATTCCATCCTTTATTTCTTTCTTATTAACACTCTGCCCTCTTCTCCCTCCAGCATAGTTTTGTTTGATACATTTGTGAACATCCTTTCCCACAACCTTGGGGAACCAGCCTATGAAGCAGACGTAGCTCAGTTGGAATACAAGCTGGTGGCTGGAGAGTATGGCTTAGTCATCCGGGTGAAAGGCTTCAATCACAAACTACCTGTAAGTTCTCATCTTCTCAATACTTTTATGCCTTTTATGCCTTCTGCCTTTTAGTGTGGGTGCATCTCCTCTGAGCAGCTGGAGCTTTCAACACTTAGATGGGGTATTTTAAATGGCAAAACTTGTGTCTCTGTTAAGGGTAATGCAGCAAATGTGCTGCTTTTTCTTGTGCTTACGTGTATAAATTCACTTACATAAGCTCAAATTACCGATCTTTGGCTGACTTAAGAGGAATCTTCCTTTAATTAATGACTGTGTCTTCATTAACACTTTTAACAGCTTTTCTTATGAAAAGAGCTTTGAGTCTTCCATGTGCATAGAGTGTGTTAGAGCCTCTCCATCTATAAGCTGTGGTTGTTTGCTGTCTGAGGAGGGTGTCTGAAAACAGGTTTTTTTTGCAATTTGACTTTGGAGATCCAGCTTCTGAACATACTCATTTAGGGTGCAGATTTTCTTTGTTGGCTTGCTAAGAGGATTGGGGAATCCCTGTTCCCATTCTCTAAATGCTGGCCATGTAAGACGTGGGAGGACTTAGTGGTTGAGAGGAGACAATCACCAATGTTCATTGCAAGAGCTTGACTGGAGCTTTAATAAGACTGTCAGTGGTCTGTCATACCTATTAATGTGAGGTTTAACAGAAAAAGCCAAATAGGCAAACAGCAGGGACTGAATATTCTCTTTTTTAATCCTGAACGTGTCTCTGTTGTGATGTCGCTGTGCTAGTCAGCTGTCAAAGGAAAAACTGGAATATTGAATACAGAAATGTTGGAGTTCCAGGCTGTGTTTGTTCCAATAGAATGTGGAAACTACTATTGATTTGGGATATTGAGCTTATTCACTGCGTAAAAATGCTGTCCTTCTGAAACTGACTGTCATTTGGGATAGAACTGTTTAGTGAAGAACATCTGGCAGAATTGAGGAATGTACTTTAGTAACACTGGATGTCTCTTATGTTGACCAAATAGGGATGATTTTATATTATTATGCAGGATAAAGTTGAAATTGCTTCTTAAAAAAAAACCAACAAAAACCCTCAACTTAAAATTTTTCTTTTACAGCTTCTATTTCAGCTCATCATTGATTACCTGTCTGACTTCAGCTTTACTCCAGCAGTTTTTGAAATGATAACAGAGCAGCTGAAGAAAACATACTTCAACATCCTCATCAAACCTGAGACTCTGGCCAAGTGAGTTCTGGGAGAGGGCAGACAGTGGCTGCACAGCAAGTGTTGAGGTTGAGCTGAAGAGCTCAGGGATCCCTGCTCTGTGCTCACAGGGGCTTGTTCCAAGGTTTCCTTGTAGCTCCAGGAGTGTATCAGACATGGGGTCAGGTTGGACACCCAGGGAGCTGCTGTTCTGAAGTGACCTGGAGCCAGCAGTGGGTGCTGAGGGAGGGCACAGCCAGCCCATGGGCTCCTGGGGACCCTCTTCAGTACAAGCCTCAGGAATGGGATCTCTGGCATCGAACAGCTCTTGATGTCCCGTGGTTCTGTTTTCCTTCCTGCCCTGCAGGGACGTGCGTCTCCTGATCCTGGAGCATGGCCGGTGGTCCATGATCGACAAGTACCAGACGCTGATGAACGGCCTCTCCATCGAGTCTCTCTCCAACTTCGTCAGGGCTTTCAAGTCCCAGCTCTTCGTGGAGGGTCTTGTACAAGGGAACTTCACGAGCAGAGTAAGCACAGCCCTGGCAGCTGCTGTGCACTCACTGGTGCTTAAAATGTGCTGTAACACACTCACCTCACCCTCCTGCTGGTCGCTGCTTCTCTCCTGGCAGTCTGGAGTCTTTTAGGGCCAGGGCAGTTTCTCCTCCAGCACTTCAGGAGTGCTCGTATGGATGGGCCAATGGGCAGTCCATAGTTGTCAGCTCGAAGAGAAGTTTCCAGGAATTTGGATTTAAATTGTGTAGAGGGAAAAATATAGTAGATATATGCCTGTAATCTGTTTCTCCTGTTGCCACCATTTTATAACCATTTTAACACCATATATGTTGTTTGGTGTATGGATATATTTGATATTGAGAAATTTCCACAGTGGTGCCCCAGGAAGAGGCTTCCCTCAAAGTGCATTTATCCTGGAAATTGGATTGTGCCTGTACAGTTTGATCAAACCTCACTGAGTTCCAGTCATCGTCAGTCTTGACCTGCAGTATTCACTGAAGGCTTCTACCCTGGGATTAGGGCACACACAGGCCTGTCAGGCTTTATAAAACAGGGTGGAATGGGGCTTAGCTCCCTGTATCCAGTGTCATTGTGTGCCAGTGTGTGGCATGGGAGAGAAACCCACAATTACAATTTGTGCCAGGAAGTTTGTGCCAGCTGGTGGTGTTTGTCCTTGATCTGTTTAAAGTCTCCTAAAGAAAATGTGCTCTTTGGGAGTTCAGATACCTGTATTGTTTCCTTCCCAGAGCTCCAGGTTCATGCACAAGAGAGGGTTTATCTCCTCCTGTGTCCACCCTTTGCTGTTGGGATGGCTGGTGCTATTTCTTTGGCTTGTGCCTTCTCCTTTTGGCAAAGTTACAGTGCAAAAAGCAGGGTGGAGACTCTCTTTGCAGTGTGGTGCAGAGGAGTCTGGAGGGACTTGGGATAAGGCGAGGGGGCAGGGATGGAGGTGGCACAACAGAGCTCAGCTGGTCTTTGCTTGGGGGTCACTCTCTGAAGTGCAGCACTGGGGTGTGAGGTTGTGAACTGGGGTAATAATTCTCTCCTAAATAAAATTTATGTTTTTGTTTTCTCCCCTAGGAAGCAAAGGATTTTCTGAATTATGTTGTTCAGTGAGTATCTCAACTCTTGAATTGCTTATTATGTGGAAACTATAATCAAGATAAGAGTCTTTTCCAGAGGATGGAGTGATGCAGAAACTTCCTTCTTCCCTCCAGTATCTGTGGGAGGTGGCTGTTAACCATGGCAGTTTAAGCAGACATAGTTCTGCTTTGGGGAAGGGGAAGATAAGGTCAGACCAAGTGTGGAAGTATCTGGGTGTTATGTTGGTTTTGGCCCAGATATGAGCAGGTGTTTTGACACTTTGCTGTTTGTGCTCCCTCAGAAAACTCCAGTTCGCTCCTCTGGCCCATCCCTGCCCTGTCCAGTTCCGGGTGGTGGATTTGCCAAATACCCACCTGCTGTGTAAGGTGAAAACCCTCAACAAAGGTGATGCCAACTCTGAGGTGACAGTCTATTACCAGGTAAGGTGTGCTTGGGGTGTGCTGGCCTGTTCCCTCTGGCAGCTGCGGGCAGGAGTGTTACAGAGGGGACACAGATACCTCATGTCAGCACAGGCCCTTTCCCCTGTGGCCAAACCCCAGTGGGCTCTCACAGTGTGTGGGGTTCCCTGAAACCAGCACCTTCCCCTCCCAGGCTGTGCCAGTGCCCATAGCTGGGTTAGTGCCATGGTCCTGGTGTCCCCACCTCTGATCTCATGATCTCTTCTCCACTCTCGAGGCCCCCGGGGAAAACCAGAACTTCCCATTTGTCCCTGCTGTGAATTGTCACTCAGTGCTGCAGTTCAGGCTGAGGTGTGTGGCACAACTGTCACCTTGACCTGAACTGTGACATTTAAATCCATGAAATCACCCTAAATTCTTCATTCTCTTTCTAGTCAGGTGCCAGGAACCTGAGGGAATACACCCTTATGGAGCTGCTTGTGGTAAGTCAGTGTTTGTGTCTCCTAACTCTTCCCTGAAAACAGTGCTTGGAGCCAAGGCCATGGGGCTAAATGGTCCCAAGGGGACAGTGTGTACCTACTGCTGCCTCTGACTGAGCTCTGAGTGTTTGGGTTGGGGTCCCCAAACTGTGCAGTGATGGGACTGTTCTCTGAGCTACCACCCCACCGTGCTGAGCCCTCTCAGTTCAGTGGTTGTGGCTGCACAGGCAGCACTCGCTGTGCTCCGGGTTCCATGTGGAGCCCACGAGGGGCTTCAGGGGAGTGTCACTTCTGTGTAACACTTTGTGCTGTTCCAGATGCACATGGAGGAGCCTTGCTTTGACTTCCTGAGGACCAAGCAGACCCTCGGGTGAGTTCACTGGGGAGGAATCCTGCACCTCCTCCTACACTCCTGCTTTTGCTGTTCCCTGGTATTTTTACTCTGGAAATCCTTCCTGCACAGTGGGTAATTCCTGAATTATTGTAATGGAAACAGCAACATACCTCAAAACTGAGAGCATCCATCAATACAAGCTGCAAGCCAAGTTGTTTTTGGTTCCTGTAAGAATTGCGTCTATTACCAGTGGGTTAACTTGGAATTATTCAGTGTAAAGTTGTTCCTTCCACTTCCACAATCAGCTTCCCCTTCCCCAGGGCTGTTTTCACAGTGGCTCTGTGGTGCAGAGCAGCCTCCCTGGAGGCACCCTACTACCTCAGGAAACTGGAACAGGCTTTTCACAGCTATAGGTCTGTCACTCTGCTTGAATTAAGTTTGCAGGGACACAGATACTCTACCAAGCTTAAAAGGATTTCCTAAAGATGAGCAAACACTGAAGTGCAGCGATGCAGAACATTTAGATTTGAGATTTTTCTGTCAAAAGTACCAACATAATTTTAACTTGTAGCTTGTCATGTAAATGAAAAGTTAATTGTGCTTGTGGAATAACTTTATTGCTTCATCCTTTCTTTTAAGCTACCACGTGTACCCCACCTGCAGGAACACTTCTGGGATCCTTGGCTTCTCTGTCACAGTAGCAACCCAGGCAACTAAATACAAGTAAGTGCTCTGTGGTGAATATTCATCACTCCCAGCCCTGGGAGTCACACCTGAGCACCTGCTCTCATTTCAGAGTTGGCCTGTTGCAGGCCACGGAGGGTTTTCTTAATTCTATGAGGGGAGTTAGGTCAGAGCCCAAAGGGAATGTCAGAAGGGACACTGCTGACAGTTACAAAATCCTGACTCAAAACCAACACCTGAATAAAGCAATAGCCTTAAGGTTCTGAAAACTGCAGCAGTCCCAAGTTGAATAGGGAAAAGTAATCCCAAGACTCAGTAAAATATCCCACTACCCTTTGGAAGCCATCCTGCCCGGAGAGCTCAAATCCTGTAAATCCTGCCTAGCTGTTCTTGTGGCTCACTTTCAGGAGACACAGCACTATTATGGTTTTGTTGAAAGCTGGGGTGAATTACAGGTATTTGACCTGCCAGAGGTGAAGGGTTATTTGAAAGGTATGCAACTTGTGAAAAATAATGCTGTGTCAGTGAAAATTTAATTAGCAGAGAGGACTCTAATTCTGCTGCCTCTAATTCCATTACTGAGATTTGTGTCATCGGGGAAGGTTTTAATGTGTCAGAGACCTCAGGATCCATCACATCACATTGTTTTTCTTTCTTTTAGTCCTAATTCAATGCACCATAAGTATGTGCAGGCTCAGGACTGCAGTTGGGGATTCCACAGCATCAGGGTAGTAGCTCCTCTGGCTGCCTGGTTACCTGAAGCCCCTGTTTGAAAATACTTAATATAGAAAAAAAATCAGAATACTGGCTTTTTTCCCTGATACTGGGGAAAAGTGAACACTGGGGTTTCTCAGCTGTGAGCTTTTCAGGAGACAAGGGAAGAGAACCTGTCCCAAACCTTCCCTTACTGTCAGGGGGGCATTCTGCTACTTTACACCCCAGGATTGTTTTGTTGTTGTTGGCTTTTTGTTTGGGGTTTTTTTTTTCCTTCTCAATTTAATTATTTAACTCTCTTTTAGTTCTGAATTGGTTGACAGGAAAATAGAGGAGTTTCTTTCTTGCTTTGAAGAGAAAATCAAGGATTTAACCGAAGAAGCTTTTAACACCCAGGTAAAATTTCATCTTGAAAAGCTCTTCTTTGAACTGCAAAATTCAGTTACAACTATCTGGCAATTTTCTGAGGTTTTCTGGACAAAGGCCTCACTTGTAAATCATGCCTCTTTCTCTGTTCTGTAGTGTTCCCTAAACATTCATTCTCTGGCCATTTACATTCAAGTTTGAAACTACTGAACTACCTTGTTAATGTAATTTGGCTTTTCTTCCAACTGCAGTGAATGTGATGGTAAATGAAGACAGTTTTAAAACCTTTTGAAACTAACTGTTGGGTCTTTTTCCAATGTAGGTTACAGCTTTGATAAAACTGAAGGAATGTGAAGACTCCCACCTTGGAGAAGAAGTGGACAGGAACTGGAATGAAGTGGTGACCCAGCAGTACCTGTTTGACAGGCTGGCCCGGGAGGTGGGTGGCCGTGGTTGTGTTAAGTGGTGCCAAATGGACCACAAAAAGCAGGTTGTTTTCTGCAGCAGTTTCCAATGCAAAGCATAAATTGGATTTATGCTACTGTGACACACTGATTCTAAAACTGCATGTTATTTTAAAAAGGTTCTTTTATCCAAAAGGATAGAGGTCGTAGAGAAACCATTTTTATGTTTAAAAATACTTAAATCACCAGTGTGCTACTAAAACCTCATTCCTGTGGGTTTCAGATTGAAGCTCTCAAGTCTGTTACACAATCAGACCTGGTCAGCTGGTTCCAAGCTCACAGAAGCAACCAGAGGAAAGTGCTCAGTGTACACGTGAGTGTTTGTCAGCTCTGTGCTGCCAACTTCTGGAAGGCCAAACTGTGACAATTTCAGAGTAAGGGTGGGGGAGGGAAGATCTGTAATATAATTTTTACTATGGTGGTTATCCACATTTTCTATATTTCCAATTATGTAAATTGCATTTCAGTATCTGAATTTAATTTGAACACTGAATGAGATTCAAATTTTTCTTTTGGTTACTTTTTTCCAGGTGATTGGATATGGAAAACACGAAGGGGACTCAGAGGTTACAGCTGTCTCAGGACAGAATTCTTCATCTGGTGAAATACCTCATCTTACTTTATTGCCCCCCTCTTCTTTGATGAGTGAAGTTACTTCCATCAAGGACATCAAAGCCTACACATCAACTCTGAATGTTCTCCCTTACCATAAAATATTAAAATAAAACTGACATCGTGCCCTGCACTGCTGTGTAATACAGGTGCTTTCTGCAACTTAAAACATTACAAACCTGTTTTTATTAAACCAGGGCTGTAGTGGTAGCTGGGATGAAGATGCCCATTCAGAAACTTTCCTCAAGTAAGTTTCCAGCCAACCTCTCTCATCAGTCTCCCAAGTTCACTAAGAATAGGCCCCGACTTCCACACGGATCCACTTTCTCCTCTCCAGCTGTCCGGAGCTGTGGGCTGTGCCTTTGTGTTCAGACTGGCTGGTGCATCATCCCTGCAGTGCTGCAGCAGTGACAGCTCCTCAGGAAAGAATCCACCCAGGAAAGTGGGTGGGAGGGGAAGAAAAGCCTCAGGCTTCCATCTCACACTGCTTTTTTAGTTTTTCTCTATGTCTGACATCGACAACACTGAGATAAAATCAAATAAAAACTAGATGTAACTGTGGAGAGAACAGTGGTTTGATTGCTACTTACTCAACCACTATTAACTGCAAGCAAAAGCACAGCAGTGCAGAGGTTCCTGAAGTGCTGGCAAGGCTGGATGTAGAGTCCAGAATAATTCTCCTGTGGATGCTGCAAATTGTGCTCCTTTTGCTTGTTCATTAACTACTTTAAGAAGTAGGTTTAGCTGTAAGGATTATTCCAGTGGGGAAAAAAAATAATACATTTCACATAAATCAATTTATCATGACTCAACTGAAAAACAGTCTTGCTGCAAAGGTTTATTATGAAATAAATAAAAAGTCCATAAGAGAAGTTTGAAAAATCTATTTTATGAAGCTTTAAGATGCATTGGGTAGAATTACCTATGGTTACATTTCAATTTCAAAATAACAAAGTTATTTTGGGCAAGACACTGAAATGCCAAAAGATTTGATTATCATACAGGTGGAAGATAACATTTATGTAGCATTTTCTAACAAACTGTCCCATCAGAGGAATCCTCATATTTACACATTGCAAACATCAGCGAGATTTAAATGATGTCTTGCATTTTGTTTCTTGCTTTTTAAATATGGAGGACCCAGGAATATTATGCAACTGATACCAAAGCCATGGCCTTCACAGTGGTTATACAGTGTCTGTGCTCCACGGCCCAGCCTCTCCCTGCTAGGGAAGCATTGGGAGCAGGGCAGGAGCCTGGATACACTGCCAGGATAGCGAGTCCCTGCCCGGAGCTGCACAGCCAAGACACTTCCCGTTTAATTAACTGCTTCTCTGCATCAGTAAGTCCAGTATCCCTGAGATAGGAACCACTGCAGCTGGAGGGGTCAGGCTCTCCCATCGGTACATACGTGATAACTGTCTTGGTATCAGGTGTAAACTTTGCTAAGCCAAGGCCTGAATGTTTTCTGGCTTTAGAACCCACTTAGTGCTTACTGGCAGCAAGTCGTTTCAACAGCGGCTCGTCGTAAACCCAGCACTCTCCATCTTCATGGAATAGCTGGGGAAAAAGGAATAACCACACGTGAGCTTTTCACGACTCAAGTGCAAAGGAGCAAGTGCTGTTGGAATAAAGCTCACCCGTGTTTCCCAGGAGGTCTCGCTCTCCTTCCTGGCCCTGGCCTCGGCTCTCTGCCGCTCCTCAAGCGCGTGCTTTGCAGCCGTGGCCGCGTCGATGTCTCGGATTTTTAAGTTGTAGGTTACATCTTTCCATAAGCTTAGAAAAGAAATTGGAATGGAGACTGCTTTATAGGGGCAGAATGCTACAAGTTGTACAAGCATAGCCATGACTAAGAGCCAGTAGTATTTGTTTTGAGTCAAGGTAGGTCTCACTTTCTCTAAAGGGCAGAAAAGCCCCCAGTATATATTAAGTGCAACTGTGCTGTTTACTGGAGTGAGGAGGCCGTGGTGGAGCTCTCTGGACCTCCTTGAACATTTGGTCCTGATTAGGATGTGACTGAGAACTCCAGGTCTCTTCCCCCTTAACTCCCCAGCCTGCCTGCACCTGGCTCTGCTGCAGCAAAGGCTCAGGGAGAGCAGAGCTGGCCCTGCACTGACTGGAGTCAGTGCACCCTTAGTCTGTACTGCAAACTGGATCGAAAATAAAAACCTTAATTTGCCCAGTTAACTGAAGTTCTTACCAGCGAGACTCAAAGTCGTCTTGGTCCTCCAATTTCCTTACCTTCTTCTTAATTGTAGGCATTTTCTTGGTATCTATAAAGACAGCATTCTCCTGGAGTGGGAGATGAAAAAAAGAAAAAAAAAACTATTCAGGTCTGTATCTAGACTTTAAATTTATATACCCTCACACTCTAGTACACTGGTTGGCAGGAAAGACATGAAAAGCAGCAATTCTTTAGATTCTGTTTTCATATAAAAGTCAAGCTCCCTTAAGAATAAATAAACGAAGTATCTTCAGGGTTTTTATCCTGAATTCAGCATTCTTTTGGGCAGCCTCACAGGAGTTCCCAACTACTAATGTTTGTCAAAAAAAGAAAAAACAAAAACCAAAAACCACCACAACAACAAAACCCCAACAACCCAAAACCCAACAACCCCCTTCCCCCAAAGCCTTTTAAAGCACAATATTCTGTTTCTGATGAAAACTTAAAGAACAAAGAAATAAAGCTGTGTTACCCCTGTTGAGTATTTTGCATACATGACCCCATTCCATTCTCCTTCAATGGAGCAGAAGGGTTTCTTGTCATTTGGAGAACTAAAGAGAAACAAACAGTCATTTCTCTGCTGTATTACAGGAACTGAAAGATCCTGAAGGATCAGAACTTTATCCCAGTTGCTGTTCAGTCTGGTTTATAGCAGCCCTTAAAGTATCCATCACCAGTACAAAAGAGATGAGGGTTCTGGAGCTGTTTGCCATGAATTAATTGGATAAACCTTAACAGGAAGCACTGATAAGGGTAAGACAGGCCTTGCCCAAAGGCTGGATCTGCATTTGGCGTTAGGAAACTAGTTACAGGCCTTCCAAACAGAATTAGGGTGGTAAGTTTAAGCTTAAAGATGTTTTGCAATCTCAGAGCTACTTTCCCCAGACCACTGGGAAACCCAGACACCAGTTCTCACGTGGCATCTCTCAATGTGTCAAAAGTGATTTAAAACCAATTATAATATAAACCTCATTGTGTCAGCATCCACTTACTGACATCACAGCACATCTCCGAGTACGATGGGAATCTCCACTGAATTCTCTGCCCTGGGTGTGTGCACAGGGATTGACCAAAATCCACCAGACCACAGGTATCAATAAATATGTCAAGGCCTGCAGCAGAGCTGTGACTGACACACTGTGAACAGCAGCACTCCAAGGCTTGCTGCAGTATTGTATTTTTAGGAGACGTAGTGATGAAGACATTTTTGATAACTCAGGAGAGAAAAGTTCTCTCTGGCAATCAGCTGAGGATGTTTCTGAGCAGGACAAGGCAGCACTCAGGCCTGTGCAGGCTTCCTCTCACAAATTTGGCTGGAAAACAGCACCCATGACAGGTGATCATGAGGTAAGTTATTGTGTGTTGTTGTATTCAGTATTCTACACTCCTGACTGTCCTGGAAAAAATCAGAATTTAAGTTGGAAAAAAAGTGATATGAAGAAACCTGCTTACAAAATTTCAGCTGTAACTCTGTGCTTCTTTCCTCCATAAAATGGTTTCGTGTGGAAGACGATGGAAGCGTTATAACCTGTCTTGGAGCAACTAATACTGCACTCTCCACCAAGTTCTATCCATGGCACAGTGAGAATAGACCTGCAATTATAAGTGTATGTACACAGTTATAAGCTCTCGACTGATAAACATTAAGCATGAAATATCACAAGGCATTAAAAATGAAAACACCAAACAGAGCATTTACTTGCCTTCCATAGCCATTAGGAAAGGTCAAAATATAGTGTTCATCATGATCTAGGCATGTGACACATCCTAGCAGAGAAAAATAAAAATAGATTTCAAAACTATTAAGTAAAACCTCTACAAAACTTTTCATAATGATCTCCTGAAACATGTCATTACAAGCAGGTACCATGAAAAGGAAAGCTGAAGAGTTTTATTTTTCATGAATGCTGAGAATGCCCAGCTTCTGGAGAAGGCAGGGATGGCTGCATTTGTGGGAAAAATTGTGATTTCAGCACACAAGAGTGTGTGGAAGGAATCTCTGATTCCCAGACACATAAGGTCTAGTTGCATAAATTCAACCATTCCTTACATTTAATACAACTTTAAATAATTTATGTAAATTATTCTATGAAAAATTCTAGTTGTAGAATGTAAATCTCTTCTACTGTAAATTTACACACACATACCTTGCCCTATGTTATGAACCCCAATAGACATTCCTAGGAATTTTGACTTGGTCCATATGTGAGCATTGAACTGTATCCTCTTGCTAAAACACTCCGCGTAAAATGCTGAAACTGAAGGAAAAGGGATTAAAAACAGCAGCACAAGACATGGATACTATTGTTTCCAAATCATTCATCAGGAAATATCTCCAAGTGCCTCATACTTATGTGGCAAGAGAGTTTGCAATTAGTTTCTCAGCCAAACAATTTATAGAGATAACTTTCAGCTTTTAAATCTGGAGAGAAAATGAAAATCTCGGATTTAAACCAAGAGCTGATTTTACTGGATCCACCTCTACTTGGCAAAGTCACTGTCAACTTACTTGGAGGATGGTGAGAGACCTGTTCTGCCACAAAGGTTACGTTGCTTTTACTGACCCAAGGGACTGGTCCTTCCGAAACTGGCTCCTGTGGGACAGGACAGAGGATTTCCATCACTGACTGCTTACAAAACACTGGATGCTTCCAAGAGAAGCTGCTTCCATGTTTAAAAGCTGCTAAAAATGTATTGCAGTGATTTTAACGTATTTGTCAGTTTGCTGATGGGGAATAACCCCTTAGTCCTGAAACTATGATGCTTTCTAAAGAATAGTGTTTCTATTCTCTTGTTTTTAAGTATAAATGTATTTATTTGTCCTCAAATAAAACAGTTAAACTGACTCATGTATAAATCCAATTACAAAATAATATTTAAGTGGTAGAAAGAGTTTTCATTTTTGCTTCTGAGATAGTGTGATCTGCATATTAATAATGATCAGATTGTATGTACCACAAAACCATAAACCAACATTCATTTCCTGTGGCAAAGAATGTAAAGTGTAATTCACAGTTAGAAGCAATGGAAGCACAAATACAACACTGCCTTTATGCCAGGAAATGGGAGTGCAAACATTCACCTCAGAAATTAGAAAGATTTGAGCAAATAAACTGGTGGGAAGCAAATTAAATAGAAAAAAAATACATGGTTTACATCTGAACAATGACATTTTTAATTAGATATACTACACTGAAGCTACATGAAGTATCTCACAGCAGCACTTCCCACATCATCATTTACAACTTCCCAAGGTGAAAAGCCTAAATGAGGAATCAAAAAAGAAAAACAACAACAAAAAACCCACCAGGCTGCGCTGATTTAAAAAATAAAACAGCTCAGGAAAAAAGAATATTTTCAACATTTAAGTTTTGTTGATTTGCTACTTAAAACACAGCACAGGCCATTTCAGTGAGGAAGTTAACAAAGCTCTGGGATTTGCCCACGTGCATTCTAGGCCCCACAAAACATACCACAAGGAACTAACCATGTCATCTTCACCTTCGGAGCCTGGCAACACCCAGTGACATCGGAAGATCTCGCCCAGAATGGGATTGTAAGGCTTTTTAGCAACTGACCCTTTTCTTCCTGCATGAAAAGCTGAGAGGTACCATTTAACCACCTGAACCATCCGCTCCTTTGGGTCCTTCTGGTCACTGATGCTACAGGAGCCAAAGGGAGAGAAAAGAAGGACAGGCAAAATGAAACAGAAGCAGGTACCTTGGACACAAGAAAGCTTTCTGGATGCTTGGCTGTTTCACAACTAGGAGTTTGACTGCTTTAACCATTTTTCAAGTTTATATCAAAACCTAAGCAATATTCTTCAAAACCACCAACTTACTTGGACAGCCCACAGGGGCCATAAACAATATCAGAAGCAGTTAATGCTTTACTTAAAAGTCAAATACCTGACAAACAAGTCCGGGTGTGCAAAGAAGTCAGCATACATTTCCAACAGGGACCTTCTTTCCAGAATAAAAGTTGGAAGAACAACCTGAGTGAAGAAAAACAAGTCTTACAGATGAAGGTATTTGAACATCCTGCACACCAGCCAACTGTACTGACTGTAAATAGCAAACAGCCCCCACGGCTCTGTGTGCCCTAAGCTGATTGTGAGCTCAAGCTTAGCAAAGAGTTCTGACATATGCAGGTCAGTTGGCATCTTCTATAGAACCCAAGATTTAAGAGGAACTGTTGTTTTACATGTATTCAAGTCCCACTTAGAGCATATCCTATATGGCTGAGTTTATCAAATGCTGTTCTTAATTACAGTATCAGTGATTATTTAATTTCATCTACATGTCCACTGTCAATTTTCAGTTACAGTCAGAATCTCACTCATGCAGTCACATCCTGTTATGTGTCTCTATCAAGATGAAGGTTAATCTCTTCCCTACTGCCTCCCAAATGCATGGCAGGTTCCATTCCTGTGGATCTGCTGCCTGCCTCACTGTGACCCAGACCACTGCTGAAAGCAGAGTTGATTGCTGTTGCTGACAAGGTCTGTGTTCATGATGCTTCTTGGCAGCTTGAGATCAGTAATTTTCAGCTATTCCAGGAATTCCCAAAACAGACACAATTTGGATCAACTCCTATTCAGAACTGCCAGAAACTTGCTGCAGTTTGCTTGTGAGCTGCTGGCTGTTTCCCCAGAAAAGTTTTATCTTTTTATCATCTACTGTGTGTTCCACACTGGACAGTTCAAGTCATCCCCTTAAGGAAACTAATGAGAGGACTGATCTCTCCCACCCTTTTTCAGCCAGGAATTGTTTAAATTTAACCAAGCTGCCTAGAAAGACCAGGACATTCAGAATGCTGTTCATTCAGCCTTCAGACAGACACCAGCATGAACCTCATTCATGAAAAATCCAACCCTTTTCTTGCCAGATCTACATGTAGCTTTTCAAAAGACAAAGGCAACTTATTTACTCATGAAGATCCCAATTAAGCAAAGCATTTCACTATATGGTTGCTTCCCCCTTCTATTTATGCTTTATTGAATGTCACCATACTCTGGGATCTTGCAGGTCTTTGTTCTAGGAGGCTAAAGGCAAGAGTAACATTACTACTGCACACAGCATTCCTCTTATCCCAGCTTCAGAGGCACTCCAAGAATTAGGTTCAAAGAGAAACTGCCACTTTCCATAGCAAACTACTTTCCCAAACAGATTTTAACAGCTGGATATATTTCTTCTGCATTTATTTCTCCCCTTCCTGATTGTTTTCGTCAAACCAGTCCTTGTTCTTCTTGAGGGAGAACCCTAAGGATTCTTCGGAGGATCTTGTATGGTTCCGAATCATGGGTCATCTACCGCCACCACCTGCGTCTCCTAGAACGCTTCCATCAGCGCTGCCTCCGTACAATCTTAAACATCCACTGGTCAGATTATGTGACCAATACATCTGTTCTTGAGCAAGCAGCAGTCACAAGTGTAGAGGCCATGCTGATGAGAACACAGCTGCGTTGGGCAGGGCACGTCTCCAGGATGAAGGACCACCGCCTCCCTAAGATCTTGCTCTATGGTGAACTTGCCACTGGCTGCCGCAAGAGAGGAGCCCCGAAGAAAAGATACAAGGACTCCCTGAAACAACATCTCAGCCTTGGCCATATTGATCACCATAATTGGTCCACTCTGGCCTCAAATCGGGAGGCTTGGAGACACAGCATCTATAACGCAGCGGAAGCCTTTGAGAACACACGCAGGATCTCTCTCGAGGAGAAAAGGCAACGCAGGAAGAACCGTGTCTTGCTGAATACTTCATCTAAGGAGTCTTTCTGTTGTGCCTTTTGCAACCGGATATGTCTGTCACGTATTGGCCTCATAAGTCACCAACGTGCCTGTAACAAATGTGGATAAAGCCTTCCCAAATCTTCGTTCGCGAAGCCCAGCCATGATTTCTCCCCTTCCAGTAAGAACTTTAATTGAAAAATACCATGCTAAAGACATCACAGCTTAACTAGCTCTTAGAACAAATATGCAGTTAAATTGTTATGTAACAATGAACTGATTGACACAGAACTCAGGGTTTACTCCCCCTCTCTTCCCCATGAACACCCAGCCAGTTTACCTTGGTTAGATCCATCCCTAATCTAACTTGTGACAGGAGATGCATGATAACACTCTTGTGTTCTTCCACCGATTCTCCTTCCCCATCATCCTCTCGGTCATCGGGAGGATCGAAGAGATCTAGAAAGAACAAATTGCTTTTGTTTCTCTCTAAACCTTCAAAGACAGACTGTATTTAATTAGCATATATATAGCAATCAAAACCTAAGGTTTTTAAATCCTATAATTCATCAATCTTCCATTAGCAAAGAAACAGTAGATAAATCACTTCCCTAAGTACCTTGTCACGCATATATGATCATTCATATATTGACACAGCTTACACACAGATGAACAAGCAGTATCTCCTCACTGGAAGTTCACACAGGCCACTCACCAGTATCATTGGTGCCGTTGGACATGGAAGAATTGAGGGACTCTGTGGTATCTGGACGTTTCATGCTGCTGCCTGTGCTGCTCCGAGTCAGGACTGCAGCAGGCCCTGAAGATCTAAGGAAGAGTAATACATTCTCACAATTCATAATTAACTAATTCAGACCAAATTATTATGATTTGAAATTCATAGTCAAGGACTTTAGTGACAGATATTAATATATGTGCAGTGACAGACATTAATACGTGTGCTGCATGCTAATTCACAGAAACCCTGGAATGGACTGTAGGACTGGGAAAGCCTTCAGCCTCAGCTAACACCACCTGAAGGCAGAAAAAAGCTGACTAATCCCTCTTTGAAATGTGTACCATCTCTTAAAATTAGTTTTCCAATTCATAGAAAAAGAAGAGTAAATAGAGATTTTTGAGGACAGGGCAAAAATGTCCTTTAGTGAATGTGAGGGGGAATTGGCCATTTACCAAGGGTTGCACCAAATGCATGTGAAATGCACCTGGTCTCAGACTGCAGTTCTGAGCTGTGGCTTCCCAAATTTGGTTTATGTTAGAGTTTGTCAATATTTATAACTGATGGAATGGGAAGGAGCAGAGGAGGAAACTGCTTCCCTCACAGACATCTGTCTGTGGCTGAGGGAGAGGGTACTCTCACTGTTACACAAAGTGGCTTTTTTGCCTCCCTTTTATTTTTTTAAAGCCAGTCGGGGTTAATTGCTTATTTAGCTTCTACAAGCAGACAAGCCCTGCCCTTGTAGATAAAAACTGCTTTCAGCACACAGTGCACACAATCAGCTACTCACTCCAGACATCGCTTTGGGGAAGAACTGCTCTGGTAGAATTCATCAGCATCATAGAACTCATCCTCACTGCTTGAATAAGAAAAATCTGGGACTGTATTTGGAGATAGGTTGACATGGCTTGGAGAGGTGAGACTGCTGCTTGGTGCTGATTGCCCACTTCCTGTGGAGTATTAAAAATTACAAACTTAACACAAATTCTTCCAAAATCCACCAGCTGTAATTTACAAATAGGATTCTTCAAATCAATAATAACTGGTGTGAAGTCAGAAAAGGAACTTAAAAAATTAGAAGCAATAATTATCAGGTTCATACCGAGTTACACTTAACAGATAACAAAAGAAAGGTCACAAGGCAAATGAAGAGTATAAAACATCAGTAAAGTTTAAAGACATGCTTTCCCTAATTCCTGCAAGATTGCAATGCTGGAGGCATGAAGGGAAGCTGGTAATACTCCCACGTATTGTGTGCACATGGCAGGGAGAAAGAGCAGGATAACTGATTTTAACACAACACTGAAATAGGTGTTGTTTAAAAGCAAGATGTAGGCCAACAAAAAGCCGTCTTAATAACTAATTACAGGCAGTACATATTCAGGGGTTGTTTTCTGTAGTTCAATAAGACAGTTACACAGAACTGTACCTGTACTATTTGGTGTTGGAGTCTGATTTCCAAGTGATGCTACTACAGGTCCCACTGGCAAAGAGGAGGGTCGCTGCTCTGACTTGCACAGCTGAGCAGGTTCTAGGGGATAGTTTGATATGTTAAACCCAAAATTCAGAAGGAGACTCCATGTTATTTCACCTCACCTCCAAAAATTAATTTCTTTTCTATAAAAGCCATTCAGACAGAAAAAAATGAGTTTCCATCACTTTTATCTTGCTCCTGTTTTTATTAGAAAATGTGGCATTAAGAAAAAAAAGCAGCTATTTAGCTAAAATCATTTATATTTCTGAAAAGTACGGTTTCATTTATTCTAAAAGAGTGTGTTAGAAATGTAACTCAGAGCAAGTGAAAGACATTAGCTTATCCACAGAACCAGAGGCAGATCTACCTGACGGTCGAGGAAGCTCCGTGTCCCTCCCGCTCCTTCCCCTTCCTCTGCCCCACTGAGGTGACTGTGCAGCACTAAGCACCCGTGTGACACAGAACCTGTCCCCTCTCTGTCTGGGTTGTAGTTACACCTGCTCTGCTCAGAAATATTTGTCCTGGGGTTGTTCCTGCCCCCCTTTACCTGGAGGTATGACCGCTTGGGAAGGCATCGCGCTGATCCCCGACGGCTCCAAGGGACTGGGCTGATAAACCGCGTCCACCGGGTTGATGGTGCTCTGAGGCAACAGAAAGAAAAGCACTTTTTTTTCCCCCCCCTCAATCAAAACAAATAAAACAAAGCACAAACAGCAAGAACACTGTGAGCACAAGAAATGCCCTAATGCGAGAATAGCGAATTCCTGAGAGAGAGAGCAAAACAAAAATTGACAGTTGAGGACATGAGAAATACTTTCAGAGCGATAATATTTTGATTCTTCACACAGATTTGACAGTAAACTGAGCTTGCTACAGATTTGAAGCACCCTATAAAGAACTCTTGTTTCAAGTTCTAGCTTCTGGTATGCCTTCCAATGGCCATTAATAAATATTGCATGCAAAGAGTGGAAAGTTGGATGCAAATTATCTGGCAAAAATTAGGACAGGTAATCTGCATTTTTAAAACAATATTTTTCCCCCAAAATTAATTTGTCCAGACCACAGTAATTCAGCCCATAAATCAAAACAAGAATCATCAGCATGTTTACAGCCATGAAATAGCTTTGTTGCCAAAATTCTTCCCAAAGCAAGCTCAGAGTGTTTAGTGCAGCTCTGCAGAGGACATTTCAATTCATTTCTGAATGTGGGCACTTGGAAAATGAAGCACCAGGTCAACTCAACACTCAAAAGTCACTGACTTCAGTGTATGGTCTGGGGTTTTATTCAATGAACCCCTTGGAAATCTAAATTGTGGCATCTTTGAATCCATCATCTAAGCATTGTTTGTTATATATGTTTACACACAACAACCAGAACATCTGGGTTGTTAATTGTACAAAAGGAACATAAAACCCTTTTCCAAAAATCTTGCAGTTTAAAACCCTCCATCTATGTCAGAACTGTGAAAATCTCTGCCTCAGTTTGCTAGGAAATTTAGTCTGTATGTTTATCCTCTTTTTCAAATCAATATTTAAAACAGAAGAGCATCTGCAACTGTTCTTCCCTCCTTTTAGTCTTCAATTCCTATGTGCACTCAAACCGAGGGAAATGGGCTCATTTTAACCTTCCTCCTGCCTTTCCTACAAAAGGCAGACTTCATTCTTGCCTCCTTTCCTGGTTAACTGTAATTCTGAACTTCATACTACATTTGGACAACACTCCCAGACACATGGTGTGATTTTTGGGGCTGTCCTGTACATAG
Organism: Chiroxiphia lanceolata; assembly: GCF_009829145.1. NCBI lineage: Eukaryota > Metazoa > Chordata > Aves > Passeriformes > Pipridae > Chiroxiphia > Chiroxiphia lanceolata. Next base: position 8,353,795 of record NC_045645.1, on the reverse strand, counting down.
CCAGGAGTTGGGACTTGATGATCCTTGTGAGTCCCTTCCAACTCAGGATATTCTATGATTCTAAAAGTCAGTGAAGAGTTTTATTATTTTTTTTATAGCACAGGATTTATTTAATTGAAAACAAACCTATTATTCCCTGTTTATCTCTACAAAAAGCTCCATTAAAAAAAGGCATAAAAACAGCTTTCTAGATTTTCACTGGTGTTACTAACCAATATACAAATAATCCTGTACATATACTGATACTCCACTGTATTCCAGCATAAAATCAATGTCACTTACACATTACTTCACCTGCTTGTGGAATTATGCATGCAACACAGGTCCCTGTCCCACAGAGTTCATAGTTTAAAACCACGATCACATCTTCAGAGTTAAGACTTAAAAATCAAGATTGTCCTATGATACACAGGATGCTATTGCTATCTCTGCCTCCCTTACTTTTTAGGGAAGCTAATAATCCGTATTATACAGAACAATGGTGTGATAAAGGAAAGAAAGAACCAAGTAACACTGATTTTGTGTGCAGGATTGTAACTTTATCCTTAACAATTCCCCGTACTGCAACATGAACTGGAATTTCTTGTTGGATATTTTGGGGGATGCCTTCATGGGTTAGAAGCAGATGAAGGCAGATCTGAAAGTTTCCTACTCTGAGTTTAATAAGAGCTTAACAACCACACAGAAACAAGACTGTCATCTCACCACGGTGTCAAACATTGATCATGTTTCTGCCTAAGTTTAAAGTGAAATCCTGACCTTTGGCCCAAGCTCACGTTGACCTCAACAGCATTAAAATTCTAGTCTTCACCATCACTGATGCATCAGTTAATATATTCTTACAAGAATATTTTTTTCTCCCCATAATACAACCCACAGATAATGATATTAGTGGCTAATCAAATTCAGACTATATTCAGACTATATTAAGTAGTATCTGTATGAATTTTCTGTATGAAAAATCTGAAGTTGCAGGTGACCTCTGCCTGTGGAAGTATCTACCTGCATAACTTCTCTTTTCCAGGGCACATCACAGAACCAATGCCCTTACACTAAGACCTGAATTTTGGGACTATCCACAGAGTAAGTAGGTAATCATCTTACTTACAATAAGCATGAAACCAAAATATGTATGTGCATCTTTACTTCAAAGTTCATACCAGAAAACCCTACTGCTAAAGCTGTTTGTAATGGAAAGACAAATAAAGCCTGGGAATTACTGTCAGCTGTAACAAAAACACACTGTGATTATTTTAGAGTTATGTTTTACTGAAACCAATATCCTATTAAAAGTATCTGAAATGTACTCAAGTGACAAAAAGAGAATGAAGGAAATCACATGTGACCAAAATCAAAAATGACAGAAGTTACACTAAAAATGCAGAAGTTCTACTGAAGAACAAACACTGCTTAGACAGACAAAACACAACTCTGCATCAAAGGAGCAGCACTGTAGAAAAGACAAACTACTTGAAGCACACGGAGAACACATCTATTTCCTACACAAAGATACTTCAGATGGAACACAAAACTATTTCTAGCTCAGAAATTCCTTCTCATCTGTTCACATGGCAGATTTTTATCTAAGTGTTCAGTCACAACACTGGCATTTAAGACACTCCATATACAACTGACCACTCTATTTTCTAAAGACAAGGGTGTTAGCCAACCTCAGGAGCTAAGGACTCAACAGGAATTTTAACAAGACACTTGAAGCAGTAAATCAGAGAAAGGAAGAAGCATGTTGCAAAGTGAGTGGAAATTCAGGTCTCTGTTCACATGTTCTGCAGAATTAAAGGGAGATAGAGATTAGATTTAAACTTACTATAAGTCCATCTGCGTGCTTCTCCTCATTATTTTGGTCCTTAAGGAAAAAATGTTAAAAATATCAACATAACAATCTTGCATGACTTATCAGTTCTGTGTTAAGCGAGAACAGTGAGTTTCTCTCAGGAATGTTTACATTTTCAGCCATAAAATGTTCCTCATCATGTGATCGAGTAACTAAACTTCAAAGACACAATTCACATAGTCCCTGCACCTCTGAAGATCAGCATTGTCGGAGGGCCTGTCCACAGAAATACCCATTTCTCCACTGCAGAGCACAATTATGCTTTACAATGTGGGTTCTTCCCAAATAGGTAAAAGCTCCCCCAAATATGGTCTGCAGCACCAATGAGTCCCTGAAACATAAAGTTTTGTTGCTGTGATTAGGACACAGATCAAGTTTTCAAAAGCACTTCTTGCTTTAGAAAGGCAGATGTGCCCTTGTAAGTCAAAAGTTTTTAACTTTTGATTTTTGTCATCCACCAGATTTTAAAATATTAGATTACTTAAAATCCCCAATTTTGGGGGTTTTTTTCCCTAGAAAGAGCAGGCAATGTATGGAAAACACCTGTCATCACGGGAATGACATAAACAGCAGCCAAATTAATGCCAATCTACAACCAGCATAGTTTTAACACTGTACCAGCAACAGGATAAATTTTACAGAACACTAAGCCAAGTCTCTTCCCTCCTGCTGCAAAGGTCATATTAATAAGTGCATCAATCCGTAACTTTGCCCAGTGTAAACCCTAAGACTTGTCTGCAGAGTATTTCCCTGGATTTCCAGTTGTTAAAGATAAGAGGAATAAGAGAAAAAAAAAAGCTGTAAACAGCATTAAGAAATTTGGCACATATTTGTGTTTTGATACTTAATACATTATTTCTTAGCTTATATAGTTGGCTCTAGGCTGTTCAACTTCCATGTCTGCTAGCTGACATCTCTTAAGGAAGGCTTCCCATGGTAAAAACGACATCATGGGAAAAGAGTTCCACTGGGTTGCAAATTTACAAACAAGGAAGGAAAAATAACACTGGATTCAAAACACGGGTTTTTTTCCAACACATAAAATTTCCATGTTGTGCTATCAATCTCTAAGACCTACAAAATAAACCACAGAGATGCTGCACTGGTACCGACACTTGCTACCCCATCTCAGTAATGCACCATCAGCAGTATGAAAAAGGTAAGGAAGGCAGAGATGCCACAAAACTAGGCAGGCAAGGCTGCCAGAAATGATGGAGTGAGAAAGAGAAGGCACAGATGCCAAACTAAACATCTAAATTATAGAAGCTGCTCCATAAAACACATATATTTCTAAGACTGAGGTTTACCACATCACTAGCAGACCATTACATGTATTTTACAGCACGCACATCAGCACATCCCCATACACACAAAGGGGACAACACAGGGCAAATGCTCCACCTGTCCATCCCACTTGGGTTATTTTGATTGCTTTTTGATAAGCAATGTATGTATTATAACATATTCCTAATTGGCTGGTATTACTTTGAAAATGTCATGAGTCACCTCAGTACCAGTGGCACGATCACACACTTGGTTCACCAGTAAGTCTGATGAAAATTTAACTGTTCAAATCCGAAGGGAGGTTTGTTTTAAAGTCCATGAAACATATCAACACACAATTAAAAAGAAGAAACAAAACAAAACTCAAACCACAAAAAATCCAGCTTTGCCCCAACATACCAAAATCACCCAAACGATAAATGGTTGCATGTTTGGAACAGAGAAGTGTTCTGAGTATATAGAGAAGTGGTAACAATATCAAGGTACACAGACAACCAAGGTAATTGTCAAATCTGTCTCCTAATGAGAAAGGTACTGTAGAAGTAAAAATGGGGTGCAGGGTGGTGTTAATATGATTTACTTTCACCAGTGTAAGTGAGCAGCCATTCTTGCCTTATAGCTTTGGGGAAAAACCTGCAGAATCTTAAAAGGTTCAATACTGAAGAACAGAAAGCTACCAGTCAGGCACAATACATTTGTACATACAGAAAGCATCATACACACACACGTTGCAAAACTGTAAAAAAAAACCAAACCAAACACCCCTGTATTATAAATTTTCTACAGCAGTAGGAAATCAGGATACCAACAGAGTTTACAGATAAGGTGGAGGGAATGACAACAGAATTGCCATGTAGTCAACAAGTAGAGTAGCCTGAGAGAGAGAAGATGAATGTGAAGAGATGAAACAGAAAAAAGGTTATTAAAGTAGTTGGAAAATTTACAGAGGGTGTTTTTCACTATATGTGGATCAGCATCTTCCAATACTCTGTGCATAAAGCCACCCATTTAAACCATCTTCTCTTGAACAGCTCCACAAGAGCTTCAGACATGGTTTGGCAAAACCCCAAACAATAAACCCCCACCCCTTAATGGATAAGCTCATCTATTTACACTGGTTAATATTTACTGGTGCTGAAAGGAGGACTTCAAGGTCTGCTTTAGTGTAACAGAAAGCAAGTGTTAGCACCTTTGGGGGACCCAAACTCCAGCTACCTTTATACTTACATTGCAGTTGGAGCAGTAAAGTACTGAACCTGATCTAAAATAACTACATCTCCCAGTCCCAGTTTTGTCCATTATCAGCAAACCACCTAAACAGCTTCAAAATACACTTGGCATCAGTGCAAGACAAGCAGCCATATCTGTCTATCCCCTAATAAACTTACACACAGCAGAAACAGGATTTGATATTCAACAGAAAAAGAAAGCTAACACAGCCACCTATTACCAGCTCTGATCAAGAACCTGACAAGCAGATTATAATTCTGCACTTTCACTTTTGCTAATTACATAGCAGAGCTTTTTAAAGAATAAGTAAAATTTCATAGGAATTAAACCCTTGTGAAAGTAAGAACTATTAAATTAATTTATATAGTAATTCACAAAAAATGAGCAAGTAATTTGTTGCACACAGTCTCTTCAACAGCTACTTCAATGCAGCAGGTCACATGTAGCTGTCTAGGAAAATTAGTATATTACAACTGACTCCATCAAATCCCTGAAGAACAACATATAGTCTATTGGATTCATTGTGCTAAAACACTTTTAAATACATCTAGTACTAAATAACAGCAAATGATGAAGTACTGACAAGGCTTTTCTTGCTGCCACTACAGTGAAGGATTTAAGTAGTATCACTGCATGTTAAATAAATCGTTCTAGTTCTAAATTCATGTGGCACAAAAGTACTTCTGTGTGCCTACTACTTGTAAAATATTTCTGGTTTTGTACAAACCTGTTAACAAACATTTTCTTCAGAATTTTTAAATTACTAATATGAAATTTGAATTTCATAAAACAGGCACTGATCCTTTTAGTGAAAGATTCTAAATAATTCAATTTTCACTGTGCTCAAAATTTTGTAAAACATATCTGGCATCCTGAATGAAGACAAACAGCAGCATTGCTTTTGAAAGCTACAAAAAACAGTTGATCCAGACTACGTGAAGAGCCCATGCTTATCTCTGGATAAATCAGAATGTGTTCTGATTAAATCAGTCTGAAATTCTGAAAGTACCATAAATTAATTTCTTTGCAAAACACCATCTCCCTTCACTTTGGTCACAAGATATAAATAATCAGCTCAGAATTAGCATATCCTAAATATAGTATGCTAAACCTGCAAGGGCAGAACTTGACAAAAAAAGTAAATTCAAATCTCACTAAATTTTAAAAACTAACAAAACATTCAGGTGAAAGGTGTAAGTGCATTACCCATATAGCATTCTCAAATAATATAATCTTACTTCAAGAAGTTCCAACATCATCATGAACTTCAGACCTATGACAAACTTTTCCAAACCAGTTTAGATGGTTTACATTATGTTTTTTATTTGATAGCCACATTCTTAAATGAAGCAGAAAGAAGAGTTTTCTTAAGTTTCTGTTCTGTCACCCTTATGTTTGCCTGAGTTCTTCTTTAGTTTAACAGAAAACTGCAAAAAAAAGTTTATCTGAAAGAACATGTCCTCAACACGACTGCTACCACAAGCATTAACAGGACTGTCTGCTATGGAATTCAGTATTTCAGAAAGTTCATTAAAATACTAGCATAAATCAACTTATACTGGGGGTTTTATATATATTTATCTCCTGGATCATACAGAATGCACTTTTAGATTTCAATTGTTTTCAAACAGATTAATGCTGTATAATTAAAATTCAAAACAGTTTACAGTGTACTTACTTTAGCAATCTGTAGCAACACAATGCAGTGTTTTATTGATTCTACCATGCTCTAGGAAAACAAAAATAACAGGAAAAAAAACTTGTATTACTACCCCTTAACATTTTGTTATCGGTTATATAGAATATTAGCTGAAACACTGGGTGAGAACTAAATGGACACTCAGTTCTGTAGAACCCTTCCCCTTTTTTTCCCCAGATACAAAACCACAGCAGCAGAAAACTGAAGTTTCCAAAGGCCACACACAGCCCAGGGTGAAATGGAAGTCAGCCCCAGACTTTCAGAGCCCTGCAGGCAGGTAAAGTGTCCTGGGGAGAGAGGCCGAGAGAGCCGGGTTGGCTTAATCTGGAGAGGAAAAGGCTCAGGGAGACCTTATCCATGGACATCAGTATCTGACTGGGATGGCAGGTGAAAGGAAGACAGAACAAGACTCTTCTCAGTGGTGTCCAGTGACAGGACAACAGGCAATGGCCACAAATAGAAATATAGGAAAATCACCTTAAACAGAAGAAAACATCTTTTTTTTTCCTTTAGGGATGATCAAACAGGTTGTCCATAGAGGTTGTAAGAGCCTCCATCCTTGGAGATACTCAAAACCCAACTAGATTTGGTCCTGGGCAACCAGCTGATGGTGCTCCATGCACAGGGTTGGACTAAGACCTTCAGAGGCCCCTTCCCACCTCAACTATTCCATGATGCTAAAGTGCTGGACATAAATCTGAATACAGCACCAGAACCATGCTGCCTCTGCCACCACACTGTTGGACCTAATATGGGTTCCCACTTTTCTGTAAAAAGGCTTTAAAAACTTTTCCAAGAAAACAAGGTGAATTTCAGAATCTATATATAATAGTTATAAAAATTAAAGAAACTTACACTAGTTGTTTCTTTGAGACCTTCAATTTTCTGTAAAATAAAAATCAAAATAGTGTGGTTAAAGAAAGAATTTCCAGCATCTGGTTTGACCTAAATACTGTATAAACACAATATTTTAATCTTACACTGGAGGAGGGGAAAAAGCCCTTAACCAACATGTTAAAGAGTATTTCCATATATAGACACAATTTTCGAGGCAAGACAGAAGTCAAACTGATAATTAAAGCTTAAAGATGACAAGGCTAGGAATTTCTAAGCAGTGACATTATACACATTTACTCATTAAAGTCTACACTTCCTTTTTGCATAACATCTACAAAAATGAAATGTAGCATAAAGATTCTCTCTAAATACAGTTTGTATCCTTATAAAGTGTACTGCATGGTGGCATATTTAACAGTATTACATGAAATGACTATCATTCAAGTCCAATAAACATATGCAGTTAAGCACAGCTTAAAATAAATCACAGAAAATAACAGTGCATACGTGTTCTTGCTCGTTCTAAGCCTCCAGTAAAAGTGCATCTGGAAATCTGCCTACTTAATTTTATCTAGAAACACTGGTTCATAAATATTTCCTGTGTGGAACTGCACTTCAGGCATGCAAAAGGCATCTGCATGCCACTCTACACATCAGTGTGACCTGTTTCAGGAGCAGATGCATCCTGTTGATGTCCTTGGCTCTGTCTGCAGAAGGCAAAATTATTAAATTGGACTCAGCACTGAACCTCTATTAATGCAATTCCAGGACCTCTTTGTTTTGATTAACACAAGTGTCTCATGTGATTTGAGTCACAAACTTCTTGATTCTTGAATAATGAAAGTGTGTAAAGGAATCTTTTCCCTCACTAGGGCACTGCAAGCCAAATTCTACACCATTAAGAGAGCAACATACATCTAAAAATCTACAGCAATTAACAGTCCCAATCTGTAGATTAAAAAGAAACAAATGCAGTGACATTCTCCCAGCCAATACCCGGGGGAAATTTTTCAGTTATGCTCTGTTCTCAATCTTCTCAGAAAATGCTGCACATTTTCCTCAGGATTAATTGGCAAGAGGTGGCCAAATAGCACCCAACCTCAGACTTCCCCTCTGGAAAGACTGGACCATGCTGATCCAGGAAACTGCATATCAGGGATGTCACATTCCAAAGTTATATTCTATTTACTCCTGCTGCTAGCAGAGAACATGCCAACGGCTAAAAATCCCTTTGCTTTTGTTTTTCATGTCTCTACTATACTTCCAGTCGAAATTTTATGAACACATATTGAAAAAAACCATTTTAAATATGACAGCAGTGAAGTTTTGAGCCTTTTAGCACCAAAATAGAATAGGCAAGGTACCAAAGCACACAGATCTTCTCAGATGAAAGATGATGCAGTTGAAGGAAATCATTCAGTCTCAAAGTTTTACAGCCAACTGTAGGAGTTTTGATCATTCTTTACCTATCTTTTCCCCAACATGTCATAGAGTATTTATACACCAAATAAACTGTGATCTCATTCCCTTCAGTGAAATCATCTTTGCTGAAAATATGAAAGTGATCTCAGGCCACATGATGCAATTTGTAATTTTCCAAACAAGACACTAAGACATTGCTATTCCTACACACAGGTACAGACAAAAGGGTAATTTGTCCAAGATCACACAGAAGATCTGACATGGGAGAAACCTCAGGACAACCAGGTTTTCAAGGCCTTTCCACAAATTATACAACTGGTTTTTTAACACTGTGGAAATGAATTCTTTGTGAGCTGACCAAATTAAGTAGTAATAATACACACTGATCAAGTATTTTTCACATTTGTGCTCTATGACCACCTTGCAAGAACACAGCACATGGAACTGGAATATTGTGCATAAAATCATGAGAACAACGAAGGCAAGTCAGATGGACTCAGCCCCTGGCAAGACCCTTCTATGAAGGACCAGCTCTACTCTTTAGGCCTAAGCAAAGGGTGATATGGAAGTTCCTGGATTTTCATGGCAAAGTGTTATTCTAGAATGGTGATGTAAGCAGGCACAAAATAAAGTTTGTAAATTCTGCCCATGTGAGATGTTACACAAACACACTATAGATATGACTTTGATGAGGGGAAAAACAAGTGGATGATCACTGCAACAAAACCTCCATGCTTTCAAGAGTGGTTGGTTTGGAGGAAAAGTTATGGGAATGCTTTTATCCCATCTCGTTCACCATTTGTACAGAACTACACTACTATGTACACACACTGCAACAACCCTTGTAAATTTATTCTTATTATCTTTTGTTTAAACTTGTTTAATGTAAGTAATATTGATAATTTAGACAATACAAAATTGTAAGCAAAATCATAAGCAGGTAAAAAGAGTTATGTTGAAGATAAAACATTATCAATTAAAAAAATAATCAAACATACAATTTACTAATTTACAGTAACATTTATCACAATTTTCCCTCTTCAACATCCCTAGTCTTTGAAAACTGATGAAGATAAATTTTTAATAAGACAGTTCCCCTTGTTTTAGGTAATGAATACACATATTTTCAAATGAAACATCAATTTCCTGCAGATTTACATTTGCAGAATGCAGCCACATGCCATATTTAATCTAATCAAACTGCAGGCTGCTGCTGCCAAAACTACTCCATCTCTTTGCTGCTCATTGCACCTCCTTGACATCTGATTTTTTATGAAATCACTGAGAAGGCTAATTTTATCTCATTGAACATGATTTTTGCCTCATTCAACCATCATGTGACTAGAGAGGGATCAGCTCATCCAGCACAGAGAGGCAGCACAGGCACATAGGGGCAGCTGACTCACGGCTGAAATCTGTAAGGTGCAACCTAAATCTGTGTGCTCAGCCTTGGATTTACTTCACAAAAAGCACTTGTTTTGAGCCAAACAGCTTAAGCAGGCTACACTTCCTTTCCAAATCCTGTTAAGTAATGTCAGCTTTATTCCAGCCTGCAAATATTCACCTCTTTGCTGTTCTCACACTTTTGAGTGCTTTGCAGTTTCATTCTCCCCGATATGTGTGGTCAAGATCACCACACAACCCCTGAACAGAAAAGCTCACCTGAGTTCCCAGCAGTAACACTGCAAACACTGCCAGAAAGCAAAGTCCTCTCTCCGCCTTGAAACCAGTACCCTCAGCTCACACACCTTCCTTCCATCCTACACAATCCAATACACACACTGTACCCCACCAGCAGACTGAACAAAAGTGGTAGCACTGCAAGTTGTGTATGATCCCACCATACACTGCTGGCTACACTTCTGCCAAGAGTAGTAATACAACACAGGGGATTGATGATAATCTATACTTCAAAATCCATCAAGTCTACATCTGCACTGCCTTCTTCCAAGTTCAAGAGATTATCACTCTCAGAAGGAAGATATCCAAGAGAACTTGAGGCATCTCAGAACACCTATATCCTACACCATCATCTTTAAAAGACCAAATGTTCTGTAAGTAAACACCAGTTCATCCAGTGCTCTGTGCACTTGAAAAAACAATAGCTCAGGTTTGAAAGCCCTGGCCATAAACAGTTGCAGAACAGCACTCAGCTACTTGGAAGTACTTAGCACTCAAATATCCAAATCTTTCTTCCTCAGAGGAAAGAACTATGGGTTGGATGGAAGTATCCTGCAGGTTACACTTGGTTTATGATCAGACAGCTGAACCATACTTCCATAAACAAATAGGAAAACTGCTAAATACCGTATCAAAAAACCTCTTAACTGCTTTAGTACAGGAAGAGACACGATCAAGAAAGTGCTTTGCCAAGTCTTTTTCATTTTTAATAGAGAATAAATGGAATCCATAGTAATAGCAACCCTCATCGAGATTTAAAACCAGAGGAAGCTGACCCCTTCTAAATGAGCCTCCTGCTTTCTCTAATAAGTCAGCCTGTCTGTTCCACAGATACCTTGCAGAGATAAAAAGTCAGCACAACATGCAGAAAACCTCCAGGGATTAGGAGCACTGTCACAGGGAAAAAGAAAGTACTGACTGATCTGCAAAGTAGCATCTGGAGGGAGGTCAAAATTGAAGGACAAGTCTTTCCAGTAGAACACACCGAAGGAGAAATACAAAATCTTTAGATCTTACTCTCGTGGTCAGTTGTCCACAGATTAAACACACTGACAGTGAAGTATTTCAAAGTTATTTTAAAAGCCTGTACACATGAAAGAATTCCCTACTCCTTGATACTGAAATTACTGCACTGGCTGAAAGAAAGTAACTCCTCGGTAATAAACCCTTCATAAGGAGTTGTGCAATCCCTCCTCCAACACCACACAAATTAATATATGAAACCAGCAGGACACTTAGTGCCAAACCCACACCACCAAAGGTATGTGCCAGCCTTTCTTGAACAGTGCTTGAACTCAGGCCTACAAACCTGACTTTGAAATGAAACGGGGGGAGTGCAAAATAATACACAACACTTTAATGAATTACAACCTCATTAAAAAAGTAGTGCTCCCCACTAGTACATTATTGACATCCTTACTTTAGGTGAATGAATTGTGGTATTCTCAGACTTCAATCATGTGTCACATTAGTCACAGACCTACACAGGATGCACACTGACTACAGGAAATACATGATTCTAAGTATTTACATTTTTTTTTCAGAACACCTTAGTAATTCCTACCAAAATTAAACATTCATCCTTGTTAAACATTTAAAAAATAGCAAATATAAGTCAAAATGCTTTCAACTGTTGGATAGCAAGCAGAGGAATAATCATTTCTGCCAGACTGAAATCTTTTTTGATATTGTGACACCCACTATGACTAAAATTTCTGGTTTTAACCTATTCACAACACAAATGTTACCATTTATTCAAACTGCTTTAACTGATTGTGACAACTCAATAATTTTGAACTGTACTTTATATTTTTACAGACTAGAGCAAACTGATGCACAAATCCATCTGATGAAGCAAAACAAGCAATATTTAAGACAAAATGTACTTGCTTTTCTTTGTTCATCATCTTTGCAGTTCTGGAGTTTTTCATCAAAGAGCTGAAAGAAAGAGATACTTGTGAAAATACTGGAAGTGTTATTTTTTCATATAAAAAAACCTCCAACTGCCTTTCTTCTATTTCAACAAAGACCTTTGGGGTGTATGAAGCATTTACCAAAACAGCCTCAACCCCCATCAACCCTTCCAGGTACCTGATATCCAGGTACATGATTCCAATCATGTAAGATATGGAAGCACATCTGAGATGCAGCTAAGCAAAGTAAAACAAATTCTTACTAAAAATCTTTTTTGTGCATTTGAACTGAGCCAAAACAGTTAACAGTTGCCTTTGAGGTGCATACACAAGTAATCATGAAGTTGTTCAAGGAAGAGAAAAGATTAAGGGTAATGCTCCAAAGTTCATCACACCCACCCCTGCTCAGAGAAGAGGATGTAATTTTTAGGAAGTGAGCTGCAGTTCTTCACTGCCTGCCTCAAACCTACTCATGTGTTCCCTTTCCCTTGAGGGCTGATTTCTGCTTCTAAAAAAAGACTCTGATCTTGGTCTCTGTCCATCCTCAAATTGACTCTCCTTTCAGTATTAATTAAATCCTATACCCCTCCCCCCAGATGGCCTGAAATAACAATTAGAGGGTGTAAACATTTAAATACCTTCTGTCACTGAAGTGTGTTCAACAACTCCAGAGTGGGAGACCAAGGCAGCTCCTGAGTGAGTCTCCTCAGGGCAGCTTTGAATTGTTTGCATCTCTTTTTCCTGCCTTCATTTTTGGCCCTACCCTCCAACTGAGTTTTTGCTGAATATCTCACGTGCAATACTTGCACATTATATCAGGGAAAAAAAAACAATCCAACCCAGCAGAACTGAAGCAAACTCAACAGCAATTTTAACCTGCTGAGTCATGGGAAAAAGTGTCCTAGGAGCTGTTTTTCTCAACAAGGTGAGTACTGAGAGGTACGACCTCACTGTTCCTCACGTTCCTATCTATTCTTAAAATACAAAGTATAAAAGAACTGTGTTTATACAACATTCCTACCGAATGTTTTCTCTCAAGGACAAGGCACAGATTATCTGTCACTACTACAATGAAGTCTGAAACTATCTGCAACAGTAGTTTACGCACTACTTGACAAATTTTTCTCTAGATTATAAAATGCTATGAGCAACACAATGATTAATTACGTTTTCCAATTAAGCTTAACCCATCTTTGCCATTTCTGTAAAGGTATATATCAAACAGAATCTTTCAGCCATTGTAAACCATTTGATATAAATCTCTTTGAGCTATTCTAATTTTTTAACTCCTTTTTTCAGCCCTTAGCTCATAACTTCTAATTTTTACACCTACATTAAAAATGTCTTTATTTCAATACTAGTTAGAATTTATGTAACATACTAAGAAAGTGAAGAGGAAATAAAATTCTATTATCATCAGACTTCATATATATAAAAAGTGTGTTTTCTCCAATTCACAGGTCAGCCAGATGATCTCTCTGCATCCCACATTTACCAAGAACATATGCCAAGCACAAAACATGACTGACTGTCTCTGCTGAGCTTCCTTTCAACCTGACCTTGAAACCACCCTGGCAAGCAGACCCCCAACACAGTAAACACACCAATTTGTCACCATACCTTCAACTGGTCTATCAAGATCTGTAAATAAGCATCAGCCTCTGTAAGTTTCTTGTCAAAATCATGAACGCTGGGAACGAATCCTGAATCCACACCCTGGAAATAAATAAACAAACGAAAATCAAATATTTAATTAGCATTTAGGACGAGGAAACACGTAACAACAATATGGTTTTGCCTGCCATCTGACTGAGAAAATGTTGCCTTGCCGTTCCTCCTGCCACGTGCAGACACAAGCAAACAGCTGAACAGATCTGGCTTCTATTTGCAGCAGCAGTAAATTGCTCCACATTTTCAATGGGGGTATAATCATCACATGCCAGAGTATTTCATTACTTATGATTGAACAAATCCTCTTAAATTACACTGATTAAAGTTTCTTTGTAAAATATATAGGAGAGTTCAAGTTTTTCTGAAGACTGTCTTATGATTCCATATACATTTTAGTTAGGGAAGCCCAAACCATACCCACTTTTCACACTTCAGACAGTATTGCTCAACTCACAGCTTTTAGCTAAGCACTGCTAAATCTCTTCCTAAACATGGACCCACCTTTGAGCCATAAAATTCAAAGCTGTTAGTCCTGGCTGCCCTAGTTCCTTTACAGCTGTAATGATTTGCATCCTTATCACTGTATTTGGATTCTGAGATTCTGTTGCACATACACTGCCAAGGACAAAGTATCAGTGCCACAAGAATGATTACTGCTATATTTTCTTGCTTGGAAATTTTTTTCTCCTAATAACATTAAACTCAGAGCACACTTCTGCATATAACCTAATCCCTACCTTTAAATTGATACACCATATACTTAAAGACCCAAACAAATTCCCACTGGGTTACCACATCTTTAATTAGAGGAAAGAAAAGAGAGGATTCTTGAAATGGGTTACTTCTGCTTTCAGGCACATATACTAACACACTAAAGGTTTATTTATATAATACCTTTAATGCAAATGGAACTGCAAAACAAATACTGAAGCACACCCAGCTTGAAAAAAATTGTACACTGCAAGATAAACATACATAGGAGGAAAAAAAAATCCATGAAGGATAAAGAAGCAAACACCAGTTATAACAGAAACATCACAGCAGTGACAATTTTCCTACTAGCCTAAATCCTTGCACAGTACTCATACTGATCTCAAACGTGACAACTTCCCTTCAAACTCTTACGAAACATGAACTGTGCCATTTTGACTGCTGAGAACATCAGGAGTCTGAACATGTAAAGATCAGCCAGTGGGGAAAAAATATTTCATGTGCAGATGATGGGCAATCCATATTTTTAAAATTCCATATGAGCACAACGTTTTGTTTGGCATTGTTTGCTCTGTCAGAACAGACAGTTTCTTTTATTTTTGTATGATATCAGACCATCATATTAAGAGCTTTATTTATGGCTCTCTAGAGGTGTCAGCACTTGTGTGCAGTAGAGGAATTACTTGTTCTTCCTCCATCCAGCTGTGTGCACAGTATCACACACAGCCTAAAACATAAACCCATCTACGGACTGGAAAACACATTCTTTACTCACTGGCCAACTCTTAAACTGTGCTGCAGACTAATACCCAGATCTTGACAACAGCTCTACATGAGTAAATCTATCCACTTAGTTTGTAAACTAGCATGAAGAAAATATCCTTAACCCCATATTAGACAGTCCACACAGGACAAATTTAGGAATAGTGTTTTGAAACAAGGAAGAGGGAGAAGAAGAGAGGAAAAGAAAGCAACTGTTTTGTTAATGACTAGAAATTAAGAAAAAATGGAAAGCACTCAGTATAATAAGTTACCAAAAAAAGTTCTAATAGGCAGAAGGGAAAGTCCTCTCAACCAAGCAACTTTTGACACTCTCTCGAACTAGTCAAGTTTAAATTACACTGCAACTACATCTAAAACCATATGAAATTAGTCTTCTATTTTCTTGTTGAAAATGGAATTGTCTGTACAGCCAACCCCATCAGTTCAGCAAATGGGGTTGCTCAGTTAAAAATTCTGGAGGTCAGGTTTTGCATACCAAACCCACATGAACTATACAGAAAATTTCTGCTGAAGATACTATACACAGAAATATAGTTTATGGTGCATGTTACCTGTATGCTGCATCGAAATGCTGATTTTTATTTCAGTGATCACTCTATGACTACTGATATGTAACTATCTGGTATTTTTAGTGGTGGTTTAAAGATAAAATGCCATTCTTAAATTTCAGGCTCTTAGCAATACGGGAAAAGCTGATCAAAACATTCACTGTTACAACTGAGCAGACATCCACATCAAGCAAAGAGTGAAAACTGTAACCTAAAAAGTTCTATCAGAAAGTTAAAACTGCACTCAACATAAAGAGAAAGCCATAAAACCAAGTATAGTGTCAAGCTGACAGAGCAGAGAGATGAAACATGAAAATAATTTTGAAAAGAAGTAAAGATACTTAAAGCTGTAGCACTTCACTAGTTTACTCTTGGTTTGTTTAGATGAAATTTGATAACCTAGTGATAACCAAATTCATTAGTCTTTGTTATATGAGATTAGGTTAATAATTTTAAGTTCTCACACAGTTTTAAAATTGAAAACTAAACGATAATTGGAAAGCTAAAGATATAAAGATGAGCAATAGCACAGAAAATCCCCTCCATAAATAGCAAACAAAAGCAATCAGTATTTCAAACCTAGCAGTAATTTAGACAGAACAGATATACAAAGTGCAGATTTGCATAACAAATCCTTATTTCTTGATTATCTGGTCACCCAAAGACATGGTATAAGTAAAAAGGAGAGCCTTTCTCTTCTTCCCTGCCAGGAAGGAAATGAGGCTTCAAAAGAAATGGGTGAGCAGAGTCAATAGAATGGCATTTAACAGCTTGTTAAACATTTAAATTAGGAATTTTACATCTGAACCAGCAATCAAATTTTTATGAGAAACCGTATTATATGCTGCTCACCTATTTACAAAACAGGCTGCCTGCAGATATTGTTAAACTTTCAACTCCCAGAGGGCAGAGTTCAAAACTCAGCTGGATTTGACCCTTGACAACCTGATCTAATGTACAATTTTGTCTCACAAGGAGAAGGGTGTTTGGAAGAGGTGACTTCCAGAGGTCTTCTCCAGCTAAAGTCATGCTGTCATTCTAAAATTCAAATTATGGAAGAGAATAGGAACCCAGACTATTTTATATCTTCAGAAATACACTGATTCTATCTTGCTGTCAGTACCTATCTGAAGTAATATAACTTGTTTTTCCATTGAATAACTACATTTATTGGTAAGTACAATTTATTTCCCTCCAATAATGACTCCATTCATGTAAGTTTTAAAGAATTAACAATTACCAGACAAAACAGTTGCAGAAGCAAGTAATTTAAAAAACTTCTCATCTCCCCACCACCTCCCAAACAAGGTGTTTGGTGTCTGACTCCTCCCCATTAAGAACCCCCTATTGTTAACAACTAGTTAAAAGAGAATAAAGTATCATAGCATTCTCTCCCTCATCCCTTCTTTCCTCCTACAACTTCTGGAATGTCCCTCCCTTTCAGGACATATCAAAACTTAAGGACCAGACTCTACAGGGCACATCTCAATCCCAGTGTTTGTAGGTAGGCAGGAGGAAGTGGGGCCCAGCAGCACATTGGGTTAGATTCCAGTCAGAGGTCTCCCAGAGGAATCTGTGGGATCCCTAATAATGCTGGGCAAGTAGACAGGATGGTCATCCTAGGAAAGGGTTTACATGATGGTCTGGGGTTGAGTAAACAACTCTCATGCTAACAGTCCTGCCAAATTAGCCCCTTCAAACACAAGCCTTTTTTTGGAAGGGGTAAACAAGAGGGCAACAACAAAATAGCACAATTGAAAATACATATTATGAGCCTTATTTTCACAAGAGAACTGCCAGCATTAAGGGAGTTTACATGTTGTTTCCTTGTCCTCCAAATTAGAAGTCACACATACCACTAACGCATTTGTATTCAAAACTTGTCCATGCTGGAAAGTAATTCAGCCTAATTTAAACCAGTTCTTTCAAACTCAGATGGGATGAAAAGATTGCATCATCCTTAGAAGAAGCATACCAGAAAAATTCAAATATATTTCTCGAATAAAAGCATTACAATAATAGCTTTGCTGGGGGAGGAAGAGAGAAAGCTGTACAGAGCAGACTTTCTTATCTTTTTGAAGACACTTCTGCTACATTCTTCATCTAATTAGGATTCCAAGTCCAACTAAAAATTCTTGTGTAAGTTAGTTTAAAGAAGTCAATAAGAATGTTTTCCTTCCATCCACAACATCTCATCAAAATCACATCCCCTGTCTACAGCATCTTTGATTTTGTCAAGTAGGAAATTGCCTGTAAGGACCACTACTCGTAAGCCACTAAACAAGAGCACTTTTGTGGCAAAAACAATCCTATTTTTTTTTCCTCTGCTAGATTTTTAAGCACTATTTAAAGCTCAGAATGTAAATGTCTCAAGATCAGTTAAAAAGCAAATACATGGCTTCTGGAAAGCATACGAGCCTTCTAAGAAGTCAGAATACTGCAATTCTTATAAGAAAAATTCTGTGTTGCAAAACACAACGTGTCTGGTAAACACTGTGTAGTTACAGATATTATCAGGTCTCCTAGGAAAACAGAAAGTTCAAAAAACAGAAGTATTTACACACTGATGTAAAATTCTGTCTTTAAAACATAGGTTACAATTCTGAAATCTCACAAATACTAAGCATATCCTAGACTACCTTTTATTTACCTATAATCTATTCATTGATCTATAATCAACATAGACAATGCATATGTTCTAAGGTGCTTACCCACTATCAAGTTATTTTGTTAGCAAAATCTGAAAATAGCAACATGCCTGCCAACACTATGCCCTTCCAGCAGCACTCGAAATACATCTATACTGGATATATTATTAATCTAAAAGAACATGTTCTTAGTTTTTTGCAAGAATTCTTGACTCACACTAGAAGCAGCATTAAAAAACCAAGAAATAACAATATAATATACTTAAGAGAATAATATACTTAACATATAAGAAAGTTTTACTCTACCTTTCATTCTTGTTTGCAGCTTTAGAAAGGTCATATAAAAATCCTGGTTAATGTAGTACTAAGCGATCCCCTACTATCAACAGTTTCATGAGCACTTGACACCAGCATAAATGAAGGGGAAACAAATCAGTTCCCCTGTTGTTTACTCTCACCTTTACTCCGCTCTTTCTTTCGAGTCAGCATAAACATTTACCTTGCCACACAAGCAACTCAATGTGAAAACTAACCGAGGTTAAAACTAAACTTGGAAAGGGAGTGCAGCAGGAAAAGTAGTTTTAATTTGTGCCAGTTCTGAATCCAGTTCCAAATTCAGGTCTTCTTGCTACACTGCCTCTTCCTTTTTGCTACAAGTAAGACAGGACTGCTTACAGTAGGAGTACCAACTCCCACATGTTGGGAAGCCCTGGTGCAACTTGGTGTTTAAGCCACTGTATCATTCTTCACAGCAACTATCACAGATCCACTTCTCAGAATAATTTTCTTACCCTACTGTCTGCTATCGAGGAAGTAAACATCTTATTTAAATTATGGAGCTATCGAGCTACAGAGCAATTAATTTTTATTTAATTCCTTTCACTTTTACAGTGGTAAGAAATTGCTCACCTATGTACTGACAGTAATTTCAATTCCTTTGTCTGTACAGAGTCCACTCAGAGGCTGAAATAGTTTAGGGTAGATCAAATAAGAAAGTTACTGTGTTACTGTGGTCCTATAAGACATCAGTTATCTTCAAGGGGTCTTCACACTGGAGAATTCCAGAACCAAAAAGTACTTGTAACACTAGGGTGCCACTTGAAAGACAGTGAGGAAAGCAGGGTATTTACACTAAACAGGACAACTAGAAGCATGTCCTGTCTGAGTGGGACTGCTGGCTGACATAAGATGCTGCTGAGGAACTAAAGAAAATTTGAGATATCTTATCACCTCTGCTCAAACAACAAACCTAAGCCACAATATATCTTCACCCCAAGAACACCCTCCCCCTTATCTTCTGTGAGTATGAGGCAACTGATGTGCTGCCACTGCAAAACTACTGGTCTGGTAATGCCTCAGCAGTAACAACCTGGGGGGATAAGGGGAAAACCACTGGTGGGTTCAGAATGGTACTTCCAGTAGTATTGCACCATCTGTTCAAGGACTTTTCAACAGACAAAGCTAATACTAGAACAACTATGTGTATTTTTCGCAATAGCTTTACCATAAGTACATACAAAAACAAAGCGAGCAGAACAACAGAGTTCAGTTTCAAAATTCAGCCAAATTAGGCTACAAGCATATCTGAAATGTTTCCTCCCTATTGTTGTTCCCTTTGGATACAACACTACTAATTGTCAGCCCTCTGGGCAGCTTGGTTCCCTTTATTCATTCTGTGTATTTATGACTCAGTTCCTTGCCTGTAGCTCATTCTTGCCAGTTTAGGCTTTGAGGAGCAGGGGAGAAAGGGGGTGCAGAAGAAGTGTGTTTTATTACGTTTCAAAAGCATTTCTATTATAAAGCCTGAAGGACAAAACAGTAGAACATTTAGGCAAAAATAAAATCAGCAAGACTAATCAGACTAGAGAACACGCAGACACCACTTCACCTTTCCACCTCGCATTAACTCGTAATCCTTCCTGATTTGGTTGACTCAACACACGAACCACCTGGGTTTCAGTACAGTTTCTCACATTTCAAATGTGAAGCAACTTTTAAGTCTGACTTTCCGAACTTGAATACTCTCATCCCAGAACAGGTAGACTGAAAGCAGCACGAAAATGCGGGAAAAAAAGACCCAGAAAAGATACATTATTTTGGACAAAACCACACGCATAAAGGTTTTCTATGACAGACAATCACATGTCTTTCTGTTTGCGACAGAAACTGAGAACCCAAGAAAATGCCCTTACAGAAAATAATCTCTGCCGTGGCACTCAAACCCCTCCATCCCGCTGAGCCAATAATCCCCAAAGAAGCCGTTTGACTTTTTTTGCCCAAAGGAAAGCGAAAGCGCACCGAGCGCCGTTTTGTTTAAACGCTATTGAGGGCAAGGCGCGTTTGTGTACACGGGGCTCCTGTATCCGGCTGGGAGCATCCCTGCGGGCGCACGGGACCCGCCGGCGCTCGCTGCTCCCGGTCCCGCCATCCCGGGGGCTCCGTGCTCCCGGTCCCGCCGCCCGTTCCTGGAGCCGCCGCGGGCAGAGGGGCGGGCACTCGGCCCCCCGCCCGCCCGGGAGGCGCCCCGAGCAGGGTGTGCCCCGGAGGGCTCCCGCAGCCCCGGCACCCGCCTCTGCCCGTGCCCGCGCCGCCCCTACTCACACCGGCCATCCCTCGGTGGGCAACGCGCGGGGAGCGGAGCCGAGGGCAGGAGCAGGGCCGCCCGCCCGCCCGGCCCCGCTGCGCCGCCTCCAGCGGGCCGGGAAGGGGCGGGATGCGAAGGGCAGGGAAGGGAAGGGCAGGACCCCCCGGCCGCGGCCCCGCCGCGCGTCACGAACAAGGCGGCCGGAGATTGGCGAGGGGGCGGCCCGGCCCCGCGGAGCAAAGGGAGGGAGGGAGGGGCAGCGGCCGCTGGTAGAGCCCAGCAGGGCCACGCCGGCCGTGGAAGAACTGCGGGGGCTGTGCCTGGGCTTACCCTGCGCTCGGCCCAGCAGCCACCCCTCGAAACTTCGGCCCCTGTTCGCTCCGCCTGCACGTCCCACCGGTACCTCCCACAGCAATGGAGACCCCTCTCCCTAACCCGTAAAAGAATGAGGTTTGGCAAGGATATATTTCATTCTTAAATCAGTGCCTGCTCAGCCATCTGTGGAGATGGCAAACCTTGGAAGTTCCCGAGTGGGGGTGTAACTGAACGCTGTTCCAGCTACTACACAAACAAGGGCCTCAGAAACAGAAATGTTACCTGACGGATGAGGAAGGTTCATGAAAACGAGTGGTGAACGCACAGCAGTGGCCCACAACATACCACATTCAATGGTAAACATATTTACCAGAGAGGAGGAGATGTTTCTTAGTAAGCAGTTCTGAACTTCTAATTATTCCCTCGAACATTACCAGATAAATTACTACCTTAGGCTTTTTTATCTAAACATGCTTTACTCATTTGAAAAACTCAAGGAATGTCAACAGTTAAGTAATGGGAAACAGTTCCATTATTAGTTACAATCATGAAATCTATTTCTGCCAGTAAAACTACACTCACCATTTCTAGAGAGCATAGAAGTGTACATTTTGATAAAACCAACCTATACTCTGGTGTTTCATTCCTGTGCTCTGTACCTCCCAGCCATAAAAAATCTTCTGGTGGAGGAAATGGCACAGATTCCTTTTACTTCATTTTAGATCCTAAACCACTCATGTTAACGTATTCACTTTCTAAACTGAGGACAGGGAAAGAGGCATCCCTTGGGAAGGGGCTCAGCTTTTCTACCTCCACATGTTGTTCCCTAGATAATCTCTCTCCTCACACCCACCACAGTCCGGGGTTCTTCGGTCCCTGGTCAGCTACTGTGTCCAGATGGAGAGATTACTTCTAAAATACCCATGGCACGTTACTAGGGATACAAAGCTGCTTGTCAAACAGGAATTCTTATCCAGGGATCTGCTATCCAGTAGAAAATTTATAGTGGTCTTTTATAAATCAAAAAAGGTTGAAACCCACTCTTTAACAGGCAAGTTGACTGGAATTGCACAAGTGCCTAAAGTTGGATGAGACAAATTCAGGTTTGTTCCAACTCTTTACACTGGGCAAATGTCATCTAAATCTATCTTCTCTTTATGTGATATTAGGGCATTTTACTATGTATTTCTTCACACAGGGTCAAATGTTAAGAGATCTAATTCTCTTGCCATATTCCAAAAGCACCCCAAACCTTTATTCAACACAAATAGACCTGCTTTAAGATTCCTACACTGTCATCAGACACCTTTGTGGTACAAACCAAATATGAGAAAATCTCTTTCATGAGAGTTTGGGTTTCTGTCCAGGGCAAAAATAAATGTTTAGCAAGTCCTACAGACATGTCCGGGTCTGGAACATTTCCAGAAACTGATCTTAGATCATAGAATCAGAGAATATCCTGAGCTGGAAGTGACCTACAAGGATCATCTAGTCCAACTTGTGGGAGTAGATAACTAGTGCTAAGAACCATCCCCATTGCAACTCATCTGTCCTTAAGGACAATAAACTACTTCCAGCTTACACAGTGGATTCAAACACAAGCTATTTATTTACCATTCTTGTCATCCAGAGAGGTTCAGTGCTGCTGACTCATTTTAATTTCAAAATTAGGTGACGTACAAGCATGCAACAGGCTCGACCCAAAAAGGACTAATTCCTAGTTTTACTCAAAAAACCCAAACTACATGTATAACACTAAGTCTGGAACCTTATTACAAATATAAATCCTAAAAAATATGAATTAATGCTAACTGTATATATTATGAGTTAATAAAGGGAAGTCTTACACTAACTTCTCATGATAGTAAGACAAGAAAATAGTACCAGACTTGAACCTAATCTCAGATACCCAAACTGCTGTTTTACTGTATCTGATTGTATAGGCTATAGAACAAGCAGATATTATATAGGATTTGTTTGATATTAGCAGTTGTGCCATGCATTGCTTTGAAAAA
Source organism: Chiroxiphia lanceolata (assembly GCF_009829145.1). Classification (NCBI taxonomy): domain Eukaryota; kingdom Metazoa; phylum Chordata; class Aves; order Passeriformes; family Pipridae; genus Chiroxiphia; species Chiroxiphia lanceolata. The sequence goes on along the minus strand of NC_045645.1, from coordinate 8,330,603 downwards.
AAGAAAGTAAAACAAGTCAAAAGTGAAAGTGAAACTTGCCTGAAGCTGGAGGGTATGGCGGAGAATGGTGTCCTCTAAAGCATGGATCCACTTCTCCCTCTCATCTGCATCTCGAGCTGAAAAAGTATCAAAAAGATATAAATTATATGTAGTCTTATATACTAAAAGCCATATACAAACAGATCTGATGTGCACACTAAATATGGAAAGTTGCCAAGGGCACAATTTGTTGTGTTCAACAAATTCTTCAGTGGTTACAGCTCTGTCTCTTGTCTGGCTGTAAGGGCAAAGAGGGTTTGCACAGACAGTCCTCACTTAATTCATTAAGTCCTCTTTGAATTTTCATATTTACAAGAAGCTATTCAACCTGTAATAATTATCCATTAATTCTACTTCAGTGTGGACACAGTAACTCTGAATAAGTTAGCCTTTCAGGTATGGATTCATTAGACAGGGCAGACACCTCTAACAGGTCACCAGTGTGAATAATGAAGCACAAAGAATAACCTGAAGTATATAATAAACATTTTTTAAACTCAAGACAATCCTACTCTAAAACCAAATAGAACCTAAATTATATGTTAACAACACACAAAAGAACATTTTCATACTTCTGCAATAGACCACCAGACAGTTTTAATTAAGAACCCAAGTCAGGATGTATTATATATATAAAAGAGTATTATGATTCTCAGTTGCAGACAGTGATAATTAAGAAAGCAATATATTAAGTGATGATTAAAGGGGGATTACAGGACTGGGGGCACAAGGAAGAGAAGAGGAGCTGGAGGAGTAAGATGAAGAACAGATCAAAACAGGCTAAGGACTATCATCACTTTTTTTTTACCCAGATACCTCTTTTCTTCATCCCTACCTCCTGTACAGACACACCACCTTCACTTCACTAGTTTGAAAGAGTTCCTTGCTGTGCTCTAAGAGCATTTAAAAAACACAGGAGCAGAAAGTCAGTGGATTCCAGGTAAAGAAAGAAGAGAAAATTCCACAGGCATTAAAACAGACTGTAAACAAACTGGCCTATATATGGATTTAGAATAGTTATTGACAATTGTTTCTAGTTCCTTATTCAAAATGGTATTTAAAAGAAACAGGAAGCCTGTTAAAAGCAAGGAAAGCTTAAATGAGCTAGCACCTATTATGAATCAGAGGGCTGAAGATTCCTATCGGACTTATTTGTTAAGGAGTTCAGAGGAAATATTTTTAGGTTATACTGAAATGTACTCTCCAGTTCAAAATGCTTTGTTTCAATGTTCCCTTTCTCACTCTTATATTTCCACTGCTTTTATTCTTTGGAATCTGCAGCTCAAACCTATCCAGGTTTGAGACCACAGGTCTTCAAAACATGTAGATTTTTCTACACTCCCCAAAGAAAACAGTATCAAGATAAACACAGTGCATTGTGTTTACTTCAGTATATATACACTAATTATTCCAAGTTAACAAAACCATCAGGAAAGAACTGACAATGTATGTGAGGGATAGGCAAGAATGTCTTTTTAATACAGAAATTTGGTCCAAGCCTAACCAATGAGGTGGCCTCACAAAGCAGTGGGGCAAAACTTCCATTACATACAAAGTAAAAGTAAAAGTTTGAAACCTGTCTAGGTCTTTTTTTTTTCCTAAAAATACACATTTTCCCAGATACAAGTCAATCCCTACTTATTGTTCTTTTAAAATAGTAAAGCACGATCAATTGCCACAGGTATTCTGGTAACAATACCATTAACCTGCACAAATTAAAACTAGACATAAAGGAAAGTGGCTTCCCAAAGTGCTTTCAGATGCACAGAGGAAGTCTGCAGGAAGAAGTTAAAGTAATTAAATGCTACTTAGAACAGCAGGTGAATAACTTTTCTGCAGGGACTGCAGCAAGTATTAAAAAGCTGGATTTGCCATCTGTAATACTCTCAAAAGCTCACTAGAGATAACTTCTAATTTAAGGGGTTCTACCCACTAGTGATCTGTACTTTAACTGAGAAGCTGAAGTAGGTGCTGAGGACAAGTGTATAATGCAGTGAAAGCAGACAGGATGGAGGGACAGAGGCCCTGTGAACCTTGCCCAGTGACTGCATTAGCCCAAATACCTTCTACAATGTGCAAATTATAATTTTTATTTTTTTTCTCATTATGTACACACATGCACACACAAACACCCTGCTCTTTTTGCACAGTATATCTTACTCTTTAATTTCAATTACTGAATTAGTCAATTAGAATCAATTTTAATGCTTATTAGCTTCTTTGGTTCTGCTAATCAAGAACAGGCCCCTTTGCTTAGTCCTGCCAGACACATAAATTAAATTGATGCATCTTATACCAGTCAATACATATATAACATATATAGTTACCTGTATCTATCAGTATTTGAGATGTATCAATACTTCAGCTTTTCAAAGGTGTGTTCAAAGTCACAGTGGTTAACATATTTCAGTGTGTGTAAGGTTTCTGGGTTCTGTTTGTTTTTCTGGTTTTCCGTGTTTTGGTTTTTTTTAATCGTACTGGAGAACTGGGGTACCAAGGAGCTCCTAAGTAACTCACAGGATACAAAAATCCCATGTTAAAGGTTTTTTCCCCACAGTTATCGAAACTAAAAAAGAAACAATTAAGCTGCAGACCAGTGAATTAATCCTTGTATTGCAGCAGAATTCCTGTGATCTTCCATACTGGCAGCAAAAAGAGGTCACTGTATTAGCTAAATACTAATCTCAATATACAGTAGCCCATTAATAAAGGTTATCACATCATGACTTGTATCTGAACCCGCAGCAGAACAGAGAGGCCTCACAGCACCAGGGGAGACCTACAAACCAACCAATCACTACAGCTCAAACACGGAACTGACTTTCCCATGCTCATAAATAAACTACATTTTTGAAAATTCTACTCCTCTAATGACCCCTTTATAGCTCTTTCTACCAGGGCTCAGCAGAAGGAGAAAAGCTGTATTTTTTCCTCATATACTACACATTGCAAACCTCTGGCATAGCATGATCAATCCTTAGGGAGAACAGCATGAATCTCATCAATCCTGCTACTCAGGCCATGATAAATCCAGGAACACTGCCACAAGAAGACTGCTTACTGCACAGAAACACACAGCATCAGAACCTTTTAAGCACTCTCTGTACAGAACACTGGATTAACTTTCAGACCATCTATCATCAACAGCAGATCCTCCTGGCTCTCCTCCATAGAATCTTTTAGGAAAACCACGGAGAAAACAGTAGGATGCAGTTTTTAGTAAAGCGAGCTGCAAGAAAAGTTATATTAAATCTAATCAAAATGGCTGCTGTGAGATTAGGTGCAAGTAAAAGCTCCCTAATGGTAAAAGCAATTTAGAACTGAACAGCTGCCAAAAGATCACTGATGAAAAAAAAAAAACCAATGGACATTCAAAAAAGAGATTAGCCAACACACTCAGAAACAATTTATGGGAAAAATCTACACACAATGCTCAGAGATCATTATCCACCCATCTGTAGGGAAAGCTAGATATACAAGCTGGTTTTCATTTAAAGAAGGCAACTTTGGCCAAAGAAAAAGCTCTAATATATTTTCAGGTAAAAAGTCAGTGCTGCACACAACAAAATATGCACTCTGCATCTGCAAATGCTGGAGTCTTTCTTCAGCAGGTAGGGGACAAGAACATATTTGGGATAAGCCAATTATTATCTAGTCCAAAGAATTACACTAGTATCTGTGCTTATTAAAAAATGGAGGAATGATATCTGGTCCCTCCTGGCACAAAACTTCTAGAAAGAGAAGAAGGGCAGGGGGCAAGAGAGAGAAACAAGTTGCTTTTCCCCAGGCTGAATCTAGAATAAGAGTATGACAAAAGACAAACAAGAAACACTGAGACATCTACGTGAGGAAATAGCTAGCACTTAAAAACATATAAGTGCTAGTTCAGCTGTTTATAAGTGATTAATGCTTTTAATGCTAATTAGAAATTAAACAAAGGAGCCCACTGCACTACATGAATATTCATTGTGGTTCTTAGTCTCAGGGGTTAATGCAAGAGTTACCTGGTCAGCTGAAATTCAAGTTGTACTAGGGCATCAACTATCCACAAAAATAGCAATGCTATATCTGCAGTTGAGAGGACATTAGCACTCCCTGTGCTTTTCTCTTTTTTAAGTGCCAGAATTATTAATTCAGTTTTTACTGCAATTTAACAGTGAACATTTGCATGTGGAACAAGCTAAATCCACACAGAGCTGCATAATCACTGCTATATGCAAGGGACTGGAATCATTAGTGGCTGAAACATTGCAAATTTACTGTGATTAGGTCAGTTAAGCTATTTTTACTTTTTTTTCAATAGAATTAGTATTTATGAGCTAGATTACAGATTGTTCCATATGCTTAACCCCTCACTCCTCTGTGTCTGTAGTGCATCCTCTGAAAGACACCTGTGTAATTTACTGTGACATCTCAGGCACATCTGAGACAACCACGGGGTACTTAACATGATCACAGTCCTATTTATGACTAATTCAGTGAAACCCACTTGAAAAGCATGTCATAGCATTACAGTGAGTTTAGTAACAATATTTTTAAAGATGTGCCTTTTTTGTGATCTGTCTGGTTGAGCTTATTCAAAAGATATTTTAACATCCATTTTATACTAAAAAAAAATCCAAACTGTTTCCTAGAGGTGTTACAAAGAAAGAAAAGCAATTATTTGACCAAAGAGAAAATCACAGAGTGAAAAAAAACCTACTAAAACCAAGAATCACTGCTTCTACTGAGGAATTTCTGCAATTCAGAAAAATTGTGCTTTAAAACCCCCTTTTGTTTTACAAAATAGCCCTTTTTCTCTGAATTTCCCAAACTGCCATGTCAGATATGGCAGGGATTGTAAAAGGTTCTATTCTATGAGGATAAGAAGGCAAATGAAATGCAACTACATTAAGTGCTCTCTGCCTCTATTAATTTCCCAAATAGAGAATAAATTTTGTAATTTGGAGTTCCTATAATATTTACTTTGTTGTGTAGAGATTATATGTGTTTATATAATGTATACCAAATGTTAAAGTACAGCATAAAACAGATTACTTTTACCAGCCTAAGCTTTGGTGGCATCCAAAGATTAGATATAAACAAGTTAAACGACTCTGCTCCACGATACAGCATTTCCCACCAGCATTTCTAGGTCATGCACAGCAGTACTTGGAAGACAGAATACACAAAACATGTCACCTCAGAATCAGCATATTGGTGCTTTTTTTTTTTTTTGTGTTCATCTACATGGGCATTAGGATGAAAGAAAAACCTCAAGTAGAAAAAAAATCACTAGATTACTTACAAATACATCACACTGTCAAAAAATGAAATGCATATTTTATTTTCATTCACTGTGACCTACTTACAGGCAGAACTCAGTAAGAAAAGTCTATTACACCCACAGAGTCAATAGAGTCAATTATGCAGCCTTCATTCTGAAAAAACTTCCACTGATTTGTATGCAAAATTCCCCTATTTTCTCAGCCAAGTGCAGAACTAATGTAGTATCTTTACACACAAATAACCAGATAATAGAGATGAAATTCTGGCCATACTGAGATCAATAGGATTTTTGCCACCAGTCTCATTGGTGGGAGATTTTATCAGTAGTGCTCAATAAAGTGGAAAAGTCACACATCAAAGGACTGTTCCCTGACTAAATAAATTGCTTTTTAAAGTCACTGAAAGGCCTTTCAAACCATAGAAAAACATGCAAGATGAAGCAGCACTTCATACAAGCCTACCAAAACACTACAGTTTCATTGCTTGTATACCCTTCTAACACATGCAGCTCCCACATCTGTCAGTAAGTTGAACTTTATTTCCTCTATATCATAGTTTTGGAGTTGTCACAATCATTATTCTCCTCCTGATGCCATTCTCCACCCACACATATAAATCAAGCTCCTTTTGTTCTGCAGGTGTCTGACTGGCCTGATCTCCCTGTCCCTACAGAAGACTCCTGTGCAGCCACAAGATACGATGTCATTAGACTTGCCCAAAATAAAAGCATCCAAAGGTCTCCCGTGTACAATGCTTTAGTAAGATTAATCTGTGATCTCAAGAAACCAACTGAACTGCTCTTTCACTGCTACCTAAGCTCAAAAGATTTTTTAGTAAGCTTTATAATCAACTCATAAACGTACCTTTGGGTGGAAAGGTATGTTTACATACCTTTTGTGTGACAAAGGAAATACACTGTCAAGTTGCTATTAGTTCTCTCTGGAAATTCATGCACAATGTGTAATTTTGTAATTAAACAATTCTCAACGTGGGACAATCTGCAAGTATCTGTTTTTTCACTAGAGAATAATATTTAAATATTAATAATAGTAACACTAAATAATATTTCATATGGTATATTCAGTGAAAATGGCTTTTAAGGTATGTTTGCATTTAAAATCAATCACAGAACCACAGAATGGCCTGGGTTGGAAGGGACCTTAAAGATCATATCATTCCAACCCCCCTGCCATGGGCAGGGACACTATCCACTATCCCAGGCTGCTCAGAGCCCCGTCCAACCTGGCCTTGAACACTCCAGGGATGGGACAGCCACAGTTTCTCTGGGCAACATGTTCCAGTGCCTCACCACCCTCACAGTGAAGAATTTCTTCCATTGCAGATCACATTGATAGAGCTCAAAAGCTACTAGTGTGAGGTAGAAACCATATTTTGGTTTGAACTAAAAAAATTGAAATAGAAAAAGAAAAATACAGCCATTTTCTTAGCCAATAAAATAGCTCTCAATTTAACAGGTTAAACTCAAGTTTATTGCTACTTGGAATTTCTCGTTAACACCGAAGGAAATGAGTGTTTAACCATTCAGTATCCCTCCCCTTCTTATAGTGAGACCTTTTCTGACCATTTCTCTCCTTCCAAAAGAGTTGCCAATAGATACAATTGAGATAACAGACTCATACTGATGCCAAAAGTAACAAGCAATAAATATACTCTTTCTTCCAGAGGAAGGAAAAGAGAAAACAAATGGATGCCTCACACAGACACTGTTTCAAAGTATTATTTCTTTGCTACTCTGAAGTTTAACATACATTTTGAAATCTGCAGCTTCAACCTCAAGAAATGGAAACCCGAGAAGTGTTTATATATGACCATAACAACTGAGTGCAGAGAGTCCCATAAAAATGGGAAACTCTAGGGATGAGTATAGACAATTATAATACAGGATGCTGCAGGTGCAAGAAGGAGCTGTGTGAAGCAGGAAAACACAACCTTGCACTGCTCTCTGTGCTCTGGTCACAAGTTCCAACTGCTCAAAGTGTCAGTGTAATACATCAATAGCAAAAAGAGGGTAGATGGAAGAGAGAGGGAAGGACAGAAAAATCACTGCAAAAGCTCTATTTTTGCAGTATTGCCAGTCAGTGGAGGATGAGATGAGGCCCAGAACTTTGTGCAGGTAGAAGGAGGAGGACAGGTAGCTCAGCTCTGGTGTTACATGTATGAAGAGAAGGCTGGAAGCTTTACTCTTAGCATAGCTGCTCATCCTCCTCTGCAATATAAAAGCCCAGTTGAGCATAGCATAGAGGAATTCACTGTTTCAGCATCACCAGAAACCTAAAAGATGCTGAAAATGTTAACTTAGGACAAATGATGTGGTCACAGCACTAAACATCGCTGAGGAAACCAGCACAGACCAGGATTTCACACCAAAATCTCTCACTAGGCATTTTTTTTGCAATGTAGGCATTTAATATCAGATTAAAAAGTTCTCAAAACCTTTTTTGGGAAAAGGTTGCAATTTATGAATCGTTATTTAAATTGGGTAATGTGATAGGCTACAGTGTCTCTTCATACCACAAGGGCAATCAGTTTCCTGTCGTCTATTTGGTGGACAATGTCAAGGTTTTGTAGAAGACTATAAATATTGACTATTTTTCCAAGTAGTGGTGAAACACAGGTATAGAACCACTATAATTAATTTTTATACTTAATACAAATACTTGAAATCTCAAATTCTGATACAGCTCAGCAACTAAACCCTTTGTGGACCTTATTAATAACTGTCTCCCACATTAACAAAAATTCCCTTCTTTTGTAACATTAAGGCCTCTTGCTGTGCATATCTCCCTTTTTCCTCAGCTGAGAATGGTAGGCAGACACAAATCAAGCTAAAAACTGGGGAAGGATGGGAAAGAAGGTGAAATCTACCTTTAGCAGCTGACAGCTTTCATGTAACAGGAGAATAAGTTGCACAGCAACATTCATGCTTCATTTCTCAGATACTTTTGTGGCAGGCATAGGAAAGGAAAGACAAAAGCTAAAGCAAAATCATCTCAGATCAATGCACTGGACTGCTTCCAATCTTTCAATCCTTTATTACACAAAGCAGGAGACAAAACTGATTCACCTTCCAAGGAACTGTACTGCAGGCTGTAAAAATAAGAGCTGGGTTTTTCAGGTAGGAGTTAAAAAATCTGAATTCCTTTTTCCTGCACACAGTGTGCATTTAGTGAAGGATTTCAGTCCAAATAAAAGCTATTATGGCTTCAGGTTAGACAGCAAATCAAATATCAGGAAGAAATGCAACAATAACCTTGCTGGACTCTTTTGAACATCATGTTCCCACTCTTGAATTTAAGCCACAAGCATCCCAGTGAGCAGAAGGAACAGCTAAGTGATATGAAGGAGAGAAGAACTGAATTTCCAAATGGAAAGAGCTTATAGTCTGGTGATGATATGAAGATGTTAAAAGAAAAACAAAAACAAACAAACCCCCCACAGTGTTTGAAGGTTATGGAACATGTACTACAGCAAGGAAAAATATATTATCAAGAGAGAGCTTCTGACAGGAAGGTAAATTAAACTAAGAGCATTATCACAAATGTCTTATAGCAACTTGAATGGATTTTTGCATCTAATTGAACAAACCAACGAGGGAATGTTTTGAGATCTGCCTAATTCAGAAGCCTTACAAACAAACCATGAAACTGGATATATAGCATGACCAAAGGAGGACCAATCGGGAGATAAAATACATAACTTTTAAATACATTTTAAAATTTCTGAGGTCATTCTGCTTCCATTCCCCCTCCAGTGTGAACAGGTATCAATACAGCTGTCCATAACAATAACATAAAGGGGAAAAAAATCTGCTGGGCACTCTGGCAGAGCTAAAGTTAAGCTGACAGTAAAATCAAAACATGCTGTTTGTTTTATTGTCCATATCTATTCAATTCACTTTTTTCCTTTATAACCAGGTAATAAATATATGGATTCCATTTGGGATGTACCCAGTCATCATTCAAAACCTATATTGTATTTGTAATAAAAAGTTCTTAATTTTTACTAATGTTCAGTACAGCGGTGGCCACTAGGAAGCACAGTTGAGAACAGAAGAGAGGAAGACTCTCACAGGCAGCAACAAAATATGAACTATACATGAGCAAGACTCAAAATTTATCATTATCCAGTGACAGGCAAATCTCAGTGGGAGATGCTGGAGATTTAGCACTTTGAAAATTCAGTTACACACACACACATATGGGATCAACATCCATGTGAGAAGTTGATCAGACACTTTAAATGACTTATTTGCCCTTCACCTCATTACTAGAGTGTTAGTCAGATGTGCACATTAAGATATAATCAATCCAGTACTAAGGTTTTCCTTCTTTTCCCAAATTCAAATTCTATCACTGCCTGCCAGCAAAATTTTACCAATCAGTACTTAAAGTCTGAGTGAATGTAAATAGTTTTCTTTTGGAGCCTGAAAGAAAAACCGTTCCACTGCAGATGGGACCCTAACTTACATACAGATCAGCAAATTTTTGAAATCGTGGTTTTTTAAAGTTCTGGTATTTTCCCAGGGAGGCTCCAGGTTGTTTGGATCCCTGGCTGACTTTGAGAATGAAGGAAGGCAGTAAGGAGGAAAGAAGTGACTGTGTCTTTTAAAAAGTTGCCATTTCTGCAGCAGTCTTCTCTTGTAGAAGACTTCTTTTGTAAAGGGTGAATGTATTTATAGCTATGACTATCCTGCAGAAGAAACGTTCTATCTGGATCAGGTATAAAAAAAACTTAGAAAGAAATTGTTAGGAATATTGTATGTTTTCTTGGATTATTCCCAGAATCTATCCTATATAACCTATGTAGTCTCAGCATATATTTTGTAGTACTTACATTATTACCTATTCACCATTCCTGACTGACAGTGACCTATATTTTGCATAAGTTAAAGCCTGTGTAACACTGAATTAATTTAATATAATGAAAAAATGTTTTGTATAAATATGACATAAGGGTTGCATGAGGTGAGAATACATTTAGAGTGGCTGTAAGAACTACAGATATAGTTCTACCAAGCTTTTTTACACTGAAATATCTCAGCACTAATATCTTACCTGTCTTTTTACATTTTTTACAATAAAGCCACATATATTAACACTGTGCTTGTATCATTACAATTTCCTGGATATCAGGGACATTACCTTCATAATATGCTAGCAGAAAAAGAATAATACAGAAAACAGTGTACAAGATCTTAGCTGCACATTAAAAGAGCATACATAGATCCTAGGAAATGCAGAGAAACTGAGATTATAAAGCACAAGGTGTTATGTGACAAAATTGGTGTTCAAAAATTATCAGTATTATTGAGAGTAGAACGTTACTTGTATCATATATTATCAGTTTTTAAGACATCTGACCACTCAAAGGAGAATATAGTATAAAACAAACGAGATGTATTAAAAAAGGTCTATTTTAGTAACTAAAGAGAAGAGATTTCTAGATTTACCTGTATCAGGTTCTCAAATATTCAGCAGTATTTAGCTTCACAGTACTGAAAGACTGCACTAGTACAGCATTCCATTACTGCATTAGCAATTAGCTTGCATTTTATCAGCTATCCTTGGGAACAGTAGATTGAAGTATTACTGTGAGCTCAGCATTATGAAGGTATGTTTATGAGGCTTAATGCAGTGAAAAGCCAGACAGCAGCAGCATTTAGGAAGAACTGTAGCACAAGGAATACAGAAGCCAGTGACAATATGGTGTACAATTAATATTTTTCATTAGAAACAGTCTCACAAAAACAACAGTATTAATGACAACTCCCGTTTGCAAAGCACTGATTTAAAAATATATACAGTACAACCCAAGTTATAGAATTGATTTGATTTATATATATATATATTTAATATGACTGTTTAAATGCAAATGTGCCTCTTGGATATTTACAATTTTCGGCTCCATGCAAAGCAATTAAATGATTTAGTCACTACATTTTAGAGGAAAAGCAAAAAGGACTAACAAATGTTAGTTGCAAAATATTTTCATCACACTTCCCCAGGATTTTAACATTCAGAGGGCAGAAGTTCTCTAGTCAATATTAGCACAATATTTTGCCCTACTGCTGCAGATACAATAATTTAAGGAGTACATAACAATCATACAGGACCTTACCCTTTCTACCGGTGAGCCATAGCATGCAATGACGAAACATAGCAGTGGCAGATGGCATTGGTGTTAGGAAATGTGAATAAAAGGATAATAGCAGAGAAATGGTGACTGGCAGACAAGACACAGAAATGTAGATGAAATGAATGCAAGCTGGTAAATCTTGAAGCAAAGCTCCACCGTTAAGCCAAATGTTGCCTCTAGTCTCCTCATAATCGAGCATTAAGTTCTATTTGGATACAAATTGCAACCTTCAGACCAGTCTTGATTCTCTTCATACAGAAATGCATAATTGTATCTTGATAACGAAGATCAGAAATGTTTTGTAAGCGAAACCCATAATCAGAAGCACATTACTTTCTCCCCTTGAGTGATTTATTCTTTACATTATTAATCTCTAAATCCTGCCAGAGCTACAGTCTCTTTCTAGCACATATGTATCCACTGCAGATGTAAATCCCTGCCTAACCTGCAGCACCCCTGGATCCAGAATGTTCTCAGTGTGCTCATTCATGCTGTTCTGTTGCCAAACATTTAAAATCATCCATCAAATGCAAGTGGAATCTATTATAAGAAAAAAAAAACAATCTCTTCTTTCAGCTCACCCTGAAAATGGAAGGTTTTCTGATCAACAGTTATTGTGAAGGTGCTGTCGTCCTCATCGTCTATACCAATCACAGCTCCCTGTGAAACAAAGAACACAATCCTGATAAGGCAAGCAGTGACATCAGCAGCACACACTCTATCACTACACCACTGGAATTTAAAAAGCTTTGACAAATTAGAAGCGAACCGAAGACAGTAAAGAGCAGAAAGATTCTCTGTTTAGTCAGAGGATGCAGTCAGTTCTTTAAGATAATAAAATTTTAGTTGCAGGAAAAAAACAGTAAAGAGTCGTAAAGCTGATTTTCTCAATAATAGAAATATGCACCTTTTATTTTTGTAATGGAGGTGGGTTTATGCTGCAGCAGCTCTCTACTACATTTCAACTTACATTTTAAAGAAGAGTGAGGAACAATATTTTATATATACTTTCCATGTATAAAAATAATAATTCATAGATACTCTACAAAAAGAAGCTCTTGACCTGATTTTATCTACCACTCTGTAATAAAAAATAAATCATTCTAGCAGAATGAATTTAGTCCATCATGTCATGTCACTGGTACACTGCATGATCTAATTTTCAGTCCCTAAGTAAATATTAACAGTAAGTAATCAGGATATATCAAAATCAACTAGCTTTGTCTTCTAAGTCTTCATGAATTATTAGAAGGAAATGCAAATAAATTACAGAGTTAAAGGCCATCTGTGCCTAGCTATTTACAAATCTAACCACATTTTCATTCCCACCCCCACCCCTAACATTTAATAAATAACAGTTTCACCCAAGAGAAGATAACACTGAAGGAAGAACCATTCCAGGCCTCTGACAATTCCAATAAATTATAAAATTTAATTCAAAAATCACCAGTGGGTTTACTCAGTTTCTCTTGTTCTCCAGGAGACAGAGCATCAGGATCTGTTGTATCCTTCCCCCTCCCAAAAAACAGCCAGCCATCACTGGAAGGTGCCCATATTGAAAGGGTAAATTCTGCCCTTAGTCTCAGAGTAAACAGTGAGTAACAGTACTACCAGCACCTGTCAGTCAATTCCAAGCAGTGCTTCATTTTACTCAGCCAGGTATCCCACAGTAGCTGCAGAGCAGGGGTCAGGTATCACCAGGCTGGCCAAAATCTAAGGATTCTTTTGATCCAGACTTGGGGACAGAGGGATCTGAGTCAATCTTACCCACACACGTTCCTCAGAGCCCCTACATGAGGTTTGTGGCCAACAGGACCAGCTCATGCATGGCTGGGACTACCACAGGCCCCACAAGACAGAGTGGCAGGAACAGGTTCTATTTAAAAACAGCTCCAATCATATGTAATCCAAGGTTATATAGCAGGAAAGGATAGCTCCAAACTACTTTATTTCTTCCCTCCACAGCCAAAAATGTACCAATTAACTTCTCCAAGAGTATCTTCCATACAGGCTTTTCATGGACAGCTCTGTCTTCAGTATAAAAGAGGCCCCTAAAAAGTGTAACCAAGCCAGTATAATTCTGAATATTTTTAGTGCTAGGACGTAACAACCACCAGATGACCAGCCATTCAGAGACTATCTGGCAACCATGCAGTGTGCCAGTGACATGACACAGTGGGTTAGATTCATTTTGATAGAATCATCTGGGTTTTATTAAACGTTAACAATACCAAAAAAAATGTCTGGCACTTTAAGTACATGTTTTGCTACGCAGTAAATCTGAAGATCACTGCAAGTTGTACAATATAATTTTCCTAAACAGTTGTATCATAGAATTATAGAATGGTTGAGTTTGGAAAAGAGCTGTAAGATCATCAAGTCCAACCGTTAACCAGCAGCACCATGTTCACCTCTAAATTATATCAGCAAGTGCCACACCAACACATCTTTTGAACACTTCCAGGGGTGGTGATTCCACTGCTTCCCTGGGAAGCCTGTTCCAATGGCTGACCACCCTTTCAGTGAAGAAATTTTCCCTAATAGCCAATATAATCCTTCTCTTGAGGCCATTTCCTCTTGTCCTGTCACTTGTTACCTGGCAGAAGAGACCAACCCTCACCTGGCTACAACATCCTTTCAGGGAAGGTCCCTCCTGAGCCTCCTTTTCTCCCGGCTAAAGATATCAAAAATCTCTAAGTCAGACACCAAGAACAGAACCAAGATATTCTCCCCAGAGAATACAGGTAAAACTAATGTAAGGCTAAACGTAGACTAGGACAGCCAATACAGGTAAAACTAATGTAAGGTTAAACGTAGACTAGGACAGCCAAGTCCTGCCCCATCCTAAGGGTGGGAGAAAACTGAGGAGCAAGGAGAGCTCTCCACGGCCTGTGACCTCAGCACAAACCTGCATGAAGGGCACATACTGCAACTGCAACACTGAGGCAAAGGGTCTGAGCCAAAAGCACAGAAGATGCTTCTGCTGTCATGCAGACGACATGAACAAGGAAAACTAGAGTGCAAGTTTAAGTGTATATTCCAGAAAACTTCAGGACTTAAGCATAGTGCAGATGACACAGAATCCTCTATAAGCACACCTTTCTAAGTACACTATGACAGTTAACAGAATTTGAAGATGAAGCTTCAGGCCTATGATATGTGTATCAAGAGCAAAAAGGTGAGGAACAAGCTTTTAAAAATCCACTCAAGAGAAAAGGAAGTATTTTAGCCAAATTGCTTAAATTACATGTTTGTTTATGTTCACACCTACAGTAACAACTCAACAATTACTCTAAACAGAAAACCTCTTTGATAGAATTTCAGACTGCAAAAGCCCATCTGTTCAGCTATCAGTATCACTGTCATCTGCCAGAGAAGCTGCTGTACAAAAGCAGAAAAAAGAAAGATTCCTTCCTCCCTCACAAAAAAAAGTCCCAAACCCCACACATATTCAGAGAAAGGCTGGGGGAGTCAGTAAGTCTTCAGAAAACTCCAAAGAATAATTTGCGATAGAAAAGTGGCAGATGGGGGAAGATAAAGGGATTGTTTCATGCTAAATACATATAAAGATGGATCATGCAATATTGAACAGACTGTTCACTTTTAATATTTCCTAAACTGGCAGGCTGAGGCCAACCTCCACATTGACAAGCTCACAGCACTATTAAAGTAGACATGGTTTTTCAGACCAAATTTTTCTGCCCAAGGCAAAAAACATCCTCATGAATCTTTGGGAATGTCATGTTCTAGACAATGGTTTGAGCTTACATTACTCTTAGAGACATACTAAATTAAAATACCAATAAATGAAACAAGGGAAAGTGCAAAAAAAAGTAATCTGGAATCCAGGTGAATGGAGATTGTCTGAGTCTCAGAAGACTGCAGATACCCCTCTATTAAGGCCACAGAAAGACTAGAAAGGAGTAGCAACAAAAGGAAGGAGTAACTGGAAGATGCAGAGTTCTGCTGCAATACTCATCACAGTGTTGGTCAGACACAGAGCCCCTTCCCTAGACTTCTCTTACTTCAAGACTCAAAATGCTCCTGTTCATACCCATTATCCTCCTGACTCCTTCCCCCCCCTGTTTACATCAGCTCTTCACAAGGCTGCTGCATGCTGGAGCCAGAGGTTCTATGAGAAATGGGAAAAAATATAGGAAAAGGACTTGTGCAAGAAATATTTTCAGTGTGTGCATGACCACAAGGTAGAAATCGGGCACATGCAAAGACACCACAGCATTCCCACCTCACTTCAGTGCTACCACTTCAAGCTACAACAGCAGCACTTAAGGTTAAATGTCCCAAGCTTAAGTGCCTCAAACAGGCAATGTGCAGCTTTCCCAGTCTGCATCTCTTTACCTCTTTTCTCCAATCTGTATTCACCCCCAGCAGATATTTCAAAAACTTTGCCAGCAGTGTTGTCCCTTCCCTTTCCAGTCCCCCTGTGTTTCACTAAGCTCCAGCAGAGTCAACTGGCAGGCCTAAGGAGTGTCCAAACAGGCAGGATGGAGAACACAGTAACAGAAGAAAGGCAAATCAGAAAGACACAAGGAAGCAGTTTCACAAGGACTCCTGTAGCACAGAACAATATGTATATACAAATACAATACATATATACCTCCACACACAGAGGAATGAGAACTGCAAGCGAAAACTTTTTCATAATATGCTACTAGTAACCCATCTTACTCTGTCATAGAATGTTTTTTAATATATCATAAAATGTATAAGGTTTCTATACACTATATAAATTACAGAACATAATTAGCGCAGCACGTCACTTGACCTCTTATGGTTTCTTTCTTTAAATACTGTCACTATTTCAGTATTTTGCAGAGTCAGGAATAGAGCCCAAACCTCAAAGTCTCCTTGCAGTTCTCTCCATTAGGACATATTATACACAGTAAGTCATTAAGTACTGAATAAAACAATACTTACCCTGAGTCTAACACACCCTCGGCGTGAGCCTCTCATCATTTTGTCTTTTGACTGAAACAGAAAAAAAACAGATCAGTGGGTTAACAGACACAGTAAGAAGAAAGTTATTCAAAGCAATGAAGAAAAGGATAAAGCATTTTTGCATAATGTTTTATTGACTGATTAAATGAGATGCAACTTCTGTAACAAAATAGGTTAGTCTTCACACAGAAATGCACCACCATGGTATGGAAAACTAATCCTTAAAAAAATAAGAACACAATATCCCTCTTCAAGAAGTTTTCTAGATACCTTCAAGAAATACTTATAAGATGCAGTCCACACCTTTACAGAAAGTAAAAAGTAGTGAAGAAGAAAGGACTTGGGAAATACTAAAAATGAGCAGTATACTGATTTACATCTTCCTCCTTTCTCTCCTACTCTCAGAAAAGTGCCCACAAAAGAAAATTCAGCTGTGCAGGCAGAATTGTGCAAATGGAATTACATCTCTGTCAGAAAGTTTCCCTGATTCATATCCCTTTTATGCAGATACAAATTCCATTTTTAGACAGATTTCTATGCCTACTTCCTAGCAGTACAGACCACTTTCATTACTACAGTTAGAAAAGTTATGTTTAAAGCCATTTAAGCAGTAAGAGCCCAGATCAGAAGGCAGGATTTCCATGTCCATAACCAGTGCTCAAACCTGTAGACTAACCTACCTTACAGTTAAATTACTGAATCTCTTCTTTAGTTTGAAGCACTGACAAAAAAACCCTCACACCTCCCAGCCTCCCAAATAGGGAATTCTAAACAGCCAACTCACTTCTAGCTTGAAATTGTGATACTTGAACTTTCAGCTATTCCCACCACTGACTCAGGCAGAGTTGTCAGTACCCATTGCTATTGGGCAACAGGGGCAAGCCCAAGCAGCACACACACAAACTATTTAAGCTAAAGAAGAAAAAACATTTAGGTCATCCTAAATATTCAGTTTTCTGATAAACTCAAAACATCTGCTGTTTTTTAACTACACACACACACACACACACACACACACACAGAGTTTCTGTTTTTTAAACGATAAGTTACTTGCCATTGTAGCCTCATCTAAAAGGTAGTCCTGTCTAATACAACCCCTTCTCTCTTACCATCCAAATATTCAAACTACATTCTTTCAGGTCAGGAAAACAGCAGCTGCCACTGTCATGAACAGATTCTCTTGCTGTCATATTCTGAAATACCCACTTCTTTCCAACATTATATTAGCAATTCCATCAAGAGAATACACTGATTTTATTATCACCAAACCTGTTTTCACTGAAGCCATAAGACAATGAAATATTGTTGACAGCAATAGAAAAAAAAAGACAGGATAACAATAACAATATTATTCTTCATCCTCTACATATTTGAGATAGAGCTACAAGGAAAGCATGAAGCAGTCACAGCAAGTCCTGTTCACTAAAGATAATGTAAAAATACACCACTCGGCTTCAAATAATGTTTTTGCTGATCCCCCATTCAATTCAGGCTCTAATTTATCAGAGCTGTCTTCTGAATGTTAAAAACCATCAGTATGAATCTACCTGTTTTCACATCAGTATAGGTTAGTTGGTTAAAGTGAAATGGAAGTAAAGACCAGCAGTGCACCCATAATGTATTCTGCAGATACATAATTTATTTTTAGATTTCCTGAATAAAAACCTGTACACAGGGAAGGTCTTGAAGGGGTTTTTTAAACCTCAAACCCAAGAAAGGATCTAGTAACAAAGTTTCTCCAATAATTTCCTATCAGAAACTGTGTATATTCAGGGTATATCTCACTAGAGTTCACGTTTACTTTTTATATTCACTGTCTTGAGAGTTCTCCTAAAATGGGAGGACACGTTCTGAGAGCTTATCACTCCCTCTGGTGGTTTCTCAAAGAAATATTGGCATAATCCTAGCAGGAAAGAAAATATCTGGACTGAGGCTGCAACTTTGCAGCAGCTGCAAGAACTGGATCAGGTCTGGTTGCCCGGATCACACACACACCAGGCAAAGCCCTCCCAGCTCCCTGTGCTGGGGACAGGCAGGAAAAGCAAAGGCAGCAGAGGAAACATTCAGTTTGGTTTGGTTTAGACCCTCAACCAGGCAAGTGCAGGGAATTCCAGAGCTTGTCCTTGAGCAAGGGAAGGTAGAATCCCTACAGCCCTCATTTCCACTGTGCAGGCTGACTATCAACCCAATGCAAAAGATACAGTCAAAGCCCTCCTTTTTCTTGTACACATTTTAATGGAATGGAAATTAAGCTTCAACATGATCATGTTCTTAGTCTGCAATAAGATTCACAAGATAAATCACAGGTCAGAGTGAGGGCCTATATACTTAAAATGTCACCATCTTCAGACAGAGCTTTACATGCTTAATACCAATTATAATGAAGAGGTAAATCTAATTCATTTTACCTAACTGGAATAAAGCACCCATCATTGCAGTATCTGAATTTCCTGAGCACTAAAGCACAGAGCTGTCATCACACAAAATGCTGGATTCTCTCACTGGCAGACAGCAAACCTTGCACTGACCGCTGCAGCACAAGACTTTAAAACAGAACTCAGCTGACATTTTAGATTTGCTCCTCACCTCCAAAACTATGATTTTATAAAAAATACAATTTAAACAAGTTTCGGCTTTCCCTTGTTACCCTTTGGCTGAAATTAGGTTATCCAATATGTCCTATATTTCATCAAGTATTCTTGGACAAATAAAGCCATCCCATAACTGTTTTGAGGAATGATTTCATTTCATTGAATAAAATTTCATACAGCAGAAGGACATCTCTGAATGGCTAATAAAAAAAGCCACATTTTACTTTCTTTTTATATTTAAAGTTTTAATATGCAGCTGTCTTTTTTCAGTGATCAGTTTTATAACCAGACAAAATTACATTTTCCATAAACTTTCAATACACACTTTACTGATTTTGATGATAAAGGACTTGAACAAGCTACAATCAGACAGCAATATGAGATAAATTTCAGCTGAAACTCAAATAAAAATTTGTACAAATGAACAAAGCTATACAGTATTACTGCAGGGGGAATGTAGGTATGTCCCAAAATAATATGGCCTTTATTGCTTTCTCTTTTACATCCACACAGTGAAGTTGATCACATACAGAACTGATCTAGCATGAGGCATTTTAGGTAACCTACAACTTCTTAGAGAAATGAAAACAATGTCTGGGTCTACCTAAAAAAACAAAACCAAACCAAAATTAGAATCCTAACTCCCAAAGGCCCCTAGCCTTCCTTCCTATTTGGAAATTCTGCTATTTCTCTCATTTAAGTTTTAGCTGTTGCATGGGAAGTTTAAGGTTTCAGATAAACCCCAGCTGCCGTCTGCCTCCAAAAGTCCTGAGGCACGAGCTCTGCCTGCACAGAAGTGCACAGAACTTGAAGAGGTGCATTTGTGACTCACACAGTGCTGTCATGGAAATCACTAACATAAGTACACAGATGAGCAAAACCACTTGGGACATTCATTTCCTGTTAGGGATGAAGAACCTGGAACAAGCTGTATTTATAAACAGAGATCTTTGCGGTTTAGCTACATCTAAAAGAGAAGCTTTAATTTGGATCACTTTCCATAATAGTCATTTTTCTCATCTAATGCTAAGGCAACCCTCATTTTTCAAGCAGAAATAGAGCTTAACAATTTAAAGACTTTACAGGCTGTTCCAGCCCACCATTCCTTCAGCTTCCTTGCAAGGCACACGCCAGTCTCTGAGAAGGAGCTCCCTGAGCCCAGGGACAGCATCTCACAGCCATGTTGTTTCTGCAGCTAAAGCCAGGACTTTTGTGGATGCAGACATAAAGCAGGAACCCAAACACTGCAGGGATAACTGAGGGTGCCACTGGGGCTCATTTAACCCCAACAGATGCCATGTATCTGTGAAATAGGGAAGGCAACAATTTATGGGTCCTGGCACAGAACAGCATAAACTGCTTAGAGAATTCTATGACAAATTAATACATGTGAAGTTGAATAAAGGTGTAAGAGACACAGCACAATCATAGGACTCTCCCTTCAGCCTCTCCCCCAAAAAGCACAGCTACAGACGAAACAGCCTATAGCAACAACAGGACCAGGTGTTGATCACCAGGCTGACCTTTTCAAGTTTCTAAATATTATAATTGCTATTAAAAGATCATTCTGTATAATTCTTAGTTATTTTAAATGAAGCTTATTCATTAAATTGTCTCTCTCACATGACAACTAGTCTCAGCTCATTAGTCTCAGCTCCATTCACAAACTGCATCAAGAACTTTTAAATAGCAGAAACCTTAAATTAAGTTGTAATCTAACAACAACAACGACTGATCCTCTACATTGCTAGTGGTTTTATTCTGCACACCTAATAAAGAAAATATAAAAACATGCAATAGATGAGATTTTGCAGGTAAGTGAACAGATTTATTACTGATCCACTGTTAGCACATGATCTATACTCAGAATTCTGATTTGCTACACTGTGCCCATGATCTCTCCAGATCCTACACGAGCACCCAACTACATCAAATTAATGGAGCCAACAACAGGCTGGCTTTGAGGGGATAGATGACATGTGGTTTGGAGTGCCAGTAGTACAACATTAACCCATCAAATACTTTTGAACAAAATAGGCAAAATATGTTTACAGTGTGTGTGGATGGGAAATGCCAGGGGTTGCACTCTATTTAGTTTTGCATAATAGCCATCAATGTTTTTTATCCTGTGCCCATAAATTCAGAATTATTTTTATTATTCCTAGTTTGCATATAGTTTTGTCTGTTTTTAATAGATTCACTGAGCTGTTTGCAGGGCATGTTGCAAATCAAGTTATTACAGGAAAAAAGTGTCACTTGATCTGAGAATGGAAAACAGAGACCGCAGAAGGAATGTGTGTGCAAAAGCAGATGTATTTTTTTCCTGTTTTCCTGGGATTTTTGCACGTAGCTGTTGATTGAGAAACTGTATTTAGAAAAAGCATTCAACTGTAAGTCTCTACCATAGGGGCACTGAGCCATGACTCCAGCTTCAGAGGCATCATTTGAAATCAAGTCAACAAGGTTTGTTTTTAGTTCACCACCAAAGATTCATAAAACTGCTCCAAAATTTGAGTCCCTCTCCTCAATATCTGAGTTGTACAATCCACAAGCAGTTCTTCAATATAGTACAAGTACAGTACAATCAGCATTAAAGTTGCTAACTAATAATAATCTTTAAAAAGCATGAGGGGAAAAATACTTTTATACTACCAGAACCACTCTTCCTAACGACTGTTTTCACACAGTTTTTGCTCCTGAAAGCATTCACTCAGCATATGTTTTAAACGTAGTTTGATGGGATGATTAACAAAAGACCAGCACTTAAATAGATTCTTTAGGCATCTATTGGTGCAAGAACCATTAAGATGATGGGAGGCTCCCCAGTTTGGTTTCAAGAATACACACTATGGAGCTGTCATGCACAGCAATTTTTTCTGGCAACCCTCATTCACTATGCAAGGCAGCTGTTTAAGCCCAAAACATTTTGATCAGTTCTCCTTTCAATACCACCATATGTCAAATATCCACAAAGTTTTAAAATACTTTAAGGAACTGACCTTCCACTGTACTGGCCCTGGGTTTAGCACTGTTTGCACAGCTATGCCAGTTCTGCTTTCAATTTATTATACAATTTAAATATTTATTTAAAGAGTACACTTAAACCAAGAATTTAAATCAGATTTTCAACGTTGAGTGGTTTTTCTGGATTATTTCTGCAGGATTCCCAACGGTTATCAAGGCTGTAGCTGATGTGTATTTAAGACAGAACTTCGGCCAGAAAACACAAAAAAAAGCAAATTGCATTCAACTCCCTCTTCCTCCCTGGCCATTTCTTTGTCTTCATGCTCTCTTCCAGCATGTCATCACACGTTTTCACACTGACATGCACAAAACAAATAACAGAACAAATTCAGCTGAAAAAAAATAAATCAGTGCAAAGCTATTTTTCAGCTGGAATCCAGCTCATGGAACAACTTTACAGCTCCTGTGCCAGCAGAAGGCAGGAATGAGCCACTTCGAGACTTGTCTGTTAAGTATTGTCAGTGCAGCCAACTATACACTGAAAATCCACAATGCTACAGGAGACTTTATTTGCTATCCCTTCAAGAGAAAACATGGGTGAATTCACAAATCAGAGAATACTGAGGGGAAAAAAGAAATAATTCGTCAAGCCACTGGTCTAACTGATCCAAAATGGCACAACATCATTTATTTCATATTTTGCTCTTAAAAAAAAAAAAAGTTGACTGTTTACTGATACCACACAATCGTTTATTTGAGCAAAAACATGTAAAGAAAGCATTTGAATGAGTCCAGATCATACTCTCTGAAATATAGAATTCATAAATACCTTCACACAAATGTAATTTTAAGCAAATTTGAGGATGAACATTTCTATTCTGAAAGAGCAAAAACCAGCTGAATTACAGAAGAAGTGGGGAAAAAGCAAACAATTTGGCATTGTGAAAGTCCTTTGTAAAACAGCTTGTAAATGTATGTGAGAAACATTTGCTACGAGTACTACTAGTGTTTACTGCAATACAAGTAAGTAGAGAAGAAGGAATATACGAATGAAAACAGAAATAATTGTGAACATTAACTTCTCTTTTTTCTTTTCTGAGTTAGACTTGATATAAAATCTTTTGCCTTGCTCCTTTAAAGTTCTAACCATGTCAGAAATGGATATTTAATTGAATTCATTTGCTTTTGTTATATGTACTCAAAACATACTTAGGTTGCCCTTTATTCATTTTACCAAAAGACAAAGCATAACCCTTTTTTTTTCCCCAGAGAAGTGCGATACGACTGCACACTAATTCTGTTTGAATGTTTATTTCACATTAAGGGCATTTTTCTGCAGCCTATTTTAAGTAACTACCAAAAATGACTAAATACAACAGTGCAAGGACAGGCCTATGGAGAAACATATTTGTGGATCAGGCTCTGATGGAAAGTTCAGCAGCACCAGGAGTTATTACCCTGCATTTTTCCATAGCTCCCCTGCCAAAGGTTAACAGGCTGTTGGATCTGCTGGAGAAACTGTTCCCTGCATGCACAGCTTTTTGGATTGAAATGGGCTGAGGAGCCTGGAGAGGGGATGAGCAGGTACAAGCTGATCGGACACCTGTAATCCCTCCTATCAGCAAAACTGCATCCAGATTGCATGTCTGTACAGCCAGAGTGAAACCAGCCCAGCCCACCCCACCCGTGCATTACAGGCACGGGAAGGGACGGACTGAGGCTCAGACATTGCCCAGTCACACTCACACAAGCAGAGCAAAGCAATTCTATTGCTTCACACTGAAACTGGCTCAGAGGGAACACAGCACATGGCCCCGTGTACCTGATCGGCCTTTAATTCAAAACACAGTGCTGCATATACAGACTCACAATAGGCTCTCTCCCCGTATAAAAAAGCCCCCAAACCTGCTAACATTCCAAATTTATGAGCCGTATAAACTACCATTCAGGAGTTATTACTCTAAAACTAAAGGTGAGGCTGAAGGAAATACTATCCTTACACCTTCTCAGGGATAATATTAGTTCTTGTGAGGCGTGTGATCAACTAGAACTAAATCTGAATTCTCTTTCAACCCCTGCTCCAGCTGATCCTGCAGCCCTGGGAGCAGTCATGCCAGCACTCATGAAGAGATGCAAAACCAGATCTTCTGGCAGGCAGTTTTCAGCACCACACACACCCTTAGGTACAAGAATGACTTCAGATGTCTAGAGAACGGCATGACAAGTACTCCACAGACATATGTGCAGAAAAGACAGCACATGGATGAGGAAAGCAATCTAAAGGAAATGTTAACTGCAGACACTTCTTAGTGGTAAAGGCACATAAAGCAGAGAACATGATTTTATTCCTTGAATCTAAATTGAATTTTTTACAACAGGTAGTTAAAAAAAGGAACTAGAAATTCTTATACTAACAGAGAACATAATAAATTATACAAAATAAAAGTGTAATGCATATATAGGGATAGCTAATTATAGAAAATAATGAATTAGAAGAATTTTTATTAAACAACTGAAGACCCTGTAATGAAAGTCTGTGCAATAACCAGGATTAAAATTATGCACACTAGTCATCAGCAAATGTTTCTATTTCTGTAAGCATTAAATGACTTTGCACCTTGGACTACAACTTAGACCGCACTCACTAATTCATCTCTGTCACAGAGCTGACATTTGAACAGCCATTAAACAGCAACTAAAAAAGCACTTTCATTTCTCCAGCCACGTTCCAGGTCAGGGATTTCAAATGTACATGAACAAAATGGTTTGGGAGTCTGCAACTGTTTTATGCCAAGAGCCTCATAAACTCCTGGATCTGGGGAGACAAGTTCCCTCCTAGAAATGCAGATTTAGGGACTTAAGTTTTATATGCTTCTGTATGAACATACCTTCACAGACAGCAGGATACTTCAAGTTATTTGCTGTAAATCTATTACAGCTTACTACAGGTTTAATTTGTACGTGTTTTATTCAGGCTGACACACTAACTGTTCCACGAGAAGAAAACTTTGGTGCACGGATGTGGCTCACCCAGTTAGCCTTCTCAGTTCAGGGCACATCCTCGATAAAACTAATTTGTACCATTACAATATCTGTAAGTTATGTAAAAGCGTGAATTAAGCAGCTGAACAAGCCGTCAAGGCTGGATCTGTCAGGAGTTATTTAAAAAAAAAAAAAAAAGGAAAAAAAGTTAAGGAAAATATCGCCGTTTCTTAATACAGAGGCACTCAAAAAGTTCGTGTTTGGAAGTGCCAAGTCCTGAACGGGAATTAGGAAAGCCGATCCGGCTCCGGGAAGCACCTGCGAGCCCGCGGCCCCCAGGCACGAGCCCCCGGGGACGGGCGCTGTTGCTTGCGGGAAGGCGGCCCCGCCCTGGGTCCCCCGGCTGGGCTGAGCCCCCAGACCGGGGCGAGGGCGAGCTCCCGCCGGACAGGGCGGGGAGCAGCGGGACCCAGCAGCCCGCGGCCAGCACCGCGCACGGCTCCGGGCCGGCCAGGGCTGAGCGGTCGCCCGGGAGGCGGTGGGAGCGCGGCCCCGGAGCCGCCGACACTGCCCGGGCGGATCCCGCGGCCGCTCCCGCCGCCAACAATAACAGCGCCGCCCGCCCCCGCCGCTCCATCCCCGCAGCGCCGCCCCATTGGCTGCGCCCGCCGCCTCCTCCTCTCCCATTGGCCGCTCCCGCCGCCTCCTCCTTCCCCATTGGCTGCCCGGGCGCCCGCACGCCCCGAGTCCCCTCCCCGCCCCCACCCTGCGCCCCAGCCGGTCTCTCCCGGCGCCTCCTCGCCCGCCCGGCCCGCCCGCCGCCCCTCACCGTGTAGTAGGAGAGCAGCCCGGCGTTGTAGTCCAGCACGAACCAGCGGTACTGCCAGCCCTTCATCACGTTGGTCCATTTGCTCAGCGGGCCCTCCATGATAGACGCCATCTTAGGCACCGGACCGGCCCCGCCGCGCGCTCGGTGAGGGGAGCGGGGGAGCGGCTCGGCAGCCGCCGGGCGGGGAGGGGGCGGGGCACGCACTGAGGGGGCGGGGCCTCGAACCACACTGCCCCGGGGGCGGGGCCAGGACGGGCGTGAGGGAAGGGCGGGAGTCAGGAGGCTGTGGTGTGAGGAGAGATCTAGTTTGGGGATTGGGGTTTGGGATTTAGGGGTGCTACCTGAGGGATCCCACCCCCGAGGGAGCGCGGCTTCCCCTCGCGGCCCGGGAGAGGGCTGTGAGGCGGTGAGGGCGCGGCGCTGCGGATCTGTGAGGGCGGGAGGGCGTCACCCTGTCCCCTAAAATACTTGGAACCTCGTCGTTCCTTCTCTAAAGCACTTGGCACCATTTGGAACCTTTTAGCTCCTCTCGCTGTTGTGCTTGTCCCTTTGCCTCTCAGTCGTTTCCTGACCAAAGTGCCCTAAGTGTTAAGGCAAAATGGGCTTAACAGTGGGGTCTGAGGATCTTCCTTTGAAGGGGCTACATGGCCAGAGTGTACGAAAAACATCCAGCTCTTGAGATAACCTTTGGAGGGTAAGGCTTGAACGTGATACAGCTTTCCTGTGGACTGATCCAAGAATGTGGAATGAATTCCCCAGGAGCTACAGACAATTGCAAATCTGTTGTTCAGTGCGAGGCATGGCTTTGGCATTGGTCTCTTCTGACATGAGTAAAGAACTTGAGTTGTGCTTTAACATAAAAACTTCAAAGGACCTACAGGGATACTCATGTTCCTTCCTGGGGATCAACAGTAAAGCAGCAGAAATAGTGTTTTTACCATGAGGTTTTTGTAATGCAGTCTTTAGAGACATATCCATGAAATAACTTTTTTCCCTTCCCCATATATAGCCCTTTTTTATTATTTTAATATCAAAATGCTTTTATAGTATGGCTGAAGGAGCTTTAGTGTCTTAGAACACTGCAACCTTATACTAAGTTAAACTAAATTTAACAGAAAATCACCCCTTTTGTGAAAAAGAATCACTCAAAGGCAGTGTGTTTGATTTGCAAAAATAAGAAATATTTAGATTATCTATCTATCTATCTGTATATAATTGTCTCCCCATTTTACAGGTCACATTGCTACTATCTCGTTACCGATTGGAATTAAGAACATTGACTTTATGATGCCCCTTGGAGTCACCTGGTGGTGTGTTTAGGTACAAGGTTACCAGTTTAAGGTGCCTAATACACAGCCTGGTATCAAAACTCGTCTTGTTAATTTAGATAACATTCTTTTTCAATCTGCATACGACCTTAGTAGTCTGTTTTATTCTTTAGTTTTCACTGACTAAACAAAGCCTGGCTGCCTAGAGATTATACCCAGGCAAGCAAAACAAAAAACATCAGATGGTGCCAGAACATTACTAGTGCTGCCAGTTAAAGCTGTAGCTGGAATGGAGCTTTATTATCTCAGATCACTACTTTGGCTGTTTTATACCACAGGAGTTGAAACAATGCAAAGAGCTCGTGCAAAAAAAACCCTTGGCTTAACTGTGTAGGCAGAGCATCTGCAATGAGAAATTCTCCACAGATGAGCTTTCTATTTACCTTGGTTTGCCAGAGGATGAATTTGCTGAACTTGGGCTCAATATCTTACTAGTTCTTTGTTCTCTTCGGCTTTTTTTTGAGGGGAGATGTGCCAAAGATTTGTCTCCACTAGCAAAAACATGTATTTTAGTTAGCTCAATTTAGCCAAACCTTAAAAACCCGAGAGCAGACGGAAAAGTTGTGTTAACAGGTGTTACAGGGGAATTCAACTCAAGATTTCTTTTAGTAATGTAGTGTGGATATTCTCTTTAGGTAATTTGGCAGAGATCAGAGAATCATTGTTTTTCAAAAACACCCAACACAAATTAAAATAAATACATAAGAAATTACCTATGAGCATCCAGGGTACAATATCATACAGGTTTATGGACTTTCATGGCATGCCAGGATGCTCTGTCTTCTGTGTCTATCAGATTACACCCCTATGTATTGAACATGGATCATGAGGGCATTATTGAGGGATTAGGTTTAATTAGTTAGATCCTTCTGATAATGATTCTAGGGCCCCATTCAAATTCTTTTGAAAGATAAGTGCAATCATTTTAGTTCATTTAAACAAATCAACAAACTGAAATCAGCCACAACTGTGGTATAACCTCTCTTTATATGCTTTGTATTTTAAATCATCAGCAACAATGATTTTCAATTAAAAAATGACTTCAAATAGGAGTGAGTGAGTAACTTCCTTAGTAGAAGAATTTATTTTGCTTTAGCGTGTTCCATCAGAATCCGATCTGGAACAGTAACAAAGAGCTGTTATTTTCTGTAATTATAGGCAGTTTTATTGTGATGTTCTCCATATTTGACACAAATCAGAGCAGTGTGTCTCCCTCTGTAACATTTAGTACTTACTGTCATCTGAGAGAATAACGTACTACTGAGATCAACAGAACAGGGCAGAAGGCAGCAGCTGTTACCTTGTTTCACAGACTGCTCCATCAGCTGAAAATCTTGTCCAGCACCATCCTCTTGCCACACAGAGGCCTCAATTAAATTATCCTTCCATGGTGTCCCAGCCATAGACAGATTTCCTGACCAGCCATAGTGGCTTCTGGAATACTCAGACTGTCCCAGCAGAAGTGTAGGGGGAAACCTGAGATATGCCCAGTCTTTCCTGTGTTTTCCAGGACATCCCAACTTGCACCCTACTTTTAAAAACTTCTTCTATGACCTTTTCCTTTGTCAAATAAATTACAGTTATGGCCATTACAGCATAAATCTGTATGGTTTCTAGGCAAAAGGAAGGTACTGCAGATTGAAGTAAATACCAGTGAAGGACCAGGGTGGAGGGAACGGGAAGCAGGAGCATACTGGATGTCTGATTCTTTAAGAGGGAAATGCTTTTGTGCTGTAAATTTTCCTGAGATTATTGCTGAACTAACTTACAAGAACGTCTGTGATGAAGCTGTGGCTTGTGGGTTTCCTTAAGGGTGTCTGGGAGTGTGACTGGCAGCAGTGAAAGTGGCTTTAGGTTCTCCCAGCAGCTGCAGTTGCTTGGGGTTTTGAGGAACATAAGGAAGCCATTTGAGCAGAGAACAAGTAACATTTTGTTTCATTTTCTTTTCCCATTTCAGAAATGTGCTGGTAGTTTAATTTTGTATTGCTTGTCCTATCAGGTCACTGTGTGTCAAATACTGACAACACAATCATCATAATTAAGAAATTATGTTTTAGCCTGATAGTGAATGCTTCTTTTTCTGCTTGTTGGTAAGTAATGTCTTTTATTTGTTCATTCAAGTAAAAATGTCTTCCATTT
Organism: Chiroxiphia lanceolata; assembly: GCF_009829145.1. Classification (NCBI taxonomy): domain Eukaryota; kingdom Metazoa; phylum Chordata; class Aves; order Passeriformes; family Pipridae; genus Chiroxiphia; species Chiroxiphia lanceolata. Next base: position 8,301,348 of record NC_045645.1, on the reverse strand, counting down.
TATTTTTTTTTATGGGTAACAAAGGCACTGAACAAGTACAATCAAGTAGAAGATGGAGCATTCTGTGTCATCTTCAGTCTCCTGCTATTGTCTTTTAAAGGTATTTTCTAGTCCCTCTGTGCACATCCCAACTACAATAAGAATAAGAACTATGTCAGAGCGTAAACATTTTTTATTTTATTTCTTCAGAATTATGTTTGGTTTAGGGGGTTATGGAGAGGAAGATAGATGGGAGAGAATCACCTTCACCCTACAAGCAGTCATTCTTCAAAGAGGATAATTAAATCAAGTATGACAGTAAGTGCCATCGTAAGTACATTTTCTGAATAGATTTATTACACTGTCACTGGTTTTAATACAAATGTTTATTAAAAAAATCAGCCAGACAGTGGAAGGAAGACAGTGGTTGTTTTCTGAAGCAAACAGATAATTCTCTTGCACCTTTCTTGCCAATTCCTGTATGATTCTACGAAATAAAAGCCATTAGCAATAAATTTTCCCAAATCTTTCCATTTTCATCTTGTTTTTAGCCGATCTTAATGAATTGTCATAAATTCTTTTAGGTCAGAGATGAGGTACCTCATTGAGGGGTAAGCAGACTTTCTGAGTCTTCTAAATGACTCCATATTGGCATACACTGGGAAAAATCAAATTGCCACAGGTTGTATGGAATTAAAGCCATCAGGTCTCAGAATCCTTGTTCTGTTTCTGCTTATTGCTGTGTTTGGTGTAAGTTCACAGGAGAAGGGACTTTTCTTTTTGAACTATTTAACGATTATTAGCGTTCAGATTCTCATCCTTTCATGGCACATTTAGAGCTGCACTGCAAAGTGTTAGAATATTGGAGCCATTTCCCCCAAACCCATGGAATATGCTCAGCCAAGATGTGACACCATTTAAGAAAGGCCTGCATTTAAAATAGATGGGGATGATTCTGAAACTAAGATTCGCTTTGCCTGAAGTTGTTTAATCTCCTCTAGTGCTGTGTGTCAGGGGGATGATGCAGCAAAGACGCTGCTGACTCACCTCGCTGGCACCGATACTTGACAGCACTGGGAGGGGTTTGTCAGATGTTGCAGCTCGTGTTAAAAAACAGGGCGTTGAAGGTACTCGGCTAAGCCATTCCAGTGACTCACTTAATGACCAAATCCTGTTACAAGGTCTACAGGGAAGCAGCACGTTTTAAGGACACTATAAAGTCGAGTAGCTCTGCAACAATAACAAAACTTGAATTTTGGCGTGTTCTCATGAGAGTAAATTAATGCTAAAGTTTTGGAGGACAGTTTGACATAACAACATTATCTGGGAGTCGCAGGGGGTGTAAACTGACATTTTGGGACGCAATATTTTTCTAAGTACATTTCTGAACTTCCTGAGGGGCTTTGCCATTAAGAAATGTGGATATCTTCTGCACTCACTTTAAACAGAGGGCAGAGAATTCCTCCCACATGTTCCAGTCACACTTGAGATCTTTCAGTGTTCAGAGGTGTAGGCATTAACAGCAATATAAATTTAACAGGGAAAGGAGCTTCTAAAAAATGCTGTAACTTCAACATAGTATAAATCTAGTCCAAAATAATTTTAAAAATTACCCAGCCTTTATACTGAAGAAACAGTTACACAAGCTGTTTTCCAGCTGAGCTCTGGTAATCTGGATATCAATTTAGCAACTAGAAAAATGCTGGAATGAGTTCTGTAGGGTGAACAATTCACTCTAATCTTTGTGTTGTCTTATTATAAAACTTATAACATCATAATTTACTCCTGAGATCTACAGGCCTTGGACACATTTAAGATTCAGCTGGACAGGGTGCTGTGCCATCTTGTCTAGAGTGTGCCTTTGCCAAGAAAGATTGGATCAGATGATCCTTGAGATCCGTTCCATCCTGGTATATTGTATGAGTCTATGATTCTTTGCTGAGTACAGGAGTTGAGGATTCACAGCATGCTGAATCCCATTTTATCCTCCTAATGCACTGCTGAGATGGGTAATTCTCATCATTTGATTTAAGCATCTTACCATCCTCTGGGCAGGATTCATTTAAAATTTAATGCAGAAGTCCCTGCTATTTTCTCAACCGCAAATAAGTGATTTCTACTTTAGCCTCCACAGGGACTTTGAAAAGATATGGAGGAATGCTGCTCAACTGGAATGTTCCCTTCACTGCAGCTGTGGTATGCAGCCCACTGGTACAAAAAGAAAATAAGGATAATCTCTTTTCCCAATGCTTTCACTTTTTTCATGGTGTTTGGCTTATTAATGTGTTTCAGATAAGGTTACTGGCTCTTTGTAGTCAGTTCTGCAAGAATGCAATACATACATCATCATCATCTCACAAAAATTAGACTTCTACAGTTGAGTTTGATGTGTAGCAAATTCAGCAAGGGAAAGGGTAAGAACTCAATTAATATTTTAGAGTATTGTCCCTAATCATAAGGATTATATCCTGTGTTTATTTTTCTTTATACATGATATTTATTTGTTATTCATAGATACAGCAATATCAAGGGTAGTATTTAAAGCTAGTGTATATACATATACAATAGGTCCCAAAAATATATGCATACAATTAGGCTGTTATGAACAGTATCCATGCTCTCTGGTACAAAGTCATATTAAAATTTGGAGGAAAAAATATCTTTTTCCCTCTCTGTCTGTCTCTTTGTGTGTGTGTGTGTGTGTGTGTGTGTCTTTTTTTGTCCAGGTAAATAATAGAAATTTGACCATGGTAATTTTTAGGATACTGGGTGGGAAATCCAAGGAGATGAAAGGGAGGATAGAAGTTAAGTCAAGAAGACAGAGTTGAGCAATCCATCATAAAACACAAGTAATATAAAATGTGTGCCTCTAGTGCTCATTTTATTTTCATAGCTGAAACTATGGAAGGATATCTGTTAAAACTAAGTTTCCCCTCTGTCAATTTAGAATCAATTTCTGTCTCCTTCTACATTTTCTTCTGGAATTTAAGGTAAAATCATTTTTCTTTAGGTCTAGCGTCACTCTAAGGATTTGTACGTAGGAGGAGTCCTATATACAGTTTAAGCCCTCAATTAATATTACCTTCATTTTGGGATGCTAAAAAGATTTTTCTTTAAGGTTACTGTTTCTTGTATAAGGATGAGACACAAAAGTAGCAAAAATTGGAGAAGGTTTTTCCTTCTTATCCGATAATTAAAATATCCTTTTTGGAGCCTACTTAAAGGATTTGCTTCCTCCTTGTTCTGATGAAAGCAAAAATGCAGAAATTATTTTTTTTTTTTGTCCTACTCAACTCTGTCTCTCTTCCATGAGAAATGAACAAAGAAGGGGAAAATTGACTTAGTAGAAGAAAAACAAGGAGCCACCAGAATTGGCAGAACAAACTCAGGTTGCTCCCCAAAATCCTTATCTGCACTTGGACCTGATCTAGAAAGCAGATGGGTGCTTTGCTACTGTGACAGCTCTTGGGAGCTGTCAGGAGACTATTCCATCTATGTGTGAAGGAGCAAATTCATGCAGAATGCAGCTACATCTGATTTCCAGATAAGTGAGAATTGGTTCATGGCAGCACCTCCTGCAGCGTGGTGTCAGTAGGAAGAAAACCCAGGTTCAGGGATTAGGGAAAGCCCTAGCACAGCCTAGCTAGGATTCCAACCTTAGCACTATGAAGACTAAAGCCTGGGACATGTTATAGGACACATTAAGCTGCTGTCTAGACTAAAGCAACCACTCACAACAATTAACTCCAGCTCAGGTGACTTCTGAGCTGAAAATCATTGGAAGTTTGGGAGGTACACCAGGGCAGTCTCACTACATGCTCCATTCCTACCATTTTCCATAGGTACTGGCTATTGCCACTGCTGGAGACAGGACACTGGGCTGTTTAGGCTTTGTTTTTAGACCTTTGTTCTGAGCCACTACTGCTATTTTTATATTATGTTCTTATTTTCATTAAGGGAGTTATTTTCACTGGGGGACTGTACAGAAAACCTTTTGGGTTGTTAGGGGTTTTTTTTCCAGTAAAAGAGTGGGATTTCTGTGAGGATCTTTAGTGATATCATAGCCTAATTTTTCATTTCAGTAGTCGGACCTTATTTTGCTTATTCTCCAATGTGAACAGTTTTGCTGACTTTCACTGAAGCTGAAGTTGCTCAGAACTCTTGAAATACACCCAGATGTCATGGCCTGAAACAAAGGAAATCCTACTCAGCTCGTAGGCAGTAGCACACACAGGGCAGCTCTGTTCCTCACTTTGTAAGCCAAGAAAATCCAGGCCTTGTTGCATTTATTCGCTTCCAAGTTTCAAAAGTTCAGTCTGTGAACTTCTCAGTGCCCTGATAAACTATTTAATTTGAGCAGTAACTGCAACATAACTCCTGAGCAAATGCTACAGTAACATTAATATTAAAATCTCTAAATGCTGCTGGAGTTAACTGAATTCTCTGGACAGCTGGCAAAATGGAGAGTTACATCATTTGTTTCCCATTGCCCAAGAGAATTAGTTTTTGAAAATAAACTTGTGAGGAATGTACTTACAAGGAAGTCTAACTATAAAAATAGTCTGCAGTGTACAGTGAAACTTTGATTTTCTTAGATAAACTGAAGTTGGTAATATTTAGGATGATGTAATTTCTTACTGTGGTGTGTTTACTTGAGGTATACCCAGTAAATAGTTTGTTTTAATCTATTGGTCAACTGTGCAATATAGTTTGCAGATCAGGCTTTGGAAATAAGTTACCAGCAAAGGAAAGCACAGGTTTAGTCAGGTGTTTCCAGTTCAGGCTGAACAGGACAAAAGTTGTTCATACTTGTGTGTTGCTTTGGTGTTGATGTGGTTACATGTACATAATTAAGAGCAAAATTTATCACATGGACTTAGAGATTAAAGCATGTAAATACCTACAGTTAAGCTCTGCTATCCGTATTCCACAGGCAGGGAGGAGGATCTGAGTGTTCCATTAGTATTACACTCTCTGGATTATGTTGACTAGTTCTAATTATGCTGTTTCTAGTCTGCCAACTAGAGAAAAGGTGCAGCTCTTCTGAATACAGCAAAACCAGTAGCAAATGAGCTGTTGTCTTGTCAGTCTTTTAGATTTTGGCTTACATATCTGACAATTTTAGACAAAACAAAATCCTACCCACAGTTTTCTCTGATCCAGCTGTCACTTACAGACTGATAACATTAACCCATTCTGTCTGAAATGTTACATCTACTTGACTTTGCACTTTTGGATGTGAATTTAATCTGTTAAATATCAGGGGTGATGTCTCATACATTTAATTACTACGGAGTCCCTGCATTAAATTTACTGACTGCACTGAATTTCTGAAACACAAGGAGGACAGTGTTCTTTTTCTTATAGGTAGTGGAACAATCTTAAACCCTTTGTCTTGACTGTGGGATTAACTTACAATTTCCTTGTGGTTTTTAGCTTTACTCCTTTACACCCACAAATCCTTAGCTGTGGTACTGTAGTACTTCAGACATTTCAGGGGATAATCAGTGTGGTGTTGGTGGTGCAGTGTGAAGCACAGGTAATACTCTGCAGCGTGTAGTGCTTGGCTGACTGAAGTGATGGCTGTCATTTCTGTTCCCAGCAGCAACATGGGCATATTCTGTAGTGTGAGTGCTCAGACTGTGTAATTACTTTTTGGAAATGTTCGATTTTTTTCATGCACAGAGAAACTCTGCAGTATGAAATCTGCCATTCTCTGGGGTTTTTGCATGTATTCGATAATCCTGTGTCAGGATTCCTGAGGTTAAGAAATTCAGGCACCTAGATACAGTTTTGGGAGATGGACAAATTAATAGACATAAATAAATATATATATATGTTCATAGATGTATTTGTGTGTACCCTCATGGAAAAAATCCAGATGGAAAAAATGGCATATATGTAAAAATCAGGACATATGGTAGCTTTAAATTAAGTTTACTTTACAGTGAAGGCATTGCCTAAGGCTTAATAATGCCAGCAGGAACAATACCTCCGCTTAGGCAAGCTGTGTGTTGGGCAGAGGGCTCTGTGGAAAGGCTAGGAAGAACTCTCTGGTACCATGTATCAGATTGTTTAAATAGGAAATCAGTAGACTTTATATTCCAGGCACTGAAAATTATTTATGTATGCTTAAGTTCTTCCAACCAAAGCATAAGTTAAAAAGGAATTCTGGTTTCTGAACCTTCAGGGTTCATTTCAACCTTAATTTTCAAACTTTTCTTGGCAACCTTAAAGGCCAGAAAGGTCCTACATTTTGCTGTTTTCCTGTTGGCTTTTTTTTAAATTAAAGCTCAAATAACCCATGCAAGCTCTTAACTCCAGGGTCTGGAGCTTTATTTAAAAAGCCAAACAAAAAAAACTGGAAAATGTTTTATAAAATCTTGGTAGCCAGTAAAACTGAATTTGTTTTCTAAAACAAGTAGACAGGCAGAAAATAAGAAAGGAGCATCTTTCAAGCAGATAGGCCTCGTTAATCTAAAATGGGACAAGGAAAACTTTTGTCCCACTTCATTTTTACTTTTGGATGGCATTTGAATTGGCCTTGTGTGTTTGGCAGCTCATCTGCTGAGCCGTCTGTTTCAGATTATGAATGCTCGGAGGGCACGTTGCACCCAGGGAGACACTTCCCCTGAACACAAGAAATTGCAATTGGATTTGCAGTTTAGTGATCTGTAAATGTGAACGTGCATGTACATGTGCATGACACATCTAAATAAACTCTGTTTATTTAGGACAAAGCATTCATACAGCTGGAGAAACCCAAGGGAGATTAGAAGTGGAAAATCTTAGTCCACATTCACTGTCCTGTGCCCCTGTCAGGGCAAAACAAGAGAGAACCACAAGGTTCAGGAAATTCTCTGGACTGAAAAGTTCTTACTGGACTAAGAGCTAATATATTAACCAGCTTTACAGCCCACTTAAACCATTTCTTAGAGGGATTTAGGGGTAGAGAAGCTGCAATTTGGCTCCCTCCATTAATGAATCATCTCCGGTCCCATCACAGTGCTAGAGGTGAACAGGGTAGTGAATCAGAATGCTATAACCAACTAAGTACTTCTTGGCCAGGAAAGAGGATTTGATCCATAAACTTTAATGGTGCATTAGGTAAATTTCGTATTATTTATGGCATGCTACTAGCACTTGTCTTTTTCATATGTTATCTACTTTGAACATACTTTTTTTTTAAAGAATATACTGCTTGTTCCACCCCTCCCTTTTCCTTCCTTTCCCCAGAATGCTGACTCAATTCCTTTTACTCTTTCAGTCAGCTTGCAGTTTTAGGCATTTCCTTGTCCAGTTTTCAGGGGAACACACTTTACTTCCCTCTCATCAGCACTGTGCAGCTCTGTTGCAGCTGCTGAATCTCATGCTGGCTGGAGATAGAGGAGATTTCTTTGCAAGCAGTAGGTACTGACAGAAGACCATCTGCTCTTCATGGAATTCACTGAAACTTTGGACTTGGATAGCAGTTGTGCAGTTGTGTATGAGAAGCAAATTTGGCAGTGATGGAAGGAATGGTAAATCTAGAACCAGCCAGGAGACTGGAGGGATAAATGTAATTTTGTCACAGATTCTCCTTCTAGATAATTTTATTTATTTTTTTATAACTTTTCGCATTAGTCAACCCCTTAGACTGTTTGCATTATCAGCAAAGTTTGAGAACTCTGGAGATGAGGATCAGACTTAAGTGATATAGTTTATAATAAATTTTGAGGAGAGCATTGACCACATGTAAATATATTGTATTGTTTGGGCAGATCTTATTCAATATGCATGAAGAGACTTAGTTATGATATTAGGTTGAGTCAGGTGCTTGGAAATATTTCTTCCTGCTTGAAGTGGCACACACAGTTCATTTAATCAGATAATTGCATGTGTGCAATTAGATGTGCAACATCTAAAATTTTAGGAATTTTACTTTTTGTAATGTATTTCATCTACTCATCTGATCAAAAATAGATCTTTATATTACATTGCTCACTCAGGTATTAAGTTCTATTGCTTTTTAAATTATTAATCCCAAAAGAGCTACAGGAATTGATGAACATTATTCCATCAGTGTTACAAAATTGAGGTATCTGAAAGAAGAAAGAAGTCTAATGAAAATTTTACTTTTTTGAACCCTGTTGGTAGAATAAATGCTTTTCCCATATGAGCAATTTGTGAAGTGATTGCAAAGCCATAAGGGCAGGGGACAGAACTGCAGATATGTATGAAAGTCAAGCTGTATAATAATGGTAAAGGGGAGAGAGCCAGATTCTGTGCTGGTTTTAGAAGCTGCCAAGGACATAGGTGCTGTTTTGGGCAGGAGAACTCTTTTAGCCTAATGCCATCTGGATGCTTTCCTCTGTGCCAGTTGTTATATGGGCCAAGCCGCCTGTCCTGCCTCTACCACATTTCTTGAAGTAGGAATTAGATTAAAAATACAGTATTTTCCAGTTACCTGATTGGAAACATATCCGTGTAGTGCTTTAGAAACCCGAGGAAGCAATCCAAGCTTCTGTCAGAGACTTTATCAGAAGTTTCCTCATCCATGTCCTGAAGCAATCTTTGAGTACTTCTCTCCTTTCAAGCCTCCTGACTGTAGGATCTGCTCCAATTTGTTGTCCGATGAACATGATAAATAGAGTTAAAACACACAACAAACCTCCACAAACCCCTGCCCAAGATCTTCTGTTTCATTCTTTTAGTTAGTAACAAGATCCCTGTATTTATAAGTACAATAATATAGGTTTTCTTCACCTTGATCTCTACAAGGTGCCTGTGTGGTTTGTATTTTTGGGCTGGCAGTTGTGCCATCCAGCTAATGGATTTGTTCTGTGTAGGAGACCCATAGCTAACTTTTAGTCTGGGATTTATTCCCTGTTTAGAAGAATTGAGTTGAGTTAAATTAAGTAACTCATCTATATATTCATTTTACAGTTAATTAAGTAGCTCTGCAAATGAATTTGGAGTAATTTTTTTCTCATGCTCCTCTGTATGTATGTAATTTACCATCATTAATGCTATCACAAGGAATGGAGACAGAAATTCATGAAATTATTTTTTACAGATATTTCTGTAAGGAAAATCATTGGGGTAAACTTGATTTAAACAGGAACGAATTCTGTGTCTTCAGTAAACAGGAAGAGACTGACAATCAAGAATGTTTCAGTTCTGGATGTAGTTTGAATGCCTTTTGAATCGTGGAGGTTCTTTCAGGAAGAATACATCCTCTGTGCAAAACTCATCCAGCTTATATGGCTTCTTCCTCTGTCTTATATATAAAACCTCAATACTTATCTCCTTTGGACCTCAGTGTTCTTTGTGTCGTTTTTATACCTCAGATCTATTTGTCACATGAGCACCTTGGGGGGTTGTCCTTCTAAAGAAGGTCAAATTTGTTTGTCATTAAACTGATTTGAGAAATTAAACTGATGTGGGAATCTGAAAAATCTGGGTGGTTTGATACTTGTGCATCATCGTCAATAATTTTGGTAATCTGCTGTAGATAGCTATACATTCTTCAATTGCTTCTCAGCTTTTGTGCATTTTATTTAAATTAATATTACCAATAACAGTGGGAGTTAACAGAGTCTTTCAGATTCTGCGGTGCATTTTTAAGACCAGAAGATATTTAAATGTAGTTTTATTTGTAAACTGAGCAAGTTTGATTGAAAAACAGTTGTGAACATGATGTAGTTTTCACAGTCACAGTGATTATTACGCTGGAAGTATTTTCCATGCCTTTTTAAAGTGCTACTATTTAAGTGAGTTTTAGTAAACTCACTTAAAGAAACTTTTTTTATGCATAGTCACCAGACTTTCATAACTGTAGCTGTTCTATAGCTATATCTCTCTATAGATATATCAGCTTCACCTGCTGAACAGGTGAAGCTGATGAAATATCTTTTATTACAGATAACAGGATAGGAACATAAGGTGACACAGAGGTGAGCAAGTCCTTGTGAGCTGGTGGAGTTCAAATTCCATTAATCCCTTTTTGCATCTGACCAGACACGTGCACACCTTAAACTATTCCATTAAGGCTGAATCACTGCTGCATTACTTCAGCAACTCAATCTTAAAAAAAATCAAACAAAACCAGCTAAACAAAAAAATCAGTCATTAATTTGGTCATCTTTAAGGATATTTTGTGTTTCATTTGCATTGTGTGTTTAACCAAATGAGAACGTATGTTGAATTGTGAACTATTTACTACACTCGTGCTTTACAGCAATAAGAGAATATTCAGTCTTTGATATTTAGCAGTCATATTTATGTGTTTAAAACATTTTTCATAAAGGAAAATATTTTAGGTGCTATCTCATTGATCAAGTTACATTCTATTATTCATAGGACCAAACTGATGTAGAAGAATGAAAAAATATAATTGCACATCAATTACTCAGTAGTCCAAAAAACAAAGAGAGGTTTTAAGGCAACATTCCTTGCTCTTACATGTTGACACCAATGGGATTATATGTTTTGCACTTAAGGGAACATTTCGCCTGCTGGTGTTGTGCAATAGTTGGCCAAGTAACAGAGGAGATTCCTCTCCCTGCTGCAGAGCTGTAAATCAAAAATAATCCACATGGTGGTTTCTCATTTATGGCCATGCAGCAGGATTGTGGTTCTGAGAAGGGGAAGTGCAGCAGAAGGAGTGTCTGTGGAGATTCCTACAGACTCACACCAAGTTCCTTCTGCCTGCAGAAAGAACATTGCAATGTGGTGTTTGATAGATTTCACAAAGTGCAACCTGCAGTCTCCTTTGTATGGTTTAAGAAAATTTTTAACTACTATTGTAAAATTAAACACAAATATTGTGTTGTCTTGAATGTGTGTTTTGCTGTTAGTGCCTGAATTGTTGCTCAGCTGGAAAATTGGGTTGCAGGGAATAGTTTACTGTGATTTGGGATAGTTATTTTTTTTGTCTTATGACCAACATTATTACATCAGTGTTATTTTATTTTAGTATTTCCCAAACCATTTACATTGTTATGATTGTAATTAAGACTAGATGAATAAGAAAGAAAATTGAGAAGGTAAGAATATATAAGATAAAAATAATTAGGAGGACAGGAAAGGAAAGTCTCAGTAAGGAACACCTGCTAGTATCAAGATTTACAATAATGCTATAAAAATGGCATCATGTCATAAATAGTCATGAGTTTGTCTTACAGACAAACAATTTCATGAGAAGAAAAATTATCAAATAGTCAATAATATGCTCTTTTACCTAGTTACTTCTTGTATCTTATAATTTTGAAATTTATTAATGATCTTTATGAAGTGCAGAGTGAATTAGTTCTAGGTTAGGGGAATGTTGGGAATTCAGTATGTAGATTATATTTTTAATATTTTCTATTTGCTTAAAACATAATAATCTTATAATTGTTTCAGAAAGGCAAGCCATACATTCCCTGGATTTATAGTATAGACAACATGCCTACGGAAACAGGGAGCAGAAGAAACTGGTGGCAGGAGCCTTCCTGCCTGCTACTTTGTAAACATATTAGTTTTCAACCCTCATTTTGGTTTAATATACAGCACACACTACAATATTGATGTGTTTAATTTATAATGAAGACTGATGCTGTTTCAGCAGTGATATTGCTTGTTCTGTTTCTGTCAGAACATGTATTAAGCTGTTCAAGGAGCGGTGAAATCTCCAACTGCTACATTAGCTGGACATCATGTCTAATTAATGCCTACTGAAGATTTTTCTGGGTTTCAAATATGGTCTTGAATTAAAAATGGCACTCTGCTGTCAGTCATCCAGCTAATTACATAGAGGCCAAGCTGACCTCTTGTGTATATCAACATTTTCTCTTATTCTTTTGCAGCATGAGGTGTAGCCCCATGAAATTGGCTCATATAAATTAGGTTGACAAAATATGCTTACAGTCTTAATGAAAAGATAAATTGTGTATGTTTTAAAATGGCACAGATGGGTCTGTACTGCTGCATCTTAGATTTGCCATCTCTTCCATCAAATGTAATTGTTTTGAAGAGATTCACTCAAGCCCTACTCAGGTTATTTTCAACTATATCAGTCCAATCTCTTAATAAAAATTCAAGATTGTTTGTTCTGGTTATCACAGTTCAAAAACAATTTTCACCTTTGGGATTCTGAATATTTGCAGTATAAATGACATCATATTACATAAACAAAGAGGTACAATTATTCCATACTATGCTCTGTTTCTACCAGATGAAGAAGTTAAATTCAGATATATTAAAGTATTTCTGAACATCTGAAAACACTTTAGAGGTGAAGAAATATGCAGTTACCTTAATATCCTAGTTTGTGCTTCTTTAATACTGTTACAGTTTTGTATAAATTTGATCATACCACAACCCACTTTGAACACTTTCAGGGCAGCTAAAACTTTGAAAGTCTGCAAACCACCAAGAGCACAGCACGAGAGGAATTAGCAGATCATTCCTCTACAGTTTTCATAATGATCTCTGTACATACTCTAGTAACTAGACATGCTGCTAGAAGATACACTGCAGGACTCACACATTACAAGTTTTATGCAAAAAACCTCCCATAAATTAACAGATCTCTATGGAAGGAAGGTCAGATAGAGTCAGGCTGTATGACTGTAATGTTCTTTTGTGGCCTTAAAACCTACCAGCCTATCTGTAACCCTCTGTCTAGAAAACTTGCAGGTGTATAAAATGTAAAGAGCACGTAAAGCATATCCTGGGGTGATTTCTAGTTAAAGGCACGCCTGCAGTCGTGACTCCCTAAACCAGCTTGTGCCACTACTCCTGGAAAGTACCCTGAGATTTCTGATAAAAGGTGCCTTCAGTCCAAAGGTCATCCAAGTATGATGATCTTCCTTGTTTCTCAGGAAGAATCTCTCAATAATCCAGGTATGGGAAAATGCTGTTTGGGATCAGGATGGGCATTGCTGGGCTCTCTGAACCCTGTGCAATGTGAGACAGTCTCTGTCTACCTGTGAGCAGGTTCCCTTATACTGTGTTCTTTGACCATAGAACACAGTGGCTGTTTTTTAAGCCAGGATTTTGTGTGTTCATGCATGTGGTTCCTTTAGTTCTGGAAAACTCAAAATGGTTTAATCCTTCTGACCTTTAGATCCCTGATTCTGTATATGCAATGCTGGAGCTACTAATCTGCTTTGCCCTGGAATTCCGAAGGGCTGGTACGTCATTCCATGCTCAGGTATGCAGGAGGCAGGAGTGAGTCATTCCTCTCAACCTCCAGTGCTCATGGGCTGTAGTAACACTTTTCCTAGAACGAGCAGAACAAGTCATACTAAATGCCTGTGTGATGTTTTGGGCTTCCTGTGTGCTCATCCATAGGGTAAACAAGGCTATAAGAAAGGAAAGGATGGACACTTTTTCCAGGGAAACCAGTGGATATGATTAAAATGCTCTTAGGCGTGTTTGCTTTACTAACAAACACATTTGGTGATCATAAGAGATTTATGAAACACGGAGGTCATTGGTGTCTGACTCTAACTATGTAAGGCCTTTCTATACTGTTTTGCTGCAGCACAGGTTTCAAATTCAACTGTACCAGAACAAGTTGCTTTATCCTCTTAGAGTGTCTTACAGTGGGGATTTGTACCAAAATGGTTATGCTGCTGCTGTGCTTGCTGCACTGCAGCAAGGCCCAGCCTTCACTACCCATTTGGCTGGGGTTGATTTGTTAGCAGTCACTTGTCTGTCCAGTGTAGACATAACCTTATGCATTGTCCTTCTAAAGAAACAATAAAAATCACTGAGATCTGGTACCCATTTGTCAAAATGTCAGTGCTTAGAATCATAGAAAATCCTATTATACTTACAAATATTAGCATGCTAATACTGTTTTCCGTGTCCTTTTGGTATCAAGTGTCCTGTAATAGAGGATCTTATGACAAAAAAAATCAACATATAGCAGTTATTACAGAGCAAATTACAGATAAACACATTCCCTGCTAGAGTATTGGTGTTGAAGTGAAAGGATATAAAATGAAACTGTTACTTTAAGTTCTCACACTTCATTGACCTTTTAACTTTCTTATATTCTTAACAAGCTTTCCTGAAAACCCAGCACAGAATCCTACCACTCTTTACACAATACTCAGTGCAGAAGATATTGCAAAAGGTCAGTATTTGTGGGGTCTGTAAGGGAGAGACAGAAAAATGGGATTTCCACTGAGGAGCAAATGCAGGAGAGGTACAGTTGGAAAGTCCCCTAATTCCAGAGTTCAGGAGATCTTCTGCCCTAGCCAAGCCCTAGTGAGCTGCTCATGGCTAAACCAGAAAGGCAGTTGGAGGGCATTGTTTTGCAAGCCTACCAACAGTTTTTAGTGGCCGTAATTTTTCTCTTGGCAGAAAATAAGTATGAAGTCCAGTTTTATGACCTGATGTCAGGTGATGACATTTCAGCTCCAGCTTAGAAGCAGAGAGCTGTTTCCTTCTGGGAGCTGTCACTATAGATTTGTACAAACCTGCAGTACAATCATTTATTGTCAGGAGGCTGACAAGTGCTGTTGTAGTTGTTACAGAGATATCTGAGGCTCTGAGCTGGTTGTTTTAACTCAGGTGGTTGGAGGCATCCAGGACAATTTGTCTGTGAGATGCACAGAATGATCAAGAACAACATGACCACACTAATTCAACATTGGTTGTATGAAACTCATTATTATTTTAATTTGCAGAGGCCACAGTGGTTATCATGAGTTATTCTTGCCCTCTGACTGTGGACAGAGTGGTCATGGGTGATGACTGAAAGTCCACCTGTCTCTGAGAGGAGCCAAGTGTGCTGTAGGCACTGCCAGGGTGAAGGTACGTAACCACGTACCTGGCACTGCCTGCTAAGGTTCCTAAGCTGCAAGTGCAACTGCTGCTTCTGCTCAGGAGAGCTCCACAGCAATATGGAAAGGCTCTCTGGAGCAGTGGACTGCTGCACACTTCACAATTTGAGGGACAAAATGGTGGGTTTTGTTGTTGTGTGTATTTTCTAACCCAGAGGCTCCAGGAAGGGTCAGGCCCTCGGGAGCGCTCATTTGGCCAGAACACTCTTATTCCAGAGCCTCACTGCACCTGAGGGTCTAGTCCTGGATTGGATGGGAAACACTTGATGCAATACCCAGCAGACAGAAAGGGAACAGCAGCAAGAACACATCTGCTGAGCCAGACAGCCTACCAAAAAAATCCTCCTCATAGCAGCTCTCCACATCAAGCCTCTAACTCCAGAGCCAGGTCCCAGGTCCCTGTTTTGCATTTGCTTTCTGTTTGCAGTGAGAACACATCAGCCTGGGTGTAGCCTCTCTCCTGAGAGGCCACCGGTCCCTGCCAAGCTGTAGCCGTTCTCCTTGTCTTGGAGAGGAGACTGAGAAAACAACTGCCAGAGCAAAGGGCACACATGAGATCATGGGAGCCAACAGAAACCCTGGACCTCCAAATCCCTACCGAGAGGCCCCCTCCCAAATACTAATGGCCTCAAACACTGCCATCCCCAGGAGACACAGCTGTAGTTTTACAATCTTCCAGTTTAATTTCCAGGTATTAATTATGATGGGATAGTATTCCTATTTTAATCAAAGAAGAAAAATATCAACCTGGAATTATAAAAGCCTGTGCTGTTTTCTAGGGATTTTACTTAGGAGAGAATAAGTGTTAGGTGGAGTAGAGACGTGACAGTGGTATGTGAATGGTGTGAATATTTTTATGTCTATTCTGTTTGGTTTTTATATTCTTCCCCTCCATGTCTTCTTTCTTTTGTTGAAAAAATGACTGAGAAGCAGGTCGGTAAAGCAGTACTTTTATAAAACCTTTATTAGGGAGTAGGTGGGAAGGAGGGATTCCACATGTTTCATGACAGCTGATGAGCAGTTCAGGATGACTGCCAGCTGAGGAATGACGGGATGCAGAGGTGGGGCATGAGCATGCAACTGAGCTGAGGAGGACAAAAAAAATGCGGTGGTAGAGAATTAAGAACAGAGAAAGAAAACAAAGCATGTTGGAAAACCTTTGCAATCATCAAGTATGACTTCAGGTGATTTTCTCTTATTGTTCCCAATGTGTATTTCAAATTTAAGTTTGTGCCTAATGCATCTTGGGGTGAAGTATAAAAATAGGAACATTTTCTTTCTGCTGTCAGTGACTGATGTGTGCTGTGGTAGGGCAGAGCTCAGAGTAGGAGTGAAATATTCAGTGTGTGGGAGTGAGCAGGTACAGGAGGAGCAGGTGAATAAGTGGTGACACGGATCTCATTTTGAGCCAGTCCATACACCATAATTTCTCACAGGTTTGGAGAGCATGGTGCAGTTTGCTCCCCTCTCCAGCTTGCTCCTCATTCTCTTGCTACCTGTGTTGTCTCAGTCTCTCCTGTCATAAGGATAGCTCATCCCTTTCTTCTGGTTTCCCCCTCCAAGAAGACCCACTGTTCCCCTGAGTACAAACAGTCAGGAGATGGACATGTACAACCAAGAGTTGCCTGGGCAGCCATCTAATTTCCAGTGAGTGGAGGGAGGCAGGAGGCTGAGCCTAGGGCTGCTCCTTGCTGCTGCAGAGCCAGGAGAGGATGCATCGGGTCAGGACATCCTGCTGGGCTCACGCGCCACTTCCTCCTGGGCCCTGTGCCCAAACGTGTTGCAACCAAGCCCAGACCTGGTGAACCTCCTGTTTTGGGACTTCCCCCACCTGTGTCATGACTAGACTGGAGAACTGTAACCGTTCAACATGCTGGAAGCATCTCCAGCAGAAGCAGGGCCAACAGGGAAGGTAAGAGCAGGCCAGGAGCGGGAATGTTGGCCACCGTACCAGGCCGAGAATTCCAGCTCCAGCTTTTCGCTGCAGCCGCCTCGAGCAGGCTCCGGCTCCATCGCCCGTGGTCCGCGCCCGGTTTTGCTGGCGGCCGCGCCGCCGTGAGCCGGCGGGGGAGGCTCCGGCTCCGTCCGGCGGGCGGGCGCGGATCCGGTGCCGGGATTTGCCCGGGGCCGGCTGGGGAAGTTGCCGAAGTTGAGCGGCGAGTGGCGGGGCCGCGGCGCGTCCTTCCTGCGGCCCGGCCGGGGGGATGGAACAGCATGGCCGCGCGCCTCTCCCTGGCACAGGTACCGGGATGGGGCTGCGGCCGGGGCGGGGTGGGACCGGCGCGGGGCTGCCCGGGCGGCCCGGGCTTTGTGCGGCCGCCACCGCCCCGCAGCGCTGCCCCGCCGCTGTCAGGTGGCGGCGGGGCGGGGGTGTGTCCGTGTGTGGGAGAGGGAGGGAAGGAGGGAGAAGGCGAGCGAGGGGCGGCGGGCGGGCAGCCCCGAGCCGCGACCCGGGCGCGCCGCGGGCGGGGAACGAAGTGCCGCCCGGCCGCAGGTGCCTGTGCTCGGGAATAGGGAGACTCGGGCGGGAGCGGCCCTGGGCGGGCACAGCGCGGGGCTGCGGCGGCCGCGGTCCGTCTTTTGTCTCTGTAGGACACGGGGCGCTGGGTGGGAGCGCAGCGAGCCCGTCCCGCGAACCCCGAGCGCGGGCGGTGCTCGAGGGCGATAGCGCCCGGCTGAGGTGCCCCTGCCCGTGTCCCTGCCCGTGTCTGTGCCCGTGTCGCTGCCCCGCCCGGGGCAGCACCGCGGCCGCCGCGCTGCCCTCCCCACACACCGGCACCGGGGGCTCTCCGGGGACGTGGGCAGGTCAGCCCGGGATGAAGAGTCTCGTTCCTTGTAGTCACAGAAACACGTCTCCGAAGATGCTCCTTGGAAGTCATTTTACCGTGTTTTCGGTGTGGGGACACCGCTGTCGCGTACTGCCCGCACAGGTGTCTCACGGTGAAGAGCTTTGCAGGTGATGGCCCTAAAACTTGGAGGCTCTTGGCAGCGTTTCGTGCTCGGGTGATCTCACATCACCTCAATCTTTGTTGATTGCGTTTTTTCCCCCACGGTAATAGAATCGCTTCACGCAGGTTATTCTATACCGTTAGGTCTATGTTTTATTCCCTAGAGCTGCGATAGCTAATGAACTGCACTTTTTGACGCTTTTTAATTTCATTTAGCAGTGACATGAGAAATTTTCACTCTTACCTGACATAAACCTGAGGCAGGCCTGTTGGTGCACCCTCCTGCCTTGGGATGCTTCAATCTGAGAATCAGTTGTGACATTCACAGAAAGTAAAGCTGGTACATAAGCATGAATTGCTTAAGGACATGGAAATTGGTAGAAAGGCTGCTCAATTTGCAGTTACTTATGTAGTTGACTTTTGAGAATATTATCAACCACTTCAAGGAAAGAAAGGAGGACAGTTCAGTTTAAATGTGAGCTTCAAATATTTGGAGAAAATTGTGTCTTTAAGGGTCTAAAGGTACAGAGTTTTGAAGTATAGTAGGTTTTGTGAGAGCTTGCTTTAATATTAAAATTGCTAAGTTAGCCTTGTCTGAGTCTCTTTTTCTACAGTCTTCATGCCGAAGAAAGAAGTTTAAAACATCTGCTTACTGAAGAGGACAGAAGTTTTCCCAGAGCAGCAGCCTTCGTTCTGCTGATCTAAAGGCATGGGCTGTTCTGGCTCTTGTTTAGGGGAGAGGAGCAGAGTGTCTGCTCTGGTGTGTTCTACAGCAAGACATTATTGCTTACAGGCTGTGTAATCCTTTCATTGTAGAATTTATTTACTCTTTTGGTCACATGAAAGGGGGACTAAATACGAGTGTGATAATGTTGACAGAAGCAGAAAAATCGGCAGTATCCTTAAAACAGTTGTGACTGCAGCTTACATCAGTGGTTAAACTGAGGAAGCTATTTCTGTGTGTTGACCATTTGTGTAGGGGTTTCTTTTTTTGGTTTGTTTGGTTTTTCCCATCTTGCATTGCATAAGACTCATCTTAGAAAGTCGAGCAAGCCTAAAGATAATTTTTTTCAACATAGGTTCTAACTTGTGGAATTATCAGGGTTGTGGAAAGTCCTAACAAATGGTGAAGTGTCCTGAATCTGTTGAGATGAGCATGAGGAAGTGAAAATGCCAGCATGGGGGTGGGGAGTGCAGTGATGGCTGCACTGAGATCAGTTACTGACACCAGCAGTGAAAGTGTGCAGAGCAGTATGTTCTGCTGTACATCACGGACAGAGAGTAAGAGGAACATTAACCTGCACTCAGGCTCACAATTATGTCTGATTTTCTGTTCCCTTTCCCATGTTTGGTTTGACAGTGCTTTAGCAGGGCTGGGACGTTGGGTATTTCCAAATGAGAGGAGGGTATTTTCACATGATTTTGCAGCTGCAGTGTCTGAGTGGGCTGCACATCCTTTATTTGAATAGCAAAGCTGTAATTTCACTGATTTGAAACTTTTTGGTGCTAATTGTATTCTGTTGGCTGATTAGTAAAAACGCTTCAGGACCATGTAGCTGTAGTGAAATCTATTACACCCAGTATGCTTGAAACAGGGTTGCAAACTGAAGGGGATTTATCTCCCCCTTCTCTCTCCAGTTTATCGGTAATCTGAAGTATCTTTTATCTCCCCATTTTGCAACATCTTGTTGCCACTTGCGTGTGCTCAGGGAGTGTAATGGTCTGAGCATGACTGTGAATTTAATGGGGAACTTCTAAGGGAACTTCTGCCACGTGAATGTTTTGTTGTGGTTGCCTTTAGTTTGAAAACAAGCAATGAGAAGGACCTGTCCTATCTCACAGATTGTCATTTGTTATTGGAAAACTCAAATTAAGCTGGAAGCAATATAAAGAGTTGTATTTTTTGACTTTCCAAGAATGGTCTCTGGCCTATTTCATGTGGGGAATTTAGGGAGGAAGATGCAGAAAATGCATGTTGAGAGTGGGGAAGAGATGGTTGTTGAAAGGTGATCTAACACAGACATTCAAAAACTTTTTGTTGCTCTTGAAAATTGAACTTGTGGTTTATTCTGAAAAACTGCCCATGTGTGATTGAGGGGGAAACTCACAGTTCAGGGAAGGACTGTAAAGAAGATACAGGGAGAACAGGAAGATACCTGTTTGTGTTTGTCTTCCTGATGTCATAAAATGCATTTTGTGAGAAATATGGTAGTTGTCTTAAAGTCGTTGTGGGATGCAAGACAAAGTCATGTAATATCAATTTGTATCCTAATTAGGTGCAAGCCTCATTTTAAACTTCAGTGTTGTGTTGCAGAGTCCAGAATGCTGTGCTGTGCTGTTGAAGGGAAACATGGGAGTATTACAGCTGAGGCTGAGCTGGATGGATTCCTGTCTCATGCACACGTTGCCAGGATTAACGTCTTATTACTGGAATACACAGGATCTAAATACTTGCAGTATGAATGGTACCCTCACAGTAATGTGCGTGTTATGTACAATGTAGGGCCAAAGATTTCGAAGTCTCTGACAAACTGCTGATTTTTTTTTTTTTTTTAAGGAATCAACAAAATGATCAAATTAAGATCTTAGTTTATTCTTTTCAGTGGAGCGAGGGACCTGTCGTTCCTCTTTCTGTCCTGCACGAAAGATGAAGAAACCTGAGTGTGCATGAGTGTGCTTAAACCTGCACGTAGAGGAGGCTGACTGCTCCTGACGCAGATAGAACTTAATTTTTTCTGATTGGTATCGCATCCACCTTGTTGGAGAGTGGCTGCATCTGAAAAGGCAGTGGAGCTACTCTTTCATGTTATACAGGCTTTGTTCAGTACTGATTAGAAGATGGTGGAGATCTTCCGTAGCAATTTGAAAATTAAATGGAACCATTTCTAATTATGCAGTGACAGACATCTCTGCAGAGATAAGCCAGCAGTCCTTGTTCATGCTTCAGCTGTTCAATGGGAAGGAAAGTGCTGAATTTTGAAGTACATGGGAGTATTTAGTATAAATTTATAGTAAATATTTTCTTATTTTTACCTTTGTTATTGCTGTAGAAGATGTTCTTGGTTATATAATTGGAAGTGCTAGAAGGCTTTACCATGACATTGCAAAGGGCATTGTGAGGAAACCAACTTGCCTTGAACTTACCTGTTTTTTGACTGGCTGACTACATGGAAAACATTTATGGCCAGATTGTGTTGTTTGTCCTGGAAACTCTTAAAACGAGTCCTAGAGCTTTGCATCATGATAGAATACTGTGTTTGGGATTTTAATCAAGGTAGAATAGCTTTGGGGTCAGAAGGGAAAGTTGTTCTTGTTTTTCTCAGTGGAAAACTTTTGTTTGTCAGTTTGTTTTTAAACCTTTCTGTGGAAGGAAGGTTGTGGCTGGATGGGGTGGACAGACTGGTAATAGTATCTTATTACAGCTAAATGCAAGTGTGCCAGAGGGATGAAAACATGGAGATAGAAAGGCTTGATTGACAACAGAAGATGAAAAAGACGGGTGTCCCTGAAGGTGTTTTTTATTTCCTAGGATAGCATTCTAAAGTTCATAGGTTTGTGTCAAAGGTTGTAATTACTACAACACACGTTACCCTTATGAAGTGATCAACTTTGAAATGGAGTCATAATAATGTCTTGCTATTTTTATATGCTGTGGAATCTGACCTTTCCTCCCTCCCTCCTTTTTGCATTTACAACAACTTGAATTTACTCTGCAATTGGTTGTTACAAACCCCATAATAAGAATTTTACCGGGCAAATTCTATGGCAGCACTTGGAAAGGTGTTGAACAATATTTTTCTTATTATCTCAGAAGAATATCCTAGACTATTTTTGCATCTGTTGGTTTATTGTGGGTTGTGTTTTGAAGGAAAAACAAGTCTGTTACTAGCAAAATAGTCTGGGAAGCCTTTTTACTACTATTATTCTAGGCGGCATCACAGGAAATTCCAGTTACTGCAGTGATACTGATGTTAAAATTAATATTGGAAAAAGTAATGAAATAAATAAGAATTATTGGCTCATACTCTTAAGTACTGAGTGAAAAGATTATTTTGCACTTAATGTTTTCATTGCAGGACTTCAACACGGTGTTTCCTGTCCAGGAGTGACAGTGATCAGTTTGGCTGTAATAATGAAACATTTGGCTGAACAAAGGGTGATATTGAGCAAGAGGGATGATGCACAAGAATTGATGGTTCCAGTGTGTGCACTGGCCAGCTCTGTTCTAGTTTTCTACTCAGAGCTTTAATTTTGTGCCTAGACTTTTACATTCTAACAAACAGTACTTAGTCAAATACCTGAATGTTAGAGAGAACTACCCCTCTAGGTTGCTGTGCAAGGTGTAGCTGAGTTGGTAATTACAGCATGGAAGGTTTAGGTGAGAAAAGACAGCATGCTTTGGGGTGCTGAAGAGCAGTTGGAAGTTGTTTATTGTATTGGTGTTATGGTAGTCTGAGGGCTGTCAAAACTTGGATATATTTTGTCAGGCTATTTTTAAGGGCTGTGTAAATGCATGCTTAGTTGTTGGCTGAAATAATAAAAGTCTTTGGGTACCAGAGCAAAGTCAGAGCAAGGTTAAGCTATAAAAATGGAGGTATTGCAGTGAATACCAATGATGGTTTCCCAGCATATGTAATTTTTCTTGTCTGCCTACGGGAGAGGTATTTCCCACCCACCTCCCAATAAACAAATAAACCCTCACCAGTTGTGTGTCCCTGTTGTCAGGCTTTCAGCTCCTCCCCACGCCAAAAAGAAAACCCCAAAAAAACCAAACAAAAAAACCCTCAGAAAATCAGAAACTGAGTGTCTCTGGAGCAGTGTGCTTGCTGAATAAGCAGATATCAAGGTCTGAATGGAAGTTCTTCTGCTATTTCTAGCTATCCTGTATAGTTTGTCTTTCAGGATGTTCTGGTGATACTGCACACATTCTGTGGTTGATCAGCATTGCACTACACCTCTGGTTTCTGCCAAACTTCCTCTCATAATAATCTTTGAACACCTCTGAAGGTATAAGTACTTAGCCAAAAGAGCAACTGTATTTGCTGTTGCTGTAGGAAAATGTATGTCGTTTTATTTAACTGTTCACCATTTATACAGACTGTAGTAAAGTGGGTTTTTACAGCTGTATGATTCACAACATCTACAGTACTGTTTCTATATTTCAATTCAAACTTCTAAATTTTAAATCCCAAGAAGCTACTTTGTTGGATTTGGTTTGTACAAAGGTCTGTGAATCTGGGGTTTTAGATCATATTCCTCTTAAGAGGGAGAACTCTGTTTTTGATGATGTTTGAAGTTATGTGCTTTGGGCTTTTTTAGTGTGTATTGTGTAATTAACTTGCATTATGCTCAGTTGTTCACAACTGACTTTGTCAGGGCAACACATTGTGGTAATTCTAGGGTTATCCTCTGCATAAATGCACCCAGTCATGCAGCTGTGGTTTAGGCAGCATGCACTTCATGAAAACAGTATCTGATTTTGTGCCTGATTTTATGTTGGGGAAGAGAGGTAACCCTAACAGTTCATTTCTTGGGAATCCCCTGGGCAAGGGTATTTGGTGTAGGCCAAGATGTGTGGGTTTGCATTGTTTCAGGCCTTAGGCTTTTTTAGAGTTTCTAAGAATGATTTAAAAATAAATTCATAAAGAAAGAGACTTTTCCAAAGAAGCTGTATTATGCTTGTCCACTTAACTTTAGGTGAGCACTGAATGCCTGGTGGATGGCAGTGGAATGCAGGCAGAAGCTGTCCCTGACAAGGGTTCAATTTACAAAAACCAATGTTAAAATATTACTGTTTTTTACTGTGGGACTGTTGCTGTGGATTTAGTTGTGAATCCAGGGTTTAATTTGGATAACTGAAAATTTTATCGACTGGTTCCACATGACACTAAATTCTCCACTGATGCAGTGGAGAGCAAAATAAAATGATTGTACTCTAATATTAGAGAGCACTTCCTAGCCTGAGTCGTTTCAGGTTTCTGCTTTTGCCTGTGGGCGATGTTGCCCAAGAGTTCCTGTTTCACAGAGCCTCACCTGGTGACCCGGTGATGGTAATCTGAGCTGGGCTGGTGTCACTGCAAAACAAGAAGTCAGTCTTCTAAAAGTTACAGCGTGAAGCATTTTGTGGTAGTCCTCATCATTTTACAGAATAGATAGAATTATATAAAACCATAAAGCTTCTTTGAAGACCAATAGAAAGTGTTTTATATCTTTATTTGCCCGGGAAGAGGGGAGTTGAAATGTGTGGATCTTCAGGGTTAATTTTCTCTCTCATTTCTTTTACAGCTATCGAGTGCAAATCCCGTGTATGAGAAATTCTATCGACAGGTATGTATGTTCTGGTTGAGAGAACAAACCTCATTTTGATTTTAAAGAATTGATATTCTTTTGCTATGCACTCAGGCTGGCCAACAGTGTGTGAACAATAAAAGTTCAAGGAGCACTATTCTGCTTTAAAATATAATTTTATAGAAACTAACTTAGGCCTGAGCTATATTGGTATAAATTTAATATTGGTTGTAAGATGACTTATTTTATTTGCCAGGCAACTGCCAAGTGTTATGACACACATCACTTTATGGTTCTAACAGACTGTGAGCTCTTGGAATGGAGTGAATTCTGAAAGTGCTGTATTGATAATGTTCTTTGTTCCTTTTTCCAAGTGAAGCTGAATTTCTTGTTTGTAGTGCAGCATCATGTAAGACTTGCATCTGTCTTGGAGTATCCCCAGAGGTGCTTACAGGATATTGTAAGGAGTGAAATTTGGATAGAAGGCCACTGAATGCAAAAAGAATGCCTGTAGTTCTTGCAGCTTCACTCAACAGATACAAATATTTTGGCTTTATAATGGAAAAATAAAAATATCTAGAAATAAAATATAATATAATTTGTATTTATCACCTGTCTTTTATATTTTGGCCCAGCAATACTAAGGTGTCTTAGTTCCTATAAATACATTTAAAAAAACCCCCAGCTGTTTCACCCACTTTGTAATAGCGATATTTTTTATCATGTGTGTAATGTGCTTTATTGTACAAATATGATATAAAAAATTTCAAGGAAATGTAAACTACATGACTGTATAAAACAATTCAAAATAGGTGTTTTTTTTTTTAATCGATCTAATGAATAATCAATGAAACCTGTGAAAAAACAACCTTATAGGAAGAGGTTTTTAACTTTGTGCAACTGGTAGTGTTCCTGTCTGTTTGTCCTAAGGCAGGATATAGTGTATATGACCTCTTTATTTAGGACCTTCTCTTGGGTGTCAACATCAGAATGTAAGCTTATCTGTTGGGGAAGAGACAAGACCATGATTTCTATCCATGCTCTATTTTTGGATTGTGTTTAGAGGATTAGTCCCATTACCAAGTTCATAAAACAGCAGTTAAAGGCTACGATGCCTGAAAAGTTTGAGCTTTCCATTGTACTTTAATAAGGGTTTCTCTCCACTACAGGAGAGTAGCAGATTTGACATTGCTAAACAAGGGGAGAGAGTTTACTTTGCTCTAAGTTCAGGTGGCTCCTGGTGGCTGAAGGAGATTGTATCACCTTCACAAAGTTTTCCTTCAGTCTGATGGACAAATCCATCTCTAGGCATTGGATTAAAAGCCTTAGGAGAATCCCATATCATTATAAGATGTTCATTGTAAGGGAACAAGAAAAAGCAAGGAACTAATTGTTTTGCACATTAGGTTTCCTAGTCAATACTTCTGACTCTCACTGTCATGCACCACCTTTGCCATGTGCCTGTCTGTCTCTTCCTCCTGACTGCAGTTGTTTAACCACTGAAATGTGAGGCAAAATGTTGGATAAAGAAACTGAATTAAAGCTCAAATGTGATACTGTTTCCTAAGTCACTTAGCATCTTCCATTTGTTGGAATAGACAGCCTGGTGAAACTGGAGTGCTGTTTGTTGTCCAGCAGCCTCAGCAGTGTACAGGAATGGGGATTCCTTAAACATGATGTTACTCTTAGTGAAGTTGTGCCAATGGATTTGTTTTCCAGAGGATTAATTTTCTCACTTGCTCAGCTGAACTCTTTTCTGCGTTTATCCTGAAGAGTAGCTTCAAATCTACTGTGTCTGAAGACTTTCAGTTGTACTAAAGAACTTCTACCTTTCCTTCCTCAGATAAGGAGATGTCAACTTTCAGAACAGAAATGTTAGAAAGACGTTTCCCACTCTGTCCCATGGTGCTGGTAGAGTGGGTTTATTCTTCAGTATATACCAGAAGTACTTCAGAGCATTCCATGCAATGTGAGAATAAATTTCTCACCTGAAATAGCTCTGATGCTGAGTACACTTCCAGCTTAAAGTAATTCATCTGGCATAATGTGTTGTGCAATGTGTGCAAATCCTGGCCTTTGTACTTAGAATGAGATTGGAATCTCAGCCTTTTAACAGGGACACTTTTCTTTCAAATAATTATTTTTCTCTTCAACCTTTTCTAGACTGACTCCCAAAACAGCGTGAGGTTAAAGGATAAATTTAAATACAGGTCAGAAAGCAGTAGGAAGTTACTTAACCACATGATGCAGTGTGGCAGGAAAGCTGTGTGCCTGAGCTGCTGCTGAATTCTTGATGAATCCTGACCTGAAGTACTGCTCACTGTAACCTTGTGACCTAATGGCATCAGGTGTTTGTCTATAACTTTTAATAATTTCTGGCCCTACAAAAGACAGGGTGCAACAAGGAAGTTGTTTAATGATACAGCTTTGAAAACTAAGTTTTGTGTATCAGGGAAAAACTGCCAAGTTGGTGTATAAGTGACAAACACCAGCAGTCTTCTCAGTGCAATATTCAAACATAAGTACCCCCATCCCAACATTCAAGACTCAGTAATTTGTAAAGAAATTGAAATCAGCCCTTTAAAAAAAAATAGTTACTGAAATTTAGGTACCAAAAGCAACTATATGCTTATTGGGTTAAATCAGAAGCCTGCTTAAATCCCTTAAAGTCACCTTCCTCTGGGTTGGACATAGGGAAATAAAAAGTAAACACAGCCGATACTGTGGTGTTTTGTGACTTTCCTGAAAGAGAAGTCTTGGGCTGGAGGTTTTCTGAGTGGATGCCAAGATTACTGTGCTTACGTGCAAGGTTGACTCCACTGAAAAGGGGGATTTCATGCAGTGTCATGGCAGGTTTTTGCCTGTAAGATGAACAGCTCTCCCATACAGACTGAATTGGATATTTTAAAAATCTGAGAAGCAGCCTAACTACAAGGCTGAAGTGCTTGTAATTTTACTGCCCTTATCAGGGAATCCTCACTTACAGGAAAAAACCTCTCCTAATTAAAATCATACTACTTATGTTGAAAACAAAAGGTGTTTTCACTTTTGTATTGAATGACGCTTTTGGGATTGCTTTCTGAGTGTTTTATTCCCTTTCAGAAGTGTCTACAGACAGCTTTGATTTGCTGCAGCATTCTTTCCAAATGATAAATTCTCCAGGCTTTCACCAGCCAGTTCTAATCCCCTCTTTGGAAGCTGTTTGCTTTGAGCACCTTGTGAGTGCTGCACCTGTGAACTTGGGCAGTTGGTCTGACGTTCCAAACACAATATTGAATATAGTCTTTGTTTAAACACAAAGCTGTGAGACTGTAAATGGTGCAGTGCAGCAGCATCTTCAAGCTACCTGTGTGATGTATAAAGGGTGACAGTTTGAATTGACTGAAGATACCCTTGAGTCCCATTCTCCATACTGTGCCCTTTTTAAGCATCCTTTTGCTTTAAGCTCTCAAAGACTTGGAGCTTTTCCTCTATTTCCCTTGTCCTTACATCACCATGTAGGTGATGCAGGTTTTTCTGCTTGCTTTTTCCACTTGAAAAGTTTTTAAGTAATAGCTATGTATTTTAATGATCTCCCTGTTGATGCAGGGAGAAATGCATGCTGGTTGGTCTGCCAAAACTGTCACCAACTTCTTCATGCTGTAAAAAAGCTTCACTTTAGGGAGTATTTCCCTCTGGTGGGGTGGTAAAGGGATCCTCAGCAGAGCTTTCTTTTCCAGACTGTAACAGTAATGAATGCATAGCTGAACAATGAAATGTAATCAGACTCTGGGACATTTCTGTCCATACAAGTCAAATTTTTTGCAGGAATCAAGAAGAGAAACCTGTGATTACGAAGGGCTGATTAGGTAATTCAGGTGATGGCCTATTATGAACAACCTTCCCTGTCTGCTTGAGAAATTCTTGGGCTTTGTCCTTTAAACTTACTACTGGAGACCTTGAAATTCAGACATAAATGATGGTCAGAATCTTAGAGCAGTGAACACTTGATTGCTTGCATATGTATTGGTGTGTTTTTATCAGTTTTTAAGTGGAATTAATCTAAGGCTTCACTGTAAGATTTATGCTTGTGTTGGGATGTTGGCTTACAACTTGAGAGACCTGGGTTACCTTGGGTTACCTTCCTTGCTTCTGCCCCAAACTCAGTCATCCAGCAAAATTTTTATCTCCCTGAGTCTTAGGATAAAGTGTGTTTTTCTGGACCATTGTGAAACACGTGTGAAAGATGCTTAGGTACATATGCGTAATATATGTTAAATTTGGCAGTGTTTAAGATACCAACTTCCAAAGCCTGCCTATAAATGTTAAATCTGGAGCAGCTAGTTCAAAATGTCTTAATTGCAATGTAACATGATTTTTAATGAAAGGTAGTTTTGCTTTTGACAAAAAGCCTAAAGATTGTTCTCAAAGTGACTGTGTTAACTTGAGCATTCTTCTTTGCTAGCTTTTTGAGAGCCTGTGTAAAGACATCAATTCAAAAGCGAGTTTGTCATGTAGGGTGTTTTTCTTCCCCAGGTTGATTCTGCTAATGCTGGAAGAGTGTTAGCTTCTGATGCAGCTGTTTTCTTGAAAAAGTCTGGTTTGACAGATTTGGTACTTGGAAAGGTATTTAATGACAATGATTTAATTATCCTGTCTCTTGCGTCAATTAGTATCCTGTGTAAATTAAAATATTTAGTGGTACATGATCTTCCCTAATGTTGTTCTGTCCAATAGTTTCCAACTTCAGTGCCCTTGCTTATTCTACTATATTTGTAGCTTGTGGTGGAAATTAAAACAATATTTAAATTTGTCATCACAAGTAAGTGCTATCATGAAAGTTAAGACATGAACTTTCCTCCAAGAATGCGTTGTTGAGTGAGAACTTGCCAGCTTCCTCTCAGTGCTGTGAACACTTTGTCTCTATTATTTTTGTGTTTTAGATTTGGGACTTAGCTGATACTGATGGCAAAGGTATCCTGAACAAACAGGTATGATTATTTCTATGTATTAGGTTACTCTGACCATTAGAAACCCATAATACAAGACAAAAGTTAAGATTTCTGGTTCAGGCAGTTTTTCTAACCGATTTTCCCCCCAGATTTTTCTAATTGAAATTAGATGTGTAATTCCCACCTGAGTAAAAGCTACAATAAATGAAATAGCCTTCAGCTGCCTCATCAGCTTCTCTTCAGGTCATAAAATGGGCTACTGTGTAGCTGTGCAGTACAATATGCTGAGAAGTAATTCAAGATTTAATGTACTGTATTTACTAAGAAGGTGACTTCTTCCTTTTAATCTTGGAGGAAACAATGCAGAAATTAAAATTCTAGTAAAATCTCCAAAATTCTTGTTTATCTAATTTTGATGGACTTTACATTAATACATTCTGTTTGGAGCTGTCCTGCCCAAGTTGTGGCAATGAGCAGTGTGGAGGCAGACTTTACATATCAGTGGTGCTACAGACAAGCTCTAAGTGTGTGTTGCTCTTTGATTTAAAGAACAGTCTGTGGAGAGGGAACTGCTTCATCCCATGGTGGCAAAAGGAGGAGGTTGTAATGTCTGCCAAACAATTTTGGGTTTTTTGGGGCTTCTTTTTTCTGTTTTCCTCCCCTTCCATCAACCGTCTTTGGGATCAGCTCAGTTCCTCAAAGATAAACAGCTGTAATTACACTTCAAATTTGCACTGTTCTGTCGTAGAAGAACTGAGTGCTGAGAACTGACTGCACTGGACTGGAAGTTACCAAATGCTTGGAAAATTAATTACAAACTTTGCCTCAGTGGAAGAATCCCTCAGTTGCTGCCTGTTGCTTTCTTTCACTTTCTGACCCCCTTTGGAGCCATTTGCAACCCTTTGTATATATAGCAATACTAGAAAAGCTCTTAACTCTTCTGAAATTTTAGTATTTTCATATTATAAATCCTTCCAAATTTTATTTTTTATCTTTAGGAATTTTTTGTGGCTTTGCGACTTGTAGCGTGTGCACAGAATGGATTGGATGTTTCCCTGAATAGTCTTAACTTGCCTGTTCCTCCACCAAGATTTGTAAGATTTCTCTTTTAATTGAACATATGAACTCATTAGTAAGAACTGCTTTTAAGTGAACAATTAGGAAGGTTTGGTATAAATACCAAACACTTCAGAGGGTGAAGTTGTAGAGCAATGGAACCCTACAACAGGGGAAAATTAAGCCATGTGGAATAAGATGCTACGTGTTCTGGTGGGGATTTTAATATAAAATTCTGTGTAATTTGAAAGAAAAAATAAATATATGGTATTTGTTCTATTGGTGTTGTTCTTGATGGAAGAAACATTTTAAATTTTTTACTCTAAATTTTGGTATGAGTGACTAAAATGCAGTTCTGGCTTTGAGAAGCACCTTCTCAAATAAGGGAGTGGTTTTGCAAATTCAGAATCATGTGTCTTTTAATGTGGGTTTTTTCCCCGCCCTGTTTTTCCTTAGACTGATACCAGTAGTCCCTTGCTACTCAGTGGAACAGCATCAAGTGATCTACCATGGGCTGTTAAGGTAAACTGAATATCAGACTGTTACCAAGAACTGTTACCTGGTTTGCAAGAAAACATGTCTTTCTGAGAAAAATTTAATGCTACTGGTAATGCTACTGGTAGTTACAGTTTACAAAGTATGATAGTTAGCATTCATGTCAAATCTGTAATTGGGCTAGAAGACCTAATTTGATAAGAACACTTAACCCTTGGGAAATCTCTTCATGTTTAGAAACTTGAAATAAAGGGGGGGGGGGAAAAAGGAATAGTGACCTAAAGCCATGAAAATAATTGAAGGAGAAATCTCAGTGGGTTTTGGATGAGTCTCTAGCTGATTTTAAAATAATATCTTTTTCATATTTTCTTATAAGCATCAGGAACTGCAGTGTGTGTTTATTGAAAAAGAAAAAAGTACTTGTGAAAGAACTGCTGCTTCTTAGGCTACGAGTGTGACTGTTTGCATAAGTAATATTTTTCTTCTGCCCCTGCAGCCAGAAGACAAAGCCAAGTATGATGCTATTTTTGACAGCCTAAATCCAGTGAATGGACTGTTGTCGGGGGATAAGGTGAAACCTGTACTCCTTAACTCAAAACTTCCAGTGGATATCTTAGGACGAGTAAGAACATCTTCTTAATTGTTAATTCACAAATAATGCCTGTGCTGCACTCAGCAATCTATTAAATTAACTATTAAACTATTTAATGCCATCTTATGGAACGGCCACACATGTGCAACTGTTAAACTGAAAAATTAAGTAAAATTTCCTTTGATATTTGGTAGATCACCTTTTAGTACAGTGTAGGTTGCTCACTGAAAACTAGTGCTGTTAATCTCAACAGAACTTGGGATATGGTGGAGGGAGGCTGTTCTCACGTTTGTTTTTAATGAGGTTTTAAATAGGAAGATGCTGCAGTTCAGGCAAGCATCCCTACATTCTCCTTTTTTTTTGGCAGGTGTGGGAATTGAGTGACATTGACCGTGATGGAATGTTGGACAGAGAAGAGTTTGCAGTTGTAAGTACCTCTGCCTCCTGGGGTTTTGAAATACTGATGGTAGAGTTTAAAATAGATGCCTTGTGTATTAATTTTTGACAGTGTGGTTCATTCATTATCCTTATTTGGAGACCTTAATCAAGTTTTAGTACTGTTTAATGTTTCTGTCAGTTTGTTGAATGTCTCTCAGTACACAGCATAACTTTCTTTTAGGGCTAAATGAGCCATTAAAAACTTACACCTGAGATCTGCTGTCCCATGAGACACTGAGTGTTTTTCACTGAGGAAGTTTTACCTTAACCTTCAGTATTTATAGAACTTGAGTGCCTCAAGGTACCCTTGAGGAAAATTTTTGTGAAGAAATTATATATAAATTCTTCAGAAGTTCTTAGCAGGTTAGAATTTTAACACTATTTATGCCAGGACTGATGAAATAAGAAGTGGTAAATAAGAGATGGCCACAGCAAAAGAATAGATGCTAAGTGGAGCAATTCCTGGGAAAATGGTGGTACATTATATTAAGTATTTGAAGTCTTCTCTCAAATAAAATTCCACAAGTCATGGTAAAAGCTTGGTAATATTTAAGAGAATCATTTTAATATTCTAAAAAGTACTGAACTTCATTTGCTAAGCAGTGAACCTGGAATGAAAGTAGTACTGAGACACAGTGAGAAGGCAATAAGCTGCAGTTTAGTTGAGGGGCTTGTAACGGAGAAACATAATGAAAAAATTATACCAAGATATTTGTTAATTAATTCTTTAGTCTATATATATGTTTGGGGGTTTTTATTTCTTATATATTTACATCCACACACCTTGTTTTCTTGTTCAGGCCATGTTTTTGGTGTACTGTGCTTTGGAGAAGGAACCAGTGCCAATGTCCTTGCCTGCAGCTTTGGTGCCACCATCCAAGAGAAAACCTCTTAGTGTTCCAGGAGCAATGCCATTAATTCCATCTTCAACATCCACCAAAGAGTCTCATCAGTCCTTGCCACCTGTAGGCATTTTAGCTGCCAAAACACCATTAACACAGGTATAGTTCTGAAGTTATTGACGATTAAAAGATTTCTGTTCTTAATTTAAGATTTCTGCTCTTTGGAGGCTGCCTGTATAAAGAGTCTTGCTACAGGGTTTTAGTTTGCTTCTTACCCTGGTTGAAGAATTTTAGGAGGCTGTTGGGAAGACCAGATGGCGAGGTGTGAGATTTATCTTGTTCAGCTTTTCCTAGATGTCTTCAGATATAAACGGTTGGATATAAGAATATTATTTAGTACAGATTTTGAAGGTAATTTTAAAATAAATTATTTCAAGGCATCAGGCTCAAAAAAAATAGTAGCCCAGGTACACATCTGCAGAGCAAAAGTCTTGTGGCTGAACACTGATTTGAATATGGACAAGTTCTTAAAACAAATTGTGGCAGACATGCATGTGCAGTTGTGTGTGTGCATGTGTGCAATTTGGAGAAGACATGAATGAACATGGAATAGATAAACACAAGCAATGGGAAAAAGAAACCAAAGGTTCAGCATATCCACCTATACACAGGAGATTTAATGTTTGTTCTGAACATGATTATTGAGAAGCCTGATGCCTCCCACCCCCCCAGGCATCTTATTTACTCCTTGTCATTTGGGAAATGACTTTCCAAGAAGATTATAATTTTGTCAATCCAACAAGATTATAACTTGTTATATTCAAACTAAGAAAAAAAGTAGTAAGGGGATCTAAGATGAGAGCTGTAGTATTTAATGCATCAGATGCTGCTTGAACATTTGGGTACCCATATTTGAGTAATCAATAGGAAGCTGGCACCTTAATTCTAGAGATGCCAAGGTTTTAATCTGGCAATCTACTTGACTGATGATAAGTCTTGCTTATGTACTACAAAGCAGTACCATTCTGGGGGAGTTTCAGTGTGTTTTGTGTACAGCTCCATTTGGGAGTCATCTGCTAAGTGTCCATGTGTGCTGAAATTAATTAGCATTCATACATGCACTTGAAGCCATTTTCACTAAAAAACATTTTTATAGTAGCTGAGTATTGTGAAAAATTGCTCAAGTAACAGAAATGGCTCTAATTCCCATCTTTACCTTGTTCAGAGGTAAATTCTACAATTAGAATGCACCAACTATTGACAGTCTGGGCTTGAGCAGCTCTCCAGTCCCTCCAGCTAAAACTCTCCAGCTGTGTAAAGGGGACAAGACTGATAGAGCCAAGCAGTCAGCAGGACTGTGACTGAGCACAGTGATGAGGGCTCAGCCCCATGCTGGGAGGAGATCAGGGCTCCAGGGAATGCTTTTATTGCATAGGCAAGGAGGCAGAGCAGTTCCAGCCAGCCTTGGTACTTCACTGGTGTAAATGCTTTACTTCTGGAGGTGCTTGTGGATCTCTACAGGTCTCTATTTTGGAGGATAAAACTGGTTATGAACTAGGCACCTATATCACTTTTTAAATCTGTGCTGTAGTTCTTATGTAACTCTGAAAACAGAACTGCCTCTATCTTAATATTGTGGTTTTGTGGGTTTTTTCCCTTTCATCCTCACCCCCCTTCAGTGGGTTGTATCGCCTGCAGACAAAATTAAGTATGATGAGATCTTTGTGAAAACTGACAAGGACATGGATGGATTTGTGTCAGGTGTGGAAGCCAGAGAACTATTCTTGAAGACAGGACTGCCTTCTGCTCTCCTTGCACATATCTGGTAGGTTTTTTCCATGACAGCTGTTTAGATCATGGCATGGTTCTCTCTTCTTGTTATGGTGACTTTTTTGGAAAGTGAAAGTTACTTTTTGTATATAATAGCATGGCCTTTGTATAATCAGTGGTACTTACTGCTTTTGGACAGAAATGGGGGGAAAACAGATTTATGCTGTGTACCATATCTTAAGGGAGGAGGTAAAGTGCCTGAATACAGATTTTTACAAACAGATTTTTGCACTTCAGCTACCCTATGTATTTAAGAATCAAAGTGGTGCTGTGTCTCTAATCACTGATACTACTACCCATGTACTGGTAAAAGGAATCATCTGTATAAAATTTGTAGCATGCAAGATTTATGTCCCATCTCACTCTTACCACTTACTTGTCTTTCCTTACAGCTGTACCTTCATTACAGCATTACATTCACTACAGCAATGCATTCATTACACTCACTGCTTTTTTAATTCTTTCCCTGCCATGAGCTATTGCAGGTCACTCTGATAGGAACAACCTTTGTTTTTTCCCCAAGGTGTGGCTAGCATATTCTCTAATGTAGGAAAATTTAGATAACCTTGTGTTGACTCTGGAAAGTTCTTTAATTTAGGAGGACCTTAAATACTCTCAGGTATTGTTAGTGACCTACAGCCCTGATTCTGCCTTTCACCAGGCCAGAGCTGTGGGCCTCAGCATGAAAACAGAAGGTGGTTGTGTGTGCTTGAGTGATGTTTCCTGTTTGGTACGGTGCCTTACGTCTGTATTGTTTTCTTTTAGAAGAGGAGATGTACGCTAGCAAGTTTCACATTTTTAAATGACAGCAAGTACAATAAACAGGGCTGTACTTGCAGAAATGAGGATTTGATTTATCTCTGTGCAGGGCTCTCTGTGACACCAAGGACTGCGGAAAGCTTTCAAAGGAACAGTTTGCTTTGGCTTTCTATTTAATTAATCAGAAGTTAACAAAGGGCATTGATCCACCTCAGGCTCTGACTCCAGAGATGATTCCACCTTCAGACAGGGGTGTCATTTTACAGAAGGTAAGGATGTATTTGGCATTTTTGGTATAAATCTCAAACAAATAATGTTAATTTCAAAGGCTATACAAGAAGAACCTCAAGTACTGACATACCTTTAAATTTATCATAATATCGAGAAGAAAAGAGGTTTTAGGTGCAAAGAATTGACAAAAAACTTCCATCCATGTTTCAAAACGAAGCTGTCATTTATTATGCCTGCCAACCAAGCGGAGAGATCTTATGTTGAGAAAGCATTATTTTCTCTTTTGAAAGAATAATCCTGCTCCTTATTTAAAGAAATTTTAGTTTGCATCTGACACGCACAAGTTCACTGTTTTTCTCCTAATGTGTTCAGTTACCTTTTTTAATGTTGGTCTTTTTTAATACCTTTGGAAACAATGTGAACTAAAAGTTTAGAATTATGTATTTAAAGTTTTAGAAGAAAATGCTCCTCCACTTTATACTTCACAGATGGTTTAGGTGCCTTCATAGTCATAGGTTACCATCTATCTTAATCCAGCAGTAGACTGTACCTCAGCAGTTCAAGTTGTAGTTATTGGAATAGTAGTGGTCATCACAAATTCTTATGTGACTTACACATCATGAAGTCTGATGTGAGTTACCTTTTCTTGGTTGTGCAAAACATTGATCCAGTTCTACAACTTTCTTAAACAGAATGAAAAATTCACACCTGAAAAAACGAAACTCAAAATTTGGTGCTACTTTTGAGTTTCTATAACTGGTATCTAATTTGTTTTTACATTCTGTTTTTAAAAAGTAATTTGCTTTATTTGGAACTCTACTAATCTTTTTTGTATGTTTGCTTTCCTTTCTATGTCTCTTTTCTAGTTTGGACTGTTTTTTCCATTCTGCACCACTCTGCTTTTCATCCTTATTATTCTGTCAGTTTGTTAACTCTGCTTTCTCAAGGTTAGAGAATCTTTGCTTTTCTAATATTTACTGTCTGTTGGTTGAATAATGAACATCCTTCTAAGACTCTTCATAGTCATTGAAATATCACAACACTTCTCTGAAGTGTCACAGTGTGTTCCAGTCTCAAGTTATTGGTGATTTCCAGTGTTGTTCATCTGGAAGAACCCCAAGGTTCTTCCTTGAACCCAGACCTCTGTGGCTGTTCCTGTTGGCAGCATGTGCTGCTTAAGCTGGAAGGAGAAAATGCTGTGTCTTACACCCGTAAAATTGCTGGGGAGGTGGTGACAGAGCAGTAGCTCCCTGGCAATTATCAGTAGGACTAATAACCATGGTTTTACTGATGATATTGCAGAAAATTTAGTGATTAGAACACATTAGATGAGATCAGTGTTGCTTACTGCTATTCTGTGTAAACTGATTTTATAACACACTCAAAGACATCAATGTGATTTTTCTTTTCGTTACTAACATAAATAAGACTGTTGTGAAAGAAGGTAAGTTAGCTTTAAGTTAGCTTTGTAAAGCCTCAACAAGAATTTCTTTCACTAAATTGAGCTGAACCTTCAGCTCATCTTGAGCTTTTGAAAAAGAGGTGCTGTCTTGTTGATATGAAAGAACTTTTTTGCCCAAGATTATTGCTCAAGATTTGAACTCAAATTACAAGAGCAGTAGGCAGAGATAGGTGTTGTGTTGGTTTTCTTGACGTGGTATGGCTGACATTGTAAACCACCACCCCCCCAAAAAATTTAGGCTTTGTCTTCTGAATTGACCAATATAAAGATGGTAGCAGAAATATCAGTATGTAAAATGTATTCCATTGTGGTTTTGAAGTAGGGAAAGTTAACTTGTGATCCTTGGTAGGTGTTTAAATTGCATATATATGCATGCTGCTGTTACCTAATGTTTGATTCCCTTACAGAATTTTATTAACACAGTAGTGTAACTTTTATTTCCGTTTTGAGGCCTGAGTGCAGATCCCATGGATGGGATACAGCAGCAGTTTAACACTTGTTCCTGTGTTTCTTTACCTAGAACTGTTTGTAATCACCACTTGCATTACAGGCCATAAAATTTAAGCTTCCATGCAAGGTCCTCTCAAAGAATTTTGTCAGGAATTTACTGTTATTACCATTTTGAGTTAAAAACTCAAAAATGTTATTACATGCATGTTGCAGTGTAGCAAATGGTAGCATATAGTTCTAACTTCTGTCTTTGTTAACTTCTATATTGAAGCTAAAATGCTGGCTTTTATGTTCTCCTCTACACCAGTTCTCCTGAGCGATTGAAAATAAGGTTGAACTACGTTTTGCTCAAATTTGATGCTGGTGTCACTGTGCAGGATTTATTTTAACTGATGAGAGAAGGAGGCATGGAAGAAAATTGTTACTTGTAGCTAATAGTTCCATGTCTTCCTTCTACCCCTGTCCTAGAAGTGAAAACTTTCATTGGAGTGCCATGAGCAATGCTGCAAAACTCCAGTGTAATTCTTTTAAAACAGGATCACCTCATAGCTAGTTTGCCCATCTAAGAAGCTGTACACTAACCAATTCAAGAATAGCTGTATGTTTGGAGGGTTTTTTTATTTTATTCACAGTTCATACCATTTGTTCTAGTAAAATATGCATGAATAATCTATAGTTTTGCTGAATAATATTATTAGCCACTGTGTGCTCAGATTTACTGTTTAGGTCTTTTCTTGGCTCTTGTTATTTTATTTTTTTTCCCAGACTATAAGCTTGAATAAACACATAGTTAATAGCACCTTGATTTATCTGCAGAGGAACTTCAGCATTTAAAAACTTTTGTGTTATTTTTGGAGTATCGCTTGCCTTTTTTAATTTTATGTGTATATTTTTCCTCTGATTTTTGTGTTTGACTTGGAAGACTTTATTCAAGACTTGAAGGAACTAATGTATTTATAGAAGGTAGTTACAGTGACTGGCTTTCTAAACATGTTCATGTTGTGATAAGGCACAGTAGAACAATTTCAGCTTTTGCTAATTTGTGTCTTCAGCTTTTGTTCTCTAGCCATTTATGTGTACTTTTTTGAAACATAATTTGTATTACAGTCATTGTGTTATAAAGACATTAAGTAAATGGAAACTCATGGGTGTAACTTATCTATGACT
Source organism: Chiroxiphia lanceolata (assembly GCF_009829145.1). Lineage (NCBI taxonomy): Eukaryota > Metazoa > Chordata > Aves > Passeriformes > Pipridae > Chiroxiphia > Chiroxiphia lanceolata. The sequence goes on along the minus strand of NC_045645.1, from coordinate 8,263,061 downwards.
TTGTATTGTCCAAGTTTCATTCAGTACTTTGGAGGTTCATGCTGAACTGTGCTCCGGAGCATGAGGGTCACTGAGATGAAGAAATAGAAATATAAAAGTAGTAAATAAACCTCTCTGAAATGAATGCTAGGAAGCCAGCTAAACATTAACTGTAAGATAAATCTCGTTTTAGAACTAGATTGTATGGGGTTTTTGTATGACCAAGTCGTCCTGTGCTTTTGTGTGAGGTGTCTTCAAGGGTTTGCAGGAGACAAACTCATTGAAATCTCTATGTGCTTTGGCTGTATGTTGTGTTCTGTTAATGTAGCATCTGTACTGTTTGGGGTTTTCTGAGGCTGAGTGTTTGAAATACAACACTACCAACAGTTGTTACAAGAGGATAGCTCATGTTGCCGTAAAAGTAAAGTGAATATAGTTGTTGGACAGCATAAGCTATAGACTTACAGTATTTATTTTTTATCTTTCAGAATACTCAAGGACCGAATTCTGTAGCAGATTTTTCTGCAATTAAAGAACTTGATACATTGAACAATGAAATTGTGGACCTGCAGAGGTACGTAGAGGAGGAATAGTCATAGCTGCCCTAGATTCAGTTGTGCTATTTACTGTTTTTTAAAAACCAATTCAGTGCTTGAGAGAGAAAAGCAGGTGGTAATAGTCTGCTTTGCTGAAATAAATGGTTAGCATATCTGTAGTACTGTTTAACACTTCTGCTCTTTGTTCACTCACAGAGTGCACTTAGTGACAGGGAGACTGTGAAGGGTCTGTCCCTCATGCCCTCAGGGCATGTTTCAGAGAGCTGCCTATCTCAGCATCCTGAGGTGGAAATATTCTCTGTTGTTCCTCTTAATTGGCAGATGTGAGTGGAGCAGATCTTTAGGATGCTGGAACCATGATATAAATTGGTATTAGTTGTCTTTGATTTGTAGAAGGGATTCTAAGGACTTTTTTTCTAATGGCTGTAAGGAAATGAGATGGAAGAAATGAAGTATGCAGGGTGGGGATTGGGAAGATGACTTTGTGTATGGACCTCTGCTAAGGTCTTGATGGTGGTAAAGATGGAGGTGTTTGTCTGCTGTTTAGTAAAATAAACTGTAGCACTGAGAAAAATTGTTTTGATGTCTGCAGACCCTTGGGTTCCATTGATTATTTCTAAGGTAATTAAGATGACTAAGTGACTAAGAAAATCAAATCCATATATTTTCTGTAGTCTTCATCATACTCTTCAGACATAGCAGGTATTTTTCTTCAGCGTTTTTTTTTTGTTACTATCGTAAATCTACTGAAATTCTATTAAGAACAGTAAACTCTCCTATTTTTTAAGTGAGGGTGCTTTGTCATGATGAAATGTGCCTCTCTAATTCATGTCACTTGCAGGAATGATTTAATTTGGCAATGTGTCAAAGCACAGTCTGTTTCCTAAATGCATAAATGTTTTTCACTTCAGCTGCTTATTCTCTGTCTTATTACTCCCACTGCTTCCTCACTTCTCCCTGCTCTGCCTTCCTTCATTTTTCAGGTTATATTAATTCCAATTTTGAGCACTTACATTTATTAACCTGAAATATGATTTACAACAATGTATATTTGCTGTTACTATCTTAGAGGGAAATAAATTGTTGGCTAGCATGAATTTTTAGATGAGGTTGGTTTTCAGTAGGTGGGCTTGCAGCCTGACATGCAACCCAGGCTGTTTCAGACTTCTTTTCTTTTCTTTTCTTGCTGTGAGGTGTGAAGGAACCATGGCCTTTGAAAAGTCATTACTTTCATTCTGGCAAATATGTGTTGACAACATTTGGCACATTAGAGTGACATTAGATTGTTGAAGATATGGTGGGGCAACTATTAATATGTATTTATTTTTAGAGAGGGGGAATTTACTTTTATGTGATTTAGAGGTTCAGAACAGAACAGGATTAACAGTGTGGTAAATGTAGAAGACTTTTCATCTTTGGTGTAATCCACATTTCTGTTATAAGTGGTGAAGTACACTCTCAGAATTGATAGTTGTCCTATAAAAATGTAATTTAAAGTGAAGTTATTTTTGTTCATTATTAAACAAGATACATTGTTCAGCTGTTGGACTGAATGCATAAGAATTCTAGTCTGTGATTCCATTGAGAAGTATCCAAGAGAGCTGTGTTTCTGAGATCCAGTAACAGAAATTTAATCTATTTTTGAAGTGCACTTCAAAAAAAAAAAAAAAGGCAGGAGAGGAAATGGCCAAAAGAATGACAATGGGTGGAAAACAGCTTTGGGAGAGACTGAGCAAAGAATACAGAGGTGATGTCTTTGTGGCTTGGCAGTTTGTGTGGGCAAGATTTCTAGTAGCCAATAGCTTTGTAATCTAATCTTATAAGTACAATGTCAGGAAGTGTAGGTTGAGAATCAGATGAAGAATAAAATGCAGAACACTTCCTAGTGAGGATAATTCCCCTCTGATGGGGGGAATGATTTGCCTAGGGACCTTGTGGGATCTGCATCATTTTGAACCTGTTAGCACTGCTGTTTCTAAATTCTGTTTCAGTTGCACTGTATTTTTAGAAAGGTATTTGAAGCTTTTTTGATCAGCATTGTGGGAGGCTAGACCAGATGTTCTTAATATTCTTTTTAGAGCCATAAAACCTTTTTCTTTCCCAGCAAACCCTGCTTTGCAGCCATGCATTCAATATCTACTGCCCACAGATTGGTGGGATTTCTTCAAGCTTTACCAGGACTACACTCCCCTCTCTAAGCCTGTGAAGTAGTTGAGCTTAACTTGGGATATCTCACCAGAGGTGCCATCCTTCACATGTGCTGGATAGCAACACTCATATTGTCCTGAATATAAACCAGGTCAAAAGGGCCATGAAGCTGATCTACATCTTAGCCAAGCAATGAAAGAATTTTAATGTAGGATCGCTCATTTCTTCTAACCTCTGGTTTGGAAGTAGTAACTGAGCTGTTGCAGCTGTGAAGTTTGAGGGAACAAAGAGTGGAAGAAACAAGGCAAACCCTTGGTATTTTTTCTGGCATTGCCAAACTGAAGTACTGCTACATTAGGGATTCCCAAAGCTACAAATTTATGTGAAAATAAGAAATATTGGGCAGCTGTGAGAGTAGATAACTCTACCAGCTCTGAGAGTAGTCATCTGTCTCTTATTATGGAAAATACCTTTTTTTTTTTTTTTTGCTTTTGTAACTAAGGTGATTTTAAGTGTTGGCCATTATTCAGCCTGGCCGGGGTTGAGTGGCTTGAATGCCTCTGCTGTCACAGGGGAACTGCAGTTCTCAGCTATGACAAATATTTGTAATGTGCTGGCTCCCATTTATAAATTATTCCATTCACAAATTAGTATTAAACTTAGGGATTTACTAAGATTATTTGATTGTAAATCATGAAGCATCTGCATGGGAGAAACCATCAATTAGTCATTGCTTTTAGTTTATTTGATATGACGTTCTTCTGGCCTGACTACTGTTAAAATCCATAGGGAAATTGTATTGCTTTCAGTAATTGACTTGAATTGGTTACAAGTGTCCTTTATTGGCAAGACCACATTAGAGTGACATTAGATTGTTGAAGATATGGTGAAGATAAATTTATTCTTTTTGGGTTGGTTTTTGGTTTTGCTTATTTGCAAGTGCTGATGTGTTAGGGGATTTTATGATCCAAGAAATCTGTCATATCCAGTAAATCAATTTTGTGACTTGTTTTTGGTTTTCAGTTGCTGAGCAGTCCTACAGGGGCATACCAGATAGTTTGTAAAAGAAATGGAGGCATTCAGAAGAATTAGTGAATTAAGTAGGTCTGTGTTGTCTTTTCTTTGAAACAAAGAGGCATTACTGGGGGGGAGGAGGGGATGTGTTATGTGTAGACTATATACACTCAGCTTGTTTTCCTTTGCGTGAAACTGCTGCCTAAGCTTTTCTTTTTCTGCCTGACAATACTTCTTTCACTTGATTCTTTCCAATTCATTGTTTGTCCTCTGATTTGGCTCATGTAAGCTGCCGGTGGGTGGGTGTTGTATCCTGTTGCTTAGTTCAGATTTCAAGGGTTTAGGTACCTGGCTTCTGTTGAAATAAAAAGGAAGTTATCTGCATCTCTGAAAATCTCTTAGGCACATCAATGACAGTAATGTGGAAAGGCTTTTTAATAAGAATACATACCTGCTTGCAGTGCTATTTCTTGCTCAGTTTTCACACCCAAGCAGGAAAAATAACAAGTATTTATTTTCCTAGTCGATTATTCTCTTTTATCTTCAATCAAGACGAATGTGTCTGAGTGTCTGCTGTGCTTAATGGGTGTTTGAGGGCTTGAAGGTGTTTTTCAGCCTGACTTGTATGTAGATCTGTGGAAGTGCTTTACTGAGACCCTTTGTTCATGGAAGGTTATGGAAGCAAAAGCAACAGAGCTTGTTTCAACCCTGTGTTGCAGTGCTTTAAATATCTAAGTACAACTATACTACAGATACTAGTTTGTTGAGCTAGAGGGGTGTGCTAAAGCTGTGATCGAGAAGGTGAAGATTTGTTTAGAATTTCCGTGTTCTGAGGAATGGAGAGTGAGGAATTTTACAAAACTTGAAGGATCACACTCAACAAAATAACTACCCTTGTTCTTCAAAGTTCCTTTTTCCACATCTTTCCTTTTTCTTCCATTTAAACCTTCCCTTTGGGCATAATCAGGAAGTTGCTCTTTAATCAGATAGTGAGATAAGTAATAGCAGAACATAATCTACAGTAATTATTTGTCAGAGCAAATGTTCGTTTGAGATCTGACATCTGGATTGTTTTTATTTCCATTGTACATGGCTTAGCAGTAAACAAAAATTCCTCAGCCTATATAGAGACAAGTTAGGGTAGACTTGCTTTACTTCAGAAACAGAAATATTTTCTTCTGTATAAATAGGAGTAAACAATAAAATAAATAATTTTATATTAACAATCTGCTGCTATTAAAATATGAATTTACCTTAATTTTAATATGTACCAGTAATGTAATTTGATAGATTTAGAAATGCTAAGTTTATTGTTCAAATTGTAACTTTTCATGTGTGTGCTAATTTATTAACAAAATCTTTATGAAAGTAAATATCTATGTACAGAAGATAATGTTAAAACCGTAGAGCTTACTGTTTTTCTGCATCTGTGAAAGGAGAAAAGATTCCATATGCTGTCTAGAGAGAGATACTCTTGATTTTTTTAATAATAGTAACACTTGCGAGGAGTATGTTGGTTTTTTCCCTTTCTTACTGTTATGTCTGACTACCAAGAATTTATTGATGATAATTCCCCTGTCATCAGTAGTCACTTTTAAACTTGAATAAATGCCTGTAGAGACAGGCTTGATATGACACAGCAAATCACTACGTGTGGAGTCTCTGAGCAGGTCGTGATTCCAGCAAGCCAAGCCAGCCTTCCTGCTTCTCCCTGAGCTTCCCGAGGGAAAGGTCTAAAATCTGACAGGCAAAGGGCATCAATCAGCTCGATTGGCCTGCTGGAAATGTTTCCTAGGTGCTGTGAACATAGGCATTGCTGTGTTTGCAGGGGTTAATAGATGGAATCTGATGCAATCCCTCCCACTTTTCCTAGCAGTTTTCATTAGACAAGTGCTCCATAGCAACAGTGAGATCACTGGAGACAGTATTTCATTGATTTCTCCCTCCCGCCCCCTTCCATTTTTGAGCCATTCTTATCACTGGAGTGCAGTTGGTGGAAAGACAGGGGGGGTTTATGCAGAGCCCTTATGTGGGCTTCTGTCTTGTAAATAATTTGGAAAGCAGAAATCCCTTTATATCTTTTGTGTTTAATGTTTCACTATGTATTTAAAGAGAGATACAGGCTTAGGGGGCTGGATAACTGTACCTGCTGTAGCTGATGTTCTTAAGTATTCTTGCATTGTTTGCTGGTCTTCTAGGGAAAAGAATAATGTAGAGCAAGACCTGAAGGAGAAAGAAGATGCCATCAAGCAGAGGACAAGTGAGGTCCAGGTAAATAAAACACTGAATTATTGTTCGGACACCTGATATTGCACCATGTGCTGCTTTAGTGACAGTGGGATTACTGAGTCTTTAGATCATGTCACTTATCCAGTAAAAAGAAAAAAAAAATTGGGGCTAAGAAAAAGAATGTACTTTGAAGTGTATTTTCTACATGACTGTGGGTTGGTGTAGGTGTGTATATTTATATAAATGTGTGAGCTTCTATAGCCTGCATGGAGTTTTAAATGAAAAAGATTGCAAAAGAACAGATTTTTTTTCTTTTTTTCCCTTTTTTCTTTTAAAAGACTATCTACTGTATAATTAAAACTAAAGAGGACACTGTAGCACTATAAATTAATTAATAAACTTAAGTGGCTCAATTAAAAGGGCTTGTGTATCGGGCTGCTTCTTATGAGTCTCAGTAATTACCAGCTTGGGAGGAATGTTGCCTCAAGTTAATTTTGCCTAATGTAAGTGAATTTTAAAAAGAATCTGTTGATTTTTATTTAAAAGGATGACATTGTAAAATTTAAATTTACAAGTGTTTTACAGGCATTGGAAATTATACAGTCAGCATCAGTGTTTAGGGTGCTGACTGTCTAGCCAAGCTCTGAATGAAGTACTGCAAAGCAATATTTCAATTAAATTTTAAATTGCTCTTTAAAAAAAAATCTTCAGTGTGATATCTGACCACTTATATTTGTTTCTAAATTTATTTTAGGAATCTACTATTTAAAATAATCTTTATTTGGTTAAGAGCAAATAGCGCAAGTGATCTCTGCATTTTAATTTTGATTGGGCTGAAAAGGAGCTAATGTGTTAAAACAGTTGAGAATTTGGTGTTTGGCTATTTAATATCCTTAAAGCCTGGATGATAATTAATAGTCTGACCTCTCTGGAGATAGTCAGGTGCTGGCCTGTTGGTCATGCTGGAAGGCAGCTTCAGCAGCTGCAGGAATTCATGCAGAAGTTGCCCATGCCTGTGATTCTGTCCCTGTGTGCCACAGTCATTCCCCACCCTGCAGATTGCCTTTCACACTTAAAAATCCCCGTGGGTATTCCTGGTTTTGCACACAAGATGATTTTGTTAGTGTGTGCTTGAATCTGTGTGTGTTCATGTTGAGTTCTCTGGTGTCTTTGCACTAAGGTAGATAAAAACCTTACCTTGAATGTTACAGTGTCATCGTATGTGTTCAGTGTTTGATAGTCAGCAGCATCACAGAATCAGTTTGTTGCATCAAGTTAAGCCTTTGTATCCTGAACAGTAATTTTGGAAGCAGCTGTCTCAGGTCTTTAACCTCTTAGCGATCACACAAGCTATTCAGGATCAAACAGGAAATGGCTGCAGCATTTATTTAAGCTGATGGCCCTTCACCTCTGGTCCCTTTCTTGCTCCTCAGTGTTGGAGGACCTGCATGTTTCAGCATACTTTCTAGGGCTCCAGAGAATAATGTGGCAGACTAAGGGTATCTTTACCTCATGCTTTTTTATTTTTGGTTTTATTCTAATGGTGACATTTCAAAGATGGTGTACAAAACCAGTGCTCTCTAACCTTCCACCTTGGTTCAAGCTAGTTTTGTGGCATCACACTCCTGAATTTCTGATAACAGAATTCCTTCCGTGGACACAAATTATAATGTCAAATATAGCTATGGTCAGTGATGAATCAAACTGATTTGTATAGGAGGAGACAAAGAATGACAGTTATTTTCTTCTATATTTTTTCTTCTATAAAATAGTTTATATACTACGTAAATAGCTACAAAAAAGCAAAGACAGAGAAAGTTTTCAGGAAAACATAGCATGCTGATGTGTTTCAATGTGCTTATTAAAATACCAGTGCCTTAGTAGCAAAGACTGAGGGGTGGTGTTTTCTTAAAGTTACGTGCTCCAAATACCCCTCTCAGCATTGGAATTTCTCTATTCTTTGTTGCAGTGCACCAATGCCATTGGAAAGTCAGTGAAGTTTAACTTTTCTGTCCTCTTTGAGGCTTAACAGTTCTTAGCACATGAATTGTTTGGAGAAGTACAGGCTGACAAGCTATTAAATCCATTGTCTTGTCTGCGAAAATACAGATCCTTAAACTTCTCTTATCCTACACTGCTTTAGCACGAAGAGTTATAATGATCATAAATCTAATACAAGGATTACTGTTACCATCAGAATGCCAGTTTATACCACCTCAAAAATGTTCATGGTTTTTCCATGAAATCTCATTCAGTGCTTGAACATTAATTGCTGCTGCTATGCTGAGGGTGTTCCTTGAAATCAAAGCTTAATTGGAGCCTGGTTTGCTTCATGAAGAGGTATCTTTGAATATTGTACCCATTCTGTGTATACTCCAACCTTTAATTTGAACATATGTGAATAAAAAAACCACTATGGGTTTGGGGTTTGGCTGGGGTTTTTTCCTTCTTTTCTCTTTTGGGAGCCATCAGGCTTAGTCAGGTCTCTTCAGTGCTTCTCTACTGCTGTGCCTAGGACAGACAAGAGTGGAGGTGACCTATATTTAGCATATATGTATGTGAATTCTTGCTTCCTTTCACAAAAAAGCAGCTGAAATCTCTTTAAGCTGTTACTTTTTCCCCCACTGCTTGCGTTAAGTGTCAGCTGATACTTGCTTTTCAAAGCAGTGTAAAAAATGAATGGATCAAGAATGTCCCAATTATCCAAGTCAGTAGCTGCTGTAAGAGCTTTTTGTTTGTGTGCTGGTTTGTCTTTCATGGATTAGAAATAACCAGTAATTCACCAAGTCTGGCTGCTGTACACCAGTCACATACCCTTTACTGAACTTCAAATTTGATTTGGGGGGGTTTTGTGGGGGGCTTTTGGTGTTCTGTGTTTTGGTTTGAGGAGTTTTTTGCATGGTTTTGGCTTTGGTTTTTTACATAAAAGCATTTATGATGTGTCTTCCAGTTGTCTTGAGGTTACCTAATTCCCTAGCATCTGACTGCTTGCACCATATGCCTTTCTATTTCTGTCTGGCTTTTTTGTCCTCGTTATGGGAGGTGTTAGCACACATAGATGAACTACCCCCTCACAAAAAAGAACCCAAACAAAACACCACTAAAAAAGGACAGCAGGATCGTAGCTTAGAGCAGCACACAAACGTATGATCTAATCAGAATTTCATGTCTCTCGTTTTCCTATCCTCCTTAATTTTATTTATCTCTATTCATTTTTTACTGTTGTTGATGATTCTTCCTTCAGTTACCATATTTTCTCAGAAAGGCAGCAATATTTTCTTTTCATCTAATACTTTTCCTTTTGTATTAATGCTTTTTGATCTCCCTGTATTATCTCTTCCTCTTGACTTTGACAATTCTTTCTTCATCCTGATTTCTTTCCTTGACATGTTTTTCAGTGTTATCTCTGCAGCTTCTTGAAGTATAACCATTCTTGTTGCTCAGAAATGAACTAATTACCATATGATGCTACTTAAGTACTTAGAACACGAGACACATACTTGCTGCTGTTTCGTAAATCAAAAGATGCCATATTGTGTTGTATGAAATGTGAATTCCTTACCAGTACTGTTACATGGAAAATAAGTTTTTGGCTGATTTTTGCAAAATTAGAGGCAGGAATGCCCTGGGAGGCAGTGCATTTGGGTTAATAATGCACCGCTTTGGTCTTTCACTGTGTCCCTAAAACCAATTCCTATTTTTGGCTATGTGGTTTTGAAGGTGGAAGGAGCAGAATAAAGAATTTCTGTTATCATAGAATCACAGAGTGGCTTGGGTTGGAAGAGACCTCAAAGACCATCTTTTTCCACCCTGGTTGCTCAAGGCCCCATCCAGCCTGGCGTGGAACACTTCCAGGGAGGGGGCATCCACAGCTTCTCTGGGCAACCTGTGCCAGGGCCTCATCACCCTTCCAGGGAAGGATTTCTTCTAAGACCTCATCTAACCCTGCCCTCTGGCAGTGTGAAGCCATTCCCCCTTGTCCTGTAACTCCACGCCCTGATAAAAAGTCCCTTTCCAGTTTTGTTATAAGCCCCCTTTAGGTCCTGGAGCCTTGACTTCTCCAGGGTGAACAACCTCAGCTGTTTCAGCCTGTCTTCATAGGAGGCTCCAGCCCTCAGAGCACCTTCATGGCCTCCTCTGGACTCCTCCAACAGGTCCATGTCTGTAACAAGGAACTCAGTAAAACATACTGCTGAAGCATGGGGCAGAGACAATGTAGCAGTCTGAATAAAGACTACTTCTAAATTCAAAATGAATCCCTGTTAATCTGTCTTGATGCACGATCCTCAGTACTTCAGTGAGATTTGTTTTACTAAAGAAAAGAAAACACAAATAACCTGATTATTTTTATGTCGTAGAATTAGAATTTGAGAATACTTGCTTGTCAGACATGCTGTCAGTGCTGGCTTCTGAAAGATAATTTGTTGATACTTCGAAATCTAAGTTAGTACTGCAGTGTGTGCTGCAGAATTTAGCGGTTAGTAGAGAGGGAACAAATGTAAAGCTGATCTGTTTTATTACAGGACCTACAAGATGAAGTAAAGCGGGAGAGCAGTAATCTGCAAAAGCTGCAAGCTCAGAAACAGGAAGCCCAGGAAACCCTTAATGATCTTGATGAGCAGAAGGCCAAGTTGGAAGAGCAACTTAATGACATCAGGCAGAAGTGTGCAGAGGAGGCCCACTTGGTAAGGTCTGGTGGGCAAGGCCCTTGGAAGAGTAAATGCCTTGTTTTGAACAGCTCAGCCTTTCAGAGTTACGGTTGTTGGGGCAGGAGAAAAAGCTTTTAACAAATAAATAGCCTGAGTGTCAAGGGTTTGTGAGCAACAGAGCATAGCAAATACATCACTCACTTCAGTGGCCTCCTAATTTATTATCAGAGTGTCAACAAACATATTGAGATATACTTGCACACAAATAAAGTTAAGAGCAAACAAACAATTCAAAATTATAATGCAAGTGTAATTAGAAGCACTAATTACTGGAACTGATTTCTTACTGATTAAAAAATACTATCTTATGTAATTTTTTTCCTAACATAAAGGTATTATATTTCTTTAAGGTCTAAAATTATCTTTTCAGTGTTAAAAATATCTGTGTTGGTCAGAAAAACAGAATACACTGTTCCTATTGAGACCAATAGAGAATTAACTGTCCATTTAGGTATGATCTATATCAGATCTATATCAGGTATTACCAGGTATGATAATTCATTCAGGTATGGTCTATAATCTCTGCAATAGCTATGAGATTTTTACTTTTTCTGGTCATAAATAATAGTATTTAGATGTGTTTGGAAGTGTTGATTGGTTTTTTGGGTGTGGGATTTTTGGTTTTTTTTTTTTACTTGAAGTACTGTTCGTGCTTTAGATTGCCATGCTGAAGGCTGAAATAACAAGCCAGGAATCAAAGATTTCGGCGTATGAAGATGAACTGACCAAAGCCCAAGAGGAGCTGAGTCGCCTGCAGCAAGAAACTGCAGAGCTTGAGCATTGCATAGAGTCTGGGAAAGCACAGCTGGGACCTCTTCAGCAACATCTGCAGGATTCACAACAGGAAATTAATTCAGTAAGGCAGTGTGAAAGACCCACCCCCTAAAAATAGCTTGAGCTGCCAACCTTTAGTGTGGTTTTTCTTCAGGGGAAGGCGTAGCTTTCTTTTTTCTTCACTGTTTGCTCATGTCTTCAGTTACTTACACATGTGTTCTGTGGTAGTAGCTGTTAGGATTCTTAGAGGGTGATTTAAGTCACTCAAGATACTTCATGATTTTTCTCCAAATTCTGTTAGTAAAAGGGATTAATTTATTATACTTTGTAAATAATTTGTCTTAATGTAATGGGTGAAAAATGGATAATGAAGACTTAAATTCTCTATGCTACTGCTTATTTAAGTTTTCACCCTCAGCCATGGCCTGGGGCACATTCTCACTATGCTTTAATTGATGTGAAGTCAGTATAAAATTGCTGATAACATTTACTTAGTGCATTGTTGAAGGGGGAAAGTAAAATGAATGTAAGAATAAATTGGGTTAAGATTAGATACTGAGAAGCAGAGATTTGGCTGCCCTGGTTTTAAGCCCTGTGCTTTGAAGCGTCTGCTGTTGTGTGGAAGACTTTCAGTTTCTGTCTATAATCAGTGATTTGTTATTACTTCAGTGGTGCATTAGCTTGCACACCCTTTCCTCATTGTTCTCCTCTGTGTTGCCACCTGTCTAATGTATTAGCCACTCTCATTGTTATCAAGTTAAAAACAAAAGACAAAGCCTACCTGTGAACTTTGAACCCTAGAAATGCCTGACTTTTCACACAACTCACATCTGTAACTTTCTAGTTTATTTTTTAAAAAAACTTCTACTGCTAGAGTTCATGCAAGACCACTTTTCTTCTGTTGAAGAGTTGTGTAACATTCATCATTTTTAAATTTGGCTTCTAGTTTTAGAAACTGAGAAGTAAACAAATGGGTTTTTCCATTGTTTCATCACAGGTAGAGGGAAGGTTGTACTATTTCAATGTTTATATACTGGTAAGAGGTGTTTGCAATGAACAGATTTGAGACTGATGTGTTATGCTTGACTGTAATACAGATCTTTTTTTAGTAGGTTTTATATCAGTACTCCTAATTTTATTGCTCTTGGCTCATAAATAAGGAACAATAGGTGCCTTGGTGCTTTAGGCAAGATTATCTCATGGTTGGTCTGAGTCAGTGTATTTGAAAGACACCTGGTGTTGTCTTTGCTGTCACCTGACTTGTGACACATGCAAGGACATGAAAACTCTATTAGGTGACTGACCTTGCAGAATTCAGTGGGCTTTAGGCACCTAAATGTCTGAACTGTGTTCATTCTTCTGCATAATCTACCAAGTCCAATAATTCCTTCCTAACTGGCAGGTTGGTTGTAGATGTTTGCTGTGAGGCACTGCATTAGGCACACCACTGAAATAATAATGTGTGATTGGAAGTGCCTGCTTAGGAAGTTTTTACACTTGGAAAGTCATGTGGGAGAAGATGACAAATATGTAATTTTCCTTCTTGGAAGATGAGAGTTCTAATAAAACAACCTTTTTAATTCAGAGTTTAAGGTAGTTGTAAATACATAACTAAAAAAACCCCACCCAATCACCAAAAAAACCCAGAACAAAACAAACAAAACCCCAACCAAAAACCTCCAGCAACATTAGACAAACAAAAAGCCCCTGAAAGCTTTGCAACTTTTCTTATGAGTTTGAGTAGAAACAAAGCAACTAATCTTGATGTTGCCAGTGCTGCAGTCTGCTTCTTGACAAAAGGTTCTCAGGTCTGTCCTTCAACCACATTACACCTCTGCTAAATCCGATTTCTGCTTATCCCTCACACTTCACATTTTGATACAAAGAACAGGGGGGTTATTATATTTGCTTTTGAAAATAAGAATTTCAGATATATCATTAATGTTATATTTGAGAGGGGATGGTCACAAACTGGCTTCCATGTGTTGCCATACTGATGCATATACATTTATTTCTGCTTACAGGTGCAGACAAAACTTCTCGAGCTGAAAGAACTGGAAAACAACCAATTTAGTTGGCACTCCCAGCAACATAGTCCACTTGTTAATGGGACTGTGGATCATTCCAGTCTTAGCAACAGCAGCAGTGAAACTGCAAACCTTAACGAGAATGCTGAAAAGGAAAGTGTAGCAGAAGAGGAACAAACAAACAGTGTGTCTCCAGTGAGTAGTGTTTTGCCTGCTTGTTCATGATGCAATGCAGCTGGGAAGTTGGAATAAGTTAAGAATGTATCAAGATCGATTATGTTTTTAAACACTTGCACAAGTGAAATTTCAGGGTATTTTTCTGAGGGACTGTGTTTCCACAATCTGAAAGTTCATAAGCAGAAAAGGAGACAATTTTAGCTTGCCTGGAAAGCGACAATAATTTTTTTTCCTGTATTTATCTCCGAAGCAAATATCATAAATTGAATAGTTAAAGGAGAGCAGCTGTCTCCATTTGGTGAAACAAGAATGAAATAAGGAATAGTACAAAAAATCTAAAACTATCTTGCTTTAAATGTTCCTCCTTATGTCTCAGTAGATTCTTGATTGATTTATTTTTTTAAAACTTTCACAGGTTTTATGGAACACTCCAGTATGTTCTATAATAACTATGAACCTCTTGAAGTATGCTTTAGTATATTCTGTGATCCTGTTTAATACTTAAAATTTTTTTGTGCAGTCTTGTATTTACTTATTTATGGTGCACTGCTTTTATCCTTGTACAGATAAGGAATAGTCCTGAAACAGCAGCCTCTGTTGTAGAAGAGAAAGAGACCCCAGCTGCAACTATTACCAAAAAAGTGAGTTTGTCCAGGTTTTGGGGGAGGAAGAAGTAAGTTAAAAAAAGTCCTGGTTAACTGTTTCAGGCTTCAATCATGGTCATGATAAACAAATAAATAAATTGTTACTTCTTACTCCTTTTATTTAGAGTGTGATATCATGAAAACATTTTGTCTCCTGTAGCAGGCAGGTTGCTGAGAAATATTTTGGCTCTCTCCATTGATGAATTTTGAATTCCAGCTGTCTCTTTGCTTTAAGCTTTAAGAAACCACTAAATGATAACAGGAGATGACATAAGTGTTTTCATCCTGCAAGTCTTAAAAATTTAATACCTTTCTCTCCTTTTGCATTGCCCAGGAAGATCCATTTGATGCTGAATCTCATCCCTTGCCTGATCTAGTTTCTGAAGCCAGCTTAGAGTTCTTCCAGTCTGACCCTTTTGTTGGCAGTAAGTAAATATTTCTCTCTAAGTGTAGACTTGCAGAAACAGGTCTTCTGTGAACACATCAGTCTCATCCTCACCTTGAAACTGTTCTTTGTAGAACAAATCTGAAGATGTGTGAGTGACAGGAGTGTGGAGTCAGTAGCATTACAAAAATAGAAATTATAGATATGAGTGTTCTGGGGTGTTTCTCCTTCCTTCATTTGGGCTTTCTAAATAGCTGTGAAAATGCTTCTTTCCCTCACTGCTCTTCCTGAGTGCTTCTCTTACCCCAGCCCCTCCCTCCCCCTGCCCTGGTGGCTTTTTGGCCTTAAAGGTGTGGGCCTTGGTGTGATTACGTGTGGTGGCACTAATCTAATTTACAGCACAAATCCACAAACGGGTCAGTGGAGGGTTCACTGAGCTGTGGTGTGGGGAGGGTGTGGGTGGTTGGGAATGAATGGCTGTGGCCTACTTATGGTGAGTTTGGAACTCAGGAAAAGGTAATGTGGAACTGCACCATCTGTTCGTCTTGGGGAAGTGCTCAGCTTTATTTTAAGAACTTGCCACTGACGAATGCTGTTGCTCTGCTTTTATTTTTTATGGAAGACATGATCTGCCTATATGGAGCCAGTTGGAGAAGGGGAGTTAATTTGAATTAGCTGCTGAAGCAGATGTTTTCAGCCACATTAATATGATTTTACACGCTTTCAGAATCAACATGGTCTGATCAATTTAGCTTGTGTCGGTTTGAAGGGAAAACAAGCTAAATTTGTTTCAGATCACTTGGCTTCTGAAAGAATGTCAGTGCAGATTTAATATTTTTAGTGAGTAAATTAAACTAATTTAAAACAGCTTGGATGTTTCTGTGTAGACATTGCTTGATCTTTGTTTATGTTGAAGTGGTCCTACTTACAGCATATGATAAGGCCTTTCTTTCAAGGAGAAAGGGTTGTGTGTTAGTAGCCAATTTTTTGGGCTTTGTGTGCTCAGAATGTTCTGGGTAGGTATCTACAGCTAAGAGGCAGTATATATGTCTCTCAGATATAGATGAGAAAGTAGAAATTATATAATTGGAATGATGCATCCAATACAGAAAGGAACACTTAGGAGCTACAGTGCACAGTGCCCTGTGAGAATTAATCAAAACTGGGACTCGTACCAGTAGTTAGCCTGGATTACTGCAGTGGTAAATACTGCCTAAAGTGGGTGTTTGTGGGCAACAGCCAACAGAAATGCAGCTTGGATGGCTGCTTTTGTGTGTGTGTCGTGATTGTAATAAGCTGCTTAATGAATATTTGCCTTTTTTTTAAACAGGTGATCCCTTCAAAGATGACCCTTTTGGAAAAATTGGTAAATAACTTCGTAACTTCTAACATGTTTGTTTTTTTCTAAATGGTTCCTACTAGAATGAAACCTAAATGGTTCTTTCTAGAATGTGGGGGAAAGTGTCACCACTTTCAGAGGGGAAAAAAAGGTGGAAATGCCACAAAAAGCCACTATAGGATATATATGGTAGTAGCAGCTGGCCACTTTGTTAAAGCTTCTCAGAGAAGCCCACTGCCACTGAACTTTGCTCTTGTTATTGAAAGTACCCCTAGTTGGGATTTAAGTATGTGAAGGTGGTAAACAGAAGGCCCCAAACTCTTGCTGCCTGTTTTGTATGCAAAAAAATAGGACTGTGTTCTTTTAAAGGCTCTTAACCTACCAACTTGCTTTAGAACTAAGTACCGAAAAGGTGGGAAGTCTCTCTTCAGACTGACTTTATAGGCAATGTCATTGCATTGTTTGCTCAACCCTGAGTGGAGCTTTTTTGCCACCTGAATTTATGGCAAAAAAAGGCAATATGACCAGTGGGAAGGCAATAACAAAACAGCACTGAGCACCAAGTGCCAGATAAGAAATATCAGTTGCGTCTGGGGAATAAAGGAGAGAAGGGCCAGGAGAGTTTTGATAAACATTAGGTTCTGTAAAAATGGTTCATTTTTAGGAGATTTGGTAATGAACCTATATGCTGAGATGATTTAGGAACTGAACCACTGTTTTCATGACGTGCAGAAAACTTTGGCTTGTCTAATGTTTTGAATCACAGAATACAAATTATTCACAGATGAATTTCATACTTCAAAGGTCCTTGATCTTAAACGTGTCACTTTGCGGCAGTATGAAGAAAGCAATATATTGTTTAGTTTTTAGGATATCGAGCTAAGGAAAGCAAGCAGAAATGTTAAGGAGATGTTTACTTTTTAGATCCCTTTGGTGGTGATCCCTTCAAAGGCTCAGACCCTTTTGCAGCTGACTCTTTTTTCAAACAATCCTCCACCGACCCTTTTGTGACTGCTGGCACTGATCCATTTAGCACTGCAGACAACAGTAATAATATCACAGTAAGTTTGGTATCATACCTTTTAATTTGTTGTATATGTGATTTGGACAAAGTAACCTATTTTGTACATTCAGACATGCCTTAAAAAATTGATATTCGCCAGTCATACAGATAAAGGTTACCTCTGATCCCCCGACTCTGTCTTGTCTTTTTTGTGTCCTAGTTTCTAGAAATAGTCACAGATGAAATAGAAGTAAAAATAAAAACATTTTAAAAATGTTCCATTGTGGAGCTTCATTGCTCCACAGCTAAGACCATTTGACAATAATGAATTAAGCTCAGGTGGTACTTGGTGGAACTTAATAAACCTGGAAAGAAACCCAATATTAACCTCACCAGGTCGTGTTGAGAGACTTGACTTTTGCCTTCATACTTGACAGGATCAAGAAGTATGTTCTGTATTTTATCTGAAATCTGATGTGGTATGGGGTTTCCCTGTGAAAAAGCCACGTGATCCTGTAGCTGTATGTTTGGGGGTTTTGGGGGGTTTTCTAATGACTGTCACTGAAGCCCTCTCGTAATGTGGAGCTTCTTACTGAATGTACCTCTTTCAAGTGTACTTCAGTGTAACTTTTAGCTGTCTACATTATAGCTGAGCAGTTATTGAATAGTCTTAAGCCTTTGATAAGGTAGAGTTGGGCATAGTACTCTCTCGGTGCAAACTAGAACTCGTTGAATATATTAAATTAAAAGCTGATAGACAATCTCAGCAGCTAAAATTCTTCATGTCATTGTTTGTCTCCATTCTTTTGCCATCTCCTTTCCTTCTCACTGCTGTTTCTGTTCATACCTCACTTCCAACTTTGTGTGTGTATAAAATATGCATAGACATATATAAAATGTAGATACATGTTATTAGAAAGCAAGATAAGTGCACCCACAGCAGCCATGAGAGTGAGAAATCCCTGCACCTGACAGTGGTGGTCCTGTCCCTCCCCGTGGTGTGCACATTATGCAGATCTCAAGGTCATGTTACACACCACAGCCTACACCTCCAACCTGGAAAATTAGGTTTCAAAAATCTTCAGTACTTGGCCTACTGTCCTTTTCAAAGTCTTGTTATTCTAAAATAACCAATTCTTGATCATATTACAGTCTGATAATAAGTGAAATACAAAAGAGGGAAAAAAAAAAAAAAGGAGATCAGAGCTGTGGGATTACCAGTGGATTCTTGAGATCTGTACCTCTGAACCGAAATGATGCATTCATCCTAAGTGCTTTACCACACACCTCTGGAGTGTTGTTATCCTGTAGTTGTATCTTCATGAAGATAGCTCTGAGTGTAGAAATCTGAGGCTAAAATGAGTGGTAGATATTCTTAACTCTTACATTAGTTGTTACCAAGTATGCTGCACATATTGTACCTTTTTTCCATCCTTTGAAAGAATTAATCAAAACAGTGAGGAGGAGTTTCTGTTAACAGACTGGTTTTCTGATGCTGATAAAAGCTGCTTCCAGAATGTTTTATCTTAAAACTTCTAAGCTAAAGTAAATCGTGATTGTATTCTTAGATTGAGGAATCTTTTAAGCTGAAAAACAAATTTCCCTCCAAAGGAATTTTTTATTTTAGACAGAGATATCAAAGAAGAATGATCCTTTTGCTCCTGGTGGAACAACTGTTACTACATCAAATGATCTAGGTAAAAGTAGATTATACACATCAGACTTCTTGGGGTTTATTTTTATTTGCTTTTATGTACTTTTGTTTTTAATCTTTTAACTGAATTTGCAACAAAGCATTTTAGGGATTTTTTGTGTTTTCTGAATTTTCCTATAAAGTGTGACATAAGGTGCCAGTTTGCAGAGGGGAATTTTTATAAACCAGAACTGAGTCTTTATCTGTAGCCTGTATCACTGAAGACTGATTCCACAAAAAATGTTCCTCTGCTTTACCTAAAGCTGGTACAAAATCTTGATCTAAGTATTTGGACTATTTGGATGGTTCACACTGCTTCCCATTAGAGTTGTTTTCAGAGATTTCTTGGTACTTTCCAAGTAACATACAAGATAACTTTGTACTATGAGAGGAGATGTGGGATAGAGTAAGTGCTTCATCAAGAATTTTTACTGCTACACTTTGCTCCTTCTGTTTTGCTATGACCCTCTCTCATCTGAGGGCTTAAACTGTTCTAGGGAAGACTCTTGTCTCCTGTTTTCCCAAGCTGCACTGACAAGTGATAATCCACAACATGAATCCACATGTGATTTTGTATTGTAAACCTGTTCAGTTTAATTGTAGGGGAAGATGGTGTTTCCTAGAGGTGCAGAAGTGAGTATGGCACTTCCTGCTCTACAGTAGAATAGCAGTTCTAATGTATTTTGAGGCACATGAGAATGAAAGAGTACTGCTGAATTAGATTGAGATAAGAGGTTCAGATACTTGATTCCATGAGTGGGTTTGCAGTCAGAAGTGAGCTCCTGTTCATGTTCACATATATATATATCTATATATATATATATGTATATTTATGGGTGCATGCACACAAAAAATCCCTTTGTGTGTATACATACATGTATCTCAGCAGAACATCCAGTGGTATAGTCATTTATACTTTCAGTGGAATTTAACTTTTTTTAACATAGGAAAACAGAATACCAGTATTTCTTTTGAATTACTCCCTGTTCAGGAGATTTGTTATTCACAATTGGAAGCTGACACTCAGAGTTTTTGTAAAAGCTACTTAATGGCCTGAAGTGCTCACCTCATAAAATACTTCACTTGAATTAGTTTATGTTGCAAACTATTTAAGAGTTGCTATCTTGTAGTGGGATTTTTTTTCAGTGTCTTTCATGTTTAGCTTTTAATATCATTCTGTGTACTTGATTTGTGTGTATTTAGCTACAGACCCCTTTGCCTCCCTGTTTGGAAGCGAATCCTTTGAAGGTGGCTTTGCTGACTTCAGCACGCTGTCAAAGGTAATGTGAAACTGCTGCTACCACAGCAAATGCATGAAACTGCAGTGACAAGACAGAGCTTACACCCTCTACCAACAATTTCATTACAGTTTTGCCACTACTAAATTTATAATGGCTGACTTTCTTGAAAAAGGGGGTTTGGTAGTAAATTCTCTTGTCCTGCAGTTCCACTGTGAAGAATGCAGTGCAATCTTTGTGGCTTTATAAGTATTTTCTCTTTTTGGAGTGATACTATAATTTATGTATTTATTTTTAAATTTGCTGAGCTTAGCTGCAGAAGTATTACTTTTGAATGTTTAACTGCATTCAGCTTTATATTGCTGTACACACTAACCATTCCTGATTTTTCTTCATTTTCAACCTTCTGGAGTATGTGGATGGTATGTGTAAAACCAAACAAAAGTATTCTCTTTTCTCTTAGCCCAGACTTTCAGTTCTGAATTAATGTGGCATTCTTGAAGAAAGAGTATAGTAGCATTGCACTGAAAATGTGTATGTTGCTGTTTTCTTTGTTGAAGGCCAACAATGAGGATCCCTTTAGCTCTTCCACGTCAGGCTCTGTCAGCAGCGTGATCATAACTAAAAACTTATTTGAGGAACCACCAGCTAAAAATGAGGATGTTCCTCCTGCACTGCCCCCTAAGACAGGAACTCCCACCAGGCCCTGTCCACCACCACCTGGTAAGAGCTGACAGTGAGAAGGGTTTACAATCAGCTGCTGAGTGTTGGCAGCGGGACAGTAACAACGAGGGGATGGTGAAGGGTCTGAATCTAAAATGAACGAACAAGATGCAGAACAAGTCCATTCCTGACCTGTTGGTCAGTTCCTCAGAGTTAAATTTTGCATGGTGTTTGGGATCATTGTTTGTTTGAAGAGACAAAGGATGTAGAAAACAGGAAAAAAGAAAACTTACTACGAGTATGTGCCAGAACACAGCATAGCTGTAAATTAAAAGGTTACTCATGTGATACACTGTGAATCTTGCATTAAATTATGTTCAAAGTGAGAATTTATTGTGTTTTATCTGTAGCAAAACCTCCATGTTTTAATGCAAAATTAATTAAATAGAGTTAAATGACTGGCTCAGCTTTTTAGATTAACTTTTTCCAGGTGGCCTTGCCAGAGGTCTCTAGCAGTAACAGTAATAAACCCAAGTTTCCTGGACTGTTTTCAGTGGTAGTGGAGTCCTCTGGGATACTCCATGGAACAAACCACTCTGCTATCCAGAAAAGACCATGATTATCAAAGATAACACCTTGTAGTTGCAACAACCTCATGTTACAACAGACTCCTCACACTCAGGTTTTTTTGCCAAGATAGGAAAACATGTTACTAGTATGTTACTAGTAATCCTTTTTAAGTTTCTGTCCTGTTTCCTTGTCTTTAAAAACTCTACTGCATCATTTTTTTTTCACTATTACACTCTACGGGTGAATTTTAAGGTGTTTTGGAAAACTGTAGCCTGAAACTTAAACAAGTATTCAATTTTCCTCAAAAGCAGAACACAGATATAGGAGTGTTAATACTGAATTTTAAACTCAGGTGTTTAGTTTGTAAAGCTGGTGTGAGATCAGGTTCATGCCAATGCCTTGCAAGTCATCAGTTTCATTGTAAATAATATTAAAACAGCTGACATGGAAAGTGATGATGTTTGAATGTTTGCTATTGGTCCTTATTTAAACAGAAAAAGGATTTCTGACTTGGTTGTATGGGAATGACTGTGACGTGATGCACTTTTGGAATTGAAGCTTCTAGGGGCAAAACAGCAGCATCCTTAACAGTAGATGACTAAAATAGCCTGTTTTGATATGCACAATTAAATATGTGGTTATCTTGATAACCATCTCAAATAAATTGATTTCCTAATGGAAATAAAAAATGGAGATGCTTAAGTGTATTTATTTCTAATTATTCCCTTTTTGTGCTTTAATTATTCCCTTTTTTATGCTTTTTCAAAGAAATGCCCCAAAATCTTCCTCTTAATTCTTCATGCTACAGGAAAATGTGTAGAAGGGTTGTTGCCCCTGAATTCTGTTGCCTCTCTAGGTACTGATAAGCACCCCCATTTCTTGATTTTGGAGAAGATTTAGAGGTTGTATATTTTATATTCTTACAATAATTAATCTTTCCTGTGCAGAAATAAAATTCCCTGGATGTCATTTGGAGTGCTTCTCCCACATCATTCAAGAAAGATGTATTTTTTGCCAGTAATAGGATCATAGAATCACAGAATTGTTTCAGTTGGAAGGGACCGTAAAGATCATCTTGTTCCACCCCCACTGCCAAGGGCAGGGACAACTTCCACTTCACCAGATTTCTTCAAAGCCCCTTTCAGCCTGATCCTGAACACTTCCAGGGATGGGGCAGCCACAGTGTCACCATCAGTTATAGATAGAACATCATCAGTGAGTGAGAGCTATCATGGCAAGGTTATCTGGGAAGTGTCTAAGTAAATCGTACATTCCCAAGGGGGTATTCTTTAAATCCAAATAAAAATCTCTTTTGGTCTTATGAAAGAATTTTTAGACTAACTTGTAACAGTGATATACAAAAATAATAAGCACTTTGGTTAAATTCTGAATTTTAATCAAAAATGGCAACAGAAGCAAGTTTTAAAAGACAACCACTGTTAGTGCTGGAATCACTTGCAGAACCTGAGAGCAGAATTCAAGAAACTGCACTGAAACCTCTTCTGTAAATGGTAACATACAGAGAGAATGGTGGGATGAAATTCAGCTCAACTGTTCTTGGAACTGTTTGGGTTAATGTCCTCAAAGGAGTTGAAACCTGACTGGGGTTAAGTTGAAAAAAGAACAACATAAGTGGGAGCTTGTTCCTGATTCTGTTTATTTGCAGCTACTTGGGCAAGAATTAAGAAAATAATTCAGCCTATGATTGCCTGTTGTGATGCTCTTTCATTCTGTTAGTTGAAAAACTACAGGAATTCCTGGTGTTAGCATAGTGAGAGTTGAGTTCTGAGGACTGAGACGTATATGATAATAAATTTCTGGTCTCTGAATGAAATTATGTTAACTTCATCCAAACAAATAATAAAAGAGCCTTGCTGGAATGATCACAGGCAGTTGATCAGCAGAAAAAAATACTGTGCTGATAGAATAGATACTCAAAACTGTCAGAAATTCTCTTGCCAAAATAATTAAAATATAATTGTGTTCCTGAATCATTAACATACATGTGTTCCTTTTTACCTGATTACCCTTTCAGAAATTATGGACCCTCGTTTTTTAAACTGTCAACCCTTCCTCTGAAATTACAACTCCACTAGTTCACGGGAAGAGGTTGCATCCCAAGTAGCTTTTGAACTGTGGTTTGTTTTTTTTTTTTACAAGTTTTGGCATGTTATTACCTGCTATCCTAAATTCATTTTAAATTCATTTTAATCTAAGGGAAAAGACCTATCAATCAAATAGACTCTTCAGATTCCTTTAAACCGAGCGATCCATTTCAGCCTTTCCCCACCCCAGACATTCCCAAAGAACAAGAAGCAAATCTATTCTGTGATCCATTTGCTCCCACCAGCATCAGTAAAGAGGCTGACCCCAACAATTTTGCAAACTTCAGTACTGTGAGTAAACACTTTTTTACGTTTGTTTCAGTATAATGGCAGCTTTGAAATGTTCACACTGAAGTTTTCAGTCTAATTTAAAACATTAAAACATATCCCATGTACAAAAGGGATATTGCTTCCAGTTAAAACAGTGTTTACATTTCGTTTACAGCTGAGGCTGTCCTAAAACAAAGTACTGCAAAATGTTATAGCTGATGTTTAAATTGCATTGTTTTTATGAGGTTTTTTTCATGGAGGCCTCCAAGCTTTTAGAAAATAGGACTTTAAAAATATCTATGTTCTGGGGATTATCCATTTTATCAGCATGTGCTGATTTTAGTTTAGCTATCACTGAACTGTTTGGTCGTAATTTTAATGTACCGAAATATTGATAAACAGCCTCTTAACAGTGTATATTAATGAAATATAATTTGTTGAGTTTTGAGTGGCTAGTAAATTCCAGACTGATGTTCAATTAAGTAAAAAGTAGTAAGTGTCTCTTTATAACCAGAATTCATTTCATAGAAGTCGTGGTGTCCAAGCAGTAGAAGCAAATCTAAAGGTTTGTGCATGCCTATATATTATTTTTTTCTTTTGAGCTTTTGCAAGTAGGAGTTTTGAAAGGCATCCTCTCACTTTCAAGCCTGATACCTGTTAAATGCAATTTGCATTTACAGTATCTTGACCATACTGCTTTTTTTCTGTTCAGGCCTAATAAACTATGTGCTTGATTGAAGTAAACTGAGGATTGTCAGGCTCTCAAAATAGACTTGCACTGGTTGGTGTGTCTTGTAGCATGATAATTTCTGAAATGTGGTTATTGATCTGTGGTATTAGTTAGAGGGACTGAGAAGCCAATTTGGAGGAGACCGTATAGAGAAAGTAAAAAATGTTCATTATCTTTGTGAAGGAAAAAAATACTCTTTCCGAGCTGCAATTACTGAAAATATTGAGTGAACTGTGGAGAAAACTTAAGTGTTTCTACGTTTATTTCCCAGAGAAGGATCTCAAAGCAAAGAGTAGCTGGAGTATGATAGGATAACCCTTTCAGAGTTAGTGTTGGGACATTCATGAACACATGGACGTCACCTACTTCTTAGTTTTTCTGCATGTTTACTAGAAACAAACTTTAGCATAATCCTTCTTTAAGATAAATTTATTTAAATTACTTAAACTCTATTTAAGATTAACTGGCTCTAATTTATCATCATTGTACCACAGATATTTAGTTCACATTCTGTTCACATCAATATACATGGAAATAATCTCTTTTTTTTCCCTCTTATATCATGCTGAGCTTTCTCTATATGACTACTAAGCTTCTAACTGTACAGTTACCTTATTATTTTACTGCTTCTTGGCAGAAGTATTTTTCATGTACACATTTAGAAACAGTCAGTCTACAGCTAAATTTTTGTAGTTATTGTCACCTGGAAAAATCATCCCTAATGAAAGCAAGGTAAATCAGGATGGCCTAATACTGTGAATAGGGGTGTGTTTTGCAAAATGTTCTGATTTATTTAGGTTTTTTTGTATAGACTGGTTTTCTTTAATCCAAAATAAAACTGTATTTGAATTATAGCACTTTCTGCTCAGTAACATTTTTGAAACTTAATACTGAATTTTGAAACATGGCATATTTCATTAAAATACATCAGTTGGATGGCTTGAATGCAGTTCTTAAACCTTAGACTAAGCCAATCTTAATAATGTATTACAACTAAAAACAAGTAATATTTTGAAGATTAGAATATATACAATTATTGAAAAACTCTAATTGTTGCTTAAACCAAGAGCTTGGACACTCATAGTTATCTCTGTATTATTAATCTGATTTATTTTGTCTTTTAAAAATGCAGTATTCTACTGAGGAAGACATGATTGAATGGGCTAAGAGAGAAAGTGAGAGAGAAGAGAAAGAAAGATTGGCAAGACTAAAACAGCAAGAGCAAGAAGACTTGGAACTGGCTATTGCACTCAGTAAATCTGAAATATCAGAAGCATGAAGTTTAGAATAAGATTTTATCTCACGTAAACTGTTTTGTCCCTTTTCCTGAATACCTAACCTATTTAAATGTTAATCAGAAAATGCATATATACAAGAAACTATGAAAGGTTTTAAATTTCTGAAAGTGATGTGAATGTTTCTGCTAAATTCAATCCTTTTGGTTACTGTTTGAATAACTGTTAAGTTTAGCATTCAATTTCTCTCAAGTTTTCAGGAGAATGAAGTACTTTTCCCAGCTGAAAGCAAATAATTTTAAAATGCAGATAGAGAGATTGTGGTTTGACTGTAATCTATCAGCAGTTGGTAATTGAGCATAAAGTGAACACAGCAATTATTCTGTCATGGCTGACTGTCTCCCATCAAGCAGTTAGTCATTGCAAACCTTTTATCCTTCTAAAGAGGTTTTAGTAATGCCAGAGTTGTGGAGTGCTTTATTTTATATGTATGCACATAGATTTTTCTCCTCATTGAAGATTTTACGTTGGATTTGACGTTATCTTCATGGAGTCTACATCAGAAAGAATGTGTCTTTCTGAAACCTTCTTTGCTTTTACTTGCATGGTCATAGGTTTTAAGACAGACCTGTTATTTTGTTTTATAAGGCAATTAAGCTGAAGATTCATGTGCATTTGCTGTTGGCTAAGGTGACTGTCAAATTGTGAGACCCCACTGCTATTTGAGCCACTTTTGCCTGTTAAATATGCAGCTGAACTGGCAAGTTAATAAGTTCCATTTGAAATAGGATTGAGAATAGAAAGAAAAAAACTGGTAGTCTGATTTCTATTTTTTTTTTTTAACAACAGTGTTTTCTGTATATGTAATTTATTGAATGCCAACTGATAGTTGCACCTTAAACTGAATGAGTTCTGAATGGTCACTGAGTCAGAGTAGGATTGATAGAATGTTAATGAAAATATCTTAATGAAAATAACTTATTGTTCATTTTGAAAGAATTCTATTTGGAAAATCAGTTTCATTAAAATAATTCCCAAAAGAATAATCTTGTGCCCTGTCTAAGAAAAATCAATGGCAGCAGCATAAAAATCTAGAGGGTTTTTTTTACCTTGCACTTTTAATCTGTGGTATTTCTTTTGAGGAAATTGAAGTGTTTCAACACAAAGCACTGGGGCAAACGGGGAGAACTCAGCCATGTTTCAGTATATTTAAGCTCTTCCCATTACCTATCAATGCTGCTGTTGCATGAGTTTGAGGGATTTCAATTTTTCAGGAAAAATGAGTAACCTGACTGGGATGGTTTTTCTTTTGCACTGGGAGATGAGCGTTTAAACACCTGCTCAAAAAAAGTAACTTAAAATTTTGCAAGTATTAAATAGTTATAACTTATCTTATACATCTTTGTAATGAGTGTACACTAATCTTGCAAATCATATGCTTAACTGGATTACATAGTTTCTTATCTTTTGTTAAAAATGTATACTCAGTGGACCAACATGATATTATATGTATATATTATATATATATTCCTGCTTTCCTTTACGGAATTTAAAGTTTTGAGTCATTTGATGTTACATTTCATGTTACTGACTCTGACTATAGTACTTTTACTCAGACTACCAACAAACCACTGCTGTGAGCTAAAATGGCATTACTTTATGAAGTTTTAACTGTTTTTTTTAAACAACTTGTTCAGGTGGGATTAGCCTCTATTTATAGACTTCCCTTTTGTTTAAAAACTCTAACAATAGCCTGTAATTATGAAGAAATAAAGTTTAAATACATAAATGTGAACTGTTTGCCTATTTTTTCAAGAGGGTGCTGTGAGCTGTAAAGCAACAAGTCAATGTAATGCAATATAAGATATTCTGGTTGTAGCCTGGTGGGAGTGGGTTAATTTTCAGAGAGAAAAGTTGCCTGGATCTCGAGGTTAGCTGAAGTGCACACTAATCCCAGCTGTCACTCGCTTCATCAGGAGTTGTGGCGACTTCAAAGAAAATTTGGGCTACTCTTGCCCAAGGAGGGGGCAAGAGTAGAGTCTTCTGCCTGCACAGGAGTTACAGAGCCCAAATGTTTAGATACTTAAGGTTTATCTGTGAAAATATGGAAGCATCCTCTACTGGCTGCTGCCAACATACAGGGCTCAAGGGATCTTTAATTTGACCCAGCATATATAGCATATATGATTCTTTTGAATATGTCTGTCAGCATAATGTGTCCCCCTGTGTCAAGGCATAGAGGGCTTGGTCAGAGGTTTAGGAGTTCCAACAACCATTTACATATGTTTTTGATCCTTTTGGTACAGTATAATATATCAATTAATATACTCATCTAAGTGGACCCAAATCTCTTTACCTGTTTTCTTTTAATGAGATATCAGTTGAATTAGGCAATGTAATATCTTCATTAATTTTATCAGGTTCACACACATTCTTGAGGCTATTTGAAGACGTCTGTGGGCTGTCCATTCTTTTTCTCTTAAGTCTCCTGTCAAGTTTCCATCTCAGATGCATTTTGCCTCTGGTTGTGCTACTTTCAACCCACTTTCCCCTCCAAACTGTGTGCAGTCCATTTTACTCTTTATGATGAAATTGAAGATGGTTGCTAATCATCTTGATAATTTGATATCCTCTTTTCACTGTCTGACTTCCTATATGATGATGTTCTGTCATATAAAAGTTTCTGTTGCATTCACAGGATACCTCTGAACTCTAGAGAGATTATCTCATGTCTGGCAGATGCATTGGACACTTGACAGTTACAATTCCAAGGCAAGTTATCTGAATCCACTAAACTAGAAACTGTATTGGACAGTGTACAGGGGATTAATGTTAAGTCTGTTGCATCACTCTGAAGTATTGACAAGGAACACAATGGCAATAATGGTGCTTAATGAAGGAACTGACACACTGGGCTGAGCAGAATTCTCTAGAAAACCATCTGCTTCAGCACAGTGGACTTTAAGCCAGGAGATTTGATGTGACAGTGAATGCAAACCCTTCTGCTTGATACTGAAAAGCTGTTGTGTTGGACCTCGATGTTGGACTTACTTATTTCTTTGGCCTTTGCCACCTGATGCCCCTGCTGTGGGTCACCTCTTCCAGAAGTAGCATCCAGCTGTCGGAACTGTGTTGCCTCCTGTTGTTTCCACAGTAACTTGTCATCACTTTCATTTACCTACTTAAGTTTAAATTGTCTGTTTCAGAATTTGAATATTTTGCAGAATTATGAGTTCAATATTGGAATGTTTCAGTCATGCTTTAGCCGGAATCTTCGAAGCCATTGTGTGCATGGATGTGTAACCTGTTTTTGCAATACTGACAGAACGGAAGAGGATTTGTTTGCCTTGTACAATTATAAAACAAAAGGCAATGTCAAATTAAAGAAAAGAGTCAGCAGTTCATACTGGGAAGTAGACAGTAATTTTCCCAAACTGAAGATCCTTCTTGATGCAAGTTTGAAGTCTGAGCTTTAGTTGCCCATGTGAGTGTTACTGACCTCTTGAGTTCTCTACAGAGTTGTGTTTCCAGGGAGCCCTGAGACTAAAATGAAGAAAGCTGCAGAACTGGAAAGAAAGGGAGGGAAGACAGTGTAATGGTAAGGAATTTCTCCTGTGGGGGAGAAGTCAAGGAGGGGGGAAAAAAAAAAGTAAAAATATTTTCTTTTTGTGCTTATAGGCTATAGATGAGTATGAGAACTCCTCATTGGGGGTTTTTGTGGGAAGCTTCACAGGAAATTTTGGCCTATGACTGTTATCCCAGGAAGAATGGAAAGGAACTTCTGATTTGTCAGGTGACAAGCCATCAAGTCTAGGTCAGTAGTATCAGTCGTTTTCATCCACAACCTCTACAGAAACAGGCATAGCGAAAGAAATACATAAATAACACCAGCTGCATTGCTGTTCCTTGCTCAGAATACTTCAAAATTCCTGCTGTGCTAAAATGGAGAGATCTTCCTGGATCTTAGATTGTAACTGAAAACAAAGAGCATTAGTTTTTAGAGCAGGTGATCAGGTAGCTGATAGAAGGAAAAATGCTGCATTGTTTGGATGTGTGTTCGAGAGGTCAGGATGTTGTTTCTAGTTATCTCTTGCTGATTTAGTAAATGAGTTTTGCCAAACCACTTAATGCTAACCCATTTCCTGTTTTCTAAGTGATAATGGGTCTGATAGTGTATTGTGTGCAACTGCAGTAATCTGGAAAGACAATCCTGTGCAGAGTAAAAGGAATTTTATCCCATTTTACTTGTGGGTATCCTGTAGGTAGGAGAGATGTTATAAGGTGTTTTCTTTGCTCATATAAGCAGCCAGTTGCACTCCAGGACTATACAAATTACTGGAAATAGATCAAGAATTCAACAGAAGTGCTGCTTTGAACAAGGTATTTGCTTGAGGATTTAGTTTGCTGATAATACAGGGAGAAATTCTTACCTTTGGCTTCAGAGGTCTGTCCCAATAAGAGATCCTGTAACACTGCAGACTGTCAGCTGTCTCAGGTTTGCATCTGACAGACTCATCCTGATCCACTCAGACTGGTTTTCCTGTGTGGCCAGACTCATAATTTATTCTGCTCTGTAGCATTGAACTTCTTGTATTCAAAGCCAGGAGGTCTTTAGGATTGTTTTCTATAGAATGCAGTCTCTCCTGGGATGCTACATGAACAGATGCAGTCACTCATAAAGAAAAAACTAATTTTGAAAGGCTCAATGGATTTTTAGGTAAAATCCTTCTGGTAGATTTTTTTTGTACTTATCTGAAGTTCTATTAATACCTTGTTTTTTAAATGCTCTTCTGTAATAGAGGTTATAGTCTTTGAGTTCCAAACAGTTCTGAGGAGTTTGGAGTATGAATGTCATTTTGGGCCTAGTAATAACTTTTACTGAATAAATAACTCGGTTGAGGTTCAAACCAGTGATCCTGAATGCTGAAAACTGCATATAAAGTACTTGTTGAATGTTATATATTTAAAGTCTCTAATTTTGCCTAATATGCTATCCATTTATCTTAAAATATTTATTTTACTGTCAGATATGAAAGCACAGCTATTCTCAAACATACAATAATATGCCTCAGGGAATGACTAATTCAAACTGCAGTTAAGCTAATGATGCAGATTTGTCTGTTTTAGCTTTTTTTAACTTTGTGCCTACAAGATAGAATTCCTAAAAGTTGTAAAAAGCAATTTAGAGTATATTCGGGGTGGTTACTAATAAAAATGTACTTGAGGTTAAATATGTCTGGCTATTGAAAATGGTCTGTGTTTGAAGCACAGAACTACACAGGAAGTTTTGCTTCATTTGAAAGCTGTGAGCTGGAATGTACGAGCTTCACAATTCAAAAAATGAAATTTATGTAAACAGGTATTTTCTGTTGAGAAACGTGGTTGTGCATGTGTACGAGGACAGCTCTGTTGAGGTGCTTGTCACCACTCCTTACACCATCACTCACTGAGATAAAATGTTTGATTTAGCTGAGACAATCATGACGTCTCTCCTGTTGTCAGACTAAGGAATCATGCCTCAGTCGATGGATGTGCTCCCGTCACTTATCTTGGCTCCTCTGTGGGAGCAACTGCTCCCCAGCACTGGAGTGTGGGGCAGGCCTGCCACCTCCTTCTTGTTCCTCACATCACGAGCTACATTGTCAGTGTGCAGCTAATAAATTCTTTCTTTTTTTAACCTTCTACACCCACTGTTCCCGTTAATGTGCCCATTGTTTCTTTATGTCAACCCAGTCCTTCTGTTTGTCCTGCCACTCCCTCGGCCGTGTATACCTTTGCCTTCTCTCCCCTGTTCATTTCCTTCCACAGGCTCCTTTCTTTTGTTAATCTTTTCTGAACTCTTATCCCCTTAACCCCGAAGTTGTGTGATTGATAGGATTATAACATATGTAATGGCCAAAGCAAAACAATTTTTCCAGTATTGCGTATCTACTTGTAATTTCAGTGAGTTAAGTTTTCATTAACAAGAGAGGTAAGTTACGTTTTTAAATGAAGTATTTATTTGCTTATTCATTTTATGTTGATGAACAAATTAAATATTTTAAATTAAATTATTAAATAATCTGTTCACAGCCTGACCCACCTGAGGTGTGAGCACTGTGGGGTGTTACACCTGTGGTACAACTCACCGACCCCTCTGTTGGGGGCAGGGGGGTGCACCCAGGCACATCCCGCCGTGGCTGCAGGTACAGAGCGCAGGCTGACTTAAAACTTTGGCTGAGTAGGAATGATATTTTCCTCCTGCCCTTTTTCCGGAGGGGAATGAACGACTCCAATTCTAGCACACAGCCCTCCCCTCAGCCCTTCCCGGAGCCCTTCGCACCGGTGCGGGGCGACACACCCGGGTCCCACCCGAGCGCTGCGGTGGTACCGTCACCCCGGGGCATCCCATCCCAACCCATCCCATCCCGGTGGGGGCGGGCGCTGCCGCAGCCGCTCACCTGCGGGGGCGGCCCCTCGGCCCGGCCCTGCCCGAACATGCGCCGAGCTCCGGCTGCCGCCGCTCCACACCATGCGAGGCGGCTGCGGCGGCCGCCGGGAGCAGCAGCAGCAGCAGCAGCACCAGCCCTGCCCGCCCTTCCCGCTGCCCGTCGCGACGCCTCCATGGACTCCTGCCCGGCCGGCGGCGCCGGCGCCCGGTACGGGGCTGGGGCGGGGCGGGGGCCCGGCCGGGGGTCCCCGGGGGCAGCACCGCCTCCCCCGGCGCTCTGGGGATGCTCCGTGCCGGGCGGGATGAGCGGTGGGATGAGCCCATCCGGAGAGGAGGGTCTGGGTGCTGGAGGGGGCGAGGGCGGAGGGTTCCCCGGGTCTGGGGCCGCTCAGTCAAGTTTGGCCCCGCTGAACTGCCCCCGACGGGCGGTCGATGCCTCTGTAGGCTGAGCCGCCTCGTCTCATCCCCGCGGGCCTGAGGCTGCCCAGGTGGGGACCGGGCCACCCCTCGGGCCGCTGTGGCCACCAGGCTGACACTGCAGCCGGCTCTGACCACCTGTGTGCTCGCTGACACACACACCCCGCCCGGACCACAGCGACTGCGGGGGCACAAACTGGTTTTTGCACTTTCAGGGCTTTTACTTTCTCCTTAGACAAAAGCATTAGCTTAAGCTAATTACATTCCTGCGCAGGAGCCCTTCAGTAGTTATATGCAAATTGACTTTGGGCTTCAAAGTGGTGTTGAAGAGTGTGTCATGTCTCTGGAAGAGCGTGGAAGACCAGATCCTTTTCCTTGAGCTCCTGTTTGAACAGCTTGCAACACACCTTGACAGCACAACACTGGCATTTAATTACTCTGTAACTCAACACCTTCTTGCTCGCCCTCATGAATGATCTGCAGGTGGATAACTTTCTCCATTCCAGGTGTGCACTCCCACTGCCCCTAAAATACATAAACTTCCCTTGTGTGCATGTGAGAGAATCGTTTCTTCTAAAGCTGAATCAGTCTGTAAATAACATTCTTCCCTGGTGATGACGGTGTGTTAAACGTGGTGTGTTTAGACGTGGCTGCGTTAAAGGTCTCTTTGTGGATTTTCCATTTGACATCAGACTTCTGTAATAATCTGCTTTATAGTCTATGTAGGAGTAGAAGCTTTTAAGAGTGCAGTTCTGGAGAGGTCAGCAAATTGCTTTCTAGAAGAATGGTAATGGGTCCGTTCATGGTTCTTCATGGAGTGTTGGGAGCGGTGGTGTGCTCTGTTTCTGCCTGCATGCTTTCCCTTTAAGTTGAAAACAGCAAACATGAACCTGAGACTTTAGTTCACTTGCAGAAATCATGATGGAAAACTTTAGGTTGTATAAGCTACTCAATTGTGCTCATTTTTTATGGCATTGATATGTTATTACAGAGACCAAAGGAGGTGGTCTAGTGGCATTTAAAACAGCAAAATCCTATAGGATTTTAAAATCCAGACAGTTAGACCTGCTAATGATCCAAAATGACATGTCTGTTAGTATTTATATATATAACCCCATACCTGGAAGTGTTCAAGGCCAGGTTGGATGGGGCTCTGAGCAACCTGGTCTGGTGGAAGGTGTCCCTGCCCTTGGCAGAGTGTTGGAATAAGATGATCTTTAAGGTCTCTTCCAACTCAAATCTCTGTGATTTTTTTAGGAGCTTTATATAATTTTGTTGCCATATTGTGTCTTAATAATTCTTTACTGGACCACTGATTTTTTTAGGTTTTTTTTTTTTTAACTCCAGGGTGGAAAAGTAGGCCCTGTGTTTGCAGTAATGATTTTAAATTACATCATTAAATGACCTCTAGGTGTTGTGTTTGTGCTGACAGTAGCAGCAGGCTGAGAGGTTTTGGTTGTGTTGTGCTTCAGGAGGTTTTGAATGTGGGGAAGAATGTTTGCAAAAATATTGAGAAGCAGGAAGGAGTTTGGTGAATTTTGTCTAGATTGGGCAGGTTGTCCCGAAAATCTGTGTTAGGGAAGCTGCTGGAGAACTTGGGTCCTCATTCGCTTTCTGGAGCTCCATCTACTGGAACCAGCTCTCCCATTCCAGGGTGACACTGCACCAGGATCTAAAGGCATTCAGATGTTTCAGTTACTGTGCTACAAAGTGTTGAAAACATATATATCCAGATTTTGGCTGATTTGGGGGAAAATAGTACTATTTCCACATTGCAGTTCACATTTTAGTTAAAACACTCCTTTAAAATCCCCCATTAAGCTCCTAGGCAGTGTTTTCTCAGGGCTTGTGGTTTCTTAGGTTTCAGGTATGTTTTGAGAATGGATTGAGATTATTAGCTCATAGTTAGAGGGCACAATGGTCTAGAGGACTAGTTGGAACTGAAAAGTAAACACCAGATTTTTGGAGTAGGGGTGATGAAAAATGACCTCCCATTTTGCAGATTTTCAGCTTTTGTCTTCAATTTGATAATAAAACTTTCAGTCATCTTTTGTGAAAAAACAATGGTCAGCAGACAGTCTGAATGTTAGGATGGTCATTCAGATATTCTTGACTTAATGGCTGGAAGCTCAAATGTGAATGAAACAGAATGCAGTAGTGAACATACATGTCATTTTACCTTTCTCTCTGACTAAAATTGCCATACTGAGCTGATGAAATCTTCTCACTGCATCTGCATCAAAGTTTTTAATTTCGACCAATCCATGTTTCCTGTCAGAAAGGGAAAAAAAATACAGAAAAATCCCAGACTGTTTTGGTTCTGAGTTCAAATTCAGCCTTGTTTCTTTTCTTTTTTATTTCTTGGGTTTTTTATCCTCAAGTAGCTTGCTTAGTTGTTTCTGTGCTTTGAAATGGAGAGAATAATAACCATTTTCTTCTTGAAGCCATTGTGCCAGAGAATAACTCTTCAAAAATGGCTTTAGCAGTGCATAGTGCCAAGACAACTTGCTACTAGTACTTTTGTTCTGTTCTTGAGTATTGATTCAGTAGGCAGGTTCAAGAGAGTTATAAAGGTGCATTGAAGTGCTGTGCTTGAATTTTTATTTAATTGGAGAGAAGGTGGCATTGTTATTGGTCAAGGTACTGTGAAGTGTGTGCTTTGCAGATGACTTCTGAAGTATAAAGTCAGGTTGTTGAAAGCTCTCAGGGAAACATAATCTGAAATGTCATGTAAAGCAATGATTAAAGTCAAAGCAACAGTCCCCTATTTCTTCAAGTATTTTGTGTCATTCCTATGTATTATTTTTATGAGAGCCTAAGGTAATGTTCAGCAGCGGAATTGTGCTTTGCACAGATTTAACAACAAAAAAACCCCCAAACAAACAAACAAAACCAAAAACCAAACCAATAAACATTTCAGCTCAGCTTCAGTATTGCAGGAAAATACCTTTTGTGCCAAAATGTGTATTTCATCTTTTCCACGTTCATCACCACACTGAAGTCTGATAGAAGTGAAGTCTAAGTCAGTGTAAACAAGTACAAACCAGACTTTACAAATTGCTGAAGATGCACAGGTAACTATCCTGTTACCTACCAGTCAGCCTTTATCATTGCTAGGTAATGCAGAATTCACCCAAAAGGGGAAATTACATAACATCCCTCCCTAAATTCTCCCTGAGTCTTATTTCAGAAGTAATACAGACCTCTACCCTGATCTTGCAGTCTTTAGAAAAACAAATCTCAGAGATTTTTTTCTGGCTTCTTACCATGAACATGGCAGGGTGAACTTCCCTTTTCCTTCATGTTTTTTTGTTTGTTTCCTGGGTACCTAAATGTGCTCAATACCATTGCATGACAGTGGTCTAGTGCAACTCTTGTGGATTTCTCATCAGTTTTAATAAGATGAGAGTTAGACCTTTAAAAATTGAGGATAACTATATCAGAAGTGTAGGTTGACTGGAGGCAATAAAAGGGTGAGAAGTCAGAGGGCTTGGAGAAAAGAGCAAGTGGGTATTGTAAGGTTGTCTAAAGACCTTTAAAAAAACAGAGGCATGATATGAATCCTGTGACCTTCAAAGTGACAAAGGTTGTAGAGCATTTGAGTTGAAAAAGAAGAGCTATTAAAGCTTGCTAAGTATTAATGTGGTCTGATTTCTGATTAAAATTTACTCTTAATTGCAGCTATCCTGTAAATGCAGAGTATATTTGTTTTATTTCAGTGTTGACCCTGTGTGAGGTAATTTTTAATTTGTACATTCCAATTAGGTTGGTGCAGTTTGCAGGATGCTTGGGTTGATAATTTGTAATTTGCCAGAGTATATTGTGTGTCTTTTTCATTCTATATTATGCAGGCAGGTCTACTAACTGGAAGTAATCACCCGCAGTGGTACACTGAGCCCTCTGTGAGCAGTCCTGCTAGTACAACAAGGAAAGGGAACTGCAGAAATTACACCAATACTTTTTATTTGTCTGAACAAACCTATCTTAATGAATTTATTGCATTGTTTGCCTGTTCAAATACAGGATGAGAATTGTGAATGTATTGCAACCCTAGATCCTGCTTGGTCCAAGTTAATCGTGGTGGGACCAAGGGCAGAACAAGTCTGTCAGTTCCCTGGTCTCTTTGCTGCTCACTTGTCTGCTTTGCCACATCCCTTTGCTTTGTGAGCCTTTGCTGGAACAGAGGGGCCAAAAGCTTGAGCATCTTCTTAGCAAAAGACCTTTGACATTGCTGAGGCATCAGTAACTCAGTGGTCTGAGAGGCGAGTTAACCTCAAAAATAAATGGTGTCATACACCATGTACAACTTGAAATACCGACTGAGATATCCTGAATTCCAGAATTGCATCACTGTTGTGCCTCTATGCAGAATATTTGAAGAACATGAATACTGAAACCTTTCCAGTTGCTTTGTTGTTGAAGTAATGGCATTTCTGCAGCGCCGAGGAGTCTTAGTCGTGGGCCAGAAAACTGTTCAAGAATACAGAAAGATAAATGCTGAGGTATTACCAGCTTGGCACATAGGACAGGAAGGGATACGGTAGAATTAATTTTCTTGCATTAACTTATTTGCTTTTGAATTAGGAAGAAATTTCTGTATTGTCTGAAAACTGAATAGTAACAAATTATTGTGAGAACTGCTTACTTGTTCTTTTCATCCAAGATTATTTCTGATCTCATGTGGGTTTGGAAATGTTTGCAGAAGAGGAAAAGAATTCTTCCCAAGTGATGTGCTTTTTGTTTTCTTTGAATGTAGGCATTTTTTTCAGCCTCAGAGCATTTACAGCATGTTGCTCAAAGCAGTCATCTCTTTAGAAAAGTAGTAGTTGATTTAGGAATGACCTGGCAAACTTGAAAAGGCTAAAGGAGATAACCCTGGTATCTCCTAATATCTCTGATTATCCAGCATTAGGAGAACAGAAAATGGTGTAATGGCAAGTGTTTCTATATTCAGTGGTGATCTTTCTGAAAACAAGCAGTGGGAAGGACATCCTGGTGTCAGCGATGGTGGTGCTTCCCACACACGTGGTGGCCCACGGATGAGCCAGCCAGGTTGTGTCCCTGTGTTGGACGGGTCTGTTGAGGATCCATGCGGTGCCAGCAGCTCTGGGTGCAGCTGCAGGTTGAGCTCTGGGGAGCAGGAGCCCCAGCCCCGGCCAAGAGGCCGTGAACTGCCCACCCTTTGCACAACAAAGGGCCCGGGGACCAGTGGCCCATCAGGGGAACCGCGTGCTCAGAGATACAGGAGGAGATAATGAGCCTCAGCCTTTTCCCGCCCTTAGGCTGTGAGGGTATAAAAGCCCAGGAGTTCTTTGTTCAGGTCCCTCCTCAGAGGCACCAGCTCGAGCTGTTATTTTGGTTTTTATTTATTGCACCAAAACTAAGTTATTTTAAGCATTGGCGCATCTGAGACTGCTATGGGAAACCAGGGGTCGAGCCGGTAAGGAAACCTGGTCTGACCGTGAGTGTGGGGATGCAGCTGCTGAGGGGCTTCGGTCCCAGCTCAGGTGGTGGGAGTGTGACCACCAGAGTGGCTGCTGCATGGCTGACAGGGAAGATTCTTCAGTACTGAAATGCAGACCTTGAAATGTGCTCTGGGAGGCTCCTCATGTGTGCGAATGGGTGAAGTTTTGGCAGCCTGAGGGGCACAGTGTTCATAGGGAGCAGTATGGTTTTATGGTTTAATATGGTTTTACTCCTCCTTTCTCTTTGGATAAAATGAAGCTGCTTTGGGCATGTGAGACTAATCTCTTTTCAGTTCCATTTAATATTCTGTAAAGAGGTTGTTTAAGAATTTATTGCTTTCTTTTTCTGACCACATGGCAAAAAAGCAGCCCTCTAAATCTCTTTGTACAGATAAATTGGACGTGGCACTTAGTGCTAGGGTTTAGTTGACATGGTGGTTTTTGGTCAAGGGTTGGACTCGATCTCTGAGGTCCTTTCGAACCTTAATGATTCTATGATAGAGATAATCTAATGCTAATTGTTGTTTCTTTGTACATACTTAGCTCTCCACCATCGTAGTAGTAAGTTATGCTACCAGGTGGCTTAAAAGAGATGCAGAAATGTTTCTATCACCACTGTGAATGTTTGTGCTTCCTTTTAATAACATAAGATTAACATTATCATGCAAAAATTGAAACTGTATATTACACAGAGAACCCTTGATACCAAGGGAGTGAAGGAGGCCAAAACATCATATTTTCCAAACTGTTGAATATAAAATAGAATAAAGAGCAAATACCTCAAAACTACTTATCAGGAAACTTTTGAGCTGAAATTACAGTAATGAAAAAAAGTTTCAGTGGGACAGCAGGAGCAGAAGGCAACAGTGTGGTAGAGGTAGAGGTATTGCATCTGAACCCTGCATTCACTAGAGTACCTTTGTTACTGTTTCTGAATAAGGTGAAAGCAGTGTCAGTTATTACTGAGCCAGATTGTGCTGCTCAGGGCCTTGAGACAGGAGATCTGTGGTGTGATCACAGAGACTTTCCTTTGAAGTTTCTTTGGGATAGGAATATAATCATTTCATTAGATGCTTTTCTCTGATCTTGCGTCTCGCTGTACGTGTTTGGGACTAACCTGTATTTGGGGAAACAGGGTGTGTGTCCACTGCTCTCTGCTCCAGGAGTCTCCTGATAATGGAGGGAAGAGAGTCCCAGCATGTGGGCTGCCATGTGCTGGTTTCTCATCAAGTGGTGGTTTAGCTCAACACTGCTTGACTCTTTGTATTTTATTCCCTTCCTCCACATGAAGTTACCCCTGCACACTACCTCAGCTGACTTATGCAGATAAGGTAGATTTGGCAGATAAATGCATTAATCTTTTAGGATATGACTGTTTTAACTTGCTTTCAGTGTTTCACAGTACTGAAGGAGCTTTTGAATTACTAATAAAAGCATTACTATAAAGGCACAAACTTCAGACTTACCTTTTTTGTAATAAGCACTGAAGTTGACTGAGGAGTTAAGCATTTTGCACAGTGCAAGGTTCAAGGTGGTTTTTTTTTTATTGAAGAAGTCTGTAAAACCCAATGACAATTCATCAAGCTTAGGCACTGCAAACTTACAGTAAGAAAACAGTTGACATCGTGCACACAATGAAGTAAAATTATGCATAAATATAGTAACTGCTATGCTCAAAAAGTCTTCCATCCCTTTCCTTTTGACCATGGAAAACATAATTATTTTCTTTTGAAAAGCAGGGGCAGGGAATGAAGATTTCATAAATAAAACCACAAGGAGAACCATATGGTTTTCCTTGCAAAACCTGCTGCCAACAAGCAAAAAAAGGAAAGAACCTTGTAAACCCAAGGGGAAAATGGCCTAAATTTGGAAACATTTCAGATCTTAGTTTTTTAGATTTGTTCTCTTTAGTCAAAAGAAGACAGAGCTATGTGTGGGGAAGGAGAGGTTTCATGCTGAAGGTTGTCTGAGCGTATAATTGTTTCTAGAGATCATGGCTAGGCTTCGCGAATGAAAATTTGGGAAGGCACTATCCACATTTGCTGCAGGCACGCTGGTGGCTTATGAGGCCAATACGTGATAGACATATCCGATTGCAAAAGGCACAGCAGAAAGACTCCTTAGATGGTGTATTTTGCAAGATATGGTTCTTTCTGCGTTGCCTTTTTTCCTCGAGAGTGATCCTGCGTGAGTTCTCAAAGGAGACAGCTGCGTTATAGATGGTGTGTCTCCAGGCCTCCCGATTGGAGGCCAGAGTAGACCAGTTATGGTGATCAATATGGCCAAGGCTGAGATGTTGTTTCAGGGAGTCCTTGAATCTTTTCTTCGGGGCTCCTCTCATGCGGCAGCCAGTGGCAAGTTCACCATAGAGCAGGATCTTAGGGAGGCGGTGGTCCTTCATCCTTGAGACGTGCCCTGCCCATCGCAGCTGCGTTCTCAGTAACATGGCCTCAATACTAGTGACAGCTGCTTGCTCTAGTACAGATGTATTGGTCACAAAATCTGACCAGTGGATGTTAAGGATTGTACGGAGGCAGCGCTGATGGAAGCGTTCTAGGAGACGCAGGTGGTGGCGGTAGATGACCCATGATTCGGAGCCGTATAGGAGAGTAGACAACACTATGGCTTTGTAAACACTGATCTTGGTGCTTTTCTTTAAGTGTTTATTACGCCATACTCTCTTGTGGAGTTTTCCAAAAGCATTATATGCCTTAGCTAACCTGTTGTCTATCTCTCCGTCGATTCTAGAGAAGTGATATTCAAATAAAAACCTGCCAACTCAAGTCTTGAAGAACTTGGCAGAAACAGCCACAGCCTTTACCATACAGGGCTTTTAGGTCTATTTGGGGAATACAATATTAATTAGAAATTGTACAATAAGCTAGTGAGAATGGTGAATAATCTTTTCAGAGTAGCTCATGATCCTGCCATGGAAGCACCTAGCTTGTAACCAGTAGTTATTCTCAACTGGGGGGAAATAAACCCTGGTAATGTCTTTTATCTCCTGCTGTGGCCCAGGTACATCGTGTTGTTAGGAACATGTAATAGAGTCATTAATGGGGCAGCCTGTGGATCTGTTACAATAATTTTTGCACCAAATGCAGCACAGGCTTTTCCTGTACAGGATGCCATAAAATCAGCAAGAGATTTAATCAGCAATGTTAATGGATTCAGAGTATCTTCCTGGAATTATCCTTTGCTGGTTTATCATTTTTGGGTCTTCCTTCAGCAGTGTATGTCTTCATTATTGGCACTGCTTTGTGTAATCTAGCAGGTGGATAAGTTTTTACATTAGATGCTCTTGGAGAAATTAATTTATCTGTGTAGATCGCAGCTGATCAACTTTTACAGTCCAGCTGTCATACTGAGAGGACTATGAGCAGCTTCTGCTACTTGTAGTTATGAACAGGGCCAGTACTGCTGATGTGCCAGCAAAGCAGTTTGGGAGCATACACTGTTTTATTTTGGGCGAAATCAGCCACATGAGCTCACTCCTCGGATTAAATTGTTAATGCCAACTCTCCTCGTTTTCCATGACAATAAAGAGATTTTTACAAAGAGCGTGTAGAGTGTCAGTTCCTCCCAAAGGCATAGGAACTAACAAAAAGCAGTAGTTTGGCTGATGGGTTGAAGCCTGTTTTGCAGAGAATCCTTGCTGGGAAGAATTACTTGCTCGTCTTTCTTGCCTGTGTGCTTCTCACATTTGCAGCAGTTATTGCCTCAGTTCCCCTGCATGTCAGCTGGTCTCGCTTGACTTTCGTTCTGGTGTGCAGGATTCTGATGTGCTCCAATTACTGCCACATGCAGTAATTCTTGTTGTCTCAGCTCTGTAATTACAGGGATATTTGGCTTCTGCCTGGTTTGTGCTGAATGAAAGGTGGTGATGCCGCTGCTCACTGCAGACAGGTCTGTAGATCAGAGATAGGCTGGCAGCTGCCAGCGCCTCCTCCATTAGTGGGATCCAGCGACAGATGAACTTCACGCGTCACGGGCTGGCACCCAGACTGCTCGTTTGTAGGATGCTGCCGGTGAGCTGGTGATGCTCCCAACTCCCGTGGTATCACCCGTAGTGTCCAATCGGGAGTGCGGTGCCGCAGCAGGCGCTGCCCTGCGCTCGCAGCGGGACTGCCACTCACAGCTGGCTCAGTGGCACCGGGTGCTGCTGGATGTTCGTGCCTGAACGCTGGGTGGGCTTGCAATGACTATGTCAGAAAACACAAGAGACTCAGCGGAAAGGTAAGGAGCAGCACACAGCATTTTCCATTTGGCTTAGAGGCAGTTCTGATCCTGCTGTTGGAAGCAGGAGAGAATCTGCAGCCCACCGAAGCATGACTAATCAGTTTGCTAAAATGCTGAGCACTCTCGAGTTTAAAGTATTTCTTCCCTGTTGCTAACAGCGACAGATGACGATTTTTGTAGCATTTAAGTAAGGTGTGTATTGTGTTCAGGTGTAAAGCCCTTGACTTGGGAGCTACAGCCGATGGCAGGTTTCCTTGGAGCATGAGGGAAACCTGCAGCTTGTGTTTTTGCTGCTGCTGTGGGTGGCACTGTGTTAATTCTTATTCCAGAAAAGATGCCAAGTAATGAGTATCTTATTTGTGCTTTGAGCTTCAGCAGTGATTTGTTTCTTTGTCATCCTCCTGTTTCAAAGGAATATTTTGAAAAGGTTTATTTGTATTGAATGGGGTAATTCTCCTGCATGACAAGAAACAAGCAAACAAAAAACCCAGGTAAAATGTTACTAGTCTAAATATTTTAAAGCAGATGAGAATGTGTTTTATATCATGTTAAATATGCTATTTGGTTCAGGGACACAGATTTAAAAAAAGAAGATAGGAGTTTTAGTACATGTAAGCAATAATTGATAAAGTTTTAATTATTAAGTAGGGCTCAGAATAGTTGGGCGGACATGATGTTGCATATTGTATGAGATGGATGCCAAGACTTGGTTAATCAATATTGGCAAAGCACTTGAAGAGCGTCCTGGGTACAGAAGGATTTGCAGTTTATCTGAAATGTGATGACAACAGCCACTATGAACAAAGTCACATAATGTTTCTCTCAGTTTTACAGTCCAGTTTTTCATATACACAATTATGCTCTTTATTTCTTTGCAGTCATTATTCTTAAAACCAAAACCAAACCACTGCTGCAGTGGACGGTTATTACTGATGTTATCTGCTAGTTCTGTGCTCCCCTGCCTTTTCCTTAAGATATCAGGACTTTGCTTTCTGTTTTTCCTTTCTGCAGTCCATGTTGTGCCATTTTTAAGGAACTAACACAGTTTCCAAGTCACAAGATAGATCACATTAGTTAGAGCTGTTTGGAGTCAGGAACACGATGGTGATTTGTTTGTATTTTGTTGGAGGCTGTTTTGTACAGACTTGTATACAACACATTAGTGCAGTATAGCTCTTTGATCATTAAATGCAGATGTTTTAACTGTCCTAATACTGGCCAGGTGACCTTAACTTTCTTAGTGCAAGGCCTTATTGTTTCTTCTGTGGGTTTTTTTTGTCCAGCAGTTCTGGTGGTGATGAACTTGGGCCAAACTAACTCAGCTGGTCTGTATTATCCTGTTGCCAGTAACCAAAAGACCAGCTGAGAACCCTTGTGACGGGTCAGGCTGACATCTGAATGTTGTAAAGGAGAAAAGTACAGCCAGACTAAGGCACTGAGACTCTTCTGACTCTGAGATGCAGCAGCAGCAGCTTTTTTTTCTTTGAGTGTGGTGGCACTTTGTAGGGACATTGATGTTCCCAGGAGCAAGCACAACGTGAGATTTTAACCCACCTGTGAGTTTGTAACGGTCAATTGCACAGGAACATCCTGCACATGAGCTGAGTTAAAGCAGATGTTCCAACAGCAGTTGGTATAATAATCTGTTGCAGACTGACGGTGTCTCATCCTTAAAGTGACAGCATGATCACAATGTCACCAGCCTGTGGTCTGTAAGCCTTACAGTCAGATGTGCATCATCACCCATTGCTCCTGTGTTCTGGTACCTGAGCTCCGCTCCCACATGGCAAATTCTGCATGTCCAGGTTCTTATGTAAAGTAGGTGCAGTTTTATCTTACTTTCGGAAAACAGAAAACTTAAAATTGCTTTTCACATGTTAGTTGGTAAGAGCATAGTTTTTAAAAAAAAACCAAATCCACAAACATAGTGGAATTCACTTGCATTTTTGGCTGTCACTAGAAATGGAATAGCAGATTATGCATGGGAATAAGGCTGGAACTGAAGAAGGGGGGTTCAAATGTAGCAGTTATGCACTGGTAGAAGGAAAACAGATGTGCTGAGTTTGTTATCTCTTCTGGCAGGTCACCTACATCAGACCTCAACGTGGCACTGCGTGAATGTATGGCAGCTCTGGATTTATTTCTTAACAACAAGTTCTCAGATGCTTTGGCTTCTTTACAAGCAAAGTAAGTTGATAAGTTTTACTAGTTTTCCTCTGTTTATTTTTCCTTGCTTCACCATCTCTCAGGAGATTTTGACTAGACAGCTGATTTTCTGTTAATAATTGATAAGTCTTTATGGTTTTTGTTCAGAAGGGGATGGTAAGTTGATGTGTTAAGTTTTGGGGAAGACAGATAAGTGCTTTACACTTGGGTGGGTAAATAACAAGACTGATCAAAAGTATCTGCCAGAAGTAAGGAATTGATGTCCAGAGCTATAGTGCAGTCCCTCAGCTATAGTGCAATATGTGAGATTCTTGCCCCTTCAAGAATAAAAACCATCCTCTGTCACCTTTTAATTTTGCCTCCTTTCCCATATTTTTCTGCATATTCTGAGAATTTGAAAATGTATAGCTTTGTGTCTAAATGAGCAACTGACCATGAATTGAAGGTTTGAGACACATTAAGTATGAATTCTTTTTTTTTTGGTCACTGTTTTTTAATAACCATTTGCAGAAACCTTCTCACAGCTTATTTTGCAATTCAGTGTTGTGGTCATGCACCCTGTTTCCTAATTGTGTTGCAGCCCTACATTTAATGAGTGGCCCAGCTGCAAGCAGTGAGATCAGAAAATAGTTCCTGAAATCTGTTGTCTCACAGTGTCTGTGATCTGTCCTACCCTGTCCCGACGTTACCTGGGCTCTTGGCT
The DNA here is from genome assembly GCF_009829145.1 of Chiroxiphia lanceolata. Taxonomy (NCBI): domain Eukaryota; kingdom Metazoa; phylum Chordata; class Aves; order Passeriformes; family Pipridae; genus Chiroxiphia; species Chiroxiphia lanceolata. The sequence continues at coordinate 8,218,152 of NC_045645.1, read as the reverse complement.
TGTTGCAGTCTGTGGTCAATTTAAGTTTCCCTCCACCCATCCACCCTATTTGCTCCATTTATTTTTGTACCACAAGCAAATTACATCATGCCTTCTTTTAGGACACTGGAATATGAAACAAGTAAAATTCATAGGTAATTGCTATGTGTTGGGGTAACTACAGTGAATACCACATATGTGCTTTGCTGAGGTATCAGCCTCATATTTGATGCCATAATCTGTAGCTTAGCCATGTAAGGACATTCTGGGAAAGACATTAATGATAAATTGTAGTGTCAGCTGTATTAATAATGCTGGTTTTATTCACAGTGTTATTTAGTGTTTATGTATCATCAGAAGATATAATAAAAGCAGTAAGAGGAAAAACTGTGTTTTCATTAAATTCTGGCAGTAAAGCCCCTGTGCCCATCTGGAAATGCTTAGTCAGTGCTTAGCATAAAATAAGGAGATATTTTATTGAAGGGGGTTTCCAAAACACTGCAAAAGTTAGTGAGGCTGTAGGTCATTTTTTTCTGTAAATCCATTTTTCTTCTGTTGCATATGGTTTTCATTCAGCTTTAGCTGGGCTCTGCAGAGTGTAGTTCATGAGCTGATACTCTGTTTTTGTGCCTGACTGTATTCCACACTGCAAACCCATTTTGAAAATAATTTTTCATGTTAGCCTGTTGTTATGAGGAGGCCCTTATTCCTGTTGCCTTTGTCAGTGAGGGAAATACAGACTTATGATCTTTGTGAGTGCAGTGAAGAAACAGGATGCTAAATTTCCCCACAGATGATATCCATTGTGGACACAGTCCACCTCTTTAAGGAAGGAGAAGAGTTGTAGAGAGGGCACACATGGTAGTACCGTGGATTTTCTTTGGTTCCTTAGTGTTCCCTTTTAGTGTGCTGAGATTTGAAATTGGTTTCCACAGTCCATAAACATACTATCTTTGTTTAGAGAAATACTTTTCAGGTTTTGTATGCTTGTGAAGAATTTCATATAGATTTTTGCGGCTTTGACACGGTGCAGGAGATACTCTGCTCTGTATTACATTAGTGCAGATTCATTAAATTACGCTTGGCTTCCACAATAAGTGTGTTTTCAACTAATTTGTACCATGTGCAGCTAACAGCAGATTTGGCAATGTATGAGAGTTAAAATCGGAAGAGTTTTCCTAGCAGCTTAAAAATAAATATCTGAGGATGGTGTCTAGACTTGTGTTGAGGTAAAGCTCTTTTTTTCCTGTTAGAAAAGCAAATCCATCATAATGAAGAGATCTAATTTCATAGAAAAATACATCTGGTGTTTTAGTTTCGTGTTATATAACCTTTCTTGTTTCCTGAGCTACCTTTTAGCTTTTAGAGTCAATATTCTTTATTATCATTAGCAATCTTTGTACAACAGTGGGTTCTGATTGTCTTGTGCTTTCTGTAGTAAGATTAAATTAATCTTTTATATGGAGTTCTTACGCTATATCTAAGAACTCTTAAGAAATTCCTTAAATTCAGTCACCAAGCAGTGATTTTCAATACATGATGTGTTAACTGTAACCATGAGTAACGCTGGAACTGTCAGTCACTGGAGTGGGGAAAAAAATCTCATCATCCTTCTCAACCCTGAGACACAGTAAATTGGTTAAAATGCTGACTGGATTTTAGCCCTCGTGTCGTTGCAAACAGATAATAAATTAAAGAGTTGATTCTGGTGAGGTGTCCCCTTCCCTTCCCAGGACAAATGCTTAATATTTTAATAATTATCTTAAAAGGAAGCAGGGCATAATCACCTGATGGTTTGTTGGTATCAAATCAAATTGGGAGAATGGTAAATAAGATAAATTCATGACAGAATTATCAGGACCATCGGATGAGCTGCACCACGTGTGTTGCTGCTTGCAGTATTATAGGAACAATATGACAAGGATTCATTCCAGGCAGTTGACTTTATTCTGAAAATAGACTCCCAAAAGCACTTGATGTTGTTTGGTGAAGTATTAATTCTAGAATGACTGTGTTTGAAAGATAAATTCAGTCATCTGATGTGGGAGTATCTCAGGTAGGTGTGAAGAGATTGTGTTACTGCTTAGGTAGTTATGAAAATCTTGGTGGAATAGTAGAGCTCTCTTACTATCTGTTACTATCATTGGAATTTTTAAATATATGCCCATTTTACAATATTAAATGTTATCTTGTATATTCTGATCCTTAGAAAGTTTAAAGAGGTTACTAAGGAATGGCAGCCTTTTGTAATGGTTGTCTTCGTGGTGTGGTGAAATGTTCTTGCCCTTATAGAACAAAGTCAAACATGAGATTGTTCAGTAGGGTGGAGGAGCTTTCTCTGGGAACTGATCTCACAAAGATAGGGTGTGATTATCTAACTGAGAGTGGTGAAAGAATAAGGGGAAGCACACAGAGGTAAAATGAAGCCCTACACAGTGTTTGGATAAATATGTTGCACAGCTCTGCAGAAAGCTTGAGTTAGCTATTTACTGTGAAGAATGTCAAGAACATGAAAAAGGTCGTTTTTTTCTAGGGTTTTTTATCTTTTTGTACCTGGAGTCTGGAAGAACACCAGTTTTATAGTTAATAAATTAATTGCTGCCAAAACCTGACTTAATTGTTGGTTTCTCCTCCTAGCCAGAAGAACTTACTAGATTCCAAATTTTGGAAAATGGCTTAGACAAAAAAGATTTTGGGCACTCTTTTTTCGCAAAAAATTAGTAGTCCCAGGTTAATTCTGAGGTCAGCTTTTTGACTTCAGCTGGAGGGCTATCACTGTCCTCTCTTAAGCACTTGTTTTCAAGCAGGAATAAAAGTGTTCTCCAGCCAGCTCCAAGAAAGGGCAGTGCTGCACCAAAGTTGGAGAAGAAGCATGTGGCAGAACTCCATAAGTGCTTAAAGATATTACTTATAATCCTCTTATTCAGTCATGTGATACCAAACTACTGGGATAAGTTATTAATCACAATATTAGTCGTATTTATGTCATACAGGCTTGTTAACTCCAACAATGTCCTGAGGAAAGTGAGGAATCAAAAGAAGGAAAATTAAAAGCTATCAAGTTTCATTCTGTATCCATCCATATAAAACCCAGGCCTTAAAACTCCTGGCAATACACCAGGATGTAACTGGCAACTTTAATCGTATGATTAGGAGAAATAGCATAGATAAGTTATATTTGGTTGCATTTCTACCAGCATCCCAACCCCTGGAAAATAAAAATTTGAATGTTGATAAATACCAGTTGGCTAATGATAGACATTAATTACTATCTCCTTCAAATATTAGAAGCAACATAGATGAAACCATTGATTAGGGAAGGGGTGATTTGGTATCAGAAGCAAATTACTGGATAGAGAAATCTTCACCACATATATGTGAATAGTACCAATTTACCTTTTAGTGCATTTAGTGAATTTAATATTTATTTGCTTTGATTTTGAAAGAAAATTTCTGTAATTTTGGAAGGGTACTGTTTCAGTCCCTCCCTTGTGCTTTGAATTTAAACCTTCTGAAGGGTTTTAGTTTAGTGAATACAAGGTGAAGTGTGTTTTTCTACACGGAGACTGATGAATAATCAAATGAACAGGAACACTTCATCAGGCTGGCATTTTGTAGTAGGTTCATTTTTTTTCCTACTTTTCATTATCAGTGTACTGAAAGAATCATGATGTGTGAGGCCAAGACAGAGCTGTCCTGACTCCACTGGATTTTAAACTAATTTCTCTATCATCCCTCTGTTCTTCTTACCTTGCAAATGAGATGGATGTGAGCAGGGCATGGGGTTTATAGCACTTATGGCACTAGGTGATTTCCCAAAATGGTTCTTCTGCTAGATTGGTTTAGATGGTGAGGGCAAGTAGGAATTAAGGGCAGCCACAGAGCACAGACTGCAGTGAAGTTTAAAGATGTGCACTGCAAAATTCTTCAGTGCAGCCAGCCTGGTCTGTGCCATGTGTATTAGGAAAAGTAGCCCTTGATGGTATGAAGCAAAGGAAGCACCAGGTACCTGTGTAATGCTGTCTGCTGAGTATTATTTTAACCCCTAGATCTCAAAAAATGTATATACAAAGGAAGTCAGGATTTATCATCACTTGTATTTTTCTTTGGTGATTTTATTGCTTAATGTCAATGAGAGGGGGTTGCTTTAATTGTAGATGAGGTTTATTTTTTAGTTCTGGAAAATACTAATCAAATATCAGGGACTCCTAAGGATACTTAAGGGTCTTGTACTCCATTGAGGAAACTAATTAAGGCATAATAATATATGAATTATTAGAAAACTTTGAGGCATCCAAGTCATAGTGGTGAGTTACTAGCTCATTGCTTAATGTAGGGTTGTCTGAAGTTATCCTTAAAGATGTCTTCCATGCAGTTCAGTTATTAAAACTTGGGGGGGGGCAAGTGCTTTTCCAGGAGTGGAATTAAATGGATTGAGGTGTCTTTAAAGTCTGGCTTTTCTCCTTAAAACAAAACCACAGAATCAGAGTAGTTGAGGTTGGAAGGGACCTCAGGACCCCCTCTCATCCTGCTGACAGCAACACTCGTCTCAGTGCAGCCCTGTTTTTACCAAGGACACATTGCTGGCTCACCACTTTCTCCTTGAAAGGAAAAGAAAATGGAGTTGCTCGTTTTGAAAACACCTGAAGTACATGTATTGAGAACAGGTGTGCTGAGGGTGGAGATTTTGTGGAAAGGATATCCTTGTTTGACTGCAAGTATTTTTGAGTATTCCCTGCCATTCAGAGCTATCTGATCCGTTCTAGAGTGTAAACAATTAAAATAGCAGTTGTTACTCCTTAGCAGTATTTGTCTTAAGTCATGCTGTTTGTCAGGGGTGGATTAGCAAGGCCTACAGAGAGTTTCTGTGTTAGGAATTTATCTGAGCTTGCCCTTCAACATATTTCTAAAGTCATCTTTATTACATCTCAGTGCCCAAAGACATTTTGATTCATTTGCAGAGGATTATACCAGACATAGGTACTGGCTGAATGCTTTAAATATGTGCAGTGTATAAACCCTCTGCCCTGTTAGAGGAAAGATGCCAGCAATGGCTGCACGTAGGAATTAATTGTTTTACTTGCACTAATGCCAAAGTTTTTTACTTTCTGCAAAAGAGGCACTATCTGAAACCCCAAAGAATAATATTTAAGTTGAACAGATTGGGATGGAAGGTTGGCAGAAGGGGAGAAGAGAAAAAAGCTATAATATTTGACATAGACTCTAATGCGTCTGGTGGGAAGATCTGTTTCAAGAAGATTCTGTTTTGGCCATGGTTATAGTATTGTGTTACTTATCTCCTTGAGTCTGTCTTGAGTGACTCTCCCAAAATAGAAGAATAGCATCTGGATTTGTGTCATGTGTTGCAGTATTCATTAGATATTCCATTAAAAAAAACCTCTGTTGTCTCTGAATGGTGAGCCATGTGGTTAATTCCTGTGCTTTGCTTGTTAAATACCTGCCCTCAGCTCAGAATTGGTACATTTTAGCAGAGCAGTTGAAACTGGAACTGTAGCCATGATTTCATGTAGAAACCTCAATCTGTTACTGTTTCTTGATTATTTTGCATGTCCTTTGTGTTTGATTTAGACCTCGTTCCCATCAGGCTGATACATTTCTGGAATTGGATTTGTATTTGTTTTTTCAAAGCAACAGTGCAGTCGAATCAGCTGTGCTTTGCACCTTGTGTTTGCTTTCAGAACTAAAGACAGCATGTATCATGCCCTGACTTATGCCACCATATTGGAAATGCAAGCTATGATGACATTTGATCCTCAGGACATACTGAATGCAGGAAACACAATGAAGGAAGCTCAAGCCACCTGTCAGAGGTAAGCGTGGAGCAATTCAGTCAGTAAATAGTTGCTTCTTGGCAAAGGTTTGAAAGACATACAGGTTAAAAAAGGAAATGTAATTTCATAGAAATCAAAGGAAAACAGAGGTTGGAAGGGACATCGGGAGGTCATCTAGTCCAGCTTCCCACTTGGAGGAGGGTCACTTAGCAGGTCACAGCACATAAATTAGAGTGTTCAGCAGTCTAGCCTTGAAAACTTCAGTTTACCACAATATCTGATTTTTCTTGTCAATTGAACTTCAGTCCTATCTGTAGTCCTGGTTCTGCAGTGTCTGGAAGTTGTTATTTACAATGTGCAGACACTGCAGAATGTTCCCATGGGTGATGGTTGTGCTGCAGTTCCCTGTCTTTGAGTCTGCTTTCGCACCCCCACGGACATGCACCCGTACACACACAAAATAAATCATCCCCACCCCTTATCCCCTTCCTTCATCAAGACATATTTCCATGCATGAAGGGTAAAATGGATCTCAGGAGGACCATGTTGACTAAGTTCTCTATGGAATATGCTGAGGTTTGTGTATGTGGTGAGATGACAGAGGGTTGGTGAGCACTAGAGGTGTGTTAGTGACTTTGTGGGTGACCAGCTGAAAGATATTGTTGTTCTCTGTTGTTGATGCTTCATGTTCAGAATGACCAAATGGACTTTTTTTGCAGATTTAGGAAGAAATCTACAGTAGCTGATTCTATCAACAACCTTGTACATAGACAAAGCCTTGAACACTTTACTGAAGGTAATATTATCTCTCACATGCACAATGTTTTATTCTTTTTATTTATGCAATTTGAATCAGGTGCAACTGTTCACTCTGTGTGTGAATTTGAATATATAAGCACATCCAAAATCACTGGTTTTGTTGATTGCTGACTCAGCACTCCCAAAAATTGCCAGGTAAAGACATACCTAAAAAGAAGTATTGAAATGGCTATAAAGGTTCTAGATCCAGGATTTCATAGAAAGCACCAGATAAATTCCTGCTAAATTTCTGTGTTTCATTTGTTTGGAATTACATCAGTAGTCTGGAACTGAAACACTACATCAAATTTGGATAATATTTTTCTCAGTTTGAGCTTTGTAATCTTATTCCTATATTAATGGGCTAAGGGGTTTTTTATTACTTTTCGACTGATTTGTTTTCTTCTCTCTGTGTCACACTAGAGGAAATCCATGCAGAAATTTGCTATGCTGAATGTTTACTTCAGAGAGCAGCACTCACATTCCTCCAGGTATGGACTCCTGTGTGGCTTGTGGGGGGGAAAAAGTACATACCATACAGGTTCCTATTCTTAAAACTAATGAACTGGTAGAAGACTGTAGTTTAACCTAGTGGTGTAAGGCTGTTTCATCTGGATCAAGTCTGGATATTGGAACAGTGCTGAGTGCCCAATGACACCCTTCTCTACTCCCTCTCATTTCACACTCATGTGTGAAATGTGACTGCAGTAAGCACCACTTTTCAAACACTGTGTGTTGGAATATCAGATTTAAAAAAATAAAAGAAGAAATGGTCATTGAAGCTGTGCTGGAATACGAGTGAATTTTTTGCTTCAGTCTGGCTGGTGTTTGCTTTCCCAAGACTACTTTCTCACTGGTGTGTTCTTGAACTGCATAGCTATTAGGCTCCACACATGATTTCTCCTTAACAGTGCTGCCTGTCTTTTAAAAAAGGGGAGTCCTCCCTCTTCTTTGAATTTTATCTCTGTGCTAATGAAGCTTGGTTTGGTGGAGCAGCATTAGCAGTACTTACTTGGGCTCCAGCATGCAATTTAAATTGTTCATCACACTTGAAATAACTGATTTTTATTCTTGATTTGACTGTACTTGCTGTATAAAAGTGGACCTCTTCATCTATTAAGGGGATAATAAAAATCACAGTGAGAAAAGCCTAATGTTTCTTGGCTCAGTGGTGCTGGTAGGAAATGGAATGCAGGTGGTGGTTTTATAGTGTTTGGGAGTTGCCAGGTGGGCTCTGATTTATGTTGCTTATGACAGTTTATGGACCGTGTAACGTTTTTCAGCAATCTGCTGTGTCCCTCTGCTAGAAACTACTGCTTCATAGTAACACCCATAATCAGAGGAGCTTTTATAGTTTCTAGAGTGCTGATGATGGACTTTGAAATGGCCAAGGTGTAGCTGCCTGTTTCCATTTTCCTTTGGGGTCTCTTGGGATGAGTGGCCTCTAGTACAGGGGGCAATTTGGGTGATGTCTGAAGCCATGGAAGCAAGACTTTTAAAGTGCCTGTAAGAAATGAGTGTTTTAAAGCAATGTCTCTTGGTTTTAAGCACTGTTTCCACAGGTATCTGTTTTAAAAAATGTTTATAGATACATGGGGGATTTAAGAATAAGAAAATAATTTCTTGTCCTCTTCTGTGTTTAATTTTTCATGAACACATGAACTAGTTCTAAAAATTAAATAAAGGCATTTGGTTCCAACAGGTATTGAAGGGGGTTAGTTTCGATGCTTAATGTAAGTGACCAAATCTGGTTGAAAACATAAAAATTAATCCCAGCATTTTACAAGGGCTGGACAATTCTCACGTTGGCTATTCTTGTTGTTGGTTTAATGAGCATTCTGAATATAAACATTTTAAAACCATTTTATTTCCTTGTTCCATTTTCCATTCAAAGGAAAATATAACTGAACCTTTACACATGGTTAGGTATTCTGTACCCCCTGGTGTGCTGTACTGGGATTAGTTCATCTAATCCATGCTGTTTTCTCCACAATGCTCCAGATAGCTTCTTATGATTTTTCTGTGATTGTATCTTCTGTTAAAACACATACAGACTTTCTGTCCCAAAGTAAGAGCAGCTACTAAATCAAACCAGAATGACAGACTATACATGATGAGTGAGGCAAGAAATTGCCACCACAAAGTTACAAGACTGAAGAATCTTCAACTAATGGTCCCCCAGACACACTTTGCTGTAATTTGTCAGTTTGTTATAGCTTATAATGGAACATGTTACCATCTCATACATATGAGTATTCAGACCAGAAAGAGCATTCCTGCGTAACCTTACTGACCCTGCTTCCCTTTTTGGGATATGAAACTATATTCTGTAGACTCCTGAGGACAGGCAGCTACTTGTGAGCATTTCCTAGCTCAGCACCAGGCACATCTGAGCTGTGCTGAAGGACAAATGAGAGAAAACTATTTTTTGAAAGAGCCACAAATGCATGTACCTTAGGTGACATTCACTAGCATAGTCATTGTGTTCACTAATGCAAATTCAGATGGTCCAAAGGTGACAAGGGCTAAACTGATCACAGAAGGCATCAAAATAAAGTGCCTGTGTCTGAGCAGAGTAAAAAATATTTTAATATAGAAAGGAAATCCTAAATCCATGTACTGTGTCTCAGAGGCTTATATTGTCTGTGTCATGCTGCTTATGTTCCAGGTATGTGTTCACCTCAAGAAGACAAAAGCCATTTATAATGCTTACAAATTCATATTGCTAATATGTTTCCATTCCTGCAGGATGAGAATATGGTAAGCTTCATAAAAGGAGGCATCAAAGTCCGAAACAGTTACCAAACATACAGGTGAGTCAGAGGGGTGATGTGATTAAGTGTGCTCTATCAGTAAAAAGTGCTGCTGGTCAAATATTCCAACACAGTCATTAGGCATATTGAAATGGCCTTTCTTTTATAGTTCTAGCTGCAGCTTTTTGGAACATTTGAAACCGGTAGCTGAAGCACAAGTAATTCCATAATAAATGCATGAAACTAGAATAAAATGAAAGGACAAGAAACCGAAGAGCTTGCAATGTAAAGTATAAATGGCTTCAAACAAAGATTAAACAAATTTGCAGGAAATAGGGGCTATTTAGCATAGCAAACAGATGCAGTCTCCCCACATCATGAGGTCCGTGAGCAGTCAATTCTTAGAGGATGCTTTTCCCAGCATATGCCACTGTCTGAGTGATATTTGGTGAGCTGGACTTTTAATCTGGTTAAGTACACCAGTTCTGCTCTAAAGAGAAGGCGCCTGCTATTGCAAATGATAAGCAGGGTTGCTTATCTGAACTCACAGTATGCTCATTACTTAGTGTCTGCAAGCCAAGAACATCTGCTTAGGCAGAATTCTTTTCATCCAAGTATGTTGTGCAGAGCCACTTTCAACATGTGCAAATGATTTTGACGTGCAGTAGTAAAATCTAAAAATTCCATTAAAATGTACACCGTGGGAAGCATATTCAGTTGTGCCTCTGTCAGGACCAGCTTTAGTTTGTATAAAACCAAAATGTTAATGAATCTAGTAACTCTTAGGTGTTCTTCTTCAAAGAAGGCTAATAAAAATGCTAACAACAACTTGCATATTAAGAAAAGCTATATTTTAACAAAGGGAAAGTTTTTACGTGAGACCAGCAGTTATGATTTTTGTACTGTACCTTTGGTGTGGGAAGAAGTAATTGGTTGCAGTTTTGGTGAGAGTGTGGTGCAACAGAGAAAACACTGAAATATGGAAATGAGGCTTTATTTGCTTTGACTGATTGGTATTTTTTACAGTGTAGTTTCTGATATAAAAAAGCATTTTTCCCTTCTCTGCTGTCAGCAGAACTGCTTGATAATCTGCAACAAGAGCAAACTTGAAAAAATAGGATGTATAAATGCTGCAAAGACACAGTTTTTGAAACTCTCTCTCAGGGAGGAAAGGTCACCAGACACTGTAAAAAAGATGAAATGAAATAAAACAAAAATTCAGAATTGAACATTTGCTTAATGACAGTGAATTAAAAGTAGCAGAAAACTTTCACAGTTCTTACTGAATTGTAATTACTGAAATGTAACAGAATCTTGTACACTTTCAGGGAGCTGGACAGCCTCATACAGTCCCCACATTATGTCAAAGGAGAGAACCATCTTCATTTTGAGGGAGGTGTAAAACTTGGAGTTGGAGCATTTAATCTGGTAGGTACCAACAGTTCTTATCCTGAGCTGAAGTCCTGCTACCTCCTGGAAGTGACCCTAACTTGAATTCCTGAGAAGCTCCGCCAACATCAGTGTTGCTGATCATGTGGTTAAAACATAAATGTGTGCTGACAGTGCAGGATCACAGTCTTTGGTCTGAGAAAATCAGATAATAATACTCTTTAGAAATACAGAGACTGCTGCCCACAATGTGGGATGAGGGCCAGGAGAAGCCTTGCACAGAAGCAGAAGTTGCCTGTGTTGGCTGAGTTCCACTTTCTGTCTTACTGACACTTGGAGAGCTTGGGCTGTTGGCAGGGCAGCTGGTGGGGTGGGGTACAGGAATGAAGGGATGAACTGAGGTCCTGCTCAGGCCACTGTTGGCTGTTGTTGCCTGTGTTCTGGCCAGAAAGCAGGTGATCAAATGCTACAAGATGGTTCCTGGTGTGTCAGAGAGGCATTGACCCAGAGATGGGGTCACGTGGTTGTTCAGGGTATGGGCTGCAGAAAGTGCCTGATGATTCCCCTTCCTTGCACTGCTTTACATGAGTCTGGCACATGCCCAGATGTTAGATTTACTGCACAAGGACAAATATGTACTGTGTGCTGTGCACCCAGCATTTCTGAAACATCCAAATACTGGAGTAATGTGCTGTGTAAACATGATTCTGTGCAGGGAATCCCAGGGACACAGGGTCTCTATATTAAGCAGATATTTCTGCTTAAATTGCATTTAAAATATAGCATGTGGATACATTTACTCAGGAATTTGTCATATAGAAATGTTTTTAGTACTTTTAATAATTATTTCTTGTCTTTGGAAAAATTGTGGGAGGCAGCTGAGAGACAGAAAGTTACTGCATAACTGTTGCATTTCTCTCTGTAGACATTGTCCATGTTCCCTGCACGGATCCTGAGATTACTGGAATTTGTTGGATTTTCTGGAAACAAGGTAAACGTGAGCTAAATATTATTGGTACATTCCTCTCACTCTTAAATTTAAAAATGGAGACAGGAGTTTATCTCTTCTTCCTCCCATTAGTTGTAACCCTCTGAAACACCCTGGTATCACACAAGCACACTGTTACACTGATGCTTTTGTGCAACTCAGTTTTCCTTTATTTTTTGTCTGAACTATTGCACTTCAAAAATTGGGGGGGGAAAACCCCTGTATTTCATTTCTGCTTTAATAGCAACTGTTAACTTAAATTCTTTTGTTTAAAGGAGTAAGTACTTTTTTGCCTTTTATAATGCTTTCTATTTCTAAAACAAGTTTCAAGGAAAAAAATGTTTCTTTATCAGAACTACAGCCTTACATGACAGGTCAATGACTGTCATCACCATTTGATTAGTTTACAGGAAGGGTCTTATATCTGAAAATAAAATGTCTTGTTTAAAAGCAAGGAGCAGAGTGTGGATTACAACTTAGAAATTTCCAGGACCTATTTCACAAACAGTAAAGGCAAAAATCAGATACTTTCACCTGTCAGTTACAATAACAAAGAGCATCTAAAGCAAAATATTCTCCTAGAACTGTAAAGGCGATTCATGTACCAGCAGAGCTCTGAGAATACTTTGGTGAACACTCATCTTACTACTACAGGTGAAAATTCTCCCTCTAATTGAGTTTGTTGTTTTCTTTTGGGGTTTCTTGTATGGCTATGAGTGGGCTCATATTTGTGTTGATGAGTCAGCTCCTATTACAGTTTTTTAATAACTCACTGAAGCATGACCTAGATTACCATAAATTTAAGCAAAAACTGCTGTCTACACACCATAGAAAGGAGTAAGACGTGTGGATCAAAGCTCATTGATGGTCACTTATTTTAACAGCCTTAAAAAGTCTTTCTGCATTTAACAGGTGCCCAAAGCCAAAAGCAAAATTGCAATTGCCCGTGCAATCCTTTCCAGAGGTGATTTCCCAAAGCTTACAACAAGAAGTAGTAGACAAGAGTCTAGAAGGTGAAAGATGCAGTGACAGAGGAGGAGAGGGACGTTTGTGTGTCATGTGTTGCACCCATCCAGGAGAAAGGAGTTTTGAATACACTGTATTTGATATTTTACTCTTTTCCATTAAGTACTCACTGTGAGCATCAGGTTGTGCAAGAGTTATGGTTTGTGCCTTGAGCTGTTTGCAGATTACCTGAGAGAGCTGCAGTGCACCGAAGGACAGCTTGATTTTGGTGTGGGTCATGTGTTTATGAAAACTGGATAAAAAAATTGCATTGTGTTATCTTCCAGGATACTAATCTGCCTCAAAGCCAGGAGATTTGCCCCTAGGGACTCTCCTTGTCTCTCAGACATGTCATTTTGGATAGTAAATGAGGACATACCCAAAGCTCCTTTACTTCCTAAGCCATTTGTGGGCACTGTGGACAACATGATCAACTTAACAGCAGTCTGGAGCCTCAGAATAGTAGGTGGGATAAGATCAAGAAAGTATAAAAAGTAGCCTGAGGCCATGTTTGTTCCCTTTGAGTCCAAGATGTGCCAGGTTGTACCCATCTCACTATTCAGGCTCCTTTCCTTTGCATCATTAGACAAAATATAGGCTTATTTGTGTTTAGTAGCATCGACCCTGCATTTGGGCATTGAGGTCCAATGCAGTTTTGCCCAGTTTTTTGAGAAATGTTTTATGGGCAGAGGTGTGTGTCACACACACTGTGCTGGGAGCATGTCTGCCTCACTGGGCAGCAGGTGGAGTGTGTGTTCTATCTGGACTTCTGTGTTTAAGGATGACTAACCTCTCATGGGAGAGCAGGAGAGTCCTTGCACTGTCTCCCATGGAAGCACTGAACCTTTCTCACTGAGTCCCCTGCCAGGTCTCAGGCTAATATTTACCCTTGTTCTTATTTTATAGACAATTACAAATGCTGTGCTGCTAAACAATTACAAATGCTGTGCTGCTAAACTGTAGAAAAGTTTGATGTGAACCTACCATATGTTAAGTGCAATTTGTCAGAGGGTCAGATGACAGCATGATTTCAGGGGAAGGCAGGAAAACTTTTAGATAGAACCAGTTTCTTTCAAATTATACTTCTTTTATGTGGGAGGACATTTTTCCCAACGCAGCTGAGCTGAAGAATACGTTTGATGTGTCAATTTGAAATAAATTTAATTCCAGTTTCCCACTAAGCATTTTTTTCGAAGTGCATTTTGGTCTCTTCAGATTTTAAATGAAGATTAAATTGAAATTATTTCATGGGATACATTCAAATGCCTTGTGTACCAGCTTAATTAGCCAGTTTGTTGTAAAACTGTTAGTAGTATCCATCCTCCTTGCTAAGCCTGCAGTTACGTGATGAGGTCGTGGGACATGAAGGATGACCTTGCTCTGCTTTCATTGTCAAGATCCCTAATTAAAAGAGAGTGATTTAAAAATAGCATTCAAGAGCTTTTGCTTCAGGAGAGTAGATGGATTTTAGTCAGTAACAGCTGAAATAAACATGAACTGGCCTCAGTGTTGTCTGATAATGATTTTGAGCACTGTCCTTGTTCGTCCTGCATCTGCTGTGGGATTCCCCACTGTTCATGTAGGAATTCCTGAATGACAGAGCATTGGATGTCTTGGGACAAGGGTCGAATCAATAAGATACTTATGTAATATAATGTAGTGATAGTCTTGGGAATTGAGAGATTGTGGGATGTTATGGGGAACTTGGACAAAAGATGAGAGTTCCCATATTGGATCACAATTGTCCCTAAGAAGTGTCATTGCTCCCTGCTCTGTGTTATACTTTATGTCTTTCAGAGTAGCTTATGTTTTGTGTGAAAACAAAACCCAAATGTGCTAATACCGTTTCAGAGCAATTACAAAAATGTCATTTTTGAGAAATTACAAACACTTAATGCCTTGACATCTGTTTTATATGCCCTGTAATAGACTTTGTTTGGAAGCTCATTCCCGGTGTTCTGGGATTGCTCATATCATTTGTGACATAGGTGTGGGAAGTAGTTATGGGTTATTTATGGTTAAAAGGTGTGTCCTAACAATTAAATATAATGTACTCACTGGTGCCAGTCACTGGGTGAGCGCAGTTTGTTTACAGAATTACTCTTTAGGCTCAGGTAGTCGCTGCTTGTGCTTTGGTTCCGAGATCCTCAGTTTGATCCCTGTGAGCAGTACAGTGCCCAGCTCATGGCACCTCCCTTGGCTGATGAGGTTTGCTGGCTAATCTCTGGAGGCTCCCTGTGGAGAAAGGGTGTGTGCTTGAAAAGGTGATTCATGTCTGACCCAGGCTTCTGTGCCAAATTGTTCCTTGGAGGAGCTACCTCTGTCTCAGCCAGCCACAGAGGGAGGGAGCCTAGGGAGGCCAACTGACTGAGTGTGGGATGTAAAACATGTTTCCCAGGGACAACCCTTCATCTTCCTACCTTCCTGGGGATCCGATTTTAACAGCAGCAATTTGCAAGAGTGTTTTTGAGGAGAAGCAGCTTTGTTGCAGTGTTTTCTGCAAGCGTTGTAATACTAATAACAACTACTTCTGTATTTCTTTTATTCAAGCTGTGTCTACTGATTATGTTGTTACTTTAATATAGAAAGTTTGGGATATTCGAGTGGCAGAGTGAAAAGTAAACACTCTTTAATACGTCTTCTGGACAAAATAGGATTATGGACATAGCACAGAGTGAACTGACTTGCTTGGTGAGCTTCCCATGCCTGTGTAACTACTCAGTTTGAGAATTTGGGCTTAACTGTGTCAGATTTGCAGCCCTGTTCTGGTGAATGGAAAATGTTTTTAACCCAGTTACTTCCCAGTTACTGCTGTCCAGGGTGTGGCTTTGTTCCTTGTCCATACAGATGATAGCTTTGTGTTTGGCTCTGATAAAACACACTTTTGAGACTAAAATATGTGAGATCAACTTGACAAATGATTAAATTATTCTGTATGACTAACAGAATTTGTTTCTGAATCATTCTTAGTACTATTTGCATTCATATGTATTTCTATATTATGTGGAAGATACCAAATACTGTAAGGCCAATGTCAGTAAAGGCTCAGAGAAATATCAAACTTGAAACTTTTCACTGCAGAAAAATGTACTTTGGAAATCTACTTTGGAATTTTTTTCTGCCAAAATTCATTCCATAGAATATTTTGTCTTCTACCTCAAAGTGCTACTTTTTAAAAAATCCAAATATTTGTGGTTTTCATCTGGGCAGTTTGCAGAAGCTCAATACATCATGTTTTGTTACTTATTTCTATCAATTAAACTTGTGCTCTCAGAAGAAAATGAAGTGGGTTTTATTTTGCAAAGTGCTTGGTTTCCATTAAGTGATTGATTTTTCAGTAGTGATTTTACTGTCTTTTAATTTCTTCTGTAGTGACATGCAAGTCATTATTTTCATTATTTTGTCCCAACTAGATGTTATTATAGACCTGCAAATATGAGTTGTATTTTCCCCTGTGACAGTAATTAATGTTGTAAATTAAGATAAAAAAAAAAAAACACAAAAAACTGTATTAATGTGAAAACACTTAACTACACTAGTTAAGTGAAAAAATATATGTGTGATGAAAACGAAAGTATGATTACAGGCTTCAGTGTTTACACAGTAAGTGATAAAGTTGTGGTAGTGTAACACCCCTCAGTCAGCAAGGGCACACAAAGCATGTAAATCTGTTTTGATCATGTAACTTTTAAACAGAATTTTCCCCAGCACACAGTGGATGTCTTACTGTGTGTATTTACTAGTAGGCAGATCTCATGTTTGGTACATTTGCATATTTATAATCTTGCTGTTGATATGATGGAACCAGTCCTGGAATGGGCTGATAAATGCTCTTGCCTCAGGAACTTGAATCCTTGAAGTTGGTTATCCATCATGCTGTCACTGAATATGAATGTGGCGTTATACTTGATTGCTTTAGTTCTTCCAAAAGGGAACAGGAATACTCTTCTTGTATTTTTCCACTGGTGGTAGTGGGCCAATATTGTTGCAAAGCTCTTTTTGTTCTTGGCATGCTTAAAAACATCTTTTTGCCCTGATATCTTTTGCTCTGCTAGTTGCAGATTTTTTTTTCTTAATACCTTTAACTTCCTTGTCTATTGAAACTCAGCAAACATGGATACACTGCACAATGGTGATATTTGGGTTTTGCCTTGCTTTTAAAAACTCTCTTTGTTTTTTTCTGGAATGCTGTTTAGCAGAACTAGGATGGTGGTGATAAGTTCTCTCATTCTCTTATGTTAACCATGTAATACATCCCAAGTTGCTGCTCTGTCATCAGGTATTTTCCAGGCTATGCAGTAATTTCATGAAAAACTATTAGATAAATTAATATGTGTATTTTAGCCTTCGACTGACTGCTGTGTAAGCAATGTATGTCAGTGCCTTTTTGGGAATTTGGTGAGTGAGCAATCTGAAGATGACACTGCAGAAGTTAAATTAGCAAAACTCAGCTCTGGATCTTTTCCAATGCTTTGTCCCCCTCTCTCTGTTTGCACAGGAACATGGTCTGCTGCAGCTTCAAGAAGGAGCATCATCATACAGCTTTAGGTCGGTGCTGTGTACCATGCTGTTGCTTTGCTATCATACTTTCATGACCTTTGTGTTAGGTAAGATTGTTTATAATAACTCTTGGATTTGATTAGTTCTTGTGGGACACAAGGGGGAAAAAGACTATTCCATCACTTATTTGTTGGTGACTTGTTTGTTCATAAGCAGATTAAATGTAACTTGTTTGTGGGTCATTTTACAATAGTGGTTATAACTGAAAAGAGTGTCTTAATTTTCAGGATGGAGGTTTGTTTAACACATAACAAGGGAGATAATGGGGATAGCCAAGGAAGCTGTGAGAGCTAAATTTGACTTCAGTAGTCAGATGCATTAATTGGGAGGTTAAAATAATGGCAGCAAGTGATGGATTCATTGTTCATGTTTATATGTCATCCCTGAATTTTTGGGGGAGGTGATAGCTTCCCACTGACACATACTTCTCTGTTATCTCCTGCTAAAACATTCTACAAAATGTTTGTCTACACATGGGTTTTCAAGTCAGTAAGAACAATGTTATTGGGGCTTCCTGTTTGCTGCCCTAGTGCAGCACCAACCTGTTTTTATGCCTTACTTAGCAGAGAGAGGAACCTACGTGTTGGCCAGTTGAGGATGGATAATCAGTACCTTGCATTCCTGGGGTTTTTTTCTCTTTGTTTCCTAACTATTTTTATCACTTGCATTTTTATGCATTCTAGGGACAGGAAAAGGAAATGTTGAGGAGGCAGAAAGACTACTTAAGCCTTACTTGGCTCGCTATCCAAAGGTAAAATGAATCCTAATTTGTTTGGTATGATTGTTTAATGTTTTCTTGTCAAATAACAAAGATCTAGACTGTATGGTCAGCTTGAAAACTGTTACAGAATACTTGTATTTTTATTATTATTTATTACAGGGAGCCATATTCCTGTTTTTTGCAGGCAGGATAGAAACACTAAAGGGTAATATTGATGCGGTAAGTAATCATTTTGCTCTTGGGAAATTAGATTTCAAAAGCTTTGGAAAAACTCCTTCAGGAGTGATTTTTCCTTTTTGGCCAATGCTTCCTGTGGCTTTGGCCTATATGTAATTTGTAGTTCATGAATTACAAATAGGAATTTTGAAAATTATTTTGCCTAACTTGTTTGTCCACCTCATTTTACTACCCTTCTCAATTTGTGGTGCTAATCTAGTCCAACACTATTAATGACACAGTTTTTTCATTGTCTTTCCTATCCTGAAGCAAGTTGTGCCTTTAATAAGACCCAGTGGTAATCCTTTGCCTTCAGTCTGAGTGGAGAGTCATACAAGACTTAAAAGAATTATGGAGATGGAGAATGCATGTCCCAAATACTCTGAGACAGGGTATCAGCTGGTGTGCAGGGCAGTAGCTCCCTTGAAATCTGTGGAACCACAGCAATAAATGTCAGCTGAGCATCTGTCCTCTGCCTTCAGTTTCCTAATTTCCCTAGACACAAACATTAATTTTGATTATGCTTAGAATTTTTATAACTTCCAGGAATGAGGAGCTGTGTGGCAGGGTAAACTTGCTAACACCAGGATGACTGTGTAGCCAAGAATCTCTTGTGTTTGTGAAACCAGCAGATGTGATTTTGGGAAATACTGGGCTGTTAATAATTTGGAAGTTGCAGGAGCCATGTGGGCAGATCCTGGAGCCCCAGTGTCTGTTACAGCACTGCTGTTTGTGCACTTACACATGACTAAGGCAGTGTTTGGAAATGTCTGTGTGCAGGCAGTCAATAGGTATGAGGAATGCTGCGAGGCTCAGCAGTACTGGAAGCAGTTCCATCACATGTGTTACTGGGAGCTGATGTGGTGCTTCACCTACAAGCGCCAGTGGAAGATGGCTTTCTTCTATGCAGACCTGCTGAGCAAAGAGAACACTTGGTCAAAGGTGAGTAAACAAAAGAGTGAAAGGCCCTGTAGTATCTATCAACTTTCAGTCGAGTTGACTTTCTGTAGCTTCAACAATAGAGATTGTAAAGTAAAACCTGGCCTGCTGTGGCTTTTATAGAACGATGTGAGCTGCAGACATTCAAATCTGAACAGACTGTGGGCAAGCAGAAATCTTTTGGGCCCGACTGGGAGATGAAGATCATCTTGTTGAAGAGGTTCTGCTGTGTATTCACTGGTTGTGTCATCACCAAAGTGCAATTAATGGCACAAGTTGCCATTTCTTTCATCACATTATGGATATGAACTCTTCTGGTTATGAGTGTGGCGAGCCATGGCGGTGCCTCCAGGATAATAAGTTTAATTAGAAGTGGTGCCTAATCCTGCACATATGAAAAGGAGAAGTTCTTCTGTCTAGAATCCTGGTAACTTTCCTCCCTTCATCTTCCCTTTCTGCTGTTTTAAAAGTGGGGATTACATTTCCCCTTTTCCAGTCAGTGGGAATTTCCCTGGACTGCCATGACTTCCCAACTAATGATGAACAGTGGCTTAGCACCTTCATCCTCCCTCGGGATCTATGGACTTGTGCACCTTCAGGTTCCTTCGATGATTTTGAACCCAAACTTCTCCTACACCAGACAGTTCTTAATTCTCCCGTTCTCTGCCTTTACCTTTTGTGACTTGGGCAGTGAGGCTGGAGCACTTGGTGATAAAGACTGAGGCAAAAAAGTCAGAGTACTTCAGCCTTCTCCAGATCCTGGGTAACCTGGTCTCCTTTTTTCTTCCAGAGAGGGCCCACATTTTCTCTAGTCTTCCTTTTATCACCAGCATACCTATAGGATCTTTCCTTGTTGCTCTTGGTGTCCCTGGCCAGACATCAGGGCTTCAACATTCCTAAAAACCTGATCCCTGGCTGCTCAGACAGTTTCTCTGTGTTCCTCCCAGGCTGCCTGTCCTTGCTTTCACCTTCTGTAGGCTTCCTTTTTGTGTCTGGGTTTGTCCTTGTTCATCCACAAGGCCTCCTGACGTTTTTGCCTGACTCCCTCTTTGTTGGGATTCATCTCTCCAGAGCTTGGAGGAGCTGATCTTTGAGTATTAACCAGCTTTCTTGGGCCCCTCTTCCCTCCAGGGCCTTATTTCGTGGTAGTCTACCAAGCAGATTCCTGAAGAGGCCGAAGTCTGCTCTCCTGAAGTCCACAGGGAACAACTCTAGAACTCTAGAACCTAGAATTTAGGATATGTTAGGAAATAGTGATTGGACACATAGACTGTATAGTATTAATTTTTTCTCTGAGCGTGACCTTTTCATAAGTTTTCTTAAGAGTATTAAAAACTTATTTACACAAGCATGAGATTTGTTCTTGGAGTATGGACAGAAACTATAAGCTGATACGAAGTAAACAAAGACACGTGATTTAAAAACAATGTTCTGTACTCACTTTCTAAAATACCTCTTGCTTAAATTTTTGTAAGATTGTAAGCAAAAGCAGCAACTGCCACTTTGTTGCTGGTTTGTGCTTTATATCAATAAAGGTGATGCTGTAAATTCATTTTTCTTTATAGATATTCTTCATTGCATTTGCAGGCTACTTATATTTACATGAAAGCTGCTTATCTCAGTATGTTTGGACCAGATGACTGCAGCCCTTTTGGAGACAGCGAAGCTGAATTATTTAGGTAAAATTTGCAAACTCACAGTTACAACAGTTCACTATCTTTTCACACCACAGTGTTGGGGGAAGAGAGGCAAAATGTTCATTGTGCAGATTTGAAGATCTGTGCAAATAGCATTGGATTGGTAAGAAATGGCAGAGTCAGATGTCCTTTAGACTGACGTGGATCCTGAGTTCAGACAACAGATTTCTCCTGACCTGGAAATACTTTAGGGAAAGGGTATGAGATCTATCAGTCATACAGTGACTGCTGCTGTTCCATTTAGTAGTCACATTCTTTTCCAGTTGTTTCCTTTAATCAAAATGACATGTAAGATGTGAAAGCCTTAAATGAGTTGTGCTGCAAGATGTGTGCCCCCTTTAGTGGGAATATCAGCACTACTTGATTCTTGGGTTTTGAGTTCAAGAGGAATAAAAAAAAGAGTTAAACGTGAGTGATAATCTCACTGTGTTAATGTAATGTTTAAGCTCAAAAATGCCTAAACCTTGCTGGGACAAAGAAAATCTGATTACTTCAGGATTTACAATTTTTATATAAAATCTAAATATCTTTATAATGTGCTTACAATATGATGCTTTTCAGGTTTTCTCTGTCTTTTATAATCATTACAAGCAGATTTTACTGAATTGGGGATCCATTATGAAGTGAATAGTTATAGTCTGGGAGAATAGGAGGAAGACTTACAGAAGCTGGCTTGCCTCTTTCTTAGTCTGTGAAGAGAGATGAGCCCTTTTTAAGTTCGGTGCATCATCTAATTTAATCTTTCAGTGGGAAAGAGTCCTTCTCCTGCTTGATTAAAGAGGAAGCCTAGAGATAAATGTGCCCTGCATAAAGACAGCTTTTGTGAGTATGTATTGCTCAGCTTCCCAGAGGTAGCAATAGCCCAGTGTACCACAGCTTTTTTAAGTTCTCCTTGGTTTGATTTTTTTTTTTTCTTTAAGTTTGAATGTTCGGGTTTTTTTCACAGAGGAAAAATTCCTTGTGTTTTCCTTTATACTTTCAGGATTGTTCCCACTCTGAAACTGAAAATTGCAGGGAAATCTCTGCCTACAGAAAAGTTTGCAATTCGGAAAGCGCGACGGTATCTTTCTTCAAACCCTGTTCCTTTGCCTGTTCCGCCTTTGGTAAGTTAGAGGTATCCACACACGTACCCTTTTCAACATTTTAATTTATAGAAATAAACCCGAGATAATTAAAATAGTGTCTTTCCATGTTTCTAAGGTAAAACCTCTGCAGGAGACTGGAATGTTCCCAAAGCAAAGCCAAATGAATGCGAGGAATGCTGTAAAACTGGGGCATGCACCAGCCACAGGGAACTGAGCCAGTTGTTTGTGACACGTAAATGTGTTGCATGTGTAACTCATTATTCCAGCTATAGACCAGCGTGCTCCCAACAGCTTTCTTTTGCTTCCCTTTTGAGGAACTTTGCCCTGGGTCTCTTTTATCACGTGTCATTTACTAACAGAAGACTTTAAGGTACAAGTGAGGGGAGGTGTCAAGGAAACAAAGCAAGAACTGGGGACTGCCTGTAAGCATCTGTTTAATGTGCCCCTGAATGTTTGCAGTTTGCTCTCCAGAGCTCCTCACGGGTGCCGGGATGAAACGATCCTTTGGTCACTTCAGAAAGCCATTGCAACTGTAGATTTTTTTAATTTTTTTTTTTTTTTAAATTTTTTTTGCCCTGTGATGCTGGGCAGTTCCCTGTGGCCAGACGAGAACAGCTGCATGAGGCACCCATTGCCTTGTTCATGGTGCACTTACAAAAATCTGTCGACAAAGAACATGTAGAAGAACATAAAAGGGTTTTGAGTCCACAGGTTTGCCAAGTGCAGTGGTGTTAACCTCTGCTGTGCCTTGAGCTGCTGTGTTTGAGAAAAAGGTGGATAATTAGTAAATACTCTTTAAAAAGTGCCAGAACAAGGAGAGCTTCTTGGAGACCCCAGTGAGTAGCCACTCCCCAGCCCACCAGTGGGGATGTGACACTGTGCCTCCCGAAGAAATAGAGTTGTTACAGCAGAGCGTGGGTATTCACTGGGGACCACATTCCACTAATAAGGCTCAAGTGAGAGAAATAATTAGGTTACTTTGACGTGCCTTTCAGGTTTCAGAGAGGAAGAAGCACACGCACCAGGGGTTTGGCTGGGCTGTCCTAGTGGGATTTTGACAGAGCAGGTTTCTGTACCAAGATCTCTCCTTGGAGCAGCCGGGCACCGTGTCCTTGGCCGCTGTGCAGTTGCGCTTCTGAGGCAGCAGGTGCCGCAGCTGAACAGATAAAAGCACTTTAGGGATGTGGAATTGGGGGCAGAATCTCATCTCCAGGATTTTTCTTTTCATTATCAAGGGCCTTGCTGAGAAGAGTGAATTCTCAAGCGAGTCTTAGCTCGAGGATTTAGCCGGGAATGAATGTGGTTTGAATACTTCTGTTTCAAAACCACGTTAATGAATCTGCACTAGGTACAGTAAGCTCAGCACAGGTTTTCCAATCAATAGAGACCAGATGGTGAAAGCAGCAGTGACTGGGGTTAACATGCTGTTTCAGCTATTCTAGCCTGACAGATTTTTGTGCTGTAGTTACATAACTCAGTTGTTTTATATAGAAATTTTATTTTAATTTAAAAACAGACTAGGTCATATAAATAAATAGAATAAATGGATTGGGCGCTGATCTCTTCTCTCTGGTGACCAGTGACAGAACTCGTGGGAATGGCATGAAGCTGAGTCAGGAGAGGTTTAGGCTGGCTGTTAGGAAAAGTTTCTACACCCAGAGGGTAGTCCGGCACTGGAACAGACTCCCCAGGGCAGTGATCACAGCCCCAGACCTGCTGCAGCTCAAGAAGCATTTGGACAACACTCTCAGGCACATGGTGGGATTCTTGGGGTGCTCTGGTGCAGGTCCAGGAGCTGGACTTGATGATCCTTGTGGGTCCCTTCCAACTCAGGATATTCTGTGAATCTGTCATTAAACAACTTATCATGAGGGCCAGTCATGAGTCTATGTAACATTTCCATCTTTTGTGATTGCTAGTGGCAATGGGCACATTTGATCTGGTCATATACTGTAAGAGAGAACCCCAATAACAAAGAGGAATTGAACCAATAGTTTTTAATAAAATATACTTTTAGAACAGTTGAATAAGAAAGAAGTTGCTTTCTGTGGGTACGTCAAACAAACCTAAGAAATGTAAGAGGCTTACAGTTCAGTTTTAAAATTTTGCTGGTTTGATTGAATCTTGGCTTAAAGGTTAGGGGGTTTGGTTTTCTTTTTCTTTTGTTTTGGTGTCCTGAGATTTCATGTTTTTCTGTGGAAGCAATACATTTCAGTTATTTGTGATTATTACTGCCCTGGCTAGGACAGAACTGAAAAACCAGAGGAGACCTTAACGAAGGGACAGTTAGCCTTGTGCCTGAATGTTTCCACTCTGGTTTGTTGGTACCTGCTTCATCTGTAAGTGAAATGGTGTTTGCATTCTATTCAAGCAATCTCCCTTGTACTGTGTGTAGTAAGCAGCTCTTTAGTTGTCTTCCAGGGCTAATTTGTTCTGAAAACCCGTGTAACGAGTTTTCAGTTACAAAGAAAATATGTTTTGACAAACTGACTTTATTTAAGGAACCTGTAATGTTTTCATCATGCAGAGATAAACTAAAATATTTGACAACTACATTTAGGCAGAACTGTAATTAATGATGCTGTCATTTCTCCCTGACCCTAGGAAATGATGTATATCTGGAATGGCTATGCTGTAATTGGAAAATGTCCCAACTTAACAGAAGGCATGTTAGAGACTTTAATTGAAGCAGAAGAAGCATTGGCAAGAAGTTCAGGTAATCAGTGATAGGGTTTAACCAGTTATTTTACAGTGCAATAGCTAAAGATATTATCTGTGGATAGAGAGAAACACTCATTAGTGAAGTTAATGGGATCATAGGAGGAACATAGATAATGAAACCATAAACTGTTTATGCAGATAGGAATATTTTTTTACTTTTAATATAGCAATAACTTACAATAATAGCAAGTGATTTTCCATCCACGGATGTGTGGATGTGTGCTAGGAATGGTTTATGACATGTATTAAAGGACTGTTTATTTTGGTAGATCAAAATCAGAGCATGTGTTGGCTTGGTTATTTGGATGATGAAGCTTTGTTATCCTCAGATACTGTATTTCAATTTTGAAGAATAAATAGGAGACAAGTTGGTCTTCTGTTTTAAAAAGTGCTGCCAGTTTATGGTGTGACCTTGGGCTGAATGGTCTGGTGTCACCAGAATACTATAGAAATCTGGGGCATCAGGGGTGGGCTTCCTTTGCACTATGAATGAGCATAAGATGGGATTGAACTGAAACAGGCTCTGCTACCACATTTTCTGTCAGTCTGTTAATTAGCTACACATGAGAAAGTGGAATTGATGTTTATTTCTTGTCAGTCTTTCACAGCTCCTGTGGGAGTACAACCAGTCTGCACATCTTTTCTCACAAAGATTTCCCTTGCTCAATATTTGATCTTATTACTATTATATACAACCTTCCTGCAAAAGGATCAAGCCCCTGTTGACAAAGGAATATAGGCTAAAACACTGCATTGCAGTCTTTTCTAGGGCCTTGGTCTTCGTGTGCACAGTCTGTTACACAAGATTTGAGAGAGTTGCCTGAAAGCCTGGCTAAAATTATTTATTTTTAATTAATTGCACAAGAGAGCAGGGAAAATATTTTCAGTGAAGGTGACATCTTAGGAAAAGGCCTTTGACCCTTTCACTTTCTTTGTCACCAATTTTGTTACATTATTTCGAGTAAGCGAATTATTTCTGTTCCCTTTTTTTTCTCAGTTGACAAATTGTGGATAAGGCTGGATTTTGCAGGGATCTGTAGCTGATTCATGTTTATAGAACACTGTGAGGACATGTAATCGAAAAGTGGGATATATTTCAAACACACCAACAATTTAAAGTATTGCCTGTTCCAAATATTGAGTTGCTGTTTCCAAGCATTGTGCTTTCCTTGAGCTTTCCTGACAGGATTCAGAGCTAAGCTATTATGTATTCAAGTATTTTCTCTGAGTTACTGTTAAAAGAATCTAGCAGTATAAAAAGATGCATCTGAGGATGTGCTTCTAGCACATTATACCATGTAAGATGTAAAAGCATGGCTGTTAGCAGAAGTAACATCTAGAAATACAGTTATGCATATCAGGTTTGCATCTAGCAGAGGTTCCTAAATGTTTGCTGACCCAGTCCGGGGCAGTCTGTAGGATATAAGTAGAGGAAATACATGCCTGTGGAAGTGTTCTTGGGACAGATGTCCAGAAGAGGAGGCAACTGTTGGTTTGGTGTTTGTTTGGGTTTTTTTTGTAATTCTTATGAAATAATTTTTCCATGTCCTTGAGTCATCTCACTGTGCACATACTCAGTGTGTCAACCTTTGCCCTCTTGCCTGTTTCTTCTAAGTTAGTTTGCTGGATAGTCTTTGGGCATCTTCCCTGGGATTTGTTTGCAGAGGACTGCAGTACCTTTGGTATTTATTTCAAGGAATTATATATATAGGAGCCTTTGTGGGAATTTGCAATTTAAGTCACTCCAACTGTAGGACCAAGGCCTCTAACTCAATACTCCAAAGGGAAGCAGCTGTTTTGTGCAGTCTGTGTCAGCATTTAATCAGCTGGAGTGATAAGTGAAGAACCAGGTAAGGCTTGGAGCAGTGAAAACAGGATGACATTCAATAGCATCAGATGCAGTATCACACATTTTGTAGAAATTCTTTTTAGTTAGGATTTCATGAATTGGAAATGATTAAGCAGGCTGTAGATTTTGCTTGTAAACTTTAAGATTAAGCTGCCTATATGGATTGGCTATGGAAAAGCCAGATGTTTGCTTTGAAATGTGCAGAAATGTTCTGATGAAGGAAGAGTGTTGGTAGTAATGACTTTGAACCAGGCACTCATAATTAGAAGTAAATACTCAGAAGAGGTGTAAAGAAGGTATGGCAGGAAAATGAGGAGATGTGAGGTGCAGGTAGCAAATTTCATATGTTTTTTTTTTTTAGCCAAGCAAAGGTGGAGAATTGTTAAAACACTTGCCTACAAATAGGCCACGTGACTAGAAGTCAAGGAAGAAGAGCTGTACCTACTTAAGGGCAATAAAGGTTGAGAGATTACAAACTGAGCCTCAGTATTTACAAAATGAACACCTTAAATTAGTTTTTGGGTGTCAGAGCAGTGGGGTAGCCTTTCAGTGGGAGTAGGGAAGGAAAGAACAGCCCAACAATTTTTAGACAAAGTTTGATTGATATATGAAAAGGTTGATGTTTGTTTGTCTCTGCATTAAATTAAATTCACCAATTAGTTCCTTCTGCCCTGTGATCCAATAAATGGATTGTGCTCACACTTGCCTTTTTAGAAGTTTCCCTACAGGGTAGGAAAGTCTCTTCTGTTCTAGAGTTTTCTAAAATGTGCCATTTACTCCATCCTGCAGCTACAGAATTACTAGCAGATGACCGGTGTGTGATAAAGCTGTTAAAGGGATTATGCCTCAAGCATTTGGGCAAGATCTCAGAAGCAGAAGAACATTTTAATTACATCTATTTAAAGTAAGTTTTCATACCTGGCATGTAGGAGAGCTCTTGAGTTTCAAGTAAGAGGAGATGCAGCCATGATATGAATAGAAGGGAGAGGACTGCAGTACCTTTGGTATTCATTTCAAGGAATTTCAATTTTAATTCCCAGTCTTTTTAGCCATGTGTTGAAGAATTTCAAATCCACAATTTTTATCAGGGCACTTTCTCCTTTTAGGGGACTATAGATGCATAAACTTTTTAAGATATCACTTACCTTTTTTTTTGCCCCCTTCCTCTTCCCAGTCACGAAGGAGCTGCACCCAAAAAGCCAAGTGCAGTTTGCAGAGACAGGTGGCAGCATGATTACACTTGGAACTCCTGAGCGGCCTCTCTTCTTGTCAGTTCACATGGATACAACTCATAATATTGTCATCTTTTCTAACACTTCCCTGATAATAAAGGCTTTATTTTCTAATCCTGAGATTGTACATATTGTGTAGGACGCTTATGCAAAATACACATTTAATAACCCGGAAGGTATCTTGGGGTAGAGAACATGACAAGTGTCGTAATAGAGATTGATTGCTCCTTCTGATCTTAGCTAATCTCCTGTTTATTCGTGTATGGAGCTGTTAAATGAGGGAAACAACGTATCATTTCAAGGTCTCCAGGCTATTTCTCTTCCAATGCAGTGAGAAGAAGATAAAATATGATCATTATCTAATTCCAAATGCCTTGCTGGAGCTGGCAATACTGTATCTAGACCAGGATAGAAGAGAAGAAGCAATAAAACTTCTGGAAAAAGCAAAGTAAGTGAAAAGCCTGTGTTGATGTCTGATGAGTCAGTTTGGTATTTTACTGGTTAGCAGGAAGCAGAAACATTTCATTAATATCATGGAAACTCATTTCAATTTTTTAGAGGAAGGATGCATGCCTTAGTTTTGGTTTGACTTTGCCAGTGGTAGGTGTTAGGTTTGTTCAGTCTGGGTCTTAAACATCAATTCTGAGAAGAGCAAAAAAAAAATTAAATATGTTAATTGGAATGTCAGAGGCTTCCATAAGAAATAATCCATGTGTAACAAAATGTAATAATCTTAATATTGACTTATTCATAAAAGATGTATAAAATGAAATCAAAGCTCTGTGTTATGGCTAAAATAGCATTACTTTAATTAATGGCTAGCAGGGCCTGTTCCCTCATGAAATACACTTAAGATAATGCTTCAGGTTGCATTTAGTATCTTTGTATTGTTTCATCTACATCTGAAAAGCAACTAAACCATCTGCTTTTGCTATTTTGTGTGACTGATTTTTCTAGCTAAGTAGGTTTATCAGGAAGTTGGACTTGATCATGTGTGTTCTTTATTATAAAATTAACAAAATACAGGGTTTGCCTCTGTCTGAACCTTTACTTCTATGCTGAGCCAAAATTTTGGCAGTGGTGGGGAGAGAGGGAATCCAACCCAAACAACACTCGCCCTCTTCAAGCAGCAGCAGGGGTAGTTCACCTCTCTGGATCCTGAATGAGACCAGATGTCTACACCTTCCCAGTGCAGAGAGTCGCTGCCACAGGTGTGAGCAGCTACAAAACTGGTGTCTGCCCCCAGTTCCAGAGAGGTCAGATAAAGTTTTTATGTTTTGATTTTTTTTTTTTTTTTTGTCCAAATCAGTCCTCTCTGCAAGACAGAGTGGTGAATCAGCCTACCAAAGATTATGCCAAAAGCCTGTCAGCACAAAAATTAAAATATTAATTTTAATTCTTGTGCTTGTAAACTCATGGAAGATATTAAGAGCAGCGAAAATTGCATTAGCAAAGTGCAATGGAAAGTGTTTCAGTTGGCTTCACATTCCTCTAAACATGCCTCTCCTGTCCTAATTTCCTTTGTTCGAATCTCTAGTAAAAAGAGATCTAGAAAATAATGATTCGGAGCTGCTTGTTCCAGCTGGAACTTCTGTCTGTTGCTGCTCGGCCACTGCACCTTTCCCTGACAGCTCTGAGTGTCCCAGATCCCCTCAAGGGAAGGTGTCTGGCTTAAAGGGGAGCACCAGCAGACTGCAGCTCTGAAAAATTTGTTGTTGCCCAGTGTATGAAAGCTGATACTCAGACTTGCTGGGCCCAAAGAACTCGTGGAGGCTGTAATGATATAAAAACCCCCACAGAAACAACGATCCACCACAAACACCCCCCCCCCCCCCCGGTATTTCAGTCAGTCCTAAAAAAAGGTGCAGTCCTTACATTTCCACCTGTGGCATTAAAATGCTTTGATTTATAAGCTTTCAGCTACAAACTGAATGTCTTGGCAGCCTCGAGGGGGAGAAGCGCGTTGGCCGCGGTGGGTTTCGGGAGTGTAGAATTATGTTTGCAGTTGGCAGGAGAGCCAGGCGAGCACTTGGCTGGTGCATGACGCTTGATTTGCTTGACCTAAATCCACATACTGCTGCTGGCTGGAATTTTCAACTCTGGGAGAAAGAGTGGAACGAGATGATAAACAGTTTTGGCTTGGTCATGCATGGAAGTGTTTCTATTTGTTTGGCTGTGAGCTACAAACAAGAATATCAGCGTGCTGACGAGAAGTACTAACTCTGCATGACAAAATCTACTTAATTTAAGGGAAAAAAAAATCTCCAAAGGGTTTTAGATCAGCACACAGCAGAACCCAGTCACCTCCTTTTCTCAGTCAGCCTCTTGGGTGTTGCATACATAAAATTATAAGCTGGTGTAGCATGGGCGTGGAATTCCTTGTTTTCAGCAAGAAACTGCCATAGTGACAGATACCATGCTTGGCTGGAATTATGAATTTTGAACTGAAATGCTTTTAAGGTATACAGAGCTTAATACTTAATGTTATGTTTCTGTAAAGATGACAAATATCTTCTAAAAGAAAATTAGCATGGTCTAATCCCTCTTTGGTATCTGGATTCTGTATCCATCCTGCAGGAGCTGACATGTTAATTCCTATTAAGTAGGATCTGCACTTTCTATGTGGTCCTGGGGCAATTTTTCTTTTTTTATATAAGCTTTTCCATGATAATACAGATTCTTTGAATGTTCCAGTAACTCTTTTAGAGCATGACAGAGCTACTGGAGACTATAGACAGGTGACAGTGCCGAGCCAAGTCAGCCACTGGATGTGTGTGGTGGAAGTCCTGCCAGTTTTTCCTTGGGCCTGGTGTATTGCTCCTCAAAAGCTGATACAGAGCCTCATGTGTGCCCACTTTCTCTTTCCAAACTTCTGGGGCAGCAAATTGTCTGGCTTTACTTCCAACACACAGTGCACATCATTGGCAACCATAGGATGGAGGTGGAGTGTTTCCCTCTTCTGGTTCAGGACAGCTTCTCTTTCTCTCTTTCTTTTTTCTCTTCCCTGCCCCCCCTTTACTTTCTTGAAATGGCCCTGATGAATTGAGTCTGCTTTATTAAAATTATTTTTAAAAAATGCTGAAAATATTTGTATTCAAATCTGTCAGTTATATTTTGAGGAGGGAGGAAATCTAATTTCTTAAAGTAAACTAAGTGGGTGCTACAGATAATTAATATGGACTCAATATTTTGATTGAGTGGACCAGATTCAATTTCTTATTAAGCTATATTTTTCTGGTAATTGCCAGACAGTGGCACTACAAATAAAGAACAAAGAACTGCATTGTTTGGCCAGGAACACATGCCTTGTATTTTAGAGTAGGCAGCAAAGGAGCTTGTGAAGAAAGGCTTTTTTGCTGTATATAGTTATTTTGCTTAAAACAGTAATACAAAGATAACTTGAAAATGTTTTAAATATATATATATATATATATTCATCACAGTGGATCTGCTTTTGTTTTAGACAAAACTACAAGAATTACTCCATGGAAACAAGGACACATTTCAGGATTCAAGCTGCCCTGCACCAAGCCAAATCCGCCCCAGAAAATGGAATGCACTCTGGAGCCTCAGCAGTGTCGTAACTTTTTCTTCTTTGATGTCCTGTTTGTTGCAAACTTTGGTGCAGAAAATTACTGACACTTTAGAGTTATTTTTCCTTCTCTTTCAAGTCAGTGAAAAGCCAAATAACTTAAAATTTTAAAGGTGATGCATAAAACGTTAATCTCGTGTAACAACATGGCAAAAAACCTCTCAAACCAACCATATAACCCTGAAAAATATTGTTTTTCCAGCAGTGGCTTTTTGAATATTTACATCTGTGTCATTCAGTTTTCAATCGTGTGCCTTTTTCTTGCGTTCGCAACGTTATGTTGTAGCTTTGCTTAGTGAGAGAGGGGAACAACTGAAAAAAAAACCCCAAACAACAAAACTTCAGGTTTCATGGATTTAATCTCATATAGCTCTAAATGTTTGTTTGGATCCATACTGCCAGCAGTTGAGAAGGAAACATCGCTTTTTCCCAGCACCTGCGTTGTTGGAATGGTGTGAGAAAATCTCGGTGCACATGGAACACATCGGGGAGGAGCTCTGGATCCTGGGCATTTCTAGTTGTGCATGGGAAGTTCCCCTTTACCAGTCACATTTTGCTTCTTTAAAAAACTTGCTGGTGAAAAGAATGGTCTCCCTTATGCTGGTACCTTGACTTTAATTTGGTTTTTCCTGTCAAGTCCGCTGCTTGTAGCGGCTGAATAATTTACTGAGGATTGTGGGGGGGGAAAGGTGATGACAGTATAAAACTGCATCACTTCTTCCTTGACCACGCAGAGTTCTTAGAAAATGTTTTTGCCACAATGAACATGATCTGAAGTTTATATAAAATTTAAAGCACAAGTCCTTGAAGGTCATTTAAGAAACAGCAATATTGCTCTGGCTGCACAGCGATACAGGGGTTCCTGTGACACTCCGTTCCTTAAGATGAGTGTCCTTAGGGCTGCCCAACTGGAGATGTCCATGTTGAAAGAGGCTGATGCTTCCTGTGTGAAGAAGCTGGGGCTGGAGCAGGTTCCCTTGGTACAAAGGAGCCCTTTGTCTTTTTGCTCTTTATTCATCTTTTGGGAGATTTTCCACGTAACTGGCTTTGGGAGTAGAGCAATGAGCTGGGTCTGCTTTCCGATGCTGGCTGCCATGGAACCGCTGCAAAACTGGTGAAGTCAGTTGTAACACAGCTTTGACTCATATTTATTGTTCTCCAAGCTAGTTCCATGTTTGTAAGCATATGGGTTTTTGGGGCACACTTCTACCTCCCTTTTGAAAGAGCTTCTTCCCCATGACCCATTCTGATGGGTGGAGATGGGAGGTCTTCTGACAGCCCTTTTTCTCCAATGGAGATGTTTGCCAGGAAGATTCATATCTATGTACCTCACAGTGAATGTCCTTTCTAAAGTGATTGTTCCCAGCAGAAGAGAAAATTGACAGTTTATAGCTCTGCTGTTACCTCCTCTAAGAAAATTACATTGTTTTATAATTGCAAAATAATATGCAAGGAGACAGAACCACCTGTTCCTCAACAAGGAGAACTTGCATTGTCTTAAAAACAGACACCCTTTATAAAAGCCTTTCCAAGTCAAAATCATAGGTGAAGAATGTGTTTTATAAAGTGACTTTCTCAGATAAATTCAGTTCAGATAAATTTCTCAATTCAGATAAAATTCAGTATAAACAGTTACGCTATTTACGTGCAGCACATCAAAACTTCAGTGTAAAAACTCAGTCATTCTTTGTATAGAATAAAAAAGTTTCTTGTTCTATTATTGCATATAACGCCTCTTTTCCTAGTTGTGTCCTTTTCAAATATTTTGGCAGCCTTAGCATCTTCTAAGCAAGTAATAATGCCATGTGAAAATTAGCATAAATTGTACTTTGCACAAAGTGAACAATCCTTCTGAGTGTAGATTCATTTCTCAAGGCCACTGAAACCTCTTTGAAATTTCACCCACCACAGAGTTTCCCCTGATCTTAGATATACGGCACAAAGGACATACTATGCAATACACAGCTGGCTTCCCCAATGCTTTGCAGCAATGAAAATCCCAAGATTTTCCTAAGGTTTTCATAGCCTTCAGAAGATTTTCATAGTCAGCTTTGGTTGAACACCAGCACCAGTGACATTGGGGACCTGATCTGCAGCTTCAGCTGAGGACTTCGTAGTTCACTGTGATCTTTCACTCTTTTTGGCTCCCAAGCAAGAGGAAATAATCACCTTCCTGATGCAACAAGGATTTATGGACTAATTCACTAAAGGAAAATAGCACCTTGCTTGCTAGAGGATGAGTGGAAGGTCTGGTACATTGCCACTGTGTAAGTTTTTCAGTGTGTTACATTTTGAATTGCCCACCATGACTTTGCTCATCAGTTCACTTCATCTGATGCTCCTCCCTGGCGGGGATCAAAAACTCTGTGGTGTCAGTGTGGGCTGGAAGGTCAATGCTGGGATTGTTTTTCCACTGCTCCTCCTGAGGCTACTGCATTCTGCCTGGAGCAGCTCTCCAGAACAGGGAATTGCTTCATCAGCCTGGAGTCCTGAGTGCAGTGAATTAGGG
Source organism: Chiroxiphia lanceolata (assembly GCF_009829145.1). Lineage (NCBI taxonomy): Eukaryota > Metazoa > Chordata > Aves > Passeriformes > Pipridae > Chiroxiphia > Chiroxiphia lanceolata. The sequence goes on along the minus strand of NC_045645.1, from coordinate 8,184,327 downwards.
AAAGCACAATTGGTGTGAGTTCTCAAACAGCCTCAGAGTTCAGTGTGTTCATTTTAAAAAATAGCAGATATTCTAATGGAATCACAAATCAGAGACTGGAGCACAGCCTAAGATTCAGGAAATGGAAGCAGTACTGCAGGAGCACTTAATTGCAGAAGGAACACTCACTACCTTCTGCTTTCAAATGTTGAACTGAGTGATACTTGAGAAACCTCACTGTGTACCAGGCTTTAGCCAACAATTGCCACAATCAGCTCTTCCTGGTCCTCAGCAAAGCCAGAGATGTTACCCAAAGACAAAAATTACTAAATCATATGCCAGAAGAGAGCTCTCTGGACTTGGTAGGACCTTTATCATAAAACCTACAAACTATATTTCTTTTTCTGTGTATTTTTTTTTATTAACACTGGTAAGTAGTTTCCTACCAGTGACCGAGGAGGGGCAGAAATTCATACTCCTGGATGTCTGCAGCAGTGGCCATGTGAGATATTGCTGTCACCTGAAAGTGGTGCTGGGCAGGAAGGGAAAAGCAATGAAATGAGCATCACTTTTATCATTAGATGTGTTATGTGGAATCCCTGTATGTAGGGTCTCTCCTTAAACTGAGGGGGGAGATGAGCTGAAAAGCCAGCAGCTCCTCTGATGAGGTGCATCTGCATCAACTCCCAGCTCCTGGAAATAACAGGAGATGAGATATAACCTGTTGGATCAAGAAGGGTGGGCTGAAGCTGAACCTGGTCACAGGTTTTCTCGATGATTAGAAGAGATTTTGATGAAGTCACAAACATGATACAACCACTCTTATCTTGAAACACCCACTTATGATTGCTCAACTAAACCAGTGGCATAGGAGCCTGCTTTGATTACTGATATGCAGTTCTGTTGTGAACTACAATTAGCACATGCTGTCATGGATGGTTAGTTTAAAGATTGTCCCCTCTTAACTGTGCCTGGCCTCAGGTTGTTTACACATTCAAAACTTGGCTTAGGAAGCTGCATTTTATAAAATATAGCAGCATAGAACAGGATAATATCAAGCATATCCTCCCATTTCACACTGGTTTTGGAATTAAATTCTATACTGAGTGCCTTGGTATTTTTAGTTATCTGCAGCCTAGGTCCAAGACTACTAAAAGCTCATGGGCTGACAGCTGTGACAGCTTGTGTGCCTCTGGCTGAACAGAAGGATCAAGCAATGCTCTTCTGTAGGAGACAAGGCTTTCCTAGAGGTCAGCCCCGGAATGCAAAAAGCACTGCCATGGCTTTAAATACAACACTCAGACTCCAAGAAATGCAAGATGCATTTCTTTGCCTTCTTAAGCATAAAAACATGGCAGCAAAGCAAATGTGTATGAAATGACCAAAGCAACACATTCAACTCAGTTCGCCCTCTGGGAGGAAGAGGAGAAGATAAAGAGGTGAGTCATGTTGTTTACTGCTGTACAGGAAAGTGGTTAATGGTTGGCAACGTCACTGATGAACGAGATTGGGAAACCTGAACAGACTAAAAATGAAGTTGCTTCTTTTCTCATTATGTTCTGCAGATACATTTTGGGGGTAGATTATGTGCAAAGCGTGTACCTGCAAGTGTTTTAATTGAATGATTTGTCATCTTAAAGTATCTTAAAGATGCTATCTAGGTTTGCTTCAGGTGTTAAAAAAAAAGTCACAAATACTTTCATTTAAAAACATGCCCAGTCAATCCCTGTCTCCAAGATTTATGAACAGCACAGAGCTAATAAATACCTGCATTGCACTGTGGTAAAGTTCTGCATGGTGTTTGCTCAAATTCAACCATGCCTCTGTAGGACTGGGCTCCATTATTTTCCGGGGTTTTTAAATCTCTAGACCTACTTACCTTCATTGCTGGCTAAATGTTTATTTAGAATTATGCACTGCAGTGAAGCCTACCTGCTTTCTCTCTCCTTGACTATTTTACAGAAAGAATACAAAACAGAGCAGTCATAACCCCCTGTGTGTTCTTTATGGGCTGATTCAACTGAAAAAAAAAGAGAGAAAAAAGTTTAACAAGTACAGCAACAGCAGCTTCAGGTCTGTGGCCTAAAAGTACCATAGTGATGTGGTGAGAAAGAGAAGATAAGTAGAGGTTGCAATATTCTGGGCAGTTTTCCTCTCACTTCCTTTTATCCTGCAGCACACAGGGTGTGAAGCAGGTAAGGAACAACTTCCTTAGTGCAGGAGCTCTACAGGCTGCTTGTCTGCAGTACTGGAGCCCTGGGGGCCGGTCTCGGTGTCCACAATGTCACAGGTGCAGTTCTACAATGAGCTGGTGCTTGTGAACATGGTGCTTTTCCTGGGGTTTTGGTGAAGGTGCTGGTGTGAGGTGCCTGAAGCTGCCTCTGCTCCTGTATCTCTGACGATCAGTGGAGCTCAGTAAATCACTGTGGGGAGGTGAAGCAACTCTGGAGGGTCACAGAACGTAGGGATCATGTTCAATGTCATCTTCATCTGCTGTCATCGCTCCCAAGGTTGCACAGCCTCTGTTGGGCAGCTGCAGAGGTTATTTTTAGAAGCAAACATCAGGGCCAGTTAGCGTTTTGGTATTTCAGTCATAGCATGATACAATACCAGGTTGGAAGGGACCTCAGGGTCCAACCTTTCTTGCCAAAAGCCCAGTCCAGGCAAGGTGGCCCAGCACCCGGTCCAGCTGAATCTTAAAAGTGTCTCTGGGGAGATTATTCCAATGGTTTGATTGTTACTGTGAAAAATTTGCTTTGGCTTTTGTTCTTATGGCTTGTGCATACCTGGGTCGTGGGTTAGGTTTCCATTCTCTGATGCTGGGCTCATCACTGGTGCAAATACTTCTTGGTATTTCTAAGGAACAGCAGGAATTCCATGCGTGGTGCCTTTGCTAAAGGTCTATCAATGTCTGATCTGTCACAAACACACAGAAAGCATATATAGATATACACAAAACATCTCTGTATGCATACTCACAGTGGTAGCAGGCTCTGTAGCCAAAGCTTTTTGAAAAGTTTGTCTGTCATTGTGCAGTGAGAACCCAGCCAAAGTGCATCTGGGGACTAAAAGTGGGGCCAGGAAAAGTGCTCAGTGTGGGCAGCCAGTGATGTGTGTGGTGAATGGAACATTCACTGTTGTGAGCAGAGGTGTTGAAATGCCTTATTTGAAATAAAGACAAATGTTTTGGAGGGGTTGGTGCTGCAAAGAACAGGTTTATGAAGTTACTGCTGCTTGTTTTCCAACTGAGAGGACAGGGGAGGGCTGGGGGCTCTTTGTGTGTAGTTGGTGTGGCTGGGCCCCTCTTGCTGAGTAAGCACATACCTCTGTGCTGCTGGGAACACAGACAGCCTTTTGCACAAAGAATTTTTTTCATTATAGACTCCTCTCTGCAGCTTTTCTTAGCAAAGTATCAGTGCAGAGTGGATGCTGTAATAAATCAGTTGCTAGCATGAAAATGTAGTTATTTCTTTTGCTTCAATCAAAAAGATGCTTTTGCAGAGTGTGTTTAAACTGTTCTTTTATCACAAGGCATTAACTTTGCATTTCATACCAAGGCTTCCAAAGCCCTGAACTGTTATCCCAGAACAGGTTTAAATGCGAGATAATCTGCAAAGGATGGTTAGCATAAATTATATTCTTCAAAGTTAAGTGCTATATAAAAGCAGAAGTTAATCCTTGAAACTAATTTTTATCCTGGGTATTAAGTCAAGAAGGTTTCTTCTGAACAGATCTTATTCATGTGTTTTATAGGTTGTCAGCTAGAATGTATGCTTTTAATAAAATGTGGTGTCTCTAACAAACTGTGTCTATATCAGCTGGCATCCACTTTGTTTCTGAGTCCATTTTAATCCAGGATTTAACTGCTGAGAGGCCCTGTACATTTGGTTTCAGCCATGTTGTTACTTATTTTACTGACAGTCTAACTCAAAAGAATCTTCATCTTTACCACAATTGCACAAGGACAGGAAATGTCAAAGCCCTGAAACTGTGGCAACTGAAGTAAGTTCAGGTATTTCCTAATCCCTTATCCCAGAAATGTACCCTCCTGCCACTGCAAAAGGACACTGTCAGCCTTCCAAACACGGAATTGCTTTCAGCCCTGGGGAACTGCAGGACTGTAGGAACTTTTAAACCCTTTTATGGCTCAAGCCCTTCTACACCACCAGCTCCTCACAAAGAAATTCTCTGGGCTGGCTTTTTTTGTTTATGTATTTTATGATTCTCTCCCAGATTTACATCATAAACTGCCAACAGGTAATGAGGATTATCATCCTTAGATGCAAAATGATTAAAGTAGTAATTCCTGTAGCATGCAAGAGGCATCTACAAACTCAGGTAGTTGCACACAGTAGCTGTAAGAGGGGTTTTTGTTTTGTTGGTTTTTTCCTTCAAATCACTTTGCAGGCATTTTCCTATGGGCCTGCCCACCCCAAAACATACAGCCCTGGCATAAGAAGGGCTATGGGTGAAGAGGTTCAGGTGAGTCAGAGCCAGCCCTTCCCAGCAGGCTCTGGTTGGGAAACAGCTGTGCTGTAAATGGACTTAATGTGTTTGAAGTGTGACTAATTTATTAGACTACTCTGACACAAGAGGTAAATCATCTTATAGATGGTAGAATTAAGACACAGTTCTGGTTCCACAACTGTAGCTAAAATTAAGGTTATACATTGCTTTGCATTAAGTTCAAATCAGTCCTTTGAATTAGAAATCATCCAGAACAGCAACTGCACCTAAAAACTTGAAAAATCATTTGATTTATTTGTTATATTTACATATTTGTCTTTAAGGTAAAATTTAAACTTTTTGGAATGTTTTTGTGTAATCTGCTCTAGGTTTAGCCCTTCACACCTTTTTGCTATTTAACAAGTATTTTAATGAAAGGAATTTCTTCCCTTAGCCCAGTAAGTGTATCAGTGTTAAAAGTTCAGCTGTACAGAGTGCCTAGGAAAGCATTCAGCTCAGTAATCCATCACTTCCTTTCTTTTAAATCTTTCTTAATCAAGTCTTGTAATAAATAAAGACTAATACCACCATGACAACACTGTTTTTTTCAAATTGTTCATTTGCCAGTTTTAACAAGATAAAGAAATGAATACTTAATGTGGACATTGTTATACCAAAAAAAAAAAAAAAAAGAACCCAACCCCTGAAACAAACAGACAAAAAAGGAGGACACAAAGGAACACACATGGAATGATGAAAAGGAACAATGATATTGCACAACTTCAGGTCTCTCTTCCCAGATTTTGATCCATGTAATTAAGTATGTATGAATTCAGCAAAACATTGTGTCCAGATAAATAGATAAATGTGTGGCCATTTGAGTGAATCTAGAACTGCAGAGTGTTTTCAGTTCCTTCTGGAGTTCTTCTCTAAGGGAGCAGGGTGCTGTCAGCTGCAGGAATAACAAACAAACATGTTGACTCCATTTTGCTGACCAGTTATCTGTAACCTGCACAATTCTCCTACACTGTAAATGCAGTAAGTCCACAGAGGACTTGGGTTGTTAAACACAACTTTTTGTATCAAGTACTCAAACTGTAGCTGAAACACAATCAAGAACATCCCCCAATTTGCTGTGGTTAACTTGAGATTGCATTTCACAAGACCAGGGCTTCTCACTGTATCAGGGTGGCACTGAATGTATAAAGGTCACAGTAGGTACATCAAGGGGGGGGAGAAAAAAGGAAAAAATCATGCTAAGTGGAAAAAGGTCTTTACAGCTACAATCTTTGCCAGAGCCTCTCTTAACAAGCACATACTGTTTGCTACAGGAATCAGCTAATTGTGTCATTCTGTCTATAGCAGGACTGTTTGCCCCCTCCACTGCTACTCTTGACAGTCTGGGTTTATATAAACTTTGCATTTATGTGCAGAACAAAGTCTAATTCTCTCCTCTGTGAGTTCATTCCTGTTTGGTGGACTGATGTGTCAGCCAGCAGGGCTCAACAGATACATTTAATACAGGAGACTGAGATACAGTATGTTTATTCTTAACTTCTGATAACCTAAGGACTACAAGAACGAGAGATGCAGTATCCATTTGCTATGATCCAAGACAACCATCTTTAGGGAGAAAGAAGTAGAATAAGTGATCAATACTAACACTACATTAGTTCCAAATATATATATTTTTTTTTTCAGTTATGGCAGCTTAACTATATATTGTTCATCCGGCCCACTTTTAATCTGATCAAGTTAAAGGTCACATATTAAAGTTTAAGGACTGTTATTTCATCAAAACCCAAGGAAGTTATAAAAACCCATGAAACCATAGTTTCACTGTAGGTCTTATATCTTCATATTCTGTATCACTAGTAGAAAAGGGATAATGCATCTCAGTTTGCTTACAAGCTAGGAGATCACTTTGAAGTCTGCATATTCCTAACTGCAAACAAAATATAGCACTTTTAACAGGTTATAAATAAACTGGTTTTCAAGCATAGAGCCAGCCCAACAATAACAATACACTATTAAAAAGACCTAAGGCAATGAATTCCATCTCCAATGAAAAAAAAAAAAAAAGAAAAAGAACTGTGCAAACAAGCTTAAAACTATTTCTTTGTGCCAGTGTTATAAAATGTAGATTTCAATAAAGCCTTGACCCAAATGCCAGGACTTGTGAAAAGAATCAGAACAAAACTGGTTACTTTATTTAGGAAAAAAATACTCTTATCTTGCTGCTAATAAAATTGGATACACGCAGTTTAAACATTTACAGTTGCTGTAACACTTTACACAATTCCTATATATGGGTGTAAGAACAAACATTAAAAGACAATGGTGGGTCAAGGCTTTACATTAAAAATAACAACCTACTTTTCTATAGTCTCTAAAATACTATGTTTTCCAATATTTGCAGCCATTCAGGAATATTTTTTTATTTATTTATTAGGAAATGTGTACTTTGTGCATGATCTTAATTCCTAATTCCTGGCTCTTTGGGCTGAATGACAAAAGGATCAAACCCATTGAAGTGGATGGTCTCCTTGGAGGTTCAGTAGAGAAACCCTGGCTCAGTTAGTCTCATATGATGAAAGCAGTGCTGCATCCACTGGCTCCATGCAGGATGGACAGGTAAAGGATCTCATCAACCAGTCATCTATACAGTCCAGGTGGTAAATGTGCATGCACGGCAGAAATCGGATAGGGTCCCCATAAACAAAGTCCATCATACAAATGACACATCTGGGGGGAAAAAAAAAATAAAATATTGAAGCTGCTGTTACCAAACCGAAAATGAAAAATAGTGTACTATCTACTCCTGGATGACTTTAGTATTTGTAGATACTGTGAGGAGTATCCTTGCATAGGAGAAAGGCAAGAGCCTTAGAAAAACAGAATAGTTTGGGTTGCAAGGGACCTTAAAGCTCATTGAATTCCACCCCACTGTCACAGGCAGGGATGCCACTCATAACATCAGCCTCCTGCATGGCCATTTCCTTTTTCAGACAGCTACGTTAAATTACAGTCCCTGAAAATAAGGCAGAAACAGAATGGCAAGACCAGGTTTCCCAGGGCAGTGCCACAAAGCAAGGCAACAGTGACTGTGACTTACTCTCTGATCTTCTTTTCGGAGCCGTCTCTCCCGGGATCATAGACTCCTTTAGGCAGGTGCTGGATAAGGCCTATCCGCTGCGCTATCCGGATCTGCTCTTCTTCTGTCAGCTGTGTGGCCAGCCGGGTCTGGCTTGGAGTTGGGTGATACACAGGAACAGGGACCTGCTCCTAAAATTAAAATATTTCAGTTAAAGACTACCACAGAGGCTTTCCTACCGTTTCGTAGCACAGAACTCGGCATTCAATTTTTCCTCTCTTAGTCCTACAAATATTCGTATGAACTCCCACTCCTACTTTGCAATTTTGGGGCTATAATTATACTGAGAACGGGATAAAGAATTGAGGCCAGTATTTGAGCAAGGAACTGCTTGTGGTTGTTCTCTGCAAAAGCTTTTGATCTCAAGGAATTGTTCATACATGAGATACCCGGACAACAAACTGCACGTGCCAGCAGGCAAATAAACCTTACAGGGACCTGGTAAACTGCTGTGGTAGGGAACTGAACAACATAAGGGCTGAGGGAGAGCCCTCAGCATGTGCAACAAAAAGCAGAATCTATGGGGGTTTTCTTTTACATTTAGGAAGAACTGTTTGCTAAGATGAGGGCACTGCCTACTCTTAAGTTTTAGAAAGGAAGGTTTTATTTGTTTTGTAATAACTAAAATTTACTTGAGCTGTTCTGGGCCACACAAGGTCCAATCCAGAACTGTAGATTTAATTCTTGGGGGTTAAAAAAATGTCACCTGAACAATAAGAAGAACAGCTTAAGTAAGTAACCCAAGTTTTACATTTCTTCTCATATATTAATATAATTTTATGGGTTCTCCCAAGCTGGACTTCAACTGCTGAAATGCTTAAGGTATATATTTTCCAAACAAAATATGGGCAATGCATAGGTATTATGCAGTCCTTCCTCTACCACATTCTCAGAAGCTTCTTTTGAATATTAATGAACTTTAGGTCAGATATTTTCACTGACATTTATATTAACATGGTACTTAATTTACTTGCTTTTAAAGTATTTTTTGATACATAAATACCAATTTTTAACAGGATATATTATTAGGACAGTATTGGCCAGTAGCCATAAATCTGCTGTTAACAGGGAGACAATTTCTTGCAAAAGGTCTATTTTGATGGTACTTCTTAAAAAGCAGAAAAAAACTCAACTTATAGATGTGTCTGAAAATAAACCTGCTGCATCAGAGACACGACACACTGATTAATCTGTTTGGAAAATGCAGAAGTTGATGTTTCAGAGGACACTGCTGCAGAGAGCAGGAGTGTGTGCAGCTGTTCTGGTCACCTCCGACCGCTCTCCCATTGTCCGCTTGCTCCCTCATCGCTGATGTGGGGGACACACGGGATTTCACTGTCTGACAGAGTAACCACCTTCCAAAACATGCATGTCCTTCCAGAGCACAGGCAGCCATGGGCACCTCCAGATATTCCCAGCAGGAACACGGCTGTGTTCCCCTCTCCTGTGCCCTCTGCCTCCTGCTCTGGCAGTGCTCAGTGTTCACCCGTCACCAACACCCGGCACAGCCCAGCTGTGAGTTTAACACTGCGCTTGGAAAACCTGATAAAGCCATTCTTATTTCACTGCTGGGGTGCACTGGAAGTGGACAGTCAGCTTCCAGACTCCTGGAAGGCCAGGAGAAAGCTGCCTGAGGAGTGTGCAGCCTCTCACCAGTGCTGCCCAACAGCAAAGTCCTTGCTCATGAGAAATGCTAATCACAGATACAAGTCTGCCTGGCAATTCTTCACTGAACACTATGCATGCCACTGGCAATTCAGCTGTGGGGTAGAATCCACAATCTTCTCTTAATTTAGCTACACTAGGATTTCCCCCTCTGATTTCCTGGCAGAACTCAGAGGAATTATGAGAAGGTTCAAAAGATAGAACACGCCAGGGGTTCTCCAAGTGATTAATTTCCCGACTACTCTAAACCGCATTTCACAGAACTCTTTTTAGATCAGCTGACTTTTAGTGCTTTAAATTATCTAAAGTATTCTCTAATCATCATTTGGATAGAGAAAAGCACCAGCTGAACCTACAGATGACCTGTCAGATATAAAGCATTCAGAAAGTGACTGTAACCTTTGGTGCCTGCAAAATAAAGCATTTTTCCCCTCACAAATGCTGCCGACCCTCTGTGCTGAACACAAGAGCTCGAGGCAGAGCCTGGTCCCAGTTTTATGTTTCAAGAACTTAACACCACAAATTCTCAGTAACTTTTTTTTCCAGGGCTTTGCTGTACTTCTTTGAACAGGTTATTAAATCAATAGCAGAAAGCATTACTGCTTCCTCCTTTATTTGTGACACAGATGTAGAGAACACTCAGCATTTGGAGAGAGATGCACGCCTCCTTCATGTCTTGGAAAAAAAAAGAGGAGCAGTATAACTAATGACAGGCACAGCATAGGCTGGTGCCAACATGGGCAGGAGGGGAGGCAACAGCTCCCCTTGCCCAAATCAGGGCTGCAAGTCATAGTGCAGGAAAGGCAAAAACAGGAGGGGGGGAAAAGGAGGAATAAAGATCCAAAAAACCCTCAAAATGTCTGAAAGTAGCAACAGCAACTGATAGTGAATGTCTGTACCAGAACAACAGCAAACTGATCACCTCAGTAAACATTATCCAGCAAAAGGGAACTACAATTAAATAAGAATCTGTTGTGAGTTAGAACAATTACATCTGGACAGCTCTGAAGTAAGCAATCAGGCAGCTACCCAGCCGACCACGGCTTTGGTTAAGTTTGGGAGAGTGAATAACATAACTTTTAAACCTCTGATAGACTAGACAAGAACAAAATCTCATTCTAGTCTTTTACAGGCACTTTCTGGGAGTGACCACCAAGGGACCATGTACTTGGGGAACCCACTTCTGCATTATTGCAAAGCCCCTCTGCCCTGGGTGTTCCCTGCAAAGACCTGAAGGGAGGCCTGAAGGACCACCTGGGTCCCTTTCCCCTGCCAAATACACAAATGCCTTCTCCCCACAGCCAGTGCTGCATGGAAACACTCCTCCCTCAGGCATCCTGTCTCAGGTTCCCTCCCAGCAAAGCTGCCCTGTGCTACATGTCTGACATGGCCCATTAAGGCGGGAATTTATAGTTGCCAGCTGTGGGCTTCTACAATTTCACATGCTAGACAAGAATCTCCTGTCAGATGAGTAACTGGGTAGAAATGGTGGTGTTGCCATGACGTCTTCATGCTTTGAAGGCAGAAAACTGGGGTTGGTGTGGCTGCTGTGAAAAACGTGTAAGGTAGTCCTGTAAATAAACCCGAGTGGCTGCTCCATGCCCAGGCACTGAACATGCTGTTTGCTGGCACTTTCATCTCACTCCAAATTGCTATTAAAAGCCTGCCCAAACTGAGCCCTGGACACAAACAAACCAGGAAAATGGAAGAACACAGCTGCACACATTGCAGTGTCACATTGTAGACTACATGGACACTGACACCCTTTCAAAGGGTCTTCTCCCCTCCAACAGGTCAAAAGAAAAGGTGTGTTCGTACCTGTATGGTTCTAAAAATACTTTATCATTTGTGAGAATCTGAGAGCCCAGATTTCTCAGACTGAGAAGCAGATATCCCCAGAGGGATCAAAGTAAGAGATGGAGCATGAAGTGCTCCCTCAGCAGACCCTGACGACCCCCCACCAGCTGAGCTGGGCTCCTTCAGCCCTGCTGGCACACCCCCAGGCTGGCCCCGCTTGCAGCCATCGCCCCTGACCACGCTGGCAGCTGCATCCTTGGGTTTCTCCACTACCAAATCTCTGGAGCGTTTTTGGAAGTTAAGCTCATCCGACAATAATTCCAAGCCGCCCGTAAGGCCGGAGTGCAACCCTCCTCACAGTCTGCGAGGGTTTATCACCCCTCTGCAAATCTTTCACAGTGTGTAAAGGTTGCTTTCATCAACCCACATTAAGGCAAGGTCCTGCTCACTCCAGTGGGGGTGTTCAAGGGTAACAACGTGAGGATTCAACACTTCAGCCAGCTCACATTCGTAGCTAGAGGCCCCTTGATATGTATATATATAAAAAAGACTCTACTACCCAAGTGATTATTATTTTACTGCAAAGAGGAGCACGAAATTTATTGCTCTGGTGTCTCATATTTCCCTTATCAACCATGGAAAATGTTTTTACAGACAAAATTACGAAATACTGAACTTCTAGCCAAAGTCTGTGTTATTTATCATTTGATACAGATGTCAGGCACTTCAAACCAAGATGAAATTTCATGCTAACTCTATTACTATATGCAAAAAAAACCCTAACTCAGGCCAAAACAAATAATCAAACCCACATATTACTGTTGGGCAATGAAAGAAAAATTACTTTCTGGCCCTTAATTTGCTTTAATCATTATTTTTTTCCCATATGAATCTAGTAATGATTAAACACCTCAGATGGCCATAGTCCTAGAGATACACAACTTTCTTCTTGTTCACAAAGTCAGTAGTGTCAGCATAAGTTTCCTTGGCTTTCTGTGCACAGAAATCATTCACTCCCAATGTTTATTCAGTCCTTAAAAACAGCAGCATTAATTTAGGCTCAAGGACTAGAGCAGGGTTTGTGTTTCCATCTCACCCTGGCTCCTCCTCCTTCAGGGGGGAGAAATTATAGAGGGCATCTGGAGGTCTGCATTTTTCACTCCTAATGGAAATAAACATTTTCACACATGGCTTAAAAGGCCCAGACACTTTCTATGTGCAGATTCCCAAGCACACTTTGGGTTCTCGACTAGAAAAAAGGTTTTATCAAGCATGATTTTCAGTTTTAAGTTTCCTCATCAATGCAACCTACCTTGGTTACTTATGCTGCTGTAAATCTGCTTTTCTCTTGTTTCAGAGTCTTTTTGTCTTGTTTTTGCAAGTGCCATGAATTTGTAATACTCTGAAAACAGGTCAGTGCTAGATCAGAAACTCTTAATCCCTGGATAAAGATTATTTTAAGATCCCTCTACGCCACATATCAGCAGTATGTTATCAGGGTTTTTGTCTGTTTGTTGTTTTTAGAATTGCACCAACATGCACAAATTATCCTTTCAGGACGGTCAAAGGTGAGATGAATAATTTATAACATCTAATAGTTCTAGAGGTTAAAGCTTCACTGCTGTCCTCAAGATCCTGTCTACAGCCACCTGCTTTCCACTATTGAATACTTTGCTAAGTTTCCATCTCTAGATTTTCTTCCTCACCTAATCCAGTGCTCTCCGTGTGTCTCACCCTGCGATATTAATTTGCATTTTATCACCAGATCAACAGCATATCTGTTAATTCAGTCTGACAAAGGAGACAAACATCTTCCAAGCTACGTTCATCCTAAATCTTTTTTACACTTTTTAAAATACCAGTAGCTGTAGTGCCTATGCTCCTTGCGGTTGCTGCCTAATTAATTAATGCAAATATAACAGTTCCATTTGCATTTCCCCAGCCGTTCCCACAGCTCTTTTTTTGAAATCCCTTCGATATGCAAACGTCTTTCATGAGACACACTGTGTGAAGGCAGCTGCCCTGGTTCACACACAGCTGCAGCAGGGCTGCACAGCCTTTGCTGCTCACCAGCCCTCCAACACCGACCTGACACACGGCCAGGCCCCTCTCCAGCCCAGCAGCTGAGGTGCTTAGCAGGGAGCCTAAATAACTTACCTAAATAAGAACAACCTCAATTTATAGACGTAAAGTCAGGAGGCGAGAAAAAAGAAATTGTGCTTTTGGGGTATTTTTGAAAAATCCTTGATGAATGTGATGGAATTTTCTCTTTGCTTTATTACTCATAAGGAACTTGCTGGGATGATGGTCCAGGGGCCTTTTCTGTGAATGCCATTCTGACTGGGGTGAAAAGACTCAAACTCCATCCATATGTGAACACACATTCTGAAATAATATCCTCCCCCAAGACACATTAATGTAAAACCACGCGCCATTATATTGTGCATTATACGACAGCTAGAGCTTACTTTAATAATCCTTAGAATATTATGAGCAGCCTGCCAACTGTAAAAGCCTTTTTCTGTCATACAGGAGAGAACAGTTCATTTATAAAGGTGAACAGCAGTTGCTATAAAACATCATGTAATGAAATTGTTACCCAATTTTTTATACTGCTGCTTCCAGGTAGCCACTCTGTATGAATAACTGTGACAGCTGAACACTCAATGCTAGAAAGTTCTTCTGAAAGAAAAATCTCCTCCTCTCCCAACTGGAGGGGACATCTGGGGCAGACAGCCAGGTCAGATACACATGCACAGACACACACACTTCCTACCATGATGTTCTTAAAGGAAAATTAATAAGAATTCTGGCATTGTAGGAATTTGGCACTGTAAATATGGTCGGTAATTAATATAACAACTGACTACGGAACCAGTGTTCACCAGAGGAGAGGAACTTGCAGAATCTGCACAGTATTTCTTCAGCTGCTGACTCCAATTAAGAATCAACACCTGGTTTGAGTCATGGATCACTTCAGAGGGAGGTGTTTTCTTGGAGAAAGCCAGTTTTTCTGCAGTGATGGTATAGTCTCATTTAAACTATAACCAAAACTGTAAAATTGTCCTGTGCATTTTTCACAATTATTCCACTGACATTACTAGGAAAGAAGAGTTGGAAAAGATTAGCAACCATGAAAGAGACTCCTGACTGACAACTCTTAAAATATCACCTGTCCCCTGAGCTCAGCTTTGCTACCAAAAATAGGACTGGGGCAGAGGGAGAAGAGGTACAAACTAGATGCATCCTGCCTGCTGCTTTCCTAGACAGTGACAAGGGCTGTTAGAGAAATGGACTTTGTTTTCAAGTTTTGTCCCAGTGCTGTCACACAAACCCAAAAAGGCTACCTGCTGCCAAGACAAAGAGTTGGCAGTGCCCTTGCAGCTTGGCCACAGCAAACCCAGCCTTACCTGGCAGATGGAAATCACCTGGAGCTCTGCAGAGTCACCTGCTCTGAAATTTGATTAACCATTAGGGCAAACCTAAATACAAAAGATTAGCAAGAAAGAGTTGTAGGGGAAAAGCAGTAATTAAAAAGCAGTAATTAATCCCTGGAAGCACAATCTCCTGACAGAGTCAGACAGTTTTTACATTTCTAGGCTGCACAGCAGGTTTCTCTGACTCAAGGACGTCAACCTTGGGTACGGTTCCACTGGCTGATTTCTCATTCACCAGCTTTGTGTCAGTTTTAGGTCTCCTTGTTCCTTTCTCCAGAGATCCCATCAAACATCAGGCTGTGAATTTCTTCAGGAAAGTGGATAACTTATACACTAACACATCCCAGACCACTAAATTGCTCACCAGAGAACTGACTCCAGCCCTGCAGACAGCCTCACTGACAGCTCGACTTACAGCATCAGGCCACAACTTCTGAGAGATAACAAAACCCTCTTATTACAGCTCCTAGCATGTTTATTTTAATAGGCTTTTTTTATACTGGGAAGGAAAAGATTCATAAACAATTTATAAAAATTCATGCTCTTCTGTCAAGCTACTGCAGTGAGCAAAGCCAGGAAAGGACAGTTGCACCTAAATATTAAATTAAGGACACTCAGTCACAAAATGCAGCCTCCTGAGACTTGTACTCCCTAACGACTACAAAGCAAAGCAGCTGGGCAGGGAGAAAATCTAGCAGAAGGGGCCAGCAGTCAGTTCTGCAGCTGGTGGTAGAAGAACAGCTGTGTATGTGGATCATCCTACCCCATAAGCAACCACAACATCTGTGTTATTGGTATATGTTCTCTCCCACTTACGCCAAGTGGTTCTTTGCAGAAACCCCTTCTTAGGCCTGGCAAGCTCAGACAGTTATTACAGTGCTATGACTACGTTAAACACAGCACTTACGGTTCAAGCGAGATGGCTGCTGGAAAACTGAGAAGTAGATTTAACAACAAATAAAAACCTGACATTTTGGGGAAAAGAGGGTCCTGAGGCGGAAAAGGCTGAAAAGAAATCTCTCAGGCTGTCTCCTCCGCTGAAAGGTACAGAGTGAACCTACTGTGTCCCATTCACTTACTGCTGTGGAACTGCTGGGTAGCAGGAAGCAGAAATAAAAAAGAACACCCCCCCCCCCCAAGAAAAAAAAAATGGAGTTAGTGTGTTTTTTGGAGGCTGAATTCAAGTACGAGAGACAGGGGAAGCTACAATGGAAAAGGTGACAGAACACTCACAGTCCACACAGAAATCATTCGCATTTCCTTCAGACACAGGTTTACTTTCTGGAAAGGGTAAATATCAGTCAGTGCAACTTGTTTATAGCATAAATCAAAGGGATAACAGCTAAAAAAATGGTACTACTGATCATCCTGGGGCACACAAAATCTGCAGGCAGCCATGACTCTTGCTATGCCAGGCCCTGTCTGCAGCAGCAAACCTGCCTTGCTCCCTGATGTCCAACACATGTGGTTTGTCCTGGATATGATCCCCTGTGCACACCCCTCAAACCACTCCAAGGCTTTGACTCACCTCTGGATACAGCACACAAAAAAGGCTTAAGCTCACACGTGCTTCTGCCTCACGAGACATGAGCTTGGCCCAAATCTACCATCCCAAAACTCCCACAGCATTGCATCACTCAGACAAGCGTGTGCAAGTCCTCTACATGAAGGGCTTGGTAAGGATCACTGGACAGGCATCACCCCACAAAGAGCACAGGGACACAGGTGACCTCAGGTGGGCAATGTAACAGCACATGCTATGCCCTGAACCACTGCTGAGCCTGCACACTCAGTGTACCCGAGTAAGCACACCCAGCTCCTGCTTTTGGTGCCATTTCAGGGAATCTGGGGATTAGGGCACAGCTGACTCCAGCTGCTCTAAAACAGCACTGCCTCTGGACTGTGGGTCCTGCCACTTCCCTTGCACTGTCTCCAAGGACACTGCTCCCACCACCTCTCCATGAAAAGCAAACAAGCCACTGCCATCGACTGTGCGAATGCTACAGCTGCTGAAAAAGTTGGGAGCAGGCAGCCAAGAGGAAAACGGGAGGAGTGCCCCTGTTGGGACTCAAGCCAGTTGTGAAAACCTGACTCCAAACACTTAAAAAATAGCAAGAGTGCTAAAATGTATCTTTTGGCAAGAATTAGGTCAGCTTGATGGCAATTCTAAGAACAAGACAACTCTTCTCAGTACTTCAGGAACAAGGTAGGAAAATTACAAAAATCAGCCCTAACTAGCCAAAAGGACAGGCTGGGGACAACGGCCAAGCCAGGGAGTAAACATGAAAATGCACATAAGCTTAAGGCACAAGCAATCAATCCATCAGGGGAGGACTGCTGAGGTATAAATACGAGTTCTACTTCAGTGTGTAAATAGACATGTATATGCATAATTAAATGTGCTAGTTTGAACTAATAAGAACATAACACATAGCAGAAAAATATCATGCAGAACTAGGACTGTATTTTAGAAAAAGAGTGAGTAGGATATCAAGGGATCAGTGAAATCAAGTGATGAATGATCTCATCTCTAGGCTGAGCGTTACTGTTCAACACATGCCAAACACCCTCCTTGGGCAAAGAGGGCTCTGCAGAGCACAGTTTAACAGCCTTGCCTAAAGCTAGTTTCCACACACATCCAAAAGCATCCTATCAAGGAGTGCAGGTCCTCCTACACCAAGTTTCTAAAACAGGACTTAAACAGACACAACAGTCCCAGCTAGACTGAGAACATCACCCCTATGTGTCAGGTCCTCTGAGAGGTGTCAACTCAGCTTCAGATAAGAGGTAACACAGGTAACGAAAACAAACAGGCACATCAACGGCAGCCACCTCAAATCATCTACCCCTCAGGCACTATCCCACCAGAGGACACAAAATACTTCTCTGTAGCCACCCGGTTGTAAGCAAGCACCAAAAAAGAGGTTTGAAAGAGGACACAGTAGTTCTTTTTATAGAGATACAGTCTGTTATCCAACCAAAATATGCAGAAGAGGCAACACAAGAGCAGGCTCCTGCAAACCTTGACAGGGACCTTCCCCTTACCAGGGACCAGCTGATGAGGCAGAGCCAGCCTGGGAAGGTGGGCCAGCAAGGAAGCCAAGCAGAAACCTGATGAAGAATTTTCCATCAGGACTCACAGCAAACAGGGACTCAGAAGAGCAAGACTCTCACACAGTGCAAACCTCTGCCACGGCATATGGAGAGAAAACAATTGCTCTGCTAAGGATAAATGACTTGGAGGAGAAAAGTGGTAACAGTCCAGGTGCTATTGCAGAAGAGCTTCAAAAATCAGGGATGGTCATGAGCTGGGTCTGTGTAACCACAGAGCAGGAAAACCTGCAGCAGAGACTGCTGGTGTGAGACTTCACTGACTGCTGTGAGACTGTCAGTGAAGCAGCCCATGACAGCAGGGTTTGTTCCAAAACTCAGGAATCTGTGCTATACTTCACTGGATCATAACTTTGTACTCAATTTGAAATATTTTAATTGCCTTTTTAACAAAGCCATCCTCAATTACAAACCCTTGCTCAAGCAGAAAGGTGCCACACCTTGGCAGTTTGATGGTACACTCAGCTCCACAGGCCTTTTTATTTTCTTAATGGCATCTGAATTTCTAAAACTTGAGTAGATACTCCTGAGATCCAGGTGTGTGACGGAGCCTCAGCCCAGGCAGTGCAGCAGGGGGACTGGGCAGAGGCAGCCAGGAGACTTCCTGAGGCCAGTTAAAGGATACGTCAATGCTGCCTTTTGCAACAGTTTAACCACAGCTGTTTTAAGCATGTTTCTGTGTTAGGCTGCTAGAAAGCCACAGACAGATGAAGCCTCACATACACCTGCTATACACTGGGGCACCTCAAACACAGTCTGAGTCTCTGCCTGCCACTGTCTGTGCCAGCTTGGTGAGGATGTCCCTACCAGCCTACAGCTCCTCCCCCTTTCCACCAGCTACTGGGAAACCAACTGGGATTTCTTCCACATTGTGAAGCTGAATTGAGGTTTGAATTAAGGGTACCAGCAGCTGGGCTGTGTAAGAGATTTTGGCCCAGCCCAAGGGCACTGAATTGTGTGGACACTGTCACCTCTCCCAGGAACACACTGTCTGCCACCTCCCACCTCAGGAAGAATGAACACACACAACAAATGCAATTTGACTATTTGTTTATCATCATTGGATAACATCAATTATTTCAACTCTGAGTCAATAAGCAGCAGCTTAAATAGCCAGAGGCCCTGATTCAGGCTATCGGCTCATCTCAGCCAGTCATTTATTAATCTTGAAGGAATGCCTGAGACATTAAACCATTATTTCTGAATCTGTTGTTTTTTTAAAGCAGTTCTCTGTCTAAAAGCAAGGAATGACTGCATGAATATTAAAGGAATGACTACATGAATATTAAGGCACACTAAGGCTTGACAGAGCTCCACTTCTCGACGCAGTATTAGCAGTGAACACAAGGGCAATGTTTCTATTTTTTCCAGTTAAGTCTTGTCCTCACAAGCAGTGACTCTGCGTTTTTAGCTCGAAGGGCACAAATCCAAGTGTGATCTCATGCAACTGTCAAACCTCTTCTAACAGAAAAAAAAAACCTGTGCCAAGAACAGGTAGAAGAATCATAAATAGCTCTCTCAGGAGTTGGTTATACAAGCGAAATATTTCCAGAACATGTTTTTCCCACTATTTTAAAGTTTTAAATGCTCAAAGACAGTTCAATGAGCATCTGGTCACCTCTTTAGTGTGTCACCAGACAACACACATTCATTTCCCTGCTATGTATGAAACATGCAGCCAGTTGCCGGTGCAAGCAGGACAAGTCACAAACATTTGGCTTCACAGATGAATAAGGTACAACTTCCACCACTAAGTGTACATGCAACCACCTGGCTAATCAGCCTCTTCAATCTGTGGTGTGGTGGGGTTTTTTTAAACTCATCTTTGGATCTTCCCTGTGCTGGTTTCACACCAAAAATACTTGTGTTTGTTTCAGCACAGGTGCCTTTGGAGTAGGTGGTTTGAAGGGGGAACTGAAGCAGGTCCAAGGCTCCAAGGGGTGAGGGGGGAGATGGGGAGCACAGAGCCCCACCCAGCCTCTGCAGCCACCACAGCTCCCATTTCACCTTCTTCAACCCCAACGGGATGAAGAAAAACGTCTCTCTTGTCAGGCCATTCTCCTGCTTACACCCACTCTACTCTCATGGGAGATGGCAAGTGCTTTGTTTACATTAAAACTGGCTTTTTGAAGGAAAACTTGAACATTTCGACACTGGATTCATCCTGCTGACTGCATGGATCAGTAAGATCTACAAACGTACCCCAGCAGCACACTTAGTAAGGATTTCAAACACTACCAGGGACACGGCACTTGAGCACCTACTTAAGTACTTGCCTGAATTAAGGCTCAGGCTGCCACAAAATCTCAGAATAACAGAAAACTGCTTGAGAGGAGGGACATGAAAACAAAGAGGTCATTTTTCTAAATATGGACTGACTGGTTGGAAGACAAAGCCTCATTTCACCCCGACACACCCGCACAAGAGCAGCTGCACAGCCGGGAG
The DNA here is from genome assembly GCF_009829145.1 of Chiroxiphia lanceolata. Classification (NCBI taxonomy): domain Eukaryota; kingdom Metazoa; phylum Chordata; class Aves; order Passeriformes; family Pipridae; genus Chiroxiphia; species Chiroxiphia lanceolata. Next base: position 8,164,293 of record NC_045645.1, on the reverse strand, counting down.
ACCTCCAGCCCCAGCTCACCCACACACAAGGACGCACCTTTCATGTTGTGTGAAGTACACCAGAAACCCTGAACACTGAACACAGTAATACACAGGATGCAGTTTTAGTATCCAGTTTTAGCCAGAGTTGAGAAAATCACACACAAAGTTTATCTGTTCAAATTTAAAAACATCAATTTCCCAAGAACATCACCCCTGACTTTCAAATACTCCGATTCACATCCAGGTAAGAGGACAGGGCTCAGGTCCTGTGTCGAAGTGTAACTCCTCTGCAGGTGAGGTATATGCTACTTTCAATGCCCCTCTGAGTCAGAAAGGAAAGGTTAATGTCATCAGCATTATGCTACCAACACTCTCTCAAGCTTTGTGAAGATATAAAGAAACATTTGTACTTAACGTATTCTCCTGCATTAATGTTTAGGGTGGAATAACCGTGTCCTGCCACAACCCACACGATCACTAAAATAAGTTTTGTCAGTTTATACACACACAGACAAACTGCAGTCACGACAAAACAGCAGAATGGAGTAACACTGAGCTTTGAGGCTGTAAATCTGGACATATTTAGTTTCTTATCATGTTAAAAAAATACACAGCCCCAGCAAAACAGCTATTAAGAAAACCTGGGAGTTCTTTAGATTTAATTTATGACATTTAGTCTAGAATGCACCTTATTACCTTGGGAGTCATAAGAGTGTAACTACAGAGGTAACTGTAGCTAGATGAGCTCCAAGGGGAGAGAAAAAGCAGCTCCTTGCTCAGATTGTAACTTCATAAGGTGAAATATCATCTCTCAATTACTACAGAAATATTTTAGTTATCTTTCTAGACTTTTCCACTCATCATAAGGTCCTGGACACTCCTCAGACAGGCAGTGGATGCAGAAGAGTAATCTGGGAAGCAGACAGTGCTTAGTGCTGCTCCTCCAAGGCTGAGGATCTACAGGACTAAACTCACTTTGTCTCCTTATACACAGCTGCAGTTAAGTGAAGGCAGGGAATGTGCTTCCCTGGAGACACCAAAAGATTTGCTGAGTAATCTCTGAACCAAATAGGCAAGACAGTAAGGTGAATCTGAATTCCTGTCTTTATTTGGGATACCTCCTTTCTTACGGATGACTCTCCAGTGCAGTAAAGACACGAGTAGAAATTACTGCAGCAAACAATTTTTTGTTCTTTCACTTATTGTTTTGAGTCACACAGTAGCAGCAGAAATAAACTGATCCTTCTGGGAGATGGGTAGCTCTAGATGCTTCCTTGGGGGCAGAAAAGAGCTGGGCATGGTTTTCTCCATGAACTTTGGTAAAAATGAGTCCAGTATTCATCAAATGAAATCTGCTGAATGCCATAAGTACCCTATGGGGCATTTTCAGACTGGCAGACCAGGTAAAGAAAATTTCTGTGCTCTGCTGGAGCTTTGTACAGAATTAGCCTTGAAATAACTTACAGGCCTGCTCCTAATTTTTTTCTATCATTCCATGTAGCGTTCCTGGAGATATCTTCGACATCTCATGGAATGGTTTACCCAATGAGAGAGGATAACAGCACATGGAAAGGTTCTTGCCCCTTAGAGCCATATGTTCTACAGATTTAGAAAAAATATTGCCTACAACTTCTAGTATCAGTCCACATGACAAAATTCACTGCAAGACACTGAGTGTTCAGTCAACGACCCCTCCATCACTTAAAATATGCCCTATTTTAATATTTTCTTTCTGTTGCTGTTGTTTTTATTTGGTTTCACTGGCTATGGTTGAGGCAGATTTTGTATTTCAGGAAAACCAAGTTGCTTGAATATCATATCCACTAATAAACACAGCAAAAATAGAAGCATTAGCCCAGAAAAACAAAGGCTGAAAGGGATATAGGATCCCTAAATAAATCAGGAGAGTAAACATCAGAGAAACAACTAAAGATCTGTTTGGTACAAGAAAAACAGGTGCAGGTTTGCCATAAATAATCTAGAATTCTGAGATAGGCTCTTGAGCCTTAGTTCCCAGCTGATCAAAAAAGGGTAAAGCTTGACCAGTGTCTTTCAAAAATCATGGATGATCTGCAGAAAATAACTGCACTAAGCATATACAGAACTATCAATATATCCCCTCGTTCAGACATCAGAAAACAGACCAATTCACACACTTGTTAATATGCAGTTTCCAACACTGCACAGAACAGGGTTGTTATCCAAATTAATATGTATAACAACTAGTAATAATGCTTGCCATATTTAGTTCAAAGCTAATTTAAATAAAATATGGAAGACAATGCTCATTAAATCTGAGCCTTGTTTTGTTGAAGCTATTATAGACATCTGCAAACACTGTGTGTCCACCTGGAAGTTTAAGACACTAACAAAACAAAAGCCTTAAATGTCAGACATTTGCGGATAAAACGATTTTCCATTAGCAATTCTGATTTGATCTCAATGGGGTTTTTCATAACCCACTACTGGAAAACATCTACGGTGGAAGCACCAAATGTTCTTGGCCAAACCCTGTTTCCTGCAGTACAATCTACAGGTAGAAGCAGGAATGAAGGCAGGGCTGAAAAAAAGACCTTTATATAAAGATACTACCTGGAAGTTCTAGCACATTCTGAAATCTCCAGCTTTACAAACCCACTTCTCTTCCTTTAGTAGCACCAGGCAGCTGCCCCACTGGTGAGGATTTGGCCCATGGCAAGCAAAGGTAAGGTCAGCAGTGATCAAATGTACATGGGATTATTGCACAGGCACTACTGCTGGAGCATGGTGACCATTCTGCAATTATGATTTAAAATCATATTTAAGTTACTTCAGTTTCTCTGTTACCTAAGACTATTTAAAGGAGAAAGAGCAATAGCTACTGGTCTAATTTAAATAGTTATATTCTGTCCAGCTGAAATGTTTACCGTATTCAAACTGAAACTGGGCCAGTGTATTTTGTGAAACAATCCAAGGAGACCTTAGTGGCAGCAAGTGATCTCATTCAGAAAACAACTTCTACAGCTTTGCAGTGCCCCACAGCCCTGGAAATGTAGAATATGACAAAAAGGGAAGGGTGTCCCTCGCTGTCCCAGCAGCCCCATCTCCGGCACTTTTGGTAGATCTTCAAGACAAAAATTAAGCCTGACCAAATATAGTTCCTAAGACCCAAAAAAAGCTGTAAAGATGGTATTTACTGCTCAAGTTCAGCATTACTGGTTCTGAATTCAGAAAACTGAACAGAAAGGGACTGAGCAAGGGAATTTGAGCTACGTAAGAGCACGGCACTACCCCAGCAAGGACTGGAGTTGTTGGGAATGCTGCACAAGTGGATGTATGAAGGAGCAGCAAAATTTGCTTCTCAAATTTATTTCCTGAAACAGGACTTTGTCCCTCAATTTACTTTGAGTAAGTCTGGCTTCAATAGGAAACTAGTGGCCTCGTCTAAGAGATGCCAAACTAGAATAAGGAGTCACAACACATAAAACAGAACAGTCACATTGAGGCAGCCAGCTCAGCTCCTGCTCTTGCATACTTCTATGATTTCTTAATTCTAAACATTTCAGACAACAGAGAGGTTGTTTTATTAAAAGCCACAGACACTGGCAGTCCCCACATACATATGCACAAAGGTAATCAAACTCCTAACAGCAGTGACAAAGCTTGCCAAGTTATGTTCAGACTTTGGAAACCATCCACGGAGTCATAACTGGGAGGTTTGTGTGAGGACAGAGGCAGAGCAGCACCCACAAAGCAGATCAATGATGTTACTGTGGTCAGTTGTGTCCCAAGGGACATCACAGTCTGCTGTGCACTATGAACAGGCTGTGAAAGTCTTCACCCATTCCTGCATGTACCAAGTCTACTCATGAACTGTTAGGTAACATTAATAAAGCTTCTTTAAAAAAGAAAATAGTAGCATCTTTCTTTAAGGCTGATTGTAGTAGACAGATCTATATTCTTTTATTATGTTTTGTTCTGTTTCCTTTTTGGTTTTTTTTAAACCAGAAGGAGCATATTTAAGAAATAAAGAATTAAGGTTTTGTCTATATCAGAGATTTGTCTGGAAGCAGCAACGTCCCATCACCCCAATGAGGTTAGAAATGACACCTTTAGACTGCATGTCATGCATATGACCATTCCCAAATGCACTCACTGCCAAAGCTAGTATCAGATATTCATTCTGTGCATGCTCTGATATGCAGTTAAGTAGCCTTCATTTCAACATGGGCAAGCCAAACCTCCTCTAATATTGGTGGTAATAGCACACATCTAATACCTGATACCTCTAGACCTTTCTGCAGATGTCACTAAGTAATATGCAATCTATAGACAGCAAAAAGTGCAGACAAAACCAATCTCCACCACAAAGTCAGTTCGGTTCACTAAGCTGACAGGAGGAAAAATAGTAAGAGAACCCATTTCAGACACCTGAATGGCATGAGCTGACTCACCAAGGGATGAGATAAGCACCAAAGTCACCATGAAGTGACTGGGGAGCACATGGTTTCAAGTGGAAAGCAGCAGGGAAAAGCAAAGCAATTCTTTCTGGTTGCAGAGGATAGTTAGATCAGACCTCCCTGCCCCAGAAACACAGACACACACAATGCTGATCACAAGGCACACCACATTTCTGCCTGGGTTCAGCTAGTGGTCTGCTGAACAGAGATAGCCCCTGAGCCTCTCCTTTGGCCTCAGCTCCCTTCATTCCTGAGCAGGGCCTGTTGAAGCAATTATCTTTAAGTGCTGGAGCAGGATCCTGCCATCAGTTTAAGTAAGTGCAGATGCTGGTTGCTCCACGTGCCAGAGGTGTACACAGCCCACCACAGGAGCAACAACGGGTTCCACTGTCACCATCTCTGGAGTGGTGAAGGTCCCAGGAGAGGAGTATGTGGTGATGGTAGGCAGTGGCACTTTCTTTAGGGACTTGGAAAGTACCCTTCTCTCCTCAGAAAGCCTGCAGAAGCCCAAAACGCTTAAGTTGCTGATGCACTCAGATAAACTCTCCTGCATCTTAAAAAAAAAATGCCTTACTGACAAAGCGATGGATCCATTTCCCTCAGCCTACGGTACAGCTCACGGTTTGACTCATCACCCCGAGCTGGAAACACTTGCCTGATCCCTCAACACCAACACCCTGTTTGGTAGCATCTGTTATGTAGTTGTTACTACCATTTTCCCAGGTTTTGTTTTCCAATAAAAACATCACTGTGCCAGCAGTGCTGCTTGGAGGTATCTCCAAATGCAGGATCTGACCAGAGCAAAGAACACACTGACCCCAGGATATCACGTTCTCCAGAAACTGCTGCTGGCACAGAGGCGGGATCCAATATACTTGTTAACCCAGAGGTAACTGGTTATTATTCAGCTGCAGCACATTGAGGAGACCCAGAGACAGGAAGTTCTCTATGCTCCAGTTGGGAAGTCTAGCCTTCACCAGGCTGGAATTCAGCCAGTGGCATGTGCATACAATGTTATTTAACAGACCCCTAAAAAAGAGGAAGGATAAAACACCCTCCTTTCCTACCTCAGCCTAAACCACAGCTCCTTTCTCTTCAGTTCATCAGCTCAGAGTAGGTGACAGCTACATAAAGACAGTTCAGGAGAAGCTATATATAGGGTGAAGTGAACTTTTTCCCAGAAAGCTCTAGATCTAGGTCATCTTGCTTCTTCTGGGAGGTAGGAAAAAACAGGTTACTCACTTAACAAGAACATAGTTTCTAGAGGAAAAAAAAAGATTACTTGGAGCATGTAATTTTGTGTAGATAGTACTTTTTCTTTCCTAAAGGATTTTTAAAAACAAAACTTGTCATTAAACATTGTCTCTCTCAAACCCTGACTCCATTTACTGTAAATTGAGAAACCCGTTATATTTACAGAAGGAATGGGCATTCTTTGGAAAGCTTACTTTCAGTAGCTTTAGCCACACAGTAGAATAAATACAACTTCAGGTCTTAGAAATTTCAGAGCTTGTCTAAATTCAGACATAATGTAAAATCCCTCCTTGTATCTCATTTGTGGTTCTTACAGATGACTGACTGGAAGGATTATAAACAACCCAGCACAGCTCCAGGCGAGTTATCGTACGAATCCACTCTGATGGATTAAGTACCACATTGCCACTTCCAATCAAGGACAGAGTGGGAGAGCAGCCGAGCATCTCACTCATGTTTGGGCCAAAGGCCATCATCTACCTCAGCTCAGCCACTGCAGCATCACAAATGCCATTAGCTGAAGCGATGTGCCTTGGAGAGTAGGGCAGGAAGAGTTTTCTCAGCTCAGGACAGACCTTAGAGTGACACTATTCATGCAGTGCTTCTTACCAGTTTCTGATCAGCAGACCCCTAAAAATTGTCAGGTAGAGCTGTGGACCTGTATTTCAGTTTAATGACTACAGATGGGATTTCATTAGCTTTTGTGAGCACAGTCAAAACAGCCCACAGAGCCTCAGAGAGCCAGGAACTACGAGGTGGAAAAGCACTAACCTAGAAAAGAATCAACAGTTAATTTCAAGTGAGTATTTTTGCTTTAAGTGATACTATTCCTTTCCAAGAAGAGTAATGTACTTTCAAGGACGCCATTCTCCATGGGACAACCCACAACTGCCTCAAGGTCTCCAAATATATAGATATAACATTACAGAACTCTGTGAAGCAAACACTAAAGCAATGACTTAGTTATATTTCATGAGCTAAACTGAAGATATATGGATGCAACTGCAATAAAAATCATAATACTTAAACAACCAAGGGAAATCCCAAAACATCAGAATGGCAATGGCAATTAAGCAAGTACTATCATAGAGCATAAAATAAAGTCTACAACTGTTAAAATATTAATTTCAGCATCTTAACTAAATCTGAATTTAGAGCATTGGTTTGCTGAGTCTTTTATGTATTTTCCACTGAATGCAGCAGTTCACTGCTTTCTGTTAAGCAACAGTACAGACCAAACCAGTTTAGCAGTTTGGTACATCTGTAATCAAGCAACGCTTGCACTCGTTTGTTCAAAACCTGAGAGCAATCACTTCTCTTTCTGAACTTTAAATAAAATGTATGTATTCAGGTAAAATAAATACTGGTCTTAATCTATGCTGCAAAATTATACTATGTCTGAATTAAAGATTTCGACAACCATGTTAATAAAACACTGTGATTAATGTTCAGTGCACAGAACAAGCTCTGTATCTGGCTTTAATTACAGTGATGAATAAAAGTCAGACACAGGCATCGTCCCAGAGTATTCATGCATTATACTGTCCCATAGATACTGAAATAATGGAGTCTGATGCACTTTGATCTCTTAGATAAGCCTCCCACAGCTCTGAAACAGAAAGGGCAAGAGCACCCAACCTCATCCAATTCTGCAATGTTCGCACACTGAGTCATAAAAGATTTGTATCCCCACTACCAAGATGCATCTCATGGCAATAAATACAGATAAATATTGCTCCATTTCCTTCTGGCTAGAGCTTGTATACAAATCATCAGGAGAGCCACACAGAGTGATAGTGGTGAGGACTACAGGGAAACCTTATAGTATCTACAGAGCTATATATACTTGGACAGTAGTTATGTCAGATATATCTCTGGCGTATATTCTAGTCAAACGTTTGGTTTTTTCCTAAAGCAGTTTGTCCATGACAAAGATTAGAAACTGGCAGCATCTGGTAAATGTAATAGTTTTGATCATGGCTGCAGGATAGCCAATTCCTTGCTTTTGTCCAAACCAGCACTGACTGACTGATTTTTTGCTTACAACTGGATAGTCACGCAGATTCATTGAATTTTATTAGTCATAAACCAGGCGTTTCCTTTTCCTTGATGCTTCTAGGACCTCTCTTAGCAGTCCAAACTCTACTGGCATATGGGCTAGCTACAATCCCAAGCTCTGGAAAACTCAGCATTGTCAGCCAGCTGAGACTTGTCTTTGACTGAGGATGAGGACCCCTTCATGGGGCATTTGGCCTTGGAGTACAAGGACTTCTCTTGAACCTAGAAATACAACTGCCTCTAGAAATACGAATTACTCCATCTGAGTAAAAAGCAGACTAGAGTACACAGAGGGCACTCCACTGTCCAAAAAATACAATTGAGGGAAACAGGCTTCAGTATTGCAAGGATAATAGTCTGCACGTTCATCACTGCATGCTGGGGCTAAGGGAGGAACTGAATTTCCTGAGTCACAGTTTCTCTCATTCTTCCAACAGTTTCAGTCCTCCCCCAGGCACCTCAGGTCTACATCATCCCTCAACTAAACCAGTGGCTAAAAACAGAGGCAGGATGAGAAGGCTCAAAAACGAGCCCAGCCTTTGACAGAGGGTAGGTGCGCGCTCCCGCGCGAAGCAGAGCGCACGCGTGAGCGTTGCGGCGGGTCAGCAGAAATGCCCGGTGCAATAAACCAGCTGGTTGTGATTTGGCTGACGCAACTGCGGTTGGAAGGACGGTCCTTTTATCTCCTCCTCCCGTTGCTGCACGCATCTGCTGTTTGTCCGTGTCACCGCGTGTGCATCGTGGCCCGGCAGCTTTTATGCCACCGGCATTCTGACTTTCTTCTTCGCTGATGAGAAACAGAGCGGCTGGCAGATTTCTATGGAGGGGCTGGTAAATAAAATAATCAACTCTGTAACTGTTTGGTCTCTTGGAAATTGTTTCATTAGTTCATAGGAAAGTCACGGTTGATTTGCTTTAGTCCATTCCACAGATCCTTATCTCTTCAAAACATAAAACTAGTTTGTTTTCTGTGGTTCAGAAACTGACTCCAGATGTACAGCCAGCAACAGCTGATCCCAGAAATGAACCAGCGGTACATACGGGAAGCAGAGGAGCTTCCCAAATGCATGGTGGTCCTAGAGTTTGGGGAGGGCGGTACTGCATGTTTGGGTTGGCTTGCCCAAAAGAATGCACAATCTCCCAGCATAGCAAAGATTCATCATCCTGATTAGGCAAGATTTCTTATTACCATCTCCACAGCCCCTTCATTCCTAGTAATGGAGCATCTGGAACACAGGCTGCCAAATAAACGCTGAACTATCAGATTCCAAAACAGATTTTAGGAGACTTATCTACTGCCTTAAACAGATCTTCTGATGAAACTCCCTCTCTACAGCAGCAGGTTTGTCATAAATTTCCGCAGAGGTTCATTCTATAATGGAGGAATATTATTTTATTAAAATCAAATTACCATGGAACACTTCACAAACATGAATTAAATTACAAAGCATGCCTGCACTAAAGATAAACTTCATCATTTCTTTACTTCTCATTTTACAGTGAAGAAACTAAAGTGATCTGCTAAGGTTACAAACAGAAGACATTAAGCAAGGATGATGATGGCTTATGCTAGGGCTAGAGTGGGGTTTTTTGGTGGATTTTGTTTTGTTTAGTTTTGGGGCTGGGGTTGTTTTTCATTGAAGCTCAGTTTTGTCCAGCAAGCAGTTACACAACTCTAGCTCTGCTGAGACATGTCACTGCTATGGCTGCCCAAGAGGCTGGGAGAACAAGACAGCATCTTCTACAAATACACATCCTACCTTTAGAAACAAGGCACATCTTTGCTTCTGAGACCTTCACAATGTCAGGGGAAATTTCTCTTGTGGTCTAAATCGAGATCGAAGCTTGCTTTGCCTTTTAGAGTCAGAGTATGGTGACTCTTCAGCTTTTTCCCCTGAAAAGGTTCTATTCTAACTCAGCCATGACAACCCTAAAAATCTGCTCATTTTGTAATTCTTTGGTCTCTTAGAAACTGTTTCATTAGCTCACAGAAAAGTCATGGCTGATTTGCTTTAGACTATTCCACAGACCATTACTTCTTCAAAATACAAATACATTTCTTGTGTATATGGGGAGGCAAAAACAAGGATGAGCACAAAGACTGGAAGACACAAGTCTGTCATAAGCAAGTGGTGTTATTTTTGGTTTCTTGACTACAACCAGTTTGACTACAAACATTACCAGGGTCTGCAGAAGTGCTCATTAAGCCGAGCTTTCTTCCTTTGTTGAAGTGATGATCAGGGATACAGGAAGACAGGGACAGAACTGTACAGCATCTTGATCCAACTTAAGACACTTCTTGCAGAAATCCACGTAAAGCAGAAAGCAGTACTCTGTCAAATGTGATTATATTCTCTCCTTTTCCAAATCCCTCTTGGAAAATCTTCTGGACAGAATGGTTAGGAACAGATCGTTACCTACTGCCAGCTCAACAACAGTGAGTCTAGAAACTGGCTCTAATTTTATAAGGGAGATGATAACACAGAGAACTTAAACTTCAGCATACTCTTCTCATTTCCTCCAGCCACGTCTAACACGTATTTTTAACCAAATGTAGTTTAAAATCTATTTTAAGCAAGTAAAAAAGTAAAATATTCAACAAATATTCATTAAAACAGTCTATGAATGGGTATTTTCAAGATTAAAGTTATCTAACTCTGTAATACTCTCTGGTATCCTTTATTTTCACGTTTGCCTTCCTTTCTCTCTTCTCTCTCTGCCCCACCAGCTTTTTACACTAGCAAAATGGAAGACAGCATCAATCAACCAGCCTGGCAGGCTACACTGAAACCAGCATGCACTGAGACAGGAAACATGGGTGAACAGTTTTGGGGGTTTCCTGTTGTCTAGAAAGGAAGTTTAGACTTAGCACCCTCAAGAAACTTTCCACCTAGGACTGATGATCAGCAATACAATTCTCTAGGCAGCTTGCTAAGTTCTTGCTGAGCCCTTGAAGGAGTAGGAAGTGTCATGGCATATTGCGCATTTACCAAATAATCCTGAGTGTAATTACAATGACTTTCATAATACATATATTTCATTATATCCCTACACTGATATTAAAAAAAAATTATTATTATTGCTTTCACATATAAATAATTTAGCAGACCTGCAGCACAAGACACGGAGCATTAATGTATTTTCTGAATGCAGGTGTGCAAATTGTATCCTAACTATTTATCAGGAGTGACTTTATCCCTGGCTTACTCTACCATTTCTTATCCATGCAGCAAACTCTCAACTTCAGCTCCTCCATCACTTTCTCTCCTCACTGAAGCTGATCTGCACCAGGGACTACTGCCAGAAGGCACCAGCCAGCAACCCACCAACAAAGACACGCTCTCCTTTGAAGCCCTTTGAAGTTTTCACCAGACTAAGGAACTGTGGACTGGAGTGGTATTTCAGTTCACGTCCACAAATGCAACTGTAATTCATACACATTATCAGCTAGATGTGGAGGACAAGCAGAAAAAAGGGCAAGACCTGCACAGACAATTTTAAAATATAATCCTTTCACTTCTATGAACGTAAACTTACACGTGGGTTTGCTTTTTTTCATGGATATCTTTCTGTATGTAATGTTTTCCTATCGCATCTTTCCCCTTTTATGCTGTTCCAACATACACTAACAGTTCCAGCTTCACACAACCACTCCATGTCAAGACTGTAACTTTACACTACCACAGTCTTGCTTCTTATACAATACACACAATCACAGACAATAAATCATCTCAGCTGGGGCCCAACAGAATTTTTGTACAGATGTTTCTATAAATGAGTGCAACTCCTAGATCAGAATTAATCTGGCTTGTAACTTTCAATTATATTAATTACCATGCCTTTGAAAACACAGCATCAGAACACCGATGTAACATATTACTCAAGTCATGATGAGAGCACAACAAAAGCTTCTCTGTTGAGCAAAAGACAACCAATACATCCATCCATGGGGCAAATTTCACACAGAAATGCAGTGGACTATTTCAAGGAAATTCTCTGGCTATTCAAACTGAGGACTTCTTCAGCATCCCCAGAGCACTGTCACGACAGGCTGATGTGCCACCTCCCCGAATGGGGGACAGCTGGAATGAAGCACAACAAGACAGGTGGATGGGGACACATGTACAATGTGTTCAGGTGACACTCAGTTAACAGAGGAGGCACAGGGAGGCTATTGCAGTAACCTCAGTTACAGAGAAGCCATGAGACATCCCTAAATTGCGCTTTCAAAACCTGCTGTCCCCAACAGCTTTTGGAAGATTATGGGAGCACAGCACTGGGTTAAGCTCATGTTTGTGATCTCTCGTCTCATTTTGTGCCTACAGCCTAATCAAATGAGTATCCAGGCCAAAAGGTTTTAAATTAATCCCTCCAAATAAAAAAAAAAAAATCCACTAGATCCACTGAAGCATTTTATCTGAGCCTGTAAAACACAGGGAAGTACTGAGTAAGGGGGGTGCTCTCTATCTCTTCAGGTAAAGGGGTAAAAAATATATTATGAATCTATCTGCCACATCAACATATCAAATGTGCTTTTATGAGTTTAGTATCGACACCAAGAACTTGTGCTTATCTCTCATGCTGTCAACTTATTAATTTAGCAAGTGCTAAACATTTTTTTAGAAGACTGAGGTGTATTTTGTCCACAGTTTTAGAAACTTCGGGAAAAAAAGATGTAAAGCATCTACTTTACTGTGTAAAAATTTCAAAATGTAACAAACTGGCAAATTATTTCCTGCAGCTATTAGGGAACTATTTAAGAACAGAAACCGGAGACAAGGATTAAGAAAAGGGACACATCTGTTCTGCAAAATAAAGCCTTTGAGAAGAACTACTAAAAGTAAGAGAAACTAGGAAAAAACATTAAACTTGTATGGAAAAAGAGCAGAAGGCATATTGCCAACAGATGGTGAAGAACTCATACACTAAAAAGGAAAACAAACTTGAAAGCATACTCAATTTTGACGACTTGAGAAAAAATAAAACCAAAGCTAACTCTTTCCTAATCACAGATTCACCGGTTAAAAATGGAGCTGCATGTTCTTAGAGCTTAGAAAAACAGTTGTAATTTCTGGATTCTAAAATGGAGGCATTCAAAATTAGCAACCGTCTACGAAAATGTTGGTCCACTCTTGAAATCACTTCCTTTTCCCCCACCACAAAAACACACTCTTTTTTTGGTGTGTTTTAATTATTTCCCATGTTAGCTGTTAAGCTCAATGCACTGGAAAATATCTGATGCTTTAATGGGCCACTTTCTCATTAACTCAGACACCTGTTTAAAAAGATGCTTCCTCTCTGAGGCATTTCTGCTGTAGCTTATAACACGTACTCCCACAGAAACCAAGAGACAGGTACTGGCAGAGCCTTCGAACAGAAGTTATTCCCCGTTATTCTGTGTGTCCATACTGTCAGTCCAATTTTCTATCTCACTTTTGGAAGCAGAAATTTTACACAGCCAGTTCAACAGCACTCATCGATTAAAGAAATTTGACATGCAGTTCTGAAATTATTATTGGGGGTGCATTTTGCAGCTGGAAATCAGCAGCTAAATAAAAATCACAGCAGGACGTGAAAAAGTATTTTAAATGTCAAAATAATACAGAAGTTAGTTATAAGAGACACAGAAGCCATCTTCTACAACTGTGTTTCTTCACCCAACAAGCCTCCTTTAGTTTGCAAACCCTGCAAGAGCTATTCAGGAAGTTGACACATCCTTGCTGCAAACCCAAGAGAAGCAAACATACCAGTTTTTAGTCCCTTCTAAACGATGTCCATTTTACAGCTGACTTTTCAGCAGCTAGCTTTAAAACTGTTCACCTTCCAGTTTCTTGAGGCTTGCCACAAGCAAGTTTTCAAATTTGTTGTGTACTCTTCCTTCCTTTCACTCCTAATGTCTATATATTATACACTAATTCTGGATAAGACACTGTAAAAGAACCAATTATCCAAAACAAGGACAAAACTCCTAAATTCCCATTTCTAACACTGAATCTAAGCTGCCACTTGAAAGTAAAAATGAGTGACCTATGGCTAGCACCACAGCAATCACAGAGCATCAGGAATTTTTCATATTTGGAGTTTTTGCACATCTTGTAAACAGTAAACAATTTAAAATCATAAATCCCCTCAAACTCGAAGTGCATGAAACACTGCATAATACTGTAGGTATTATTTTTTTTTCTTCTTTTTTTAAAAATCACTAACCACTGTGGTTCAAAAACTGTAGGGTACCTTCGGCTTTGACTGTGAGACACGAAATGCTACCTTTAAGGTAAAGCTTTAGGAACTGCTGGATCAGTGGAGGAGCTTTCAAGACAGCCAGCAATGTCTGAGACAGCAAGTGCCTGTGGGCACATCACCTGATGCTACACAGCTCTATTCAAGTGAGGGAAGTTTTGCTATGAATACACTTACTCGAGAGTAGACACCTGCAGGTTCATTTATTTTACTCTTTATCGTGTTCTCAGCCAACCATCCACACTTATGAACAAGTTCTTTGTCAAGAAAAAATTTTAAAAACCTCTGATGACAGAGGAAGATTCATTACTGACATCCACACAAGAAGGCCTGCATAAGGCATAGGCTTGATTTGTGACTCTTGCAAGAGCTAACATATTGTTTTCAAAGGGAGAAAAAACCCAAAAAACTCCATAAGTCTTCCTAGAATCACAGATATAAATGCAATAAATTGCACAAACTTTTATGCTGATTTGACAAAAATTCAATGCATTCCTAAACCTCATGGACAATTCGGGCGTAACTTAGAACCACATAAGCTTTAAAAGTGCCAGCAAGCACTTTTTATTCACTGGACTTCAGCAGAAGCAGTTCAGAAGAGAGAAAAAAAAATTCCTCACATCACAGAATTTATTCTAATATTCAGCACAAAACAAATAGGGACACACTGCCAAGACACACCAGTGCAGCTTCAGGGCACCAGTAAGGGCTGCTACATTGTCGGGCTTCTCTTCAACACTTACGGGGCTCCTATCAGGGTGTAATTCTTGAACTTGCTGAAGTATCACGTCTGTCCGGTTAAATACTTCCTGCAATTTTGTTAATTATACATCAGGGTCTGAAACTACGGAGTGACTCCCATCCTAGAAAACGTACAGCTCCCGAGTCACCCCCCCAGAATTTGTGTCTTGACTGTCGTTTCTATGGATTTCTCTGGAATGTGTGCTATTATCCCACACAGGAAAATACTTTTCAAAACTCGTACAGAATGTGCAGTTATATCACGGAATGGTTTTCATTTTTCAGTGCTGTAGACGGCTCGTTCAGGTCAATACACATTTCTGTAGGTGGAGATCAAAGGGAGCAGACAAGTGCAATCCCAAGTTCAGGTTCCCTCTCCGTGTCCATCCCTTCCAGGCGCTTTCACACCAACGCCATCCCCCCTCCACATCAGCGTTACCCTCCGCTGTCAGCAAAGCCATCAAAGCAAATACCCGGCCTTTCTCTTCTTTCCCCCTGATTCGTCACCAAGATGTAAATGAACAGATTCTCTCTGAGACAAAAAAAACCCCGAACAATGGGAAACACTTCCCTTCCCGTGATCCACAGGACGGAGGGAAACAAGATCCCCGGCGCTGGGGGAGTGAGTTCCTGGGGATCAGATGCAGCTAAAAATACGGGAGCGGAGCGAGCGGGCCCGGACAAAGCCCGGGCAGGGCCCGCGGTCCCGTCCCGGGGCGTCCCCCGCGCCAGACGGTGATGTCACCGCCGGCGGCAACAAAGGACGCGGCCCCGGCCGGGCGGCCCCTGCCCTGCGCCTCCCGCCCGCCCGGAGCGGCCGGAGCGGCCGAGACAAAGCGCCTTCCCCCGCGCTACGTGCGGGCGGAAAGGGAGAGGTTCGGGCCGCCCAGCGCTGGAGGGGAGGCGGCGGGGAGACGACGGGGAGACGACGGCCCCGCTGCGCCGCGGTCCGGCCCCCGCCGGGGGAGAGCGGCCCCGCGCCCCCCGCCGTGCCCCGGCACCCCCGCCCCGCTCCCTGCCCTACCTGATATGGCGGCGGCGGCTCCTGATCCGGCTCAGCCCCGTCCCCGTAGCTGGCTCGGTCCGACTGGGACTCGTGGAGCAGCGAGATGTCATCCGAGGTGGGGGACTTGAGGCAGTTCCCCATCTTCCCCCGGGGAGCGCGGCCCCCCCTCCGCCTCCCCCCGCGCCGGCGGCGGATCCGCGCCCTCAGCCTCCCCGCCGCAGCGCACAGCCCGCAGCCGCCCCGCCGGGGAGGCTCATGCCAGCCCCGGCCCTAAGCGGCTTAGCAGCACCGCTCGGCCGCCTCCCGCTCCGCTCCGCAGCCGCCCCGACCCCCAAGCCGGGGGGGCGGCAGGACGGGCCTCCCACCCCCCGTGGGGCAGCGGGCTCCAGAGGGTCTGCCCGCCCCGCGACAGCTCGGCGCGGTTCTGCTTCCCGGTCACCAGCTCCCTGCGCACTGGGCTCTGTCGCACGGGCCGCCCTGGCTCCTCCTCTCACCCCTCCCCGCCGGGCCCCGGGAGCAGCCGGGGGGCCCCCGCTCCGCTCCGCGCCCCCCGCCCGGCCCCGCGGCGGGGACAGCCCTGCCCGCCCCAGGCGGGACGAGGCGGGACGGGAATGAGGGAACCCGGCCGCCCGCTGGGCTCCCCCGGCCCCAAAATGGTGGGAGCCGCTTCGCCCCGCCCCCGAGCGCGGTGTTTGTTTGTGTTCCGGCCATGGCGGAGCCAGCGGCCGCTCGGGCCCGGCGGGACGGGACAGGACGGGAAAACACAGGACAAGGCGGGGCGGCTCCTTCGTGGCGGCCGCGGGGACCCCCCGCGCCACCCGGCCCGCCCCGGCTGGGGGTGGGCTGTGCGAGGCCGAGGGACCTTCCCAAGGGTTCCCCCGCGAGTGGGTGCCCGGGCAGGGAATCCCTGTGCTGATCGCTGGCGTGACCCCAGTGGGCACAGGCCAGTGTAGGGACAGGGCACTGAGCCCCAGTGTGGAGCAAAACCAGCGGCTGTCACTTGTCTTGCTTTTAAGTTTCTAGAGGCTTTTTACGTGATTAGCAGATACTAATAGAAAACATGTATTTAGCTCCTTTTCTTTCTGAAAAAACGTATTCACACTTGCATATAAATATAGGTAAGTACAGATAAATGCACGTTTCAGGAAAGCGAATGCCCCTATGTCACTGTTGGTGTGCCAGCCCTGACCCACACAGAAGGGAATGGTCCTTACAGGATGATCCTATAGATGTTCTTTCCAGCTTTATTGTCTGTGATGGTTCTTCAAAATCCCTCTTTGGCTTTCAGATCCATGCCATGGAAAATATTTTAAAATCGATTTTTTGAACTGAAGTATTTTTTAAAGTGAAGCAAATTTGGTGCAGACCAGCTGGAAAGTTCTGTCTGTAAAGCCGTGCAGCGTGGCTGCTTCTTATCAACAAGTTCTCTGCTGATACAGGTCGGCCCTGCTTTGCACCAGACCTCCTGTCTGGGTTAGAGTATCTACTCACAGTGACGAGTTTGGCTCCACAATCTTTGCTGGTGGACGTCAGTCTGGGAACAGACTTTTTGCTGATTAGCCATATAAGTTCTTTCTTGGAGATTTCATTTTCTTGCTCTTTAGGGAGTTTTGTTTTGCTGCTTATCAACAGATTAGCTAAACAACCACAGTGCGAAATCTGTCATTGCTGCCATTTATGGTGTCCAAACACAGTTTCGGGCTTTTCTAGGAAACTGAAACTGAAAACGGTGCAGGAATTGTGAGTGTTGCTCAAGATAAAGAGGCTTTGCAATGGCACGTTGCTGCTGTAAATAATGACTGTTTTACTTGACTTGCTCATTTGCGTGTTTATCCTATGACTCTGCTGGCTTGGTTTAACAGAATTGGGCAAGCAGTTGTTGGAGAGGATTCAGCCTCACCCAGTCCTGGTTTCAAGGTTAAGGCAATGTCAGAACTGTTTGCTGTGAGAACCTGGTGGTGAAAATCCAGCGCTATTTTCAGTTGTATTTTCAGTTGTGCAGTGGCAACATTGAAAATGAGATTATGGGCAACTAGAAAGACTTCTTTATTTCAGATGACATTTCATATTTTGTTCTCTCTGTGAGGCTTTGGCCTGTGTCATTGGTGTAGCTCAGTGTAGACCACAGGCATGTGCCACACTGTGGCTTGGAGTCCCGATCTGAGGAGGTCCTGTGGGAGCATATGGTGCCTCCCTGCTGGCTGACATGCCGAGATTTCCTTTCTTTGGAAACCAGAGTGCAAACATGGGGCCCTGGTCTCATCCTAATACACAGTCGGGACATAGATGGGATGTGCTCTGGGTCCCGTGGTATAGATGTTGCATTTATTTACCTTGAGGCAGATCTCCAAAAGGAATAACTGCTAAACCCAGTTAAAACTTTCCCATTGGTAGGTACAGGGTGTTCACTTGAAATCTGGGCACATTTAAAAAATGCAGACTTGTTAAGTGCCAGAAGAGATCTCCTTTTCATGGCAGACTCACAGAGACCAAAGAGGAAGCAGCAGTTCACATTTGTCTTTGCAATACAACAGACTGCACCTGTGAGAGCTCTGACTACCAGTCATGCCTGGATTCTTGGAAGTAGGGATGGTTGAAGCCACTGGTTTTCTAGGCTGTTCACTCCTGTTATGTCAGGTAGGTTGTTAATAATGGCTTTGCATCACCAGCTCAAAAGTTGTACAGCGGTCCAGAAAATGGAAAATGGAAACATTCTTGTGTTTACAAATGTTGTTTTTAAATATCCCTGCGTATGCTATGGTGTGGCTGTGAACCTTCTCCTTTTGATACCCTCTTTTGCAGGCTGGGGACAAGAAAGCAGCTGAAGAGCTTGTCAAGGTAGAGGTCAGTTGTCCTTTTATTGCTCAATAAGCAGTTGATGGGAGTCTTTTGTCCAGAGAACACATGAGATGTTTTTACTATTCCTAAGTTGAAGGAGATTGAACAGACCTGGCAGACTTCACTGTACCTGCTCTTTGTAGATAATATTGGTAAGCACAGAGGCTGTTCAGAGGGATCTGCTTCGTGGAAACAGATACAGATCCTTGCATGTGCAGAATAGTAGAGGTGACTGGACCAAACAGAGTATAGGCCAAACCAAAATAGATCCTGGTTTATGAGCTGTCCATGCTGCAGGAGGTCCTTGTTCCATACAGATTTGGAAGCTCACAAGTAGTCTGTATGGTCTCCTTTTTTTTTATTAGAGGATGTGATTTATGAGCACAGTTTCTTTGTTCTAGCGGAACCATGGGACAGTTTAACTGATTACTTCAGTTCTCTCTGGTTTTTACTTCCTCTGCTTAGTTTAGGGAACAAGTAGTTATCAGACTGGGTTTTCTAGAGCCTTAAAATGATCCTATAGAGGAGGAAAGATTCATGTAGTGGTGAAGGGCTGCATAGATACTACACATAGAAAAGATGAAGGCAAATACAAAAATTTGTGTCAAACTAATATCAACCTGGCAACCTAAGTCAATGAAACTTTTTCTCACCTGTAAACATTTAAACAGTTGGCTGTAATCTGTTGTCAGAATAGAAATGGGGATAGTCTCAAATTTGCCAGTGTACAGAGTTCATGTTCTGGTACATCTTGGTATGACAATGTCATGCATAGGTCAGTTGTAATCACTTCTTGGCAGCCAGCGTCTTCTAAGTGAAATCTATTTTTCAAAACAAAATGGAAATTCAAGAAAAATGTTTTTAAAGCATGCAGGCAAACTTCGTTTTATTTTGTAGGTTTTTGATATGAGGAGAGACAAGTTACATAATGCTGTATTCCTAAGGCTTGTATGAGCTAGCCAGAGATGAGGAACTATCTTACTAAGAAATCCCTTTCGAGTTAAAAATCTAAAATCCACTGAGAACGTAAAACCCCAATAGTTTCTCTGCAAAATTGACATCATAAATTGCCTAATTTATAGATAAAAGGCCCTTTAATGACATCATTTTACATGATCCATGGTCATGTTATTGTTGGACAACATTTTGGATATATTTAATGTGTCATGCTCAGTAAAAGTTTTTGAAAGACCTTTTCTGTCCTCAGCATGGAAAAGTTTTTTCACTTCTTTTCCATCAAGCTTATTTTCCTGGCACTTATCGTCTCTTATTATGTCTTATCTTTCTTCTGGATAAGATTGTTTTCCCAATTCATATACAGAAGCCCAGTTAACTTCTGAGTGATCTCTCCATGCCATGGTACCCAGAGGTTCAGAGATAGCTCTGTTTGCTTGGGCAATGTTAGTGGGACACAGTACTATTTTAAAACCTTTTTCTGGAAAAAAAAAAAAGACCTTGTATACCTCTGAAGAATGGAATTAAATTACATTCTTCTATTATATATGTGAATCGGATTATGGGAATGATGGAATTAATTTATCTTATTATAAAGAACATAGCATCTTCTAAAATACACATGATTGGTTTTAGTTTTGTTCATTTTAGCTGAACCATAGAACCGTTTCTCAGTATATATTACAACTGTATATTGTTTTCTGCAGGAGAATGAATGCAGCTCTAGAAAGCAATTATGGAACTAATATATTTCCCTGAAATGCATGTTGTGATGCAGGATTTTGCTCATGTTTCTGAAAATTACTTAAACTTCTGCTTAAATTATCCTGGTATCACAAGTACCACTTAAATTAATTTATCCTGAAGATACTATCTTGGTAAGGATAAGTATTCCATTATTGGCAAAAATAACTTGCCTTCCATAATAACTCTTTTCCCCAGATCCAGCATGTTTTTTTTCAGCAAGGAGTATAATGCCTAGCTATTCTGTGCACTGGGGCACCTACACTGTATGTCACAAAGAAGAAAAAGGACATGTATTTTGGCACTAAAAAAACCCAAACAACAAAGCAAACAGTCGTCATAAAAAAGTAACCTCTTCAAACAAACCCTCTGTCACCCAGCTCCCTGGTGAATTTTGTGTAGGAGTTCATTTTCCTTTTTCTCTGTGTACCGTGTGTTACCACAGTCTCAACTTCAAGAATGATCAGAGACCTATAAAACATGATCTAAGAGGAAAGGCTGAAAGAATTGGGGTTGTTTAGTTTAAAGAAAATGAAAGTGTTGGGAAAAACAGTAATGATCTTCCAAAATGTAAAATGTTTCTCTGCAGAGAGAAGGAAAAAGTATTTTTTTATGTTCAGTGAGTCTAGGGCAAGAGGTGATGGAATTGGAGTAGGAGATTTAAGGTAGACATTAGGAAATTATTTCAAACTGCAAAAGTATTTTGGCACTGAAAATGATTATCTGGGAATCTCGTTTACTAAAGGCTTTGAAAGGCCGATTAGGTCACGTGTGTCAGGAATGGTTTTAGTTGCAGTAGATTATATGGAGATAACCCCAAAAGGTTCCTGGCTAGTTTATAGTGTTTTGTTTCTCTCAGGTGATTTACAACAGATGCTTTAATGCTGTGTTGTTTTGATTCTCACTCTTTCTGCCCTTAGAAAATGCCAGTAAGAAAAAATTAGGTAAAAAATCGGGAAAATGGAATGGATGGTGACATTTCCAATAGCAGAATACTAAGAAATCACAGGCTCTGCAGGATAACTGTTGTGTTTGAGCCGGTGTGTGACTTGCTGACATGTCCTCCTGACAAGCTTTGGGACTCGAATACTGGGCTGGCATTCAACAAGTAGTGGATAGTCAATACACAGAAATCTGTGGTTTAACTAATCTTTTAAATTTTAATTTATTTTTAAATTTTATTTGAAGTGTTGGTCTTTCTTCACTTTTTGCTGTGTGTAAGTACTTCCTGAACCTGCAAGGAGTGAGCTCTAGCCAGAGTTCACCAGTGGCCAGTTTGTTAGTCATCAGGTCCTGTCACTGCAGCTTCAGGGATATTCTGCCCAAGGTGTGGGAAAAGATAGATATTTGAAGTAGCAGGTCTAAAAGCCAGAATTACCTCAATTGCTGAGAGGTATGAGGTTGGACATGATATTGTTTCGTCCGAATTCAGCATTTATCTTTGAGAATTTTTATTCCTCACAAGGCCTTGAGGTTGCCGCAACAGTAAGGTAGTACCCAAAATTCTTGTATCTCTTTGAAGCAGAATTGGAGAATTTATCCCTTGTCCAAGTTGAATATATATTTTGCTGCACAACTTAAAACACCTCTTGTTCACCTTCTCCTAAGTCTTCCTGTTTCTCTGATTTTCACCATTTTTCCTGTAGCCTAAAATCTTTGTTTTCTACTGGTAGGTAGCTATAGGTCTTCTGCAATAACAGAATGATCAAATGATGCATGGAAGGATTCATGAGAACCTATGGAGTGTGACCCTCTGGCAGACAACTCTGTCCAGTCCAAGATCATCTACATCTTCATCATTCCTTGACAGAAAACCGTTGAAACTGTTTGGATACCGAATGATGGCTACAGGTACTGTGTTCTAATCCCTTCCAGTTTCACATTTTCTCCTCATATGTAAGCTTGCTACAAGTCAAACTCTTCATTATGTGTCCTGTTGGTATTGTTACAGAAATTTTAGGTCCCTGAAGACTGTTATGGTGCTTTGTTTCAGTCTTTCCTTATGGATCACGATTTGTAAATCTCCCATATGTTTCAAGAGTCCACTTTTCCAGTAAGTGTGGCATCCCAAGCTGGACAGAGTACTCCAGTTAAAACCTCAGCATTGAGTAAAGAGAGTATTATTTAGTGTGTGCAAAAAGGCCATTTATCAAACTTAGTGTCCTTCCTTTTTCATAACACATCATTGACTGCAGTTTGGAGAGCCTGTCACTCCCTATCCTTCTCTGTGTAATTCCTGCCTACTCAGATTTTCTTATTTTATGCTTCTCCAGATGATTATTCTGAAGGGTGCTGTTTTGCACTTCCTGTTGAAAGTCTGGTCTGTGACAGCTTAGGCAGCTGAATTGCAGCAGACAAGTTACTGGAGACTGAACAGAAGGAATGTGAGAAGGAACCATTGAAGATTTTGCACTAAAAGTATTAGGTGATTGTGAATGACTGCCTCTGAGAAATCAGCTTTACCTTCTGGCCAGAAATGTTTCTTCTTCTTAACATTCAGTTTCATTTTTTCATTAGTCTGTGTGGGTACAGCCTCCTCTGGGAGGGACAGGGTAGAAATTTGTACCAGTGTTTGCTTTTGCATGCCCAAACACTTCTGTGGTTTGATGGAATACTGTCTTTCCTGCAAAAAATTCTAGAAAACAACTACATCATGCAGAAAACAGGAATGATCATAAATTAAGTAAGTCTGCCTGATGCCTCTAATACTATGAGAATGAATACAAGGAGGTAATTGTACAATCTCTTAGTCTGTCCTGGTTTTGGTTGGGAGATTCCTATAAGACATTAAAATCTTGATTGTTTACTTACATGACAAAAGAGGAAAGAGGTCTTTTTTTTTTTTTGTTTAGAGAAACAAATCACATACTGTTTAAACAAACACTTCCCACACAGTGAAACAAGACAGCTGAAGGTAATGTAAGTCTATTGCTATTTTTTTAATGTTTCAAAATTTTTGTGTCTAAGAATATTTTTCTTTTAATTTATTTTGAAGGGCATGCCTACAGTTAGTTAACAGCAAACTGTTCCCTCTTTCAGTTTATAGGAAGTTTATAGAAATTACATACTCTGTGGAGCTACTTTCTCTAACTTTCGTTTGGGAGTGTTATCATCTTAACAGAGGACTTGCACACTTTTAGAAATTCAACTGTTAGGCTATATATTGACTTAGAAAACATCTCAAAGCCACATGCACTTCATTTGGTGTTTTGGTCTGTGTACAGTTCCACAAAACCTCATGTAGGTGTAGGTGACCACACAGAATCTGTGCCAGCCACGGGCTGATTGTAATGTGCATATTGCCTCTGACTTATAAACTGTACACCAGCACAGTGCAAGGGTTAGGGACAAGATAAAATCACTTGTTGCTGTTTTGATTTCCTGAGGGATTATCGTTTTTACTCAAGAAATGAGGAGAGCAGTTCCTTTTGTGAGGACCATTCCTGTGCCAAAATTTGAAAATATGTTCTTGTCAACTGTGATGCCATTCATAGCTTTTACATCTGAATCTTAAATTTGGATACAAAGATCTCTGTTGTAGAAGCCCCATCTTGTGGACAACCAATCAATGACTACTTCAGCACAACAGATTTGAAATACTTAGGAAATCTGAAGATATTTTGGTGGTCTTTGCAATAAACTGGAGAGTCTTCGTATTTCTGGACAATATGGAAACTTCACTCACAAGTAGAAATCAGCATATGCTTTTTGAAGGCTATTTCCACAGGAACAAAACATGAATTACAGAGAGGTGAAAAACGGGGATGGAAACAAGGATATTGTCCCCAGAACTCAGTATGATTCAGCTAAAACACTAACAAGCCTGAATCCTGCCTTGAACTCACAGAATTGTGTCCTATAGTATTTGTGTAGCATAAATGAGTCTTTGGGTAGCAAAATCATATAAGGGCAGAAAGGCATTCTTTGAAAAAAATTGTGGAGAGAGAAAAAAATAGCAAAGCATGAATGAAAGCTGAATCTGGAAACCTTGGAAATATCCTTGAGGAGATAGTTTGTTCCAGCACAAAGTAATGGAAAAGGTCAACCAGCTCCAGACTCAATGAGCCAATGTACTTGGTAGGCAGAGTGTTAGGGAGGTAAAAAGAGTGTGAAAACAAGCCTTGTTTTCAAGTTTCAGTATGGCATTAAACATCTTTTTGTCACTCTGAATATACAGTTTTCTGTTTCTTCTATATGAAGAAAACAGGAACCTATATGATAGTTTTCCATTTAGTAATTAGGGCTGTAATGAAGTAGCCAGAAATTGTGGCGACATCTAGGGAAGGGTTGGGAGAAGTGCCTCCCTGCTGAAACACCTCCAGCTGAAAATGCAACCACTTCTTCTGTGAAGGCAATGTACCCAGGGACTGTTGGTTGGAGTGGCTTTCTTGGAAGGGATGAGGAGAGTAAAAAGGATTAAGGTGTGTGAATAGGGTGCTGTACCAGCCCTTTGTTGGGAGGAGAACACAGGTTGCTATTCCTACAAGTGGATGTCTGACTAAGCATGGGGATCAAAAAAGAGACAAAAGTTTGTGATCTGGACATGACAAAGCCAGGAAATAATTTCCTAATTCTTACCAATAATAGTCTGAATTTTATTACTTAAAATTATCTGTAGAAGTGAATGCACATCTACCACGTTAGACTTCAAATTTAAAATAACTGTTTACTTCATATTGAATTGAAATACTTAGATTTTCATCCTTCAGTAGTCTGGGAATTTTATAAAGACAACTCTTTTTTAACATATATAGATCAAAAAAAGTCACTGTTAGTGACTTTTAACATATATAGATCAAAAAAAGTCACTACTTAGTCACTGTTAGTCACTGTTCCTAATAAATTAACAGATAAAATTATGAATGCGTATTACTAACATATTATTAAAAATTTACAGAAACATCTGTGGATGCTGGGGAGTTCCTGACTGACTCCTTTTGTTTCTCATAGCAATCCAAAGCCTCTTTTGGAATAGAATTCTACATTTTTGGTGAAGGGCATCTTTGAGGAATTGTGTGAGCTAGGGCAAAACCTTTGAGAAAAATGCATATTCCCAGCTTTTAACTCAGTCTACTCCTTAGGGAAGAGAATATTAGAACTTCTGCAATATAGAGGACTAAAATTTTACCTCAGAGCAAATTCTGCTGGGACCAGCATGTGCAGTCAAAATAAAGATCTTTCTTAATGTGAAGCCATGAAAGGAGTTTTGCGTCTCCTTTCCATGGAAGTTGTTTCTTCCTCGAGAGACAGGGAACAGCAGAGGGTAGTTCACCCCTCAAGGGAAGAGCATATGAAGTGGGAACAGCTACTTAGAATTCCCTGCACTTAAATAATGAAGCACAAACAATTCAAGTATAAGAGTACAGACAGATATTAGTATGGTGTGAAATCTAGAGGAGAAGCTGTAGCCTGGGAAAAGAAAATGAATGTGTGAAGCTTGTAATCAAATGGTGTTGGAAAGCAAGGATTTATTCCAGTGAGGGAATAATGATTACTCAGAATCCCTGCTCCACCAAGTGAGTTCCTTGTAGTACAGAGGCAGGACAAGCCTTGGTATAAAGGACAAACAATTGCCTTATTCTGAGCAGAAAGCTCTAGAAAAAGCCAGTGTTGGTAAAAGCAGAAGTCTCTGGAGGAGTATGAGACAAGGGCAAATATTCAGTGATACTTTTTATAGTGGATTGTATTAGAAATTATAGCTGTTTGTATATGCCTATATGAAGAGGAGACTGATTACATCATGAAGAGTAATCTGTTGTACAGCTGATATGTAGGATAAAATGTTCAGTTGCAGTGTATCATAAAGAGAGGGGTTAATTGCTGAAAGTTGCAGAGTAATATGAATCTCTTGTACTAATAGATTTTATCAAGAAAATACAACAGGACTGGAAACTCCAAATTTAAGTGTACACCTGCAGTAATCCGCTGTCAGAAGAATTGTGTAGGTGTATAAAATTGATTTGAAAGGGAATGAAGAGGTGTGACTTGTGAATTGCTACTTTTTAAAGATAAAAAATTAGTGCACAAGTAGGTCATGTTAAAAAAAGAAAGTAACTTTTAATCCTTATCTCCTTATTATGCACATTTTCAAGGTGTTTTCTTTTGTTGCCTCTAGCCTTTCTGCTATTTTAAATATTCTCATATTAAAGTTTTATTGATATAAAATGTTAAAAGGTATAGTAATAATACTGATATATCAAGTAATTTTTTCAGTGGCCTTTTGAAAACAAGGCTTGATGTGTTATGTAATTACAAAATATATGCAGTTGAACCTTGAGCACTTGTGTTTGTAATGTATGAAAGTCTTCTTTTAAAGCTGTGTCTGCTTTGTGTCCCTTCCTCTTCCAGCCCAGTGCCTTCCTCTGGAGCTGCGGTGGTGCCACATTGCTGTAATCCCATTGTATTGGTCACCAACATAGGATCCACTTCCCCAGGGATGGATCCCTGTCCTTGAGCCTTAACAGATCAGTGAGGTAAGGAGAAGGAAAGGCCCCTGCCATCATCAAAGACAACCCCAGACTCTTCCGAGCCTTGTCCAAAAGCTTCAGTAATTTACAGTTCCTTATGGTAAGACACTTTTTCTGGTATTAACGTCATGAGCATTTTAAAATGTTATCAGACAATAATTACTATCACAACTTTTAATTCTGTGTTTCTGTTTCAAATTTTCCTCAGTTCAATCAGAACCAAAAGTTAATGCCCGTTGGCTAATTTCCAGTGCATGCCTCCACAGAACAACTGCTGCCTTTAACTGGTGGAGAGATCAAGGCTTGAACTGACAAAAGACATCTGTATTTTGGAAAACAAATTAATGTTTATGTTTTAATTTATAAGTTCCTGGCTCTTTTATGGTTCCTGTTTTTCAAGTAATGTCTCTTTGGATCCCTAGCTGATGGAGAGTCAAAATGGAAAAGGCCCATGAGAGAATTATCACAATAGAACATCTGGTCTGCATTGGAAAAAGCTGAGAAAGATATTCAACATCTCTGAGACCAAGAGGCAGCTATGAGGCAGTTTGAAAGTCAGTCTATGAAAAATTGTGCAGGTTGTGGCCACCTGGGCCAATCTAGTGTTGTTTTGAGAAGAACTACTCTGCTTCCTTGCATCTGAATTTTAATGTCACTTCAGCACGGATATGTGAGAACTGGGAGTGGTATGAAAGGTGTTTACTTTTCATAATGTTAATCTGAGTCCCAGCATTGTCCTAATTATATTGTGGGTTTTTGCCAGTCTCCTAAGTTTTCTTTTGAGCATGTAGGCTGGAGTCAAAAGGCTTTCCCAGGGTTTTGGCATAGCTTTATAGGAAAATGGATGGAAATTACTTTGTATATTTTTGGAAGAATATTTTGCATCCTGCTTTAAACTGTTCCAGAAGGTAAAAGGACGTTAGCTAGACTGTGTATTGGCTCGTGTACTGGTATGTCACTAATGGCAAGGAGTTTTGCTTCACCTAATTGTTCCTGTTTTCTGCAGCCACAGACTATGAGAAATGCAAAGAAATAATGGGCCAACCAGGGCAATAAAGGCACTACTGGATTCAGAGAGAACAAACTCCTTCCACCACATGAAACTTTCGTCTTTTAAATCATCATAGCTCATGCAGAACAGAAACAATTTGACATGTATAACAAGAAACACTGCAATTGTTTGCCAAACAAAGACTTATACTGCAGATGGAAGAACTGATGAAAATTGTTTATAGATGGGGAACTTAATGTAGATTTTTCAAGAACAAGGTTGCTCTCTTCCTTGCCAAGACAAACAACAAATCTAATAGAAGTCTTATTTCTTTAGGCTGCCTGAGGACCCACTGGAAAATCTATGGACTTTTCTCCACAGCAAATTTGTGTATCATCAATACGTAAGTGGATTGTCCACAGTTACACTGTGGCAGCTGCAGAGGAAGTGGAAGGTTCTCAGGAATACATTAGGGAGAACTGGATTTTTGGCTTCTGATATAGTGTGGAGCGCCTTTGGAAACTGTGGAAGTTTATGAGCTGGATGTTACTGTTACAAAAGGTTATCTATGAGTTAAACATAATAGTAATTAATCTGCTATCTTTAGATCCTAACACTAACAACATGATGAAACTGAGAATTCCTATTCTTTAGAATTCCAGTTTTCCAGGATGCCTTCATTCCTACGAAGATGCCCTGATCTGCACTTAGTTTTCAGTGTTACCTTTAGCAATCTGTGCACAGATGTTTTTACAAGGCACTATGTAGTCATCCCAAACAACTGGTTTTAATGGGCCAGTTATTTAGGAAAAGCATGTAATGAGAACATAAATACAATCCCTGATACTGACATAAAGCATGTATTAGCAGAGTAATATAGTTTGTATTGCCCTGATAGATAGCAGACTCTGGAAATATTAAACTTGTCATGTCCTTAAAATTCTGTTATATCTGTAAACATATATGTCTTGGAAAATAGGGCCCACAGCATCCAGGACTGCTTTAGGAAAAGTATTGCCAGGAGATCAAAGGAGGTGATTATTCTCCTTTACTCAGCACTGGTGAGACTTCAGTGGAAGTGCTGTGCCCAGCTCTGGGCTCCCCACAAGAGGAAGGACATGGACATACTGGAGTGAGGGCAGGAAAGAGCCATGAAGATGATTAAGAGGAGCACCTGTCATGTGGCTGCCTTGAGGGGTTTTGAAGTTGATGTCCTTGAAGATACTCAAAACCCAACTGGGTGAGCTCCTGAGCAGCCTGCTCTGGGTGATTCTGCTTTGTGTTGGACTGGTTTGGACTGGATGATCTCCAGAGGTGCTTCCACACTGTGAATATTTGAAGCAGTTTGGTTATGTCTTTTCAGCATTTTAGCTGGAACTCAACTATGTAGGAATCCTAAAGAGAGCAAAGGCTGTGACCCTAGAAATCCATCCAGATGGCTGAGGCCCAGAAAAGGCATAATGAGAGCTGCTAAGTATTTTGAATGTCTCATCAGAGCGATATTTCACTTAAAAATACAAATATAGACATGACTTGGGTCTTAATGACACTGAATACCCATAATGTTCTCTCACTTCAGCTGGACTGCAGATGGTAACAACCTCTCTCTATCTGAGCACACATATTTTAGTTTAATTTGGCTCTGTAAAATCTTATCACATACTTTACTCTAGAAATTAATATTTGGAGCTTTATGGTGCAGAATTTATTTGTTGATTTGTTCCACAATTTCTTTCCTTACTAGTACTGATATTAATAAATTAAAATGTATTTTGACATATTCAGTAATAAGCTCATACTATGTCTCAAGGAGTTGAGAATATCATAATTTGAGCAAGGTAAAATCAAAATATGTATTGCATTGCATATTCTATGGCACTTAGTTTGTAACTATTCTTACAGCACCTTCAGAATAAGAACAAAGATTAAATTCCAAAAAGGCTTTCATAGTTTTAAAACAACAAGACTTATGTGGAAAGGCAAAGATAATGTAAGAAGATTCACCTGTGGTTTTTCATCATGAAAATGCCAACAAACTAACTTGCAGTATTGAGAATTCCCAGATCTTCCTCCTTTTGAAAACTCTTTCTTTCATGTTACCTCTAAGAATAAAAAGGAAAGCACACTGGAAAACAAGAAAATGAGAAATGTTGCACAAGGAATTAGGAGATAAATAGATTATAAAGCATTTGATTTGATTTTGGGGTTGCACTTCAGCAAGTGAAACAGTAAGTAAATAACCTGTTTCTTTATCAATACATGGAGTCACATTGAGACTGACAGACCAAGACATAAATGTATAAATAGCACCTCTGATAATTATTAGAAGATGTCAAATTTTGCTATGGATGAGCCCATCCCAAAACCACAAAATTAAGACTTCAGACAAAAATAACACATGAAGGTCAAATACACTTAGTCATAAGTTACTGTCTTCTGCCACCACTTTTCCCTGACTTAATGCTTTTACAGCATATCTCCTCTGATTCAGGCTCCTCTATAGTCTCTGCGTGGGACTGGGGGTTTGATGGGGACAGTATTACTTTAAATTGACACCTCTAGCAGCAGTTCCTACTTGTACTGTTTTCCTTTTATAAATGTATAACCTATTTCATCTATCAAAGCCTGACTTAGCTCCAAGTCACCCATTTCTCAGGGAAATTAAATCTAATGTCTAATAAGCATAGAAGCTTATGCAACTTTCATTCCCTGAAAAAAAAGTATTAAATAACATAATAGTATTACCGTGTCTTCTGATAGCTAGAGACTTGAGCACTTTGTTTTTCTGTAGACCAGACTGGTTCTGCATTTGGGCTCGAGGAGGCCAGGTTTATCCATCCCTTTTTGCAGGCTTTCTGAATGTCACTTCAAAATTCTCCTCTTGTTAAAGGACCCCCTGAAACTTTCATGTGTAAGGTTTGATCCCTTTCTCCACTTCTCCCTGTGGTAGGAGCCCCCTCTGTTCCCCCACACAAGGGCTGTGTACCCCGTGGTCTTACCCTGGGGATTCTGGCTGCTTTCTCACTCATTCTCTCCCTCACAGGATTTTCTCCAGCCTGACTAAATTTCTGCCTGTTCCATCCCATTTTCTATTAATACCCACCATGGTTCTGTGTCAGTGGGTGCAACATTTGGAAATGCAGAAATCCTCCTCTAAACCGTGTAGATTAGCAACATAATTTCAGGGGTTTGCCTCCTGCATGTGTCAGTTCAATAAGTGGGTTTATAGGGAATAATTTTAAACTGTTGCAGCCCTCCAAAACCGCTTCTCTCGCTTCTGCAATACATAAAGTGACATAAGGTCACTGATGCTGGGGAAATTGGTTTCCTGGTTGATATGCTAATTCAGCAAGAAATCAGTTCTTGCAGAAACCCAGAGAAAATTATTTTAATACAGTGCCATGCTACTCTGTTGACTTTTAGGAAAGAGATAATTAAAATATTCAAGGGAGTTCCAAGTCTCTGGAGAAAATACCATTATGGAGATATAAAGCTATTTTTGCCTCACAGCTTATTAGCTTCTTTCCTAAAAGCAAATCAGCTGAATGTGATGGGCACAAAAATAACATTTACATGTGCTCAAAAAAATAAGAAATAAAATACTTTTATAAACTGAGTTCAATATAAGAATAGACTTGGTTCAGTCTCTTCTGTGTCACTGTGTTTACAGTAACTGCTCCTGCAATTTTCTGGATGAAAACTTCCATCCAGATACATCCAAGGCCATTAATAAGTCTGCACTATGCATCTGATTGCAATGGGGAATAGAATTACATTGATGGTGCCTAAGGAGAAACAGAATCTCTGCACTCAATGTGAATAAGGAGTAGCCAATGCCTTGTTTTTTCAGAAATAAATAATTAAATTAAATTGAAAACAACAGCCAATCTATAAGAATAATCACTAAGAGTTTGAAAGCCCTGTATTTTTTCCTAACAGTGCACTTATAGTAGGCTATTACTGAGTACAAAAAGTAAAATAACTGTAATATTTACTGTATGAATATCCCAAGGGAAAAAAACTTAGTAGCATAAGCTGTTTCATCTTTTTAGATGTACAGCAGATAGAGTGTTCATAACAGGAACACCCTGTTACCTCAACTGTGAAAGGTTCTGGGAATCTAATGACCAACAGACTGGAATTTAAATTTATTTTTGTTTGGTTTGTATTTCAGTGAGCATTTGAAAGACCCACCAGTTTATCTTTGTCAGAGATTATTTTTCTTTTGGCTTAGCTTAGACACCAATCTCACTGTTGAGTTTACATTTATGGAGCAGGACCCAAGGTTTTCTCCATGTGTTCAGCATTATGATTCTGACTTTGCAGATCTCATTGCTTAGGATAGTTGCAAAACTCATGTCTGCTTATACAGCAGCAACAGAACTGGGGTTCACATGCTGCTGGTTAGTCAATTGAGAAGGAACAAAATTAGTTTTGAAGGCTGCCACTTTTCTTGGCTGATGTGCAGAAGAGTTGGTAAAAGCTGCAAAGACAACTGAGTACCCTGATGACAGTATTTATTATACATTTTATTTCATACGTGGATTTTTAGAAATAATTCACTCTGTTATTTTACTCTGCTTTAGCAAATCATGTGTGACTGTAGTTGTTTTTCCACAATGCCTGTTTTAGTTTTCATTGCCATTTGTTCTCACTCCATGTAGTACCGTCCACAAGGTGGTGCCACAGCTAAGAAGTTAGCAATAAATAAGACAAATATAATTTGCTAATTCTACCTGCATTTTGCAACTAACTAAAGTAACTGCACCTTTAAAGAATTAATAATTATTTCATAAGCATAGTATCACAGGTTTGCAAGTTTTTATTTTAAACCCCTTGTGTGAGCAGAGATGGGTCTGCCTGCTGAGTGAGAGCAGCACCCACAGACCTGTGTCCATCCCAGATCATGTACAAAAATGAAAAGACAGCTCAGGGTTAAGCAGACAGACTGATGAAGAGCTGTGTGTGTTCAGGCAGGGTTATCCATGCTGTGCCCCATGGATGTGTCCTATATATATGTAGATCACTTCAGCAATACCCCAGGAGTCAGACCAAATCCTGACAAGCAGAATAGTTCATCTGCAACTTCAGCTTCTGTGCACTTACCCTGGTGTGGCTGTGGCACATCAGACTCTAATTTTCCAAGTTTTTCTACAGCCAAGCTCCCTGTCATATGATAATGTACATTGACTTAATTCCAAAGGGGTATGAAGTGCTTACAGAGGGTCCTGCTGTGAGAGCAGCTGGATTAATGTATACAGGTAAATTCAGTAGTATTTTTCCTTCAATCATAGTTAAAAAGGCAGCCATCCCAAACTGTGTTTAGCACAAGTGATCAAGTTTATGAGCATCTTTCAACACAAGATCAGACTAGAAAAAGTAAA
Source organism: Chiroxiphia lanceolata (assembly GCF_009829145.1). Lineage (NCBI taxonomy): Eukaryota > Metazoa > Chordata > Aves > Passeriformes > Pipridae > Chiroxiphia > Chiroxiphia lanceolata. Next base: position 8,131,195 of record NC_045645.1, on the reverse strand, counting down.
AGGCAATAACAGGGAACATAAGATGTGAAATGTACCACCCAATAGAGAAAAGGCAGTAAAACTTACAGGAAAAATTCATTTTAATGGATCTGAATGACTGCACTGTTTTATAGCAGGCCTGTATGTCCCTGAAGAGCTGAAGTGCAGAAGGCCTTGGTTATTTCTCCCTGGATGTGTGTGTTAGTTCTTCAGCTACCCTTGGCCACGAGGCCGTGGTTGCTTCTTGCACACCTGCCCTGCTCCCCTCAGTGACCTCTGCAATACAGGTATGCATGTTAAGACAAGATATACCCCCTGTGAGCTTCTCCAATGCATAAATTAAGTTGTTTATTCATCACATTATTTTGTACCAAAAGCAGGAAGAAAAAGGGATAATTTGAAATACCTTTCAGGCAAGCACTGCCCTGATTGTTTCTTCCAGCTAGAATCTTTCTTTGGTATGGTAGACCTGTATCAGAACAAGAAGAATAACAGTGTTTGCATAATATGTTTCTCCATATTGCTATATTATTATTTTAAAACATACTAAAATTCTGGTGGGTTGTAAGAGACTCAGTGAAAATTACATATACTCAGGAAAGATGGTTTGTCCCCCAGTTATAATGCAGAATGAGAGTTAGAGTCCAGTTCTTATTTAGTCCAGTTCTAAAAATTGTCAAATAACACAACTGACACCACTTTTTTTTTTTTTTTTATGGATCAGATCTATAAATTTTATCTTAAAGTGCTTTCCAGTATTTTAAAACTTTGTATTGCTTTTAACATCTGTTTGGAAAAGTCAGAATCAGAGAACTAACTAAAAATATAAAGTCACGGAACATGTCAACTAGATTTAATTTCTGAGTCTATCCAGTTAATTTGGAATCACTGTCTGAATCACAACAGAGACATTGTCAGAGTATTCCTGTAAGATTGTTCTGAATGTATGGCTGCAATGTGTCTTGCAATGAAAATGACATATTTCTGGTTTAGTTTGGACTTCATTTTTAGTTTGACTTTGTAAAATTGCTTCCAAAAATGTTTATTTTTCAGATATTTTACATAGAGAAGAAATTATGCTCTATTCTGAAGGGAATGACAGAGCATCTGAGATCATACATTTAAGTCTCCACTTTATGTAAACCCCAGGTATGGATTATTCTAGTAATTTAACAACTGAATTGAGATCCAAAACACTTTCCCTTGCAATACTTATAATGATTTTTGCACCCTTTCTGGAAATCCCCTAAATATTTTTAAAATATCAAAACCTGTTTTTCGTCTAAACCTGGTTTTCTGGTTTCCCACTGAGGTCTATGCCTAGACCTTACTAGAAGGAGGTAACTTCCAGTATTGTAAGTTCGGAGTCAGCCTGAGCAGGGCTCCGAAATCATCCTGCAGATGCACGGCGTTAACCGGAAACAATTCAGAGTGGCAGTGGTATCCTGCAGGATGTGTGCGACGCCTTCAGCTGTGTGTTGATTTACACGGGGCCACATTATAGATTATACATGCTGGTAATTGTGGTATTGTTATTGCTGGGCTATATCTAAGCACAGGAAACACATATAAGCACATTTGAAGTGATAACATCCACTCCTGTTTAAAGGGCAATATTTTATTCTCATACGTAATACAGCATTTGCAATAATATAGACAATTTCCTAACTAGTACATAGGAGACTTTCATGAGAAAAACCTGATTCATTGTGGGAGGCCCATAACCAGCATTTGCAAAGAAATCCACATCAACTTTTATTCACTTTAATTTTATTTTTTTCAGTGTGGACGTTATTCTGAGATCAAGAAGGAGACAATACATTGCCATCTGAAAGCACAAGAAAGATCAAAATAAGTTTTCAATGTGTCACCGAAACCACAGTGCTAGGTTTCTGTTAAGGAGAATGAGTAATACCATTCTAGCTGTGAAGAATGCTGTGAGTGGGTAATAATTCCATCTAACTGATAGGGCAGATTTTCTGCAAGAAAATAAATTATCCCAACTAAAATCTTGCCCTATTTCTTCAGCTCAGTAAGAAAGCCCACTCACCATACCCATTTAGCTGCTTGTCTAACATTAGGATATCCTCCACCCAACATTCCCAACCCAGTCTTGCAATTCAGGAACAGATTGGCTCCAGCTCTGGCCTGGACCATAGCTAAATCTATATCCATGCTTATAATACTGTTGCAGATCAATAATATGATGCTATACTGTATAAATTGGTTTGTTGAAATGATAGTTATGAATGAAGTTCTAAACAGACACTGCAACATATAATAAAGGACTAACCTACTGACACTTCTAATGGGGATGTGATTAACACATACACAAAATAGCCCAAAGCCCAATGACTTGCTTCATGATTTCATGAAAAACTTTTTATTATTTTCTATCTACAGTATTTAACATTAAGAATACATTTGTCTTTATAAATTTATAAATGCTACTGATCTGATATTTTTGTGCTGACAGTCTAACAATGAACGAAAGTATAGTTTTGTCAGACCTCACATGCACAAAAATTGTTGATACCTCGTAATATGCCTTTGCATTCTGGCAGCCTCGTTATAATATTCTTTTGGAAGTGTCACCTGCTTAGGTAAGCTTTGATTTACAAGAAATTATTAAGACATGTTTAATTTTAATTATGATCTTTACTATTTACCTGAATAGGAATCTCTGTCCTTAGTTTAAACTTCTAATATCCTGTTTAACAAAGAAACAGCTTCAGTCGTACTAAAAGTACTTAATGTTAAGAAAGTTTTCACAGTTGGTTGCTGGGATTAGGGCTTTAAAAACAAAGGTCAGGTGAAGATGCCTTCTTGGAATACACTAGGATACAAGCCTCTATTTTTGTTTGTAGTTCATAAATCTACATATTACATAAACTAGGAATAAGTTTAATATAATTAAATATATTTGTGAGTGACTGGAGTTGAACAGCACACCTACATGGCTGCAGCATATGTGAATCTTCCTGCAGTACATTCTGGTGTTGGCTTTCATTAGACAGTAAGAAATGTTGCCTGCAAAAATCTCTCACAACTTGAGACTAATATCTGTCTTCTTCACATGGGAAATGTATTTCATCACTCCCTCACATGACATCGAAATCAGGTCTGCGGAAATGAAAATACCAGGCTCTGCACACCATAGGATTTGTAATTAGCTTGAGATATCCAGAGAAAATTCTGTAAGTTACTTTAGTCTCTTTATTTTGCCTTGTCTCAAATCTGTCTGATTTTGTTTGAGTTTATGAGTAATTTTTGGTGGAAATGTCTGTGTTGCAATTGAAATGCTCTAACAAGTCCTCATCACTAAAATGCACTGAGTTCTGTTACTTCTGAGGAGCCATGTGGAGTCCTGGAGTCCTTGTGGCTGCTGGGGAACTCAGGAGCTTCCTGGTCTCACTTGAGCCATATGACAGAACCCCAAAAACACCTGTGATGTCTTTAGGTCTTAAATATTTGGTTTAAATGTCTAAAAGGTAAGAGTTTCTTAAGCATCATGAGACACGAGAGTTAACAGATCAGCCTGAGCCATGCCTCTTGCATTTACTTCTTCAATAAAGTTGTCAGGATGCTGCCCAACCAGGCTGCCAGATGTGCTCTCCATGTTTGGGGTAAGTAATCACTTGGGCCTGGGATCTTCTGCACAAGCTATGCCTGAACCCACTGCAGTTATTTTAGGTGACACACTAAAGTGGTCAGCATAAACTGAGAAGACTTAGTCCAGCACTTTGTCAGCATGCCAGAAGAAATTCCTTGGGATTCAGTCTGAGATTTCATTTCAGTTAATTGTCAGGATGATGAATATTATTTATTCCACACTAAAGCTTATTTTAATCCAAAACACAGATAGATAGTGTCAGTGCAGGCAAAATGATAGTTCTTCCTGCATAGAAGCCCATTTAGATATAATCCAGTTTGCTCCCCTGTCTCTAAATTTGAAGGACAACAGGAATGGAGACTGCAGCTGAGATTCCCTTGCACTTGAACCTGATCTAATTAGGCAAGTCTATTTTTTCACAAAATAAAACTATTATAGACAACAATATGGTGAACTGAAAACTCCTCAAAGTTGTTAAATTCTGTCTAGTTTGGAAAAGGAGCTGTATCAGGCCGATGCTCAGTGAGGCAATGGAGCCCAGTGGGCAGAGTGCTGGACAGGGATTGAGAAATCTCGGTTCTTTTCCAAAATCTCCTGACTTTTAAATGACCTTGAGCTGTCACTTCTCTGTGCTTTGGATTCACTGCCTGTATGAGGAGGATAATAATGCTCATAATGGTTTCAGAGTTGCTGAAGGAAGGATCTGCATGAACACAACACTTCGAGCACTACCCTGAGCTAGATGCAGCTGTGGTTAGAGGTGGCCAGGATTTGGTCAATGCCTCGTGTATTCCAGAAAATCTGGGAAACTTTGATTGTTACACAGCTTGCTTTCAGTTATCTGTCAAAACACATTTTTATGTTAAAGGTCTTCCTTATCTTTCACACCATTACAAAATATCTCCAGAAAATTTCATATTATTTACTTACGCATTAATACTCACAGTTCATATTCCTGTTACTGGGAACTGCAGAGTGCCTCTCAGGATCATACAAATGATAACTTACCATAGATAAGGTGGTTTTGACCTAAAAAAGAGAAGTGTTTTGCAATGTTATATTTAACATATCTGGGGAAAAAAAATCATCAATTAGTTTATGTTATAAGGTAATTGAATTGGGCTTTTAGTTTGAAACATTCTCTTTGAAACTAAAAAAAATTGGTTTTTTAATTGTCATTTTAAATTAATGTCTTGATTTCACACGTTTTGTATTAATATACAACTACAAGCTCTGTGCACAAAAAAAGAACAGTCTACTTTCAAAACTGCTGAATGCTTTGACCTCAAGGGCATAGAAACTGTTGACTCATTGTTTTTACTGCATATAATATTAGTCCTTTGTCACATCCAGGGAATGACATCATCTTCTTCATTGTTAGCAGCAGGTTTGAATAACAGAAAAAGTGCAGCATTAGTTGTCTGCTGTGTTCATTCTTAATAAATGAATGGATATCTGGTACCAAGACTCAGATTAGGATTTTTGAGTAACATTTAGAACAAGCTTGTGCCCAAACCCTGCAAAGAGCTTTGCTTCTGGCCACCATCTGCAGGGCAGTCGAGCTGGCAGGAGCCCGGAGCCTGCAGAGGGAACGTAGCTGATGGTTCTGGCTTCTTAAAAGTGGTAAGAGGAGTCAGGAAAGGAAGAGATTAAGCACAGAATGAAACAGATCTGTTCTTCAAGGTCATTTTAGTAAAAGGAGTCCCTGCACTTCTGTGAATCATACTTCTGTGAAATCTAAAATCATGAAAAGTAATTATCAGAAAATAAGTCATCTCTAGGACATGCAAACAAAATGGGAACTAATTATCTTGAAAATGCACCAGAACAAGTATTTCATCTATTCCAAATTTGTATTCATGTTTATTAGTCTTCTACTCCCTATAACTAAAATGTCTATGTCCTAATCTCAAAGAGTAATTCCCTATCAGAAGTATTTGGTTACTCCTGCCTGCTTCGTGGAAGAAGGATACATCATTATGATTACTAACCAGGCTGATGGAGGTCTTCTTTAAGGTCATACACCACCTTCTGTAAGGTTCTTAAGACTTTTTTCATGGCAGAGAAAATTTTAAGTGTTGCTTCCTGAACAATAAACATTTCTAGTGGAAAAGAATTTACTCAGGGAGAGAGTCCTCGAGAGTCTGATCAAATGTCAAATTCTATCTAATCCATTACCAATTGCCTTTATGTTTTCCCAGAAAAATGTGATGTCTTTAACTATAAAATTATACCTTCGTGGTTCCAAAAATATTTGTCCTGAAGATAAGTTCCTGTGTTGAGAGAATGAATCAAACTGGACTTTGAAAAGCTAAAATCCATAGAGCTGTGAGAGAAGCACTGAGGCAGCAGGCTGGGAAAGCTGGAGGTCATGGGTTAAGGATCCAGGATTGTTGGATCACAGAGGTCCACATACCAAGAGTAGATGCAGACAAGGCTACACACAAGGAAATATTTTCTAGAATGCCAGAACTAAAAAAGAATAAACAAACCATGCTGTAAAAGATCAAAATCAGACCTTGTTGACTTGGAAGCAAGAGGTCTGATGTACTGGCCTCTTCAGAACAGACATGACTGTACTTGTGCAGGTAGGGAGAGCTGCCTTGCATGTAGGCTTGAGCAGATGCATCTATTTCAATTCCTATCTCAAATGCATATTGCAAATTTCAGACTTATCTGTTATGAGAAGTAAGAAATGTTACATTTTTTCTACATATTTCATATGCTTTTGCCATATGAAGTCTTTCCTCAGTCTTCTGTTCCAGTCCGTGGTTCACCTTCAATCAACATTTCAAAAAGTCTCAAGTAGCATGAATTTTGGTGAGGCCAAATCACTTGATTTTCCCTTACCCTGTTTAGAAGAGGCTTTACTTGGATAAAAGCAATAGTGCCAGCCATTTCCCTTCATCCTTTAAAATTACTGGCCACCTCTAAAGAACTTGGCCTGTCTTTTATGTCACTTTCTGACAACTCATTTGAGTTGAACAGGTTGCTGTGGCCAAATTAAATGCTTGGGAAATGGACCATACAATTAATTTGCAATAGTAAGTTGTCTCAGCATCATTTCTCTTCCTCTCAAGGGGAATGCTGGCTCAAGCAAAAGAAAAGATTAACGTAATAAAAATATTCTAAAGACATCCTGTTAATTGTCCCAAGCTCAGATGGTATTGTCTATTCTTCTGTTGTGCATAGCCAGCAAACAGTGTAAAATCCAGAATTCCTTCCTACCATGAAAGCAGAGCCTTCAGTGCTACAGGATAATCCCTGCCTTTCTGGAAAGCAGATGAAAATGTGGTGTGGCAGAGCTTTGCTTTGGGTTTCAGAGGTGAGCTCAAATTTGCTCCATTGATGAATATAATAATAGGACTTGTTAATTTAGATACATCAGCAACTTTAACCAAGAGAATAAAGATTTATGGAAAAAAGGAAAATTGCAAACAAAGTAAGAGCAAATTTTGGGAAAAGAAGGAAAATTTTTTTCCTGAATATGCAAAAGAGATTTCCCATGTTTGTTTAGGGACAGAAAACACTCAAGGTTTTAAATTCAGCCAAAATAAAGGCTTTCATTTATAATCACATTTGCAGTGTTGACCTTGAATATCACATTCGGTGACAGCAAATCTCATAGGAGAAGTTAATATATAAAATAAAACTCAGAAATATTCACAAGTGACTGAGTGAAGCAAAGCTGTCAGAAGAGTTAAATGAAAGAAGACTCTGTAATTCTCTCCTTGCTCTAAAATGTCGTTTCCTCAGAAAGGACAAAGTCTGATTTTTGCTTATATGAAAATAGTCATAAAATATGTAAGAAAACACAGAATGTTGTTTGCTTCAGTTCCTGTAAACTAATCAGGCTGAATGATGAGTCTTCCTGTAACTCGGAGCACTTTTGAATACTATGCATGAAACTGTGTTCCTCCCCTCATAAACAGCTCGAGCCTTGCCTATGTATCAGTGTAGAAAAATAAGTATTGACTTATTCACAAATTACTTTTTAGGCACTGGATTCCCAGAAATATATTTGTATAACAGCATCTAGAAGCAAATGAATGTGTTAATAACCAGGTTTTCTTTCATTTTATGGCCTTAAAGACACTTTGATCTTCTAAAATTATGTTTGTCTTTTTGAAAAGCGAACTTTTATCTCAGCTCTGGTGCTCATTTCCTTATCTCTTCTTCTGAAATAAATTTTTGACGTGAATTCAGTATGCCCCATTTCATTTTATTTCAGACAGCCAAGTGAGATGTTTCTAAATATTTTATCAAACAGATAGGTTCCCTGCAGGATGCTAACTTGTTCTCCTATTTTTACTTTTTTATGTATCTTTCCAAAATGAAATATTTTGGACATGGTACAGTTTGTTCACATGTCAGATATGGATTTTTTAATTCTGTCTTTCTGCAGAACAGTAAGAAGAGAAAATAAATCAGATGTTTTATCTGATTGTACTTTGATCAGGTTTTTCTGTATTCTCAAAAAGAACAGCATGGAGCTTCACTTGCTGCACAAAAAAGCATTTTTAGTTTTGAAAATATTTTAAAACATCTCAGGAAAGCCAGACCCAACACTTAGGTTAGAGTTCTACTCATCTCAAAAAAAGACTCCATTGCTTTACCATGGTCATATTTGACCATTTAGAATCTCCTGGTATTTATTATCCACTACATGAATTGCAAAAAACTTCTTAGTAGGAGGCAAAATGTGGGCAGAATTTCACCTGCCATAATATTTGCTATCACTCTCCATGACTGACATGACTGGATAATGAAAAATGGCTGTAATTGTGCTTCTGATACATCTTGATATGTGTCAACCTAGGAAATACTGACACTGTGTGTGACACAGGTGGGAGAGGTTTGTGTGTCTTCACATCAGGGAATTTTGCTGTCTTTGAAGTAAAAATGAAAATTTAAAAATGTTAGTGATTAAGTTCATGGTGGCCATGGAAGTCTAAAGGTTGTGGGAGGGCTTGTGGTTTTTAACAGACAAGGCAGAAAAGGTTTTGAGCAAACAGCAAAGTGATCTGCCTTCCTTGTGTGATACACTTGCTGTAGGCAGAGGATGTTGCAGATGTGTTTTGGACATTAAGTAATCCAAGAAAACAGTAGGACTAAAAATCCAAAAGTTTCCAACTCCTTTGTTACCTTCTCAAATTATACTGCAAAGATCCAGAGCCTAGACCTCTGGGAAACCTCTGAGGAAAAGTCTGAGGAAGACATTCTTCAAAATAATTTACCATTTAGTTTCCTCGGTATAGCATAAACTAGATATAGCTGTTCTGGCTCCCCTCAGTCCTTCCATTTACAAAAGGTACCCAATTCCATATAAACCTTTTTGAAACATTTGGGAGACTTCTCAGTACTCCATGGGAGATGCTGTTCTCAATATTTACGATGTGTACCCAAACTGATTTCTCTCTTTTAGTATCTCCAGTGCAAAATCATTACATTGTCAGAAATAAACCAAGTCTAACTTGTGGGGGGGAAAGAAACTGGATTCCATCGTGTGTTTCATATTATACCATTATGAAAATGGTATATTAAATTCAAATACTTCAATTGTACCATTAGATGTTGTCATTATGTGGCTTGCTAATTGATAGGTTATTCAAATGAACATTATAATTTTAGACTTCTTAGAAGCATCCATATGAGGAATTTCCAAACTTCAGAAAAGCAAACTGGGTGTTAGGAAGGAAAAACATGTACTGAGAATATTTCCTAATGCATGTCACTGAAAAATCATTACATAACTGCCGTGTGCATTCCAGGACTTGGTGCAGGCTATTTTTAATACCCGGTATGAAAGAACTTCCTGCTACTTTTTCTCTTTGAAAGCTGCTTTGTGGTTCATTAGATCGTGTTGTCAGGCCAATTTTTCTGCTATCCTTAAACCTCATTTTTATCTCCTTAAAAAAAAAAAAGAAGGTGAAACTGTATAAGATGGAAGAAGGTGCTGAGCATAAAATACCTTTAAGAGTAGGGTATGTTGTTTAAGTGTTGCAGTGGTCCCAGAACTAAGCACTGCCAGCTCAGGCTTAATATTAAACCCCAAAAGAAATCTAAATATGTTAAACACATACACATTTAAGAAAAGCAAAAGAACTTGTATGCCAAGCAACAGCACCTAGCAAAAATTTTGAACTTTCTGTTTATGATGTTTTTAAAATTAATTTCATACTGTTCTCCAGTGTTATCACAGGTCACCATTTTGGCCATGATTTGTATAACCATGACCATTAACATGAAGCATTTTGCTTAAATGCAACCAAACTTCTTCAAACATGGGCTATGCAAGACATTTCAGAATATTTTAACTGCACAGAAAGTTTACACCAGTAGTGTAGCTTTGCTGTTAAAATCCTGGACAAACAGACTGATAGAGATGAAATGGCTGGGGGGCCACCATTTTCACCTCCTCTGACCTCCTGCAAAACAAAGGCCACGGGACTTCCTGAATTAATTTCTTAGAACATATCTTTTGGGTAAACATACAGTCAAGTGACAGACAACTCACTAAATCTGCTAAAAGTATTTAGAAGTATTAATTTTATAGACAAAAAAAAAATGTTTGTACTTGCAACTCAACAGACATTTCATTGGATATTAGAAAGTTTCTGTGACTCTCTTAATTCCATCCACAGCAGAGAAATGGGATGACAGTTTTCAATGCCAAATAGCACTGGGTGGTAATTGCTGTAACTCTGGCTGTGAACCTGCTCTGGAAGGCTCTGGCAGGGAGGCAGCAGAGCGTGTCAGTCAGATGACTGACACAGGTAATGCCCTCAGCTGCCCTGCCGGCCGCTCCAACAGCCATCGCTGCTGCCATGGAACGGAGGTTTCAACATCTGGAGCAGTTCCTGAGCTGCCTTAGTGTTCAGTTTGGCGTACGAAGGCAAACAGTCAACTCTGAGACATGGGGAGCACTTCTGGGGGCTGTTAGGTTGTTCTCTCCCTGGGGCTTGTGATGGTAAACTGCACAAACGAGGGTGTGGGAACAAGGGTAGCTGCTCTGCTCCGTGGGTTTAATCCATCAGTGCATGCAGAGCAGAGTCAGGGCATTTAAGAACCCCAAAGCTAACTAAATATTTGGACTTCCCTTTCTGTTACTTTGATTCTCCCACCAGAAGCAATTCCTTTCCCCCCTTCCCTCTGCTGTCTCTGTAAAGTTTCATCTTCACAGATTACTTTTGGATCGTTTATTTCTGCACTTCTGTAGATCTTTCAAGTTTTTGTTGCCAAAGAAACTGGTCCAGCACTCAGTCCCCGTGCTCCCAGTCTCAATCGAGCACACTCCTCCCTCTCCCTCTTCACATCAGAGCACTCTGGATTTATTTTCCTTTAACTTTTATTTTCAGAGGAAATGTGAAATCTGACTGTATTCTGCTTATTTCAACATAGTTTTTAGTACGAAATTCATTACAGGTCACTTAAAAGTCTTTCACATTTAGGCCAAAGTCATGGAACTGCTCTGTTTAACCTTGTCCAGTGTTTCATAATAACACCTTGTTTTCAGTTGCTTGTCACTGTTTGGGCTGGTATTCTCCAAGCCAAGCATCTGCCTCAGGTTTAATTTTTGGCAGTTGCTAGCTAAACCACTGTAGTAATTCTCAAGAACAAGGTTAAAAAAATATTTTGCCCATATTAAAAAATAATCATCTGGTTGCTTCATTCAGAAGTGTCGGTATCCCCATTACAGTAGGAATTTGAAATGGAACACCATCACTGGTCTAGTTTCACCCATGTACCTTTTAAGCAGCAACTTGGAATTTGGCAGCACCATCGCTGTGGTTTCACAGATGTGCATCCAAATGCAAAAAAGTTATAAGACTCCATAAGTTATAAGACTCCATAAAATTTCAGTTTGTGCATGATCAGTTAAGAATTGTTCGCTTTTGGCAGCTAAATTTTCCAAAGACCATCCCGTGCTGATGGATCCTGCTGTGTGTTCCTTGGCTGCATGGCCTGCAGGCACCATGAGCTGCTTTTTCGGGGAGCAGCCAGGTATGGTCTGTGCCTGACCACACAGGATTCCTCTGCAGCTTCCCCTCCTCCTTCCCCAAGAGATCCCTGCCTCTGAGATCTGGGTGTCCCTTCTGTGTGCTTTTCTCCTGCTGCTGCTGAGGCAGAGAGAAAAGAAGGATGGGTCACAAAGATGGAAGAGTTTGGGAGGAGGCCTGGCACCAGCAGAGGATGGGAGTGAACACAAAGCAAAGAAGAAGGAGATGAAGGCAGTAGATTCCAGGGAGACAACTATTACTGACTAATGCTAGGAATTCTCCTAAGGCATCATGGACAGAAATCAGTTGTGGAAGCAGTTCTGCATGGCTAGGGGGAAAAAAGAAGATTATACATATTTACACAAAGAGATTCTGCTAGGCAATGGGAAAGGGTATGGTATATTGGGTAAGGAGGTTAATAAGCATGACAGAGATAGAAATAAGATACCAGAGGAAATAACTAAGAAAAAAATAAGAGGGTGCAGATGAAGGAAAAGAAAATAATGTGCAGATGAAGGAAAGGAAACTAGGAGATGAAAATAGAGTATGAAGTGTGTAAGAAAGCAGAAGCCAGGGAATGGAGAGATGTATAAACAAAGTGTGGAAGAGAAAGAGCTGGGAGTTACCTGAAAACAGCACAAAGGAGAAGGAGAAGGCAGGAGCCAGACAGAAGGAAAGTTACTTGAGAGCATCAAGGGAGAGAAAGAGTGTGAGTGTAGTCTGAACTCTGAGAAGAGGCTGATTTTTTAAGTCAGACATCAGTGCTAATCTCTAATGGTATCGGAATAGGAATCAGGTATGACTAGCATCAATGGCCACACTTTCTTTTTTCTTGTTAGAGATCTTCTTTATCAAATATTCTGGATCTCTTGAGCCAGAGCTCCAGAGTTAAGGTGACCGAATGTCATTATCTGTTTATTTTTCAGACTTCCTCTCTCTGATTTTATTAACAAACATTCAAGTGCCTAAAGTACAATATGCTGCTCTTTTAACCACAGTAAAAAGTATCTCTGCAAAATACATTTGAAAATAATTTTGAAATTATAGGTAGGGCTACCAGCAATGTCTCTCACTAGCAGAGCAAAGCAAAGCCCCACGTTCGGCTCAGTGGCCTTTTCACTGTGGGTGTTTGTCATCTAAGAGGGCTTGTACTGTCCCCACAGTAATTAGGCTTGCTTCATCACAAGGGTGAGCAGCACTGCCTTGGCAATTTTATCTCCCACCAGCTAGGAACACCACCTGGAGAGTGGCTGTGCTGGGTGGCTTCTGCTGCCCACGGGCAGAGCAGAGGTGGAGGTCACTGAGCAGGAGCCAGGGAAGGGGTCCTGCCCCCTGGTACTGCTGGAGCTGCAGAGACACCAGTTACACTCCTCCAGTGGCAAAGCAGGGGGAAACACTGAAAATTGCCCCTAGCATGATGATTCAGCTTGCAAGCATCTGCCATTTATAAGAAAATTCAATTTTTTTAATATAAATGACAAATGCTTCCCCACAACCAGCATGTTTGGTCTGTCATGTTCTCTGTCAGCTGAAGGCAAGCTTTGCAGAGCTGAGCTGCTTTACTTTCCTTTTGAGAATGAAAGTAGCACTGCTGCCAGAAGACTGAGTTGTTGGTGTGTATCAGGTGATAGGAAAAATTACTCTGAAACTGCACATGGTCTGACATACTTTCATACATATATATATTTGGGAGCTGCAAGTGTTGATTTGCTGTCTATGTATCTGTTTGTCATACTGATAGCTTAAAACCACAAATTACATTCCTAATAACAACTCTTAGGGGTAAGGCTGCTGTTACTACTTGGTACCTCCTAAAGATTAAACAGAGTTAAGAGTTTATACACTGACCCATTGCTTCTTCAGGCAGGTCTGTCTTCAAATTCTGACCTACGTCCCAGCTAAAAATGTGTTCAATCTTTTCTTAATTTGTAATAGATACTTGTGTACGTTACAAAACCATCTTGCAATTTGGCAAATTAAGTTGTCTGTGGTTAGTTCTGGAATTATAGAGATATTGCAGTGCACTCAGAATTGCATAATGAGGTTCCCCAGACTTTCCTTACTCGAGTGAGTAACAGTAATCCTTATCTCTAGCATCAGATTCATCCCATTTTTAAGAAAAGAATTAGTATCAAATATATGATGGGCATGTTATGCCTTGTGGCTGCAATGTTGTTTCAATTAACTTCTCTGAATATACCACAATGAAAAGTGTCAGCTTTTTGCCTCAGAGGCCTATAATTAGATTAAATGAATACTGTTAATTATCTACTACCTTCTTTACACAAAACAGTATGTTTCCATAAATTAAAATGCTCGTACAGGAAGGAAATTGTTGTTCACTCCAATATGTGCATACAGTGCTGGATTGTGAATACTGTGACTGTATCACAGTGTAGCACAGCTCTTTGTCTGCAGCCCTTATTTTACAGGAGCTAAAACAAATTACAACTGAAAAATCCACAGATATCACTCTATTTAAAGCATATATGTTGGTGCAAGAAAGTGATATTACTAAATGCTGCAGTGCTTATGAAACAAATATACTTTTCTCTTTAACAGATGTTGTCTATAAAATTCCCTTAGAGAGATTAAATACAGCTTTGTTTGTATACCTACAGTCACACCCTCAAGGACTATGGCATGTACAGAGAGAAAACTGCTTTTTCTAGCAGAGTGTACTTCTCCTTTCAGAAAATTTTAAAAAAATCCGTTCTGTAGGAAGTATTTACAAGTAACAGCTCCATTTCCAGGCATGTGCATATTCCAGCTAATGTGGACTGAAAATCTTCTCTGCCTGTTCTCCAGCATTATTAGATACAAGCAAAACTTCCTGACCGATCAATACACTCCCATGCCGGCATGCCTGATTTGGAAGTGCAGATTTTCAAATGGTGGTACATCACCTCTGGGGCAACATATCTGAAGCAGAAAGCACTCTTTTTGATTTGACAAAGTGTATCCAAATGTCCCTATTTCCATCAGAATAGATGTTAATAACTTCAGGCCTGAACAGTCGATCCTCCCTCACCAGAAAATTACAATTAACTTTAGCAGAAGCCCTTATTTTGGCCTGCAGTATACTCTGCATATAAATGTGAGCTGTACCCAGGATTGCTCTTGTGTTCCATTAAGGTCAAATCCTGAAAAGCTTTTGAATACTCAGTGTTTCTACAGGACATCGCATTTTATTGTGGTTTGTGTTGCACGAGTATCTTTTCCTTTAAATGTTCATTAGCTCCATGTTTAAAAGTGTTCATTAAAATATCGTTGTGCTGGTAATAATCTTAATACTGAGGAGTGAAGAGGGTTGTGTTGCAATATAAATGCTGTCCCGTTTCCTGCTCTCAGGGTGTAACAGGAGAAAGAAAGACCATCTTGATAGGCACTATCTACTGAAGGAAAACTGTCACCAGGAGCTGTGAATTGCCTTTAACCTTTTAGTGGCTGCACTGTGAAGAAAATGTTTCAGGCTTCCTACCCAGAATTAGGCTTTTGTAATTTAAAATACTAAAAAATGCTAGTGGCCCCTATAATTACAGCTACAAATATCAGAAAACAGTTACAGAGGAACAAAGAAATGCAACTGGAAACATGGTTCAGTGGTCTTGTACTTCCCTGAAAAGCTGATTATACTTTTGGCTGATTCAGTTTCTTTCAGAGGGAATTTACTCTTTCTGGCAGTGTGAGTCTCAGCAGCACTGGTTGCACTAACGGCACAAAATCCATCTGGGGATGAGGAAATTAGCTTGGGGTCCTGTGTGTGTCAAACTGAATTTTGCCACAGAGCTCTAGATTTTGTTTTTTAGCCCTTCAGTGCCCCTCGTTCAGTCAGATTCAGAAGCCATTTTAACACTAGTTTAAAAATAGAGCCCTTTCATTTGTACTTTTGCAGGTGCCTTGCCCAATTCCCTGCTTTCCGTGCATGACTTATCTTTTAGGATAAGCACTAATGAAAGGTCAAGGTTATTCTGAAGTATCCAACATAGGAGAGTTCTCTTCCTCCTAGATCCTTAAGCTGAACTTCGCACAATTACAACCGATACTGTGCTGAAAGGTAATTCTAACGAGGGGAAAGTACAAAATGACAAGCAGAAACCTCTGGCACTGTATAATGTCCCTGGTGATTTGCACTTAGTGCTTCTTCAAAACGCAGAAGCCATTTTACCACTCAGAGCCATGGCAGAAGTGAATTATTATTTTTTTTCCGAGTGAGGTTCTGTAAATTAGGTCTGCAGAGCAAGGCTTGACACATCTGGCTCTCAGAAATGTGCCGTGTACTTTACCTCCGAAGATAATTTCCTCGCCTCTGTGACACAGAAACCAAGAAGCGTGGATTTTTCCTCCCCCCTCTTTCGCCTGCCTGATTTTCAGATGTAACACAAGGTCATGAAAGCCTCCAGCTTGGGGATACCTTGCCACCCACTTTTTTAAGGAAACTTGGGGACAAACCTGCTTGGTTTTGCCTTCTACATGGGCTCTGCGCTGGGAGAAGATGCTTCTGCATCTCTGGACGCGGTGCTGGGGGAGGAGAGCCCGGCGCTGCAGCGGGAGCCCCGCCGCCGCCCGGCAGCGGCCGCAAAGATGTGTCACAAACATCCCCCCGGCAAGATGTGGGTCCCTTCTGTGTACTCACTGCGGCTGCGAAGGCACCGGGGTTATCCTGAGGAGACTCCAGTCCCGGCTGCGGGGAGAGGGAGGGAGGAAAGGGAGGGAAAAAGAGAAGAGAGGATAAAAAAAAAAAAAAAAAAAAAGGAAGAAGAAGAAGGAAAAAAAAAAGGCGCAGTGCAAGTTGCGGGCGGGCGGGCGGGAGGCGCGGGGGTGTCCGGGTGCCCCGCAGCCCCGCAGCCCCGCAGCGCTGCGCGGCCGCCCCGGGCCTGGCGGCGGGGGCCGGGGCGAAGCGGAGCGGCGGCGGCGGCGGCGGAGCCCGCGGAGGAAACTAAATAAATAAAATCAGACTGTTATTTAAGGCGCGTAAATTTAAAATTATTTGGACAGGAAGAGCAAAGGGGAGCGGAGCCGCAGGAGCCAAACTAACGGTTTCGGAGCCCGGCGCGCCCCCCCCGCCCCGCGGCCCCGAGCCCGGGGGGCCGCCCGACCTGCCCGCACCTCCGCCCGCACGACCCTCCCTCCTCCCCGGGGACCCCGGCAGAGCCCTCCGGGAGCACGGACATTTTGAATGCATGTGTGGTGGGGCAGGCTGTGCTGAGACCCGGTGAGAAATCTTTCTTTCTCTCGTTGTCCTTCTTTCTCCTGTTTTTCTTCCCACCCCCCCCCAACCCCCGCCATGCACAGTATAACAGACGCCACAAGTAAATGCAGAAGCTTTCCTCCCCTCGCGTTTTTTTTTCGAGGGAATTTCAGCCCTTTAGTCAGGAGATAATAATGTTTGGCTGCTTCTGGCTGCTTCGGCGGGCTGCCCAGTGAATTCCCAGGTACATTTGTGGAAGAGACCTTTTTCTTTTTTAAAAAACTAAAAAGGGGTAGTTTTCTATTGTGTTAACTCTTTCTTCATGTGAACAATGCAATGGCACTTCCTACAGAGCTAATATCTTACCCCACCATGGAATAAAGCATTGATTCCATTCTTTTCCCGACAGTGAAAGCTGGAAAGAAACTATTTTCCTGTACTTAAATGTGCAGTCGCTTATTGCACTGGAGATTGAGCTGAATTCACCTTCAAATACCTTCTCATTTTCTCTCCCCTGGGTAAGGGCACGGCAGTGCCTGGGTTAGCCCTGCACCTCTCCTCCTCTCTCCCCAGCACCCACAGACCGCGTATTTCACCCTCCCACGGTGCTGCTGCTGGAGATAAAACTCTCTTCGTTCCCTCTAGGATCCCTTTAGGATCTGCCCCTTTCCGAAAGGAATTCAGCAGCCCCCGCCGTTGTGCCGAGGATAATTTAGAAACAAAGGTCAAGTGTAACAGCTTTGCTCATCCGTGTAACTGAAATAGGGGAGAGGGCTCTTGCCCCACAGTTGTGTCCTCATGCAGCCTGGTCACTCTGAATCCTGGTACAGCTACATTTTATGCTCTGTTTCTTCACATTTTTCTGTGCTTGCTGTATTTGTTTCTATTTATACCTCTCATCTCGATACTACACTGTTTATTGCCGATTCCAGGGCTGCTGCCGGGCGATCTCTGCTCCTGCCTAGAGACTTACTTTGCAGTTGGTTTATGTCTCAATAAAAGCTCTCAAAAATCTTTAATTCCATCTTACATGCTGCAGTTTTGCATCTCCGGGTAAATATTATTGTCGACATTCTCACAAATACGTGAATTTGTGAAACTGGACTTTTTGATGTTGCCAAACTACTTTAAGAAACCCACAAAAGTAATTTCTTAAACTACATCGGATATTACAATCCTTTTTCAGCGTCAAAGTTCCCTATTAATGAGACACGCTTTATATTATTTTCTCCTCGTTCTGTAAATATAAAACCTTCTGGAGGAAAGCCATCCCCCAGCAGCCAGGCACATCTTGTCACTTCCAAACCCTGTGAGTGTAACTCGCCAGCTGATGTACTTCTTTGCTTTCCCAGAGGCTCTTGGTAGAAACTATTAACTTCCTGGAATAAGAGTAATTTTTGCTTTCAAAGTATCTAACGAGGAATTTCAATTTATCATCTTATTTCCTATAAATCGAGGGGCTCACAGAGAGAACGCAGCAGTAAAAGCAGATAAAACACACCTTTAAACCAGACTATCGCCCGTGACTCAGCCGCTGAGGCTCTGGGCATGGCCCGGGGGTGACTCGTCCTGGCTTCAGCCGTGGACTCCTGGCATGCAATAAAAGCCGCTATTTCTGACTAGGCGGGGCATATTTCTTGATAAAGCAGTTACTTTATTAAGCCACTGCTTAAACTTCGCCTTAGTGTAAATTAAATGGTGATGAAGCTCAAAATGGGTGTGCGATAAGCTTTTTTTAGCAGCACAGGTGAAAAAAAAAAAAAAAAGCGAGAAAGTTGGGATATTACCTTTCGGTGTTCACCTCTGCTGTGGCAGTGAATGGGAGAAATGCTGGTGGAAGCGCAGAATTTCGCTTTGTGAGAGGAATGGAGAAGAAAAAGGCTTGGAGAGTCCTCCAGGACTTGAGGAAAGGAAGATAGAGAGTGCCATAGAGCGATTTGGGTCACTTCACCTCGGGGACCTGTGGATTACGTTTCTTGGTTTAATATTTCAGTTGGTTTAGTGCTCTTTAAACTGGGAACTTTAGAGGTTATTTCCCTAAGCACGCTTCCTACACGCCGTGCTGCTCCGATTAACGATCTCTAGGTTCCTTGTGAACAAAAATTATAATAAAAGAGCACAAAACTTCATATTTCACAGAGGTTTTTAATCAGAAAACACAGCAGTGTAACAGAGCTTATAGTAAACGTGACAGACAGTTTCAGCAAATTACTTTTTACTTGAAAATGTAGTACTGATTTTGTGGGGCTAATTTTTTTAAGTTGAAAACTAAACTAAGGTACTCCCTCTGCTCTTTTAAGTAGTATTTAAAGTAGTATTAATTTTGCATTGATTAAAACCCTTCTATTTTGTGCAATTAAATTTTAGACTATTCAAAATAAAGTAGTTTAAATTGCCCATCTGTCCAAAAAGTAGATCCTGTACAAATGTTAAAAATTTCATAAGAGACTCTTCCCAATATGTTGAGGCTGGAGACGCAAATGAGTTTCGGTGTGGTGAATACTCTCAACTGTATTACAATGGAAAATTTTCAATGGTTAAATCGTGTTTTAGGTGCAAGCAATAACTTAACCTCACAAATATCAAAGGTGCTGCTTCCTAAATGTCACTGTATGCAAATATTCTTGTTTTGTGAGATGCATCTGTCATTAAAATAGTTTATTTACAGACAAAACAGAATAGCTGGTGGAAAGTAAATATTACTGAAAGAACATCTAAACTGCACTCAGCATATGAAGTGACCAGAAATCTTGTATTGCAGCCTTCGTGTCTTCTTGCCTCTGACAGTGTTTCTCTGCTGCCTGTTTTGAAACTAGAAAAAAAGGTCTCGTGCAGTGCACAGTAAACACGAACTACTAAACTGAGCTGTTTAAAACCTCTGGCAATCACAGAAACACCACTTATATTGTTTCTGGTAACTAAATTCAAAACCAGATTGGTGAAAGTTTAAATACACAAAGAGGAAAAGTGTCATCTACATTTAGAAAGTAAGTAACCTACTTCTACAAGCTATTGTTAGTGACAAAATACAGTTATTGCCTAAAGCATCTAAATGCCATCCACTGTCCTCAGGCCAAGCAACCTTTCACTTCCAGCTCTGCCTGTGCAGGGGTTGCAGGTGACCCCTTAAAAGGATGTTTTAATCCAAAACAAGACTTCAGACTCTTGAGCCTGATCGAAGGGGGGTGGGGAAGAGAAGGGAGGGGTGCACTGAGAGGTGGGAGAAATCACAGTAAACTATTTCCTTTTCTTAAAAGTCCAGCAATACTAAGCATGTGAATAGTAGCTCCTGGATTAATGACTTCATATGAATGACCTAAAATAAGTTGTAAAACTTGATACTGGAAAACTAGATATGAACAACCAACATACACTCGAATGAGCCTGTGAGTACTGAGTAAAGTGAAAGGTGTAAGAAACTGCTGGGAGCATGGATTTAAAACGTTTCTGTTATCTATAAACCCACTTCTGGAATTTCTTGAGATTTACACTACCAGCTGTTCAGAAAAAAAAATAAAATATGAGTAATGTGGCAACAAAAAAAAGGAGGGAAACACCCCAAGAAGTCAGCACGCCCTCACGTCCAAAGGAGACCCCATCCTAGCGGGGTTCAGTCCATGTTGGCAGGGAAGGAGCTGCTGGCCTCCAGGAGCTCCACCACGGCTGCTCTCCGGTAGAGCTTGGCCAGGTCGTAGGCAGTGGCCCCCCGCTTGTTCTGGTGGCCCACCTTGCACTCGGAGCGCGCCAGCAGCAGCTCCACCACCCGCACGTGCCCCTCCTGGGCCGCCAAGTGCAAGGGCAGGTTGCCCTCGTTATCCTCAATGTTAACATCGGCTTTGAACTCCAGCAGAGTCTGCAAAGTGTCCAGAAACCCCTCCCTGGCTACGTCGTGGATGATGGCGAAGCCAGTACTGTCTTTCAGGTTGGGATTCGCCCCCTTACTGAGCAGCCGCCGGGCGATTTCGGGATTCCCGAGTTTCATCACCTATGAAAGAAAGAGGAGAATGGGATACCGCGGGGTGGGGGGTTTGCTCCAGCAGTGCTTCACATCCTCACTTCTTATCTCTGCCTTTTGTCAGAGCTCAATTCTCATTTAAAGCAGACAGAAGAGCACCGCTATAAAACTGATGACGGGACAGAACATCTAATTGTAATATATTTGTTACTGAACTCGGTGAAATTGTGAAAGATGTTATCACTTCGGTGGTCACAGCTTTCTGTCTCAGAGAGATAAATGTCTGAAATAGCATAGAATGGGGATATAACAACTTTTTTTTTTCTAATGGGGATTAATTCAGTTTCTTAACTTACAAAAATTAAGTATAATTTGGTTTTATTTGCCTAAGCATTGAGACATCTCTGCATTACTGTTTAATCTTGTTAAACAGCAAATACAGGGTCTCTGAGGAACAGATATTTTACCTCAGCAACAGCAAATGTAGAATGTGTTTTTATAAGCTTTCAGGTGTTTACATTGTCTGTGCATTATCATAAAACAAATATTTGGACTGTACCATAGCTCTGTCTGTTAAGAAACATAAATGCTAGAAGAAATTTTTCTCCCCAATATTTGTGTTTCATTATGTCACCCAAAAGGAAAAGTCAAAAGGAATGTTTCAAAGTTCCAGAAGTTTTCCTCTAAAATCAGTATATTATACCTTCATAAGCCCTCTATAAGTAAACTGTGGCTACGTTCTGTTGTTAAAAACATCCCTTAAAAAAATTCCAACAACAATAATAATTGGATTTTCTGTTTCTCTCAGAGAAAAAAAAAGCTCCTTTCAATTTTCTCAACTGCACCATAAAACTATCATGATTAGAACGCAAGTTTCTCTTATTTGGAACTTAACAGCTTACAGCGATTTCCCCTTAATTCCTCATTTTCTGTTTGCACAGACTTTCCAAAAATGAACACTATAATGTATAATCTCCAGCCTATAGGCAATATTTTCCTGTCTGTGAAACTAGTCTCACTGTTGGTGTCAAATTCGAAAAAAAACCCTCAAACCTTTTTTATTTCCTTAGAGAGGTTCACACATTGATTAGAAAATCTCGATTAAAATTAAAAAAACAGCATAAACGAGCATTACAGTGCATTACATTTAACATAAAGTACAATTCCTACAGGGGATTTGCTGAAAAACTCTCCTGGTGACAAATATATATTAAGTTTTTTCAGGAAACCAAGTTAGAATAAATATAATTATATACAGTATTTGGACTGTAAAGTAGTCCAGTATATTATAACCACAGACAGGAGCAAAAGTGCAGATAAGACAGGCTGGGATTCAGGGAAAGAGATCTTTCTGTGCCCCAAGGCTTCCAGCCACTTCTTTCACTTCTGACGAGAGATGGAAGCAATGTAAAAGAAAACAAGAGCATTGTGATCTTTCTTTGTTTAGTAAAATCCAGACATTTTGATCTCTTTTTGAGAGCCCAGGCTGTATTATTTGTGAATTGAAAACATATATTTGGTTTAAGTGGGAGTTTTCTGTGTTCAGGCTAGGGGGACTGAAAGCTTCAGTTAAAGATGCGAGGGGGAGAAAATCATATAAAAGGTGAGGCTTTTTTGGACGTGGGCTACAACTGAACAGCAAATGCCCTTTATTTTGCTAAGTTTCACTTGGGGGGAGGGAGGCAAAGAAGGAGAAAGCACTAATTGAATAAGTCTGACGAAAAGTATAAGGGCAGGAGATGTATTTGAGGCCTGCATAGGTACACTTCTCCAGAAATAAAAAGGACAGAGCAAGACAAGCTGAGTAGTTGTTTAATTAAACATAAGTGCAGAGGAAAAATATAAATGCATTGACATTAATATAGCAGCATTCTCTCCGTTGTAATAGAGAGAGAGAGATTACAGAGAGATTATTTCAGTTTTGCAGACTGCACTGACAGAGAAGTCTTTCGAGCATGGCCACGCACCCACAGCACATTTCGGGATGATACATATTGAAAATAAGTCAACAGATTCTCCTGTTTTGATTTTTGTTGTGGTTAATTAACTCAGTTATGATTAGGCACCCATAAGAAGTATCATTAGGACACAGATGCATGTTTAATACAGCTGGATGCTATGTCATTGTGTAAAATATGCCTTAATTCAGGATACAGACAGTTAGCTGCTTTTAGGAAAAAAATGCCCAACATTACTGTAGGACAAATCGGTTTTCAGCCCTCATCCCGAGGATAAATCAACTACCTAAATGTTTCCTGATTTCTTACAGAAGTTAGTTTGCCTAAGTTTTTAATTTAAACCCTTTTGCTCTCTTAAGAATTGCTGCAAGTGCCTGCACTGCCATGCGATGCCCTATTTAGGTGCTAACACGACAGCAAGGAGCTCACGGATCTCCAGCTTCAGCGAAATTGTCAAAACAGGGTCATTCCTGCGTTTTTAGCAAGAGTTGCTTATTTTCCAGCTCTAACATTTTGATGTTAAGCCAAAAAGCTGTAAATATCTCGAGTACATTCACAGATTCTATGCTGTTTAAAAATCCAGTTTCAGAAATTATTATCATGGTTTGCGGGGAAGGGGGGAGAGGGGTTAACAAACGATTTTACTAATGTGTGAAATTAAAAAGACCTATAGCTCCACTTCCACATTTCATTACTTATACCTTCAGTACAAATAACCACACTTACTTTTCCCTCCGGATTTATAAATCACATCTTTCACTATTCGGTAGGTATTCTAGCCCTTTCGCCATCAATATCTGATAATATTAAGAGCAAAATCTTTCCCAGCTCCAGTAGTTTGCAGTTGGATGAGTTCCAACTCCTGCCTGCACAGCTACACGATTAAAAATTAGGATATAGCACCCTATACGATCAGAAAGTAAATAACTGGTAGCAGTGCCCTGCTAGCCGATCTAAAAAAGCAAATTTTAAAGTCTTAATTATGAATGAAAAAGCAAGTGATTCAGCTGGAACCCTAACTCGTAGGGCTAACTCTTAATGTACATCGGAGGTCCTCGGTTCTGAGCAGCATGCTTCCCAATGAGAAAGGTCATTCCTCACAAACAGTGTATAAAGGAAAAGTACCATCCACAACAGACCCCAGAGCCCAGACGAGCTACACTTTAAAAGCACATTGCAGAAAAAAATAAGGAAGAAAAGAAGAGATAAATCCTAAGCCTCAGAGAACAGCACATTTGTGTTTACAGACCTGCTATGAAATCCTGCTCACCTAAGCTGATTTCTTTTCATCTCAGCTCTCTCATTCCTTGCCTCCTCCCCATAAAATTACAAAATATTAGTAAACTCGTAGCCCGTTTGACATTGAGGGCGATCCCCGATTGAAAGAATGGTTTTGACCAGTTTTATTTCAAGTACGTCATTTTAGGGAGTTGGAGCCACTAAACTTATAAAATATGGCATCCAACGAGTTTGAAAAACCACTCGAATTTCATCCACCAGCCTGCTTAAAACGTTGTCTTTTTTGGAAACCCGGGTCACGTAGGTACCAGTGATGAAATATTTTCTCCCTCTCTGGATACCAACCTGCAGCGCAGTCCTCCCAAATCCATTTTGTGCATTGACGTTTACATTCTTTTGCAACAAATTAGTAAGTTGCACTAGGTCCCCCTTGGCAGCCGCGGACGCCAGCTCGTTCCCAGAAGGCTCGGCCATTCTTTAGGGTGACTGACGATCGGAAAAAAGATGAGATTTTTTTTTTTTTTAACCAGGCATGGCATCGGAGACTGACAGAAGGATTGGGATGGTTAATCTTCTGGAGTAGACCTTGTAGTAAATACTAGTAAAAAACCTCCTTGCCAAGACCCCGCCCCTAACTCACACGTGATTATTCAGCAAAACTGCAGCTCCACTTGAAGGAAGATTTCTTTGCTTCCACATATAGAGTAACTCTTATTAAAGACTTTGGCCACATTCGCGGGGGGTAAATAGATTAACAGCTCTGCAATATACTGTATATGTTATAGGTAATATATATACACGTATACCGGAGACTCACTCAGAACTGAGATCTTGGAAGAAGACAACCCACCCTGTTCACAGTCGGGATCTGAGACTTAGCAGCAGCAGCAGCTCCGAGGAAAGGTCTCCTGTAGCACTGTGCATCCAACTCCCGCTTGAGATCCCCCCTTCATCCCACTCCGCCGCCTTAGTCCGGGCCCAGCAGGGAAGGGAAGGACGAGCCGCGCCCGCGGAGAGCCGGGCGCGGCGGCAGCGGCTGTCCCGCCGCCCAGCTCGCTCCCTCGGTGCTCTCGCTCTCCGCAGCAGCAGCAGCAGCTTCACTCCCGCAGCCCCGCGCAGCCTCCGCGCAGCGGGCGGGCGCGATCCCGGCCGGCGGCCGCCCCCGGCGGCGGCGGCTCCGGAGCATCCAGGAGAGCGGCGGGGGGGCTGCCGCGAACCGCCGCCCGCGCTCAGGGCGTGCAGGAGCCGCGGCGCGGGGCCGTGTGTCCGCCGGGCTCCGCCGGGGTCCCGCCGCCGCTGTCCACGCTCCGCCAGGCGCTCCCGGGCGGCGGCCGCTCCTCCCGGAGCTCCGGGCGGGGGCAGGGGCCGCGCTGGTGCCGCCGCTGCCCCGGCCCGGCCGCGCTCGCAGCCGCAGTGACAGCCCCGCTCGCCTCCTCTTCCAACTTCGCGAAATAAAGCTGCACTTGCCGGTCCCGCGGCCGCCGCCTCCGCCCGCGGCTTTGCGCTCCCCCTTTTTTAAGCACAAACAATCGCTACTTCTGTTTCCTAAGGACACGAAGCCGGTTTCTCTCCCCTCTTTTTTTTTTTTTTTTCCCCTCACTCCCCCCACCTTTTTTTTTTTTTTAACCTCATCAGCTTTTTTTGAAAAGAAAAAAAATTTGAGCGCTTTTTGAGTTGAAACACCCGCCCACATTTTAACGGCACAGATTTAAGGAGGCGCGGCGGAGTTCGGGCAGGAAGGCCTGTAGCGGCTCCCGCCCGCCCCTCGCCCGGCCCCGGCCGCGCCGCCGCTGCAGCCCCGCGGCGCCGGGTGCCGTCCCCTCGCCGCGCAGCCCCGGCTCGGCACTGCCCCGCCACAGCCACCGCGGCCCCGCTGCTTTTAGGAGGAGCGCTGCCGAGGCCTAGTGGGGGGGAAATGAAAGGAAAAGGAGGTTTTAGCGCCGGGAGCCCCCCGCGCTCCGGCGGGAGGACCGGGATCGGGGGAGCTCGGCGGGCGGCAGGGCGGCCTCCGCCGCGGCGCTTCTCCCCGGCGGGCTCCACCTGCCCGCGGGGGGAGCGGAGCCTGCTCCGCTCCCGGTCTCGGTCCTGGACCCACCGCCCTCGCTCGGCGCCCCGCGGGGCAGCGGCTCCGCGCTCGGGGCCACCCCGGCAGCGGCGCGGGCTCCGCTCCCCGAGGACAAGGTCAAGGATGAAGGGTCAATGTCAAGTTGTCTTAACGGTGGAAAGGCGACCGTTCACGGCGGCACTCCCTGCTTCCCGCGTTTCTGGTGTCCTTGATTGATTTGAAAGTGCCATTTTGAGGGGAAAAACGCACCCGGGCGCCGAGGAGACGCGAGGGCTTCGCTTTTCCTTCCCCAGGGCGAAGAAGCGAGGATGGTACAGTACGGGGATGTCATCGCCACTCTGCCTAACACTATTTAGTGCCTTAAAGTGCTTTAATGGCCGGATTGCTTTAGGTTTCAGGGACCCTCGGAGGACTGAATTCTGCCAAGCGAACCCTCCGAGAGGTAAGGTGCAATGTCATGGCTCCCTGATAAGCACACGTAACCCATCGGTTGCAGTCTGCACGTCTGTTTTCTGCGTGGACGCCACGGGAAGATGATTTTGAATGTAAACAGGCGTGAGGCAGCTCGGGGAGATGCGTTAGGGAGGGAACCTGTGGCAGTGACATCTCCTCCAGCACTGCCCTGCGGGGGGAACCTGCCGCTGGCAGCCGGGCAGGGGCCGGAGGGGGCCGGGGCCCGAGTCGGGGCCACCGCCGTCAGATAGAGCCGGTTCTGCAGGGATGGACCTACAGCTGAGTGAAGCCAGTATGACTTCTGCATCTGGCTCTCCTCTCAGCGTCAGTTGCTTTTTGTGTCGCAATTTGATTTTCCTGTACTGATTCCCCCTCCCACGCTTGTTTGTGAATATACAAAGGTGACAAGTGTGAGCTGCCTGCACACCAAGCAGGGAAAGCAACTTTGTTCAATTTATCAACTAACCCCCCACTCCCATTAAAGGCCCGTGTATTTTTAAAGGCCTCACTGTGATAATTCTCGTCCTGAAGTAACAGCGTTTTTCCTTCCTTTTTTTTTTTTTACAGTTTTGTAAGGAAAAATATGAATTATAATTTCCCTCAAAGTTAGCTCTAGAAATATATATACACAAATATAATTTATTTATTCTAATATAGTTGCTTTTCTGCATAAGGAAGGAATTTATATGCAAAACTTCGATTATTCATTCAGATGGCTTGTAAGTGACTTTATTTTGTGACTAATCACTACCTAAAATCCACAGGCTTTGGTGGTGTTCCCTGTTGCTAAATTACTGCAAAATTAGACCTGCAAGTCTTACAACAGTCTCACATTATTTTTTGTTGGTTTACAGTTCAGAATAAAGTTCGCATCTTCTGTTAATCACACCACATAGCAAAAATAATTAAGTAGAGGGTAGTTGGAGTGCTGCAGGCCTCCTGCAAGTAAAACTGCCCGACCAGAAAATGCCGCGAAGCCTCCTCTACCGCAGGGCTCTGTCAAACGTCTGTGCAGAAAGTAGCTCGTTAGTCCTGATCGTTTCGTCTCATGAATGACGAAAATAATCCCCCTAAAACTAAAAGAATTGTCCCAGTGGGCTCCAGAATCAGAAGAAAAAAACACCTTCTGGAGGGAGATCTTATCGGCGAGCACTACAAGGAGTAAGATAAGCAGCTCCCTAATTTGTCTAACACTCTTTGAAGAACACAACACAGCTCGAGTGGCTCGCAGCGAGGGGTTGTGAGAAGGTGAGAAGGGGAATAGAAACTTTCGTTGTGACTTGAACGTGAACTTCCTGCGACGTGGGGCATGTGCAGGTTTTCACCTTCTCTTCACGTTCTGGATCAAATCCTTCCTGTTTTGATCTAATATAGATATCATTATTTAAAATATGACTGTAATAGACGTGAACGTCGTGTAACTAATCTTGACAACATACCTATAGCTTCAATTCGTGCCAGGAATTAATTGGCCTTACTCCAGTTGCTAAAACTCGCTTTTCAGCCTTTATTATAGTTACTCTCTAGTAATGTGTGGGTGGATTTGTTTGTAATTTAACATAGGCTGTACCTGGCATTGCACCATACCTTGTACTTATTACAGAACTGTCTGTAACATAGAACTGGGGAAAAAAAATGTGCAGGTGTGAGGGCAATTAATTTATCATCCCTCCGGTCGGCGGTGGGGAGCTCGAATTGTTAAGCTAACGTCAGCGGGCAATAAAACCCCTCTTGGCAAGCCCTGCCAACATAAACTAGAGCAGCAACACGATAAAATAAAAAAACCCCAGCTCCTCTGACGCTGTGGCGTTGCATCGCAAGTGGCGTTTCAGTGTGGCGTCCGCCCGCCCGCCCGGGGACCCGCAACACCGCCGCCAGACGCGCAGCTCCGGCGCCCTGGAGCCCGCGCCCCCCAGCAGCGCCCGCAGACGGGCTCTAAGCAGTTCCCAGGGTTTTTCCCTTGGGAACACGGACTCTCCTGAAGGTACAGTTTAACTTTTCATCCCCTCCCTGTCGGCGCTTAGCGTGTGTCCACGGTCGCTCCCCGCGACAGGCCCCGCCGCCGTGGGCGGTCGCGCCGCGCTCCCCCCGCAGCTCTGCCCGGGGCCAGTCCGGTTGCGGCGGCAGGAAGCTCGCAGGGTCCGGGAAACTCGCCTGTAACTCTATAAAAACCCAATAAAGAGCCGTGTTCCCTAAACCCGGCGGAATATCTTGATTCAAAGGTATCGTCGTGTGGCTTTATTAGCTGATAGGAAAGCTGCTCGATGCCTCTGTGACCTCAGATAGTTGCGACACTCACAGGACACTCCTACAAAAAGCACAGCAAAACATGTTGGACTAATTAGCAAATTGGCGTCCAAACGCGTGCTTAATGTCAGGAGGGGGGGAGGTGAACTGCATCAGGTTGTAGAAGGCAGATTTAGCATTAATTACAGTTAGATTTGCATCACTTAAAGCAGATTTATTTGCGGTATATAATAGAATTGCAGCTTACAGTGCTGGAGCGCTAAGCCTGAGCGAGGGCCGCTGTGCAGATCACGGGTCCGTCGGCTCAAAAACCTGTGGAAAAACGCACTTCCTTCTTTTGTAACTAGTCGGAACACGGCGGGGGGAAAACCACCGAGCTGTACCGAGCCCCGGCCCTGTGCGCACCCCCCGCCCGGTGGGGTCGGGTCGGGTCACTCGGCGGGCACCACGGTACGGGCTGTCGGGGGGGACGGGGACCGAATCGCTGCATTCACCGATGGCACCGCGGATGGATGGAGGGAGGGAGAGATGGATGCAGGGACGGATGGACGGAGAGGCAAGGCCGCCCTCCGGCCCTTGTTTCCCCGCACCGCCCAGGGATGGCCGCAGCCAGGTCCCCGCCAACCCGCTTAGGCCGCACTTGGCGGGGGAGCCCAGCCGGGACACCCCGCGCCGCCGCCGGGCCCGGGGAGCCGCCAACCGGCGGGACGGGACGGGGGCTGTGCCCGCTCCCTCGGCCCCGCGCGGGCGGACCGGCGGCACCTCTGCTGGGCAGCGCGGGCCTGGGCGCTCCGCTCCGCTCCCTGGGCGCGGGCCCGCCGCGCCCGCAGTGCCCGCGGTGCCCGGTCCCGGCGCGGTCCCGCCCCCGGTTCTCTCACAGCGCTTGACAGGCGGGCGATCACGTGCCGGCCGCAAAGCGCCTCTTTGCGACCTCAATGACAGGCAAAATGTGCGACACAGGCGCTGTGGAGGCAGGCGGGGAGCGGCGCTGCCTCCTCCTCCTCCTCCTCAGCCTCCTCCTCCTCCTCCTCCCCGGCCCCGCGGCTGAGGCAGCGCTGCCCGCTCCCGGCCCCGCGCCCGGCCCGCCGCTCTCCCCTCCCCTGCCGCCTTCCTCCGCCCCGGGAGGGGCAGCCCGGGGGCGCCGCGGGAGCCCGAGCGGAGCGCGGCGCCTCCATGAGCTCCTGAGCTGCCGCCCTGCCCCGTCCTCCCCGCCGGCAGCGGCTCCAGGTGCGCGGGTCCGAGCAGAGCCGGGACGCAGCTGGCTGCAATGGCGTCCAACATGGACCGGGAGATGATACTGGCTGATTTCCAGGTAAAATTTTCAAGCCGCCGCCGCACAGCCGTGGCCTCTCGCTGCTTTTCTTCTTTCTCCTCGTTGCTGTGCTGCTTGTTCTTTGTGGGGAGGTCTCCGGGGTGGTGGGTGTGAAGCCCACCCTCCAAAGCCTCCGCTCTCGCTTTCCTTCTTCTTTTATTTGTCAGAAATGGGGAACATGTGCCCTCTTCTCTCAAGGTGCGTGAACAAAATGTCTTCTTCAACTTGGAGAGTTTCAGTTTTTAATTAATAAATTAAAAAAAAAAAGCTTTTTCATCCCCTTTGCTCGTTTGTACCCTCTGTGACCACCCAGGCCCTGGGACAGCTGTGAGGCAGCTCACTTGGAAGAGGTGAATGCCAGGGAGGACACAAAACTCATCGCTCCTCACGATGTGTCACAGTGTTTGTAGTGAATCACTTGCTGGTACTACAGATTAGCGCTGAACAGAGGTGTTTCCATTCCAGCATCAACACTCACTTCATGGTTGCCTCAGCCTGTGACTGTTGTGATGACGGTAAAACTCCTCACACCCCATTCCAAACAACAACGTGTTTGTGTGGAAAGGAAGAATATGCCCCTAAACGTTGTTTGTTACCTTTCCTCCTCCATACAGAAAAGGGTTGCAATTTAACTTCAGGCTCTTGAATCTTATTGCCAGAATAAAGTCTTTCTATAAGTACAAGTGATGTGTTCAGGAGACTGGTTAATCTGTTCAGTATATTGCTTCTTAATATCACTTGTTTTTGTATTGTATTTCTAAGGCCAAGCAAACAAAAAGGTGGAGGATACTTGCATTTGAAATAGCGGGCAGAACCAAAAGGAGCTTGGAAGGGTATTAGATAATATTTGAATATATCTTTTTAATATTTGCTTCTCAGTCCATAGGGTCCATTTACAGTCATTGTTCTTACATCGAGAGGCTCCTGGGTATTCTTGGATTGAGTTATAAAACTGCCATCTGTATGTTCAGCTTCTTAAAAGACTGGTTTCCAGCTGTTAGCAGTGAAACTATTTAATTTTTTTAAAAAAAGAAATCCCTTCACTCTGTGTGTATGTTTCTCTGGAGCTACAGGTAGGGTGACTGTAATGTGCATTATGTAATTCCTCTTTTGCAAAAGATATCTAGTATCTCACTGATGTAACACGTGGAGTTCCCAGCTGATAACGGGGAGGTGGTGTCACTTTCTGCACCTGAGTATCTTACACCCATATTTATTAAAATGCTTAATAAACGTTACTTTATTGATACTTTTGTGTATATAAGGCATGAAATCTCGATTTTAAGGCTGGAGTTTCATAAAGGAGTTCCTCCAGTAAAAACACACCGTGCAGAAGGAAACTGGGACCCCACTTCTGCAGTCATACCAGTGGGGACAGGCTCTTACAGAATCCCACATTAGTACCTGGAACAGGTTTACATTCAGGAATCCCAGGTGATGAAGTTAGTGACTGGTGAATGTAAGATTATTTTTTTAATGGAGTTTTCAATACAGATTTACACTTTACAAAATTTTTATGTCAGTGCTGTTTTGCAGTATTTTTGTGCTTGTATTTTGAAACCGCTTAATAAAAGTATAAGAGCAACTGCAGTGTTTGGTACCATGAAGACAAGTAAGTATTACAAACTTGCAGGTGGCAGTGGAGTCACAGAAATTAGTTTTAGATGAGGGGTGGATGAAAATGTGTCTCAATTTAGGACACAGGAAATATTTTATCATATCCCAATATGTATTTAAAAAGAACCCAAACCTTTTCCTCTTGTATTTCAGCAGACAGCTTTGTTTTTGTTTCGTCCTATTTTTTTAAAAAATAATACCAAGTGCCTACCTGATTTTGAAGCACTGAACTGTTAATTGCCATGCTGTTAAAACTTCAGATTAGTAAAGGACAATGTCAGTCATTATTAGGCCTCATATCTTTAGACTGTTACAAAACAGTAAAGGATTTTGAGTTTTTAAATACTAGATGGAATTCACAACTCATTCACTAAGAATTCAAAATGGAAAGTAAAACATTACGTGCACAGTAATTCTGCTTGATTTTCCCTTCTATATTTTCTGTACTTTTTAATTAATAAATATGTTTCCTAGAGTTCTGCTGCCATCTTCTATATTTGTGTGAGGTATCTTGTTTAAGAATGTTGCGCACAGTGGAAATTTCAAAAGCAGTTCTTCGTAGTTTTGTTCAGCTAATCTTTGCTGAATTAAACTGGGAGGGAAACCTTCCATCACCATTTCACCCTCACTTTTCCTGGGTTATGTTTAAGAGGGATAGAGCAGTGGTCTTTGAGCTTCTAAAGCTTGAAAGGGTTTTCTTTCCCCATAAAAAAAAAAATCAGTGAAATCATAATTATGCTAATGCCTGATGCTTTTGTAAAGTGTTCATGGATTTATTTTGTGTCTTTCAAAGTCATTATGGATTCTGCCATTGACTTCAGCTAGAGCAGTAACTTGTATTACGTTTGTTTTTTCTTTTTAGCTCTGATTGTTATAACAGGTTACTTCTGCATTCTGAGGTACTAAAGAGAAATACTTAAAAAGGTATTTTATAGAAATACATAGTTATACATAAACCCTTTGAATTTTATGAAATATTTTAACTATAGAGTAAAACACAGTAAGTGATATACCAGAATATTTTTGCTTAATGTCTGAAAACAATTAAAGCCTGTTCTGTGTGGTTTATAATTATTTTCTTTTCCTCTCCTTTTTAATGAGGCTACTGTATGTTACCCAGGGAGCACAAAGTACGTATTCATGCATGTGGGCTGTATGAGCAACCTGTCTAACTTTGCCTTCTTAGACCCTCACTTAGGAAAGATTATGCAGAAGCTTTGCTTTGTGTGTGAGTAGTCTGATTGTTTTCAGGGCAAGTAGCTGATGTGGAGTTGAGCACACAAACAAGTTTTAGCTTTTTCAATAAATGCAATTCAGAATTTCTCCACAAAGTGTCATTGGCATAAAGGAAAAACTCCATAGAAAAAAACCATCAGCTTGTGTTTGTAGCATAAATCCTTCAAAAGGTGGCACGTGTGAATTGGTCAAAGAGCGACGCTGCAACGTGCCTCACAACTGGGAGGAATAGGCATGTATTTCTACTGAATTTTTAACATCACTGTTCTTCTTTGGTTTGTTATATTTAACTGCAAAGTGTTCTTCCATCTCCAGTGGCACACCCAGGTACTCATGTGATAGAAACCCATTCATGATCTCTGCAGTTTGGGATCTGTTTTTCATTATGAAGCAAATAGTTTTTTTTTTCCTTTTTAAGTTGCAAACTTCAATTGCACCAAACTTCATTAAATTGGGACAGGCATGAAAACCAATCTGTGAGTATGACAGAAGTGTCAGATGATGTTTTTGCATGCTAGCACCCGTACTTTTGCTTTTGCAGCTTCACTTAGTATGGGGACTGAAGTTAACCGGAATGTTGTTTAGTCCTTGTAAGTTATGTCTACCTTTAGGACCACTTCATTCATTCTGTGTGCTTGTCCTCACAACAGTTCTAAGTGTAGAGTGGGCCTGAGGGTTGGAGTACTGTGGGAGTTGCTCCTGTGTGTCCATATATTATGAGAATATCTGGCACATCGAGCTTGAGAAGGAAATTTTTCGTAGAATTAATGTTTTTCATTGACCAAATAAATAAGTGACTCAGGATTTAGTCAGGTTGGGAAGAACATCATGGAAAAAATCAACTCAAAAATCCTTACTTTCGTTGAGACAACAGATTTCTAATAGTTTTCTTCTCCCTTCTGTCTTTGATCTATGTTCATTTTGAAACCAAGTTATGTGATTTTTTTTCAATTTTTTTAAAACTGGATAATAGACTACTTTGGTGTGATTCACCAAAGTAGTGTATAAGTGTGTATAAATTTTTTTTTTCCAAACTTTATATCAATCTTTTTCATAAAAACAGGGATTTGTAGGAGGAGCAAGGGGGAGTTGGGAAGGAAGAACCTCATTGCCATCAGTACAGAAAAGTGAGAGAGCATACTAAATGATAATTTTTTAAATTATAAAACTGACCATGACATTGATACATCAGCTATTTTGTTTTGTTCAAGATTTAACCATAATTCAAACTACTTGTTTCTTTCTGGAATGACTACGATGAAAGAAACTGGAAGATCTTTTTCACTTGGAGGTTAACACACTGCTGTTAAATAAATGATAAGTTATATTTTTAAAGTTGGTTGTTGGTTTGTTTTTTTTTTTGTGGTCTTGTCTGCTTCAGCCCTGTAGAAGATTATCTGTTGTTCACACAGTTTTCACTGTCTAGCAGTGTGTGTGCAGAATTTACATGTGTATTCACTTTTCTGGGGATGCTAAGGAAGCTTTCCTTTCTTCTGTGTGTGTCAGCATGCTGGCTCAGGTTCTCTGTCATTTTAAATTATTGCCAGTATGAAAATTTGATGGCTGAGAAAGGTAGGCAGATACAGCAATAGCTTTGATGCTTGATTCTTGTCCTGGACTGTGGCTTATGCTGGGGACTGGAAAGAGTGTTTTAACTATTTTCCTTAAGTGTAAACCACCCACCATGGGTTTTGAACAAATAGCAAAGTTGATGTCCTTAATATTGATTTCTGAAAGAAGAAGGCACGTTTTGTCATGAAGACACTGGAGCAGAGAGGACTGTTCTTGATTTTTGTTGCAGACTTTCAGTGGAGTGTTTGGCAATACACTTGGAACAAGATCCTCAACAAAAGAGAGGTGCTGAAGAGAGTTCCAGTCAAAGTTTAAACATAAGCTGGAGGACACTTTCTAAGGATTTAAAGTTCTTGGAGGCCTGCATTTTCATCAGAAGGTCTCCCTAAATATCTGGGTTTATTTGTGTTCAGATCTCTCAGAGCTTTAACACCTCAATCTTGCTCATACCAAACCATTCTTTTGTGTGGCCTCTCTGTAGAATAGAATGCAGTGGGTGCTGAACTAAGCTTTGCAGCTCTCTTCATAGTAACTGGAAGGAAATCCACTACTCTAGAGATTAGAAATCAGGGTTTGGGATAGACAGGTTTGTTTATTTATACCCTCATACTTTGTATCTTCAGTTAAAAGTGGGCTCTGCTGGGTTTCTTGTGGTCAAGTGCCCAGATGCTCACCACTGCTTCACCTGACCTGTTTTAGTGGATATAGGTTACTGTATCCTTAGTTAAATTTTAAAATAGTTAACAGGGATGTTTTTCAGTGTAAAAAAGAGGACTTTTTAAGGACACTGCAGGATGTTGAAGTTCATACCTATGAGGCCTTTTAATTTTTATTGGAATTCTTTTTAATCCTTAATGCTTTTTATCACATTATAGTTTTGTGCATTACACAGCTTTGGAACTGGTAATTGGACCTCTTTGTTTGGAACACAGTTGGTTTTAATGGCCTTAGGGCCAGGAGACATGATAAAGGCATGCTGCATGCTTAGTGTGTTTTAGTTTGGGTATTGTCATTTTCATTGTCTGCTGCCAGGGCCGTCACTTCTATTAATTTATTCTTTATGTGTTTCTGAAGTTTCATCTCTTTAGGTACGTTTAGGCTTAATTGTAATCCCAAAGTTCACGTTCATCAGAACAAAGCTAGTTTGATTTACTAATCACTGCTCTGGCCTTTAAA
This sequence comes from Chiroxiphia lanceolata, assembly GCF_009829145.1. Lineage (NCBI taxonomy): Eukaryota > Metazoa > Chordata > Aves > Passeriformes > Pipridae > Chiroxiphia > Chiroxiphia lanceolata. The sequence continues at coordinate 8,095,582 of NC_045645.1, read as the reverse complement.
CTGAAGGTGAAGTGGGTTCTGGCCTTTAAACTGAAGGTGAAGTGGATTCCAGAGTCAGAAATTAGAAGTTGGAGTAAGAGTGGTGTCCTTTTAGAAACATCATAACTTGAATATTTTCACTGATAGCTGTTCATGGAAAAGCCAGCTAATTTCTCCTGTATAACGACAGACAGTTAATTAGAAATACTGACATTTATAGAGAAGAAAGAGGATCCTATGATTTGTGTGCATTACAGCCCTGCTGTAGGAACCTAAATAATTTACCACTGGAGCACCAATTCGTCTTTAGAAAGAAAGACCGTTCTTTTCATTCAATTACCTTGAAAAGACTCTTCACATCATAGTAATCATGTCACCATTTCCATCAGCCCATTCATATAGGTATTTGGGTTAGTAGGTCACTGAAACAGATTGAGAGGTGGTAGCTGTAGGATCCTTTTTCAAATGCCATGACAACCAATACTAATGATACTATCGAAATTATTAATTATGTGTACTCCCAAAGGCTAAGGATGGACTTTCATTGAAATGTAATGTGAAAATTATTTGTCACGTTGAAAATACCGTGTTACTAATATTTCTTGGTAAGCAAGGATCATTTACAGTAAACACACTGAGTTCATATTTTTGTGTGGAGGGAGGTGTGGGAGGTGGTGAGAATTTGAGCCATTTGCTGTGTCTTAAGGGGTCCTGAGAATCTGCCATCTTGAGAATATTGCATTGGAGCTGGAAAGCCTGAAAGGGTAGAGTTTCCCTCTATATTTGGCCAGTTTTTATAGTTCAGTTACCGTGTTGCAAGCCTAGTTTTCATACACTTCCACACTAGAAGCAGGGGGTAGTAGCTTATTAAGGAACTACACAGCACAGTTTGATAGGATTTCCTATTTTTCTAGTTAGTGAATAAGGTTGTGCATATGTGGGGCAGCCATTAGATGAGTCCTTTCTTGTAACTACTGTAAGAACCAGAATAAAAAGCTTGGGGAAGTACCTGACATTCTACTCGTCCCTCATCATTTGGATGAAAGGAAATGACATGCTTACTGGCTGGATTGATACCTACTAATTAAGCCCATTTTTTAGAGTTGAATAGATAATGTGCAATTGTAAAAAAGAACCTGCTCAAGGAGGAAATCAAAGCCCCAATGTATGCAGTACATGTTGTTTGGTCTATCGAAATAGTTGTCTGCTGGTCCTCTGTGTCTAACTGGTTGAGCAGGTCTTTGTTCCATAGGAGTAGTTATGCTTTCAAAAGATAATTCATTAAAGCTGAAGTTCTTACGAGACATTTTGAAACTAGAACAGAGTACGTTAGGCCTTGGGTTATTTTACATAGGTTTCATGTTTTGCCTATTGCAGGAAACAATTTGTAAAGACAAGAACACTGAATCTGAGTCACTTCTATTAATTTTTTTTTAAAGGTCAGGTTGTTTGTGTGAGCAAATGTCAAAGGTGCCATATCAGCTCAGATCGAAGACCCAGCTGGCCTAATGTCTCATCTGCAGCAGTGTCTGGTCCTTAGGAAAGAGCTGAGAGGAGCAGAATGTGAATGGATTTGCCTCATCCTAGTTTCTGGAAGTCAGCATTTTAAAAGCTTGATGATGGGGTTTGTTGTAAAACTTCGGAAATAAACTATGTCAGCTTGAGTTAGTCTTCTGTTCTTCAACTGACCGAGTTCTTCAGAGAAGTCTGAGTAGTTTTGTGATGTGTGAGTTTGCTGTATAGGAGCTGTGTTCACTTCTCCTCATTATGTTTTATACATGTACGTACTAAGTCTATTCTATATACTTTATTGGAATTTCTGCTATCTCTTATGGTACAGAAGTCAAATTTGTCTGAACTGTAGAAATCTTAACCTCTTCTACTTTGTACCCCAATAAAATTCACCCAAAAACTTAAGGTCAGTACTGTAGGATTGTGATGTTGATTTTACCTTCAATTAAGGCTGATTGTAAGAAAAATCTGCTGTGAAAAATTCGAATTTAAGTTCCTTTAAAATTTTGGAGAGATCATTGGATCCTAGTTGTTTGTTCTATATGTCTTTATTGACACTCTAGGATGAGTCTTTTCTGTAAAGAGCAGCTGTGTTATGGGATGGTCTCTGAGTTCCTCTGTAGTGAATGAGTGCACAGAATTCATGTAGCTTTGTATGGATCGGTACTCTTCTTTGTGTGCTTATCTAGAAAGTGGTTTTTATTTATTCTTCAGTTGTTTTTAAAGTTCTGCTGTTTTGAGACAATGAGGAGAAAGGAGATGACTGCAAATGCCCATTAAGCAAAAGTGTGTTTGATCCTTGCAATTCTTTTCTGTTTTCCATCAGTTTTTTTCTTATGTGATAACGTATAAGATACTCTAAGAGCAAAATGACTATGATTCAGGAAATCCTGGGGTTTTACCTTCACTGAGATACTTTAATAAAAGTATTAAACAAACACAGAAACTTTGGGATAATCCTAACTAAAACATTTGTGTATTTGTTGGGTAAAGGCTGTCTTCAGTCCTCAGGAAAGACAAATGGGTTTGGTAATCCAGAGTACTACTTAATGGTACTGACTTTTGTTTTGGTTTGGTTTTTAATTCAGTTTGACCACTGCTCTTTGTATGTAGTGCATGTGGCTTTAACACTAGAATGTTAGCATGGGGCTTGGGAGGCTTGAGTTCATGTCTTGGCTCAGCTCATGGGCTTCCTAGGGATGTGCCTTCGTGGTATTCTGGAAGCAGAATTTGCTCCAGAGTGTTGAGAGTGTTCACAGTCTGCTGGAAACTGTTTGAAAGTGGTTAGTGTGGTGCCGAATTAGCTGGGTCTGCTGAGAAGTGGTTAGAGCTTCATGCTGCCAGTTCAGACTTTGTCCCCTGCTTGCTTTGTTCAGAAGGCTTGCACTCATCTCGGAGCATGGGCAAAGTTCACTGCTGTCTGCTTGGTGGCTACAGGTTCAAATGTCTTCTGTGACCTTCAGAAATACAGCTTTTTCTTCTCCCTCCCCTTCCTCCTGTAGAAGGAGACTAATGCTTCCTTACTTCAGAGTTTTGCTTAAGGGGGTGCTCAAACAGTAGAATGATGAAGCTTGTAAATAGTTGGGTGTGGGAGTTAAAGTGCATTGGGCAAACTTTATCCTGGCATATTTGCCTAAAACCCTTTCTTGATTTCTGATACTGGTAAGTGTATTAGTTTGTTTTTGCTAAACGAACAGCTGGTGAATCTGCTTAATTTTTACCAGATGGTCTTCTGAGTTATGTAAAAACAGAGAAACATTCTTATCTCTTCATTTAGAAGCTTACAGTGACCTTTCAGTCTGTGTCTTAGTCGATATGCCTGGATGTTGTTTTTTTCAAGTGTTTGTCTGAAACAGAAAGAAGTAAGAGTTAATTTAATAACCATGGATGATTCATAATAAGAATAGTCTTGATATATCAGTAAGTTGTTGAAAGGTTAGAATGAGCAGGGGTGCCACAGAAGCATATGTGTGTAGCTGGTGTTGCAGCCAGTGGAGGTGGTCCTGAGACAGGTGAAACTCTGGGATGAGAAGAGCTGAGGTACCAAAAAAATATCATTTGTGAGTGTCTGAATGTGCTGCATCTCTTGATAGCCCAGAAGGGAGTTACACATGGATCCTAAATTTGATATTAGGATACTAAAACCTTTACTTGCTTGGCTAAGCATATTGGTTTAACTTTACCTGTTTTGGAGGAGTAAGTGTTATGCTTTGTTTCAGTTGCTTTGAAGTAACTGCCATTGCAACAGTGTATGTGTGAATTTAAAGAAAATTTTCTGACTTACTACTATGTCATAGGTGAATTAGTGTTCTAAATATTTCTGGGTTTGAATGGACTTGTAGCAGATACAATCTGTGGCTGCCCTTGGTGCTTTATAGCCTTATAATTATTATCTTTGGTTACTGAGCCATTCTTATAATGGATGGGAAAAGGAAACAAGGTACTATGTTTGACTGTAGAAACAGGAAACTCAGGGTTGGGTTGTTTAAAAACCCTACCTCCAGAAACCTGACTTGCGTTAGGAATTCTTAGAAAGGGAATTAAGGATTCTTCTAGAAGTAGTACTAGCCACACAGGGGGCTGCACTACTATGCCAGGAGATGGAGGGAGGCCAGTGTTTCACCAGTACTGGTGACACCACTACTACCAGGAGTACTGTGTTGAGTCTGCTGCTACCAGGAGTACCATGTCCAATATCAGTCCCTCCACTGAGAAAGTAGAGCGAGTCCAGTGAAGGGTTACTGAGGAGGGGAGGAGGCTGGAGCATGTTTTGTTTGAAAGGTGAGGTTAAGGGAGCTGTGTTTGTGTAGCCTGGAAGAGAAAGCTAAGGGAGGATCTAGTTGCTGTCTCAGCTATACAATGGGTGATAGCAGACAATACAGAATCAAATTTCTCTTGGAGTTGCACAGTCTGAGAGTGAGAGGCAGCGGATATAGGTTACAGCATGGGAAATTATAATTAAATATATGGGAAAAAATTTCCCAGTGAAGGTGGTGAAGCACTGGAACAAACTGCCCAGAGAGGCTGTAGGCTCTCTGTTTTTGGAAATAGGCAAAACCTGTAAGGGAGTTGAAGTGTGTCTGTCTGGTTTGAATTGAAGAGGTGAATAAAACAGCAAGGTAAATTTTGCTTATATTGCAGGGGAAGTATGGAAGGAGATAAGCAATATCTTTTGCTGTATCTCATATGAAGAGAACAGCTCTGAGTGGTTTGTTGTTTTATTGACTAGGGAAGCTGAGCCATCCTTTTGAGCAGGTTCATGGCCTGGACTCAGGAAGGGTTTTCCATGCTCCTAGGTTCTCTTATCTTGTGAGAGTAAGTTACTGAAGGGATAGTGAATTGATTTTTAACAATATGTGTTCTTTGCCAGCATTTCTGATTTCTCTTTAAATCTCATATATCTTTGAGGAATAGAGTTAACTGTAGTTGTGTGCTGTATCTAGTGATATAAATTTATTTGGTGCTTTCAAAAGTAAGCACTTCCTAGGGTGCTGTCTGTGCAGTTGCAGCGGATGGAGGTGTATTAATGCCAACTTCCTGGGTTTTTGTAGGCGATCTACAAAAGCGTGAAAGCTTTTCCTCCTAGGTAGTCTGACCTGTTGAATCTTTTGAAGCCTTAATGTAGTTGTTTCTTTGGGCAACGTAGCTTTGTGTAAATATTGAAATGATGGAGACAGAGCTAAAGTTGCAACAAAATGCTGAAAGCTCTTTTCTCCTGTTTCACGTAGCACTGGAGAGTCTGTATTAGCTGTTTTGATGTCTGAGGACCAGGCAGCAGATTGAATCACGGTACCTTAGTCTTATTTTGAGACAGATGGATGTGATATTAGTGAGGGGGGGGGGAAAGTCTGTAGTTGACAAGTGGTGTGACTCTACCCTGGAGATTGGTTGTCTAAATTTGCTGCTGTTCTGGATACCCAGAGCTATGACTCCAATTTTATCCTTTTGGTTCTGTGGACTGAGCATGGTACCTGTACTTGCATCTGCCCTAAATTGCTGCAGGAGGCTGCAGCTGATGTTAACTGCAGAGTGCATGGGGAGATTAGTTAGGCACAAAGTGAGGGTTTTTTTTTTCATCTGACTGTTACAGGAGAGAGTGGTGCACCGTGTAATTCACAGCCATCTGTCTGCCTGATTTTAATGGGCCTGAACCTGTTGTGTGAAATGTTCTAGGCCTAGTTTGGGTTAGCTTTGAGTCGGGCCCTTTTTGGAGAAAATATAGCTACTGTTGGTAGCCAGAGGAAATAGGGAGCTGTTCAACAGGAATGTTGAGGGAGACAGACGTCTAAGTCCTCCCTATCCAGCTACTGGCCAAATGTGGCCTTCTGGATACTTTTGACTGCTGCATTTTGTCTCGGCGAGAAGGGGAATAATGCCACAGGTGAGACAGATTCTGCCTTGCTGCCAAATACCATTTGCTCCCAGCTTCTGTGCAACAACTGCCACCCACTGTCTGCGAGGGCAACAGTACCCTGACTCTGTCTTTGAGTCAGCAACAGCTGCTTGTTGCTCTGGCGGCTGGTGCGGCAGTAACAGCCCAGCTCTCTGTGTTGGGAGCAGCAGTTGTCCCTTCCAGCTCCGCTGTGGAACAACTGCCTGGATCCCTGCAGCAGGTGCTGGAGGAGCAGCTGCTGCCAGATGGGGAAGGCAGCTGCTTCCCTGGGATGTGGAGGTAGGCTGAAGCCTGTGCTGTTGAGGTGGGGGGTTACAGAGGGTCCCAAAGCCCAGATCCAGCTGTTACGGCTGCTGGGGTCAGACCACACTGCAAGGCATTTAGAAGAGCAAGCCTGTCGTCCTGCATTTTGGCTTTCTGGAAGCAGCTCCTGGGTTTGTCTCAAATGCCTGGAAGTCTGTCTGCCCTCCAGCTTTTCTCCTACTGAATTGTTTCCTCAGTGACTGCTTTGCTTCTTTCATATAACAGTGATTAAGGTTACTGTGCCAGTTAACTAGGACCCCTAATGGTTATCTGTGAACCTTTCCAAGGGTAGGGTCTCCATTACTGAGGTGATGTGAAGCTACCTGGAAAAAAATGTGGAGAAGCACTTTGAAGTTGTGTTATGTACAAATCCAAATCTACCTGATGGAAACACCTGGCCTGGAAAAGCAAGATGCTAAGAAAATTGTTTTAACATTCAATAACTTTGTCTTCAGAATCTGATTTTATGTATTCAGTGCAAAAAAAAAATAGTTTTCTCATTTTCACATTCATTTTCCTCTTGTGTGGTCTGGAAAAGCACTGAAGTGACTGCAAGAGTCTCTGGAGCTGGAACTGTGAATGGTGAAAATGCTATTCTAGATTTAGAAGAAATGCAGAGAGAAGGAGGAGGCGAACCTTCCGTCTTTTCCTTTGTCCTCCAAGAAAATTTCTTTGGTTTCTTTCTGATGTGTAAAGATTTACAAATCAGTGAGCCTCAAAGGTTTTACCTTTTGTGTGGTGGTTTGCTTCTTTCAGTTTGATGACTTAGAAGATGTGCTGGTTGTTGACTGAATAAAGAGTTAGTTGTATTCAGGCAGGAATTTTCTTTTAAAATACTGAACACCTTTTATTAGGTAGGTATCTCAGAAAAATAAAGCTGAATAAAATGTGTGAATCAAAAAAAATTCCCCTCAGCTAGTATCACTTTACTTGCTTAATAACAAAGACATATTTTTGTATATATTTAGAGCTCATCTACTTTGATATATTTTTGAAGGTCTTTTTTCCCCTTCTGTCTGCACATATTTAACGTCTTTTTTTCTTATTAAATTTTTGTTTGTTTGTTTCTTGCTTGGATAGAATGAAAGGCATAAACATGAGGAAAAAAAATCTTTGTCTTGTAAATAATTAAACCCTCTCTTTTAGTCTGCCTTCCTGGATAAGTAAGGCATATAGCCTTAAGGTGCCAGGTGTCCCCTGGACTTGTACCAATGAAATGATTTCAAATCTAATGAAAACACAGCCAGGTGACATGGAAAGAGTCCATTAAGAGAAGCTCTTATAAATATTCCAGCCATAGGAAAAGGTAAAATCAGCCCTTGCAATGAGGGATGAGAGACAGTCTCAGGAAGAACCAGACTTTTTTAATTCTGTTGCTCACAGAACCTGTTGGTTTCCTGGGTGTGTTTCCCTAAAGAAAACAAAGGCAGAAACAGGACAGGTTGCTCTGGGACTAATCTGTCACTGCAGAGTCTTTGACATCATGTCACACTTGCCAGTGAGGGACTGCCTGTCTTGTGTGCTTAGTTTCATAGGGAAAATCAAAGACACGCCAACCAAATGATTTTAATTTATCTTGCATGACATGATGCAGTTAAAAGGAAGCAACTTCAATTTTTGGTTGGTGGGAGTTTTTGGTCATACTGATGGCTTATGATACAGGGATTTGTATGTTGTGGTGTGTAGTGTCTGAATGTTGAAATATTGAAATAATAAGATTCTAAAGACTCTGCTGCAGCTGTAACATTAACAGGGTGTTGAGGAAGATCTTGGAATGTCTGTTTTGTGGTTACATTGATAAATAGCAGTCATTTTTTTCAGTGTTTTAATTCAGAAATGTTTGGTTTCTGTTTTATTGACAACTAGCAAAAATGGTCCATCTGGAAGGCGAAATCTTAGTTTAAGAATTCAAAATCAAATGTTAAAAGGGATTGTAAAAATGGTGCACAGATTTTAACCAAAACTCCTTGTCTCGGGTATTAAGAATTCTGATGATTCTTGTTTTCAGTTTGTGTTTACACCTGTCTATTCTTGTTACCCAGTGATTCTGCATTGCTAGGAGAGCAAGAGCAGACTTCTGTTTTACATTGTACATCATCAACAAGATGATTTAGGAAGGATGCAGGCACACAAGTGAATTAGTTGTTTAATTACTCTGCCTTTACTGTGATAAGTTAACTCCTTTCACTGTGTGCTCTGGCAGAAGGGTAAGCTAATTTTCTTTAGATTTTCTCACGATAAAAGTTATGCTAAAGTGAGCTGAATTGATTTGCAGTTAGTATGGGCTAAGGGTGGGCATATGGACAGTTGAAAGTCAGCTGAGCAGTAGGGCTGATATAAAGAGGGGGTGTTAAAACCAGTATTTGAGCTCTGAATTCTGGGTACCATGTCCTCAACTTCATCTGCACAGCCCGGGGTTGAGAACAACACATTGCTGGTCAAGTACTTCTTGCAGATTGGAACATGGTGTAGTTCTTCAAAAGGTCATACGGATTTTGCAAGGCTGATAAATGAGAAATAGGAACTCTTGATTTCTGGGATGACCAGATTAAGTGTACTTAATGTACACAGAATGTCAGGCTGTCACTTCTACAAAACCTTTTTTTCAAAGACTACTTTGTGGCAGAGACATCAACCTCAATTTTAGTGGCAGGTTGTTGGTAGTGTGAGCCCTCCTGTGATTTCAGAAATGACAAGCTCAAGCCCTGCACTCCTCGAGCTTACCTGTTATAAGTGGCTATAAATATATAAAGATTTGCAAGGTAATGTGTTGAAATGCTGTCTCATTTTTAACTTCAGAAGTAACTGCAAGAAGTAATGGAAAAGAAGGAAAAATTATGCTTTGGAAGGGCAAAATGTTTTTTTAGCACTCCCAATGCAAAGTGGGTGAAATTCAGTATTACCATGATGTGAGCAATGGAAGAAATTTTGTCTTGTTGCAGAGAGAATCAATTTGGTCATGAGAGCATTGGGTATCAATAGAAACTGCTGCCTCCCTTCTGCAGGCAAAATTGTCCCTGATTTCATCCTGTGATCCTTGTGGTCCTCCAGACTGGTCCACTTTGTGTTGACATGCTGCTCATAGTGCTTTGTAAGTGTGGAATTTTTCAGTGTTGAATTTGGGGAGAGAGAATTGAATTTCTCTGTGATTTCTTCTTTTCATGTCTTCATTGTTGGAAACTGGGAGAACAGTCAGAGCATGGGAAATATATAGCCTGGTGGCTTTTTATGTCTTGGGAGGAAAAATGTGTCTGGCCTCCTTCTTCTCTTATTACATAAAGGGGAAACAGGACTATATGTCTTTGGAATCAGGAAAACTGATCTGTTTGTGGCTGCTATCTAGCTTTGTATTATTACTGTTAAAAGGTTTGTTTTGGTTTGGTTTTTTTATCAGTTTTATATAAATGTTTTATGTAACTGTGTGGTAGAGCAGAAGAAGCACGATCATGTTTCAGATCTTGTAAAACTCTGAACTCCTCTTGTGTTCTTGAATACAGAGCACAGCTTTGGTTAGGATGCAAGATAAATTCCGGGAAAAAAATGTTTCCTTTTTTCTCTTCTGGTGAAATACATCAGATATCCTTCAATGAGAATGGCAGCAAATATGTGGCAGAATGAATAGTGATGCTCTGCCTGCTGAAGTGAATAGTTGAAAGGGTATGGGCATCAAAAAAAGGCAACAGGATGCTGCATCACAGTTTTTGCTGAGTAGAGGTGCTCTTGTATTTGGAATTAAGCTCAATTTACACAATAGTTTAGTGGGGTGTTAGCATTACCTAAAAATGCTATTGTATTAGATTTCTTGAACTAGAGTATAGTGTTAGAACAACATGCAGGTGTTTTGTTTGAAATGAAAACATTGTAAATATTTCATTATACAGTATTACTTTTAAATAGTTTCACAAGGGGTGCTCATTTGTCAGTAATTGCCACCATCTTTTCCTCTTACACTGCACTGAGTAATACTCGGAGTGAGTAGGGGTATAAGATGATGGTAGAGGCAGTAGGGTTTATATAATGTGTTTCTGGCTTTAGACAAAATATTTCAGCTATTTTAAACATAATTTTAAAGTATTAATTTTTTTTGTGCTCCCTTTTAAAGTAGTGCTTCACAGTTTTGAATGTGGAATTCTCAAAACACCTTTATGGGACAGCACTGTTGTCCTAATTTTACAAGTAACTACTTTATCTTGCTTCCCTGGGTGGCTTGCTCAAGGTTACACAAGAATCCTGTGGTGGAACAGGGAATTACATCCAAATGTTCGATGTTTAAAACTTGAAATCCTGATTTCTGCATTACCCTCTCCTAACAAAAATGAAAGACCTATACCTTTCCTGTCATTCTGCTGAAATTAATTAAATTATAAGTGTTAATACTCTGATTTTGATCAATGCTTTTAATTCTGTTTACTGCTTCTTTTTATTTTTAGGCCTGTACTGGTATTGAAAATATTGATGAAGCTATAACGTTGCTTGAACAAAATAACTGGGATTTAGTGGTAAGTATTCTAAGAAAATGACTTCATAGATCAGCCCCACGTAACAGTGACATGCCATCCTGCTGAGACAGCTGGTAGCTTTATTTCAAATTTGGGTGTGTCCTTTATGGCTGGGACAAGCAGGTTGTGTGCAGACTGTTTCTGGTCTTTTAAAACCTCATCACTAAGTAAACATTATACTGGGTTGTACACCCTGATCTCTCTACCCTGGTCTGCTCTGCTTGTCTTTAGGCTATTTTGATTTCTTTCTTGTCCTCTAAATCCATGTTTCATATTGTGTTTAGTATCCTTTTAAAGGCATCATTTTATAAGAAGTATTATTAAGGGTACCATTCTTAGAAGACTTCTTTTGTATACACACATGGGATATTGAGGATTTAGGTGCCTTTGTAAGAAATGGAAGGTGAAACAACTTCTTTAATTTTTCATGTGCTTTTAGTTTAAAAATAAGATCATTACTCTTCTATTGTTAGTGGTTATGCAGAATTGAGTCAGATTATTAAAGCCATAACTTATTTAGATTTGGTGCTATCCAGACACCATTAAACACAAACAGAAAAACAACAAACATCGTAAAAAAGCTGTTATCTATTTTGTAGCAAGGTTCAACGTGCAGAGAAATAGGAGGAAACCAATAAACCCAGGCAAAATGGTCTTAGATATTTTAAGACTCTGCATAGGATTAGTAAATAAAGAAACTACTAATTTTATTAAGATTTAAAAGTGTAAAAAAGTACAAACTTAATTAAAAAGCAAGTGATCTTCCTTCAAATATGTTTTCGTCCTTTTTACTTTTTTTTTTCTTTCCCAAATGAACTTTAGACCAGTCCAAATTATCAGAAAGTTATCATTAAAAAATACTGGATTTTCCAAAATAGGCTATGGTGACAGTGTCAACTGTCTGCCACAGTATATTTCCAGCATATTTTTTGGAATGTTCCCTAATGTTTTATTAATTTCAAACTAAGTATCACAGAGGTTAGGGCGGGGTTTTAAATTGAGTTTGTTAGAATGAATATTGTGTTTCTTTTAAGGCAAAATGATTGAAATGACATATAGTATTGTAACCTGTTGTAAAAAAACCCAATATGTACTCACAACACTTGAATGAACCTACGTGTTAAAATGAATACAGTCTTTATTTTGCAACATATCATGGCATAACCAAGAGTGAGACACCAGTGAGCAAAAGGGGAGTGCCTGTCATCGGTGGCTTCAGCCAGAAAAACCCAAGTGTGTGTTGACAGAGTGGTAGAGTTAAAACATCTTCTGTCATAGTAGTTTGTTGTAGCATGAGCTGGTTTGAAAACTAAAGTGTTTACTGGAAGGCAAGGAATAGCCTTATGCATTCTGTTTGGGTTGTGAAGTTCCCAGTACAATACAGTAAGTCAGTTGGATGTGGGTTTGGGGGATTTATAAGTTGCCTGCTTTACAATAAATGCTCACAGGTTGGGTTGAATGAGAGAACGGCAATGAAAAATGATCAGAACAAAAAAGTCTCCTCTGAGACTCCAGAATGAGCAGAAAGGAGAGTGAAATATCTAAAGCTATGAGAATGGCTATGAGAATACCTTTAAATACTGAATTTTATTAGTGATTACTAGATGATCTAAAGTAGAATATGGTGGGAAAAGAGGTAATGACCCAAAAGTGCCAGCTTAAAAAAGGCACAGGGAAAGTGAGAAAGGATGAAAAATTAGGGATGCAAGAGCTACTTGAGGAAAGTACATAAATATGGAAACTAAACAGAAGATGAGTGAGAAGGGTGTCTATGAAAAGGAAATGGTAAGTTGTGGAAAAAAAACCAATACTGGAGAGAGTGTAAGTGAAGAAGATGCCCTAAGGGTCTGTCAGTAGTAGGACACTGGCTTCTTTTTGTTAAAAGAAACCTTCTTGTGAAAAAGGGAGTGAAATCCAAATCATGCTAATCTAACAGGGAGATAGAAGAGTGAAGAAAGAGAAGATAATGTGATTGTAAGAAGAAAGGAGCGCTGGCTTGAGAGAATCAACATCTCTGTAGGCAAGGGATTTTAGCACTTCAAAAGTACTTGAAGAAAGGCTCAGGACTTATAAGAAATATAGCATTTTTGTTTTAGAATGAAAAAGTATGATCCACATGTGGTGGCGGTTTTTTGTGTGTATACCTTGGGGTTTTTATACTTTGATACAGCAGTCAGTACAGATGCAGTGCCAAGAAACTGGGGAGGAGAGAAGGCTTTGTTTTAATTCAACCAAAAGGTCTTGGAGTTTTTTAGCTGAGATGGAAAATTTAAAAAATCCTTTTTTTTTTTTGGCACTAAATATGTCATTCAATTCAGAACAAAACATTTTTTTTATTTGTAAGGAAAGCAAAACTTGTAGGACTTGGTTCATGGATTATGAAGAAAGTAGTGAAGTAGTGATGATTTGGGGGGGGGGGTGTCCTCCATCATCCTTTGGCTCTCAGTAGGTAAGTAGGAAGAACATCATCTCTGTCACCTCTAATTTCACTTTGTTTGTGCATCTGATTCTGAGGCTTTTAAACATGGATTCCTTTACTTCCATGAGGTTGGAAGTAAAATCAGAGCTCAGTGTTTGATCAGGAAATCTTCTGTGAGAGATCCAGGATAGTAAGAAGTAGAAAGCTGAGCAAATCCCGTTAGGATCTTGTCAACCAAAGTTCAGGGGCACTCTTGCAGCAATAGGGGGAAAACCCAAAAACATAAGTTAAGGAAGTTCTTATCTTGAGCAGATTGCTTGCTTGCTTTTCATTCAGGCTGTCTATATCTCAATTCCATTTTCCTGTTTGGAGAAAAAAGCCATACACTATCAGAGGCTGTGCAGGGGACCCAGGCTGAAGAATCCCTTGGGCACCTGTTGCTTCTTGAACTCTTGGACACTCAGCTCAAGGGCATTGTTATTTCTCTGGGACTTCAGCCAAAACAACCAAGAGCAAGTAGTCCTGGGGAGTTGGAAAGCAGAAGGATCCCAAACAGAAACAGGGAAGTAGTACTGACATGAGCTGACAGAGAAGTACATCAGAATGCAGAGAGAGAGCAGAGGTTATAAAGTTCACAAAACAAGTTTCTTCTGTTGTGCTACAAGTATTACGTGTTTGTGTAAGCTTTTCTAAGGATTACTTTGTTTGCACTGAAGCTATATTCCTGCTGCTTTTTTTATCCGTACTTTTTTGTCCCTGGTCTTGCTAGATTTTAGTATTAAGGTTTAAAATGTCACCAGTGTCTTTACTATTATTTGAGTGTTACTGTGTTTGGTATCTTTTTGTTTTCATTCTACCCTTAAGCAAAGCCAAACCTGGGTTAAGTGTAAGGAACTCCTTTCTTGGTTTAGTTTTTCTAATAGCCACTTTTTATTTTTTAACTAAGAATCAGAGTTCCATTTTCTTTTTGGCTTAGAAGTGAAACATCAGCTTCCTATTTTTGAACTTTTAAAGATTACTCACCCCCAGTTAGAAGTCTTCACCTGTATTCCTGTATAGGGATACTCTAAGACAGGATAAGTGGCCATTAATTTACCTTCAACCAACTAAATAAACTGGATTTAAATGTCTCATTGTTGTATTTGTTTTACATGTTCTAATCATGTTTGTAGCTGTTTGAAGCAGTATAGGAAACTGTATTTCATAAATGTTTGGTTGCTTGGCATTGTTTAAGTGCTTAAAATCAAATAGACTATAAGAGTTCTGCAGAGGAATTCATATGTGGTAACAGTGTATAAATTGCTTGGTGGGATCACAAAGTCTAATTTTGCCAATAATTAGTTCCCCTTTGTTGCATGTGACTTGGCCTTTGTGGTGGTCTGCTGCATATAGAGCAGCTTAGGGTTTTTCTGTGTTAGAACACTGTAGCCTAATTACAGGGCTTATTATAGGTCGGGCAACAAAATGTTTCAGATGTTCTGTGAGATACAGAAGATCAACATAGATAATATAATGATTTCTTCAAGCATTCATCTTTATGAAACTGTTCTGCTCTAAATGGATTCAGCTCTCTTAAGCTTACAGGGTTGCTGATATGTTATTTCCTGAGTGTCATTTCTTTCAGCTCTATTAATTTGCAGTAATTTTTAACGTCCGAGAAAGCAGAAGTTAGGAATTTCTGTCCGTTGTAAAGTCTGATGGTTTCACATCTTGCCCTTTTTAAACTCTGGTCTTCTGTTTTCGCATGTGAAGGTAAAAATTATGGTATATATATCTTAAACTTTGTGTGTGTAAGAACAATAAAATAAAAGGGTGAGAAATCCCAACTGTGTGTCTGTTGAAATGATGATGGTACATATTTAAAGGGAATGACCCGTTAGTGTGTCTATGTGACCTCATGTAGTGTGGACCTTCTTACATGTGAGGTTATCTCACAGATGATATCTCTTTGCTGTCCTGAAATCCAGTGCTTGCATCTGTGCATGAGACATGGTCTGCTCTATCTTTCACAGATTTAATGAAAAACTCAAGCCCTTCATATGTAGCATGACTTTATATTCTGTACTGGTAATCAGAACAGGATTCTTGAATGAAAAGCAAGTATTCACCACACTTAATTTTCTGCTTTCCCAAGGTGACCATTTCTATTGTTACTCCTCATCACTGGTTTAAAATTATTTTTATTTCATGTCTTTTCCAATAGACAACATTGTAATGTAGATACTGTTTAACATTGCTTTAAGAAGAAAATAAGGTTCATCAAAATAACAGAGGAGAGGATGTTTGTTATCCCATATTCACTTAATTTGTAAATATGTGTATAATGATTATATGTATTAAAAAAAATCCGTTTTTTATTTTCAAAATGACCTTTCTACCTTCCTGCTGTACTTGGCTCAATTGTTCTGTATTCTGGTAGGGGATCAAAGCACAGTATAACTTCAGTGAAACCACCAGCTTAGTGCATCTGGAGATGTGATGACTTGCAGTTCCTGTCATACTCCGGTTCAAGAATCAGTTGACAAAAGGCAATTCTGTACCTTTGAAAAAGAAATTATATATTTGGAATACATTTTTAAATAAAGCTTCAGCTCCCAACTATAGGTTTTAATTTTGAATGGATAACTTACACAGTGTATGAGGGCTTTTTGCATCTTGCTTGTAAACTTCTTGAAGAATTGTTGCTATTGGTCAGACAAGATTTTTTTTTTACTTTAAGTACTAATTTTATATATATTTTCTTCTTTTTAATGTCTTTTGGAAAAAGTAACAAACAAAAACAACAACAAAAAAATTGAACTGAGTAAAACGAGGTAGGACATGGCAATTTTTCTTTTTTATTTCTCTTGGAGGTGCCCATTTAGGTGGGATTCCTAGCAAAAAATGGGCCATTTATCTTAGTATCTCTTACTGCTTTCTAACCATTACCTTAATTCTGTTTACAGCATGTAGCAAATTTCAGTCCAAGTTGGTAAAACCAATACACTGACAATGTCTTCTGTCTCTTTTTCTCTCTGGTTTGCCCTGCTGCAGCTTTGATGTGGTATCTCTCTGTATGTTTTTTTTATTGATTGGAATTAGCCTGCCTCCAGAAACTAGGTGATTAATTTAAGTTTGGCACACGGCCATTTCTTTTCCTTAAGTGTGAGACAGTGTTGTCATATGTTTAGCAGCTCTCTTGTTTCCTTGCAAGCAGGCTGTGTTTCAGTGGCTGGGAACCAGGACTTCACATCATGGTGATCATGTTCATCACATTTTACTTGTATTGTGTTCTAGTGAGAAGTTCAGGGTTTATTCCTCTCATTAAGACTAGATCTGAGGGATTTTCCCTGTGAGGAACATGGGCTTGTCTGTGCCTTAATAGCATTCTCCCCGTGGCCAAATAAACAGTCACATCTGCCTGTGGGAAGCAGAGATTTGTATCCCAATTTTTTTTTAAGGAGCTTTTAAAGTCTTCTTTTAGGACATGTGTTCTCTTGTGGATCTTGGTGTCCTGTGGAACATGTTATTGTCAGCTCAGTTAGTTTATGGCCCCTGTTACTACAGTGAGTTGCCTGTACAGCATTCACAACCCTGCTGCCAGCAGAGCAAAGGGAGAAGGAAGGTCTGAGTTAGGTGGGTCTGAGTCTGTGTTGGTGGATGGGCATCCCACTGGTGGAGGTGTCCCGTGGGCAGGGTGCCTGTTCTCCAGGAAATACAGGAGTTGCAGGTTTCTTGTGTGTCCAACTGCAGCCTTAATCTCTCCTAGTACAACACAGTTGTATGTGGACTTTTCTTTCACAGAGGACTGTAGAAATCCCTTTTGGAAGTCTTTAATGTATTTTTTGTTAAATTAGGGATCCCTACGTGCAAAAATTGTCGTATTTCTCATTCTCTGTATTTCCAGCTTTTTGCAGTTTCCAAAGGGACATTTCTGTGTCTTTGAGTAAGCTCAAATGCATGCTATATATTTTATCCAGCTGGGTGGTAGCAAAGATGACTAGCTAATTCTTAAAAACAACATGATTATTAAATTAATTGTATTTCTTAACTTTCAAATGCCTTAATCTCAGGTAAAACAGATGTTTCCTTTTCATGTATTTTCTGCATCAAAGACTATATGAAATATGCAGATCTGTAGGGAGTCGTAATCACAGTATGGCTTTCCGTGGTATGCACATTCATCTATTAAAAAAACAAACCCAAAACAAACCCCTAAACACCACCATTAATACATGTGAGGAGATTAAAATTCTTTACTTGCAGGATGCAAAACAAGTGTGCTGCTTTGTCAGCTCATTGAAGTGCTTCAAGGAAGGCAGAGTACCTCTGCTAGCAGCAAGATCGCCCAGTCTTTGTGATCTTACCAAACCCAAACTGCTGATTTCTGAGACTTTTAATAACAGCAGTTAGTTGATACTTCAGGAGATGCGGGAAAGTGTTCAATATGTTGCCATTGTGGCAGTCATTTCATGTGATTTTAACAAGAGCAGAGATTGCAGCTGATCCTGTTGTGTCCTGTATAAAAGTTTGATTGAAGACTGTTTGAAACAGTGGAATCATGACTTTAAATGTGTTTTCTTTAGTGCTGTTTCATATATGCTTTGTAGTTTTGATTCATCAGAAGGGACTAATGCTCACACTGATGATTGAAAGAAGGTGTATAACTTTCCCATGGGGTAAAACTGGTATAACCTTCTGGATGAAAACCCTTTGGTTCCTGTTAAACTGGAATAATTCTTCAGCCTCTATGAAGAAATCTGTATCTTTTACGCCTTCACAGTTTTAGCAAATATAGCAGTTAACTTGCAATAGAGTAGATAGTTTTCTAGACATGAAGGAGAGATTATGTTAATG
Organism: Chiroxiphia lanceolata; assembly: GCF_009829145.1. Classification (NCBI taxonomy): domain Eukaryota; kingdom Metazoa; phylum Chordata; class Aves; order Passeriformes; family Pipridae; genus Chiroxiphia; species Chiroxiphia lanceolata. Next base: position 8,077,641 of record NC_045645.1, on the reverse strand, counting down.
TAAAATAGTTTATTTTGTTTCATAACTATTGACTGTAATTTTTCTAATGGGGAAAAAACCTGCTTTATTCATGGAAGGATAACAAAGAGATTGAGATTGTGTTTTATGTCTGTATTTTTTTGCTGTGATGATGCATATGAAATTTTAATTCTCATTCTGGCCAAAAAGTGAGTTGGAGAAGATTTTTAGGTAAAATTTTGCAGTCAATAAGTAAAAAGTAAACTCTGTCTCTCCTTTTCAAATAAAAGATGGAATTTAGTTACTTATAAAATGAGCTCCTTTACTTAAGTTTTTCTTGCATAGTGATCAAACAAGCAACAGGACTAATAAAATTAGACTTCTGTTCTTAGCAAAAGACTCTTATTTCTTGTAATAGAGAGTTTTGTGTTCTGCAAATAAAAAAAAGGCAGCACATGAGACCCCAGTAGAGCCTGGTACTATTGTTGTAGCTCCACATATGCATCACCCACCTGCCTTAGGTTTTACAAATACTTGTTTTCAGAGGCTGCTACCTCTGAACTGGTAGTTTCTATGAAGATTGCTTAGCATTAATTTGTCCTGCAACATTCAAATTTAAGAACAAATTTCTAGAATATATTAATAGTGAAGTGGCAGGTGTGAGGTATCTGTACTTTGTTACTCTGAGTAGTTGAACTGAAAATTGCACACATCTTATAAACATGTGTTTGACAAGTGTTTAGTCTGTCATCGAATCATGCTGGGACTGTGTGAGTAGGAAAAATCTAAGTAAATTATTGAAGAACCAGCATCTGTGCCAATGCTGTGACTATTTTGCAAGTGAACCTTGGTTGTGAAAGATTTTACCACAGAATCTAGATGTCATCTGGAGCCACCAGGCTTTCAAAGCAGAATGCCTTAAAAATGAATTTACTTACAATATTACTGAATATCTGAACTGTTTCTAGTTTTATTTAAATAAACTCTCCTTAACTGGTCCTGGAAGACCTGGGTTGCTGCAGCACAACAGTATTGGAGAGAGAAATATTCTAAGACAAGTTACTGGTTATGTACTTTTGGCTTGGATTTTTCTGGTTTCCAAACTTTTAAGCTAAATCTTGCATAATTGTACTTTTTTTATGGATTAGTGATTAGACAGTTGGTTGAGTACAGTTAGGGTCAGTTGAAAATGGCTGTATAGGGTATTATGCTATTATGGCTTTTCAGTGAAGGGGCCTTAGTCTGTTGGCAGTAATTCTGTGACTTTTTGTCCCCTGAGATTTCATCTCTGGTAGTACTTGCTAGGAGTTAGTAAGTTGAAACAATGAGTGATTAAAAAAAAAAATATATTTTTTGAAGACTGATCAAAAAGTATGTTGTCGTAAGGTAACTATCCCCAAGCTGTGCATTTTAGTGTTGCCGTTCCAATTTACATAAAATAATCATGAAAGGGGTAGAAATGTGGGTTCAGTACATAGGTATTTTTACAGGCATAGCCTTTGATTTATCTGACTCTCCTGCTGTCTAGTTTAGTGTTTTAAGGAGTAAAAAGATACGTTTTGATATTAAGCAGAAGCATTCCTTTCTGTTAAGTTAGAAGGTGAAGTAGTGTTAGGGTCAAAGTTGTGACATAATGACTAAAACCAAGATACATGTATGTGTGTCAAAGTGGCAGACACCTCATGGTCTACCCTCCCTTTCTAGATGAATGAAATTTGAGTGGGTAATTCAGAGTAGCTTATTTTTCTTTATTGCTGCTGATATAGAGTCTCAGCTCAGGTAGGTGCAGATCCCTAAGCTTCTTATAAATCTGGACATGTTCTTTACTTTCATTATGCCAGGAAAATACATCGAGTTATGAATTTATTATTGAGATTGCACTTTGTTTGAGGAATTAGACAGTGACAATATAAAATTAAGGAACTGTGCAAAATGTAGGGTTTTTTCTCTCTCAGAATTATAGAAGTATATCTTAACTGTTGAAAGGCTTCCTAGTGCATTTAGGCATGTTGTAGGAGTGACAGGAAAAAATTTGCTGAAGCCACCAAAGAAGTGGGGAGAAATGGGAAACCACATCTAGAGTGCTAATTGTGAACTATTTCAACGCGTGCTCTCTTGCTGATGAAGTGAATCATCTGTATGGATGTATTCATGTGGCATTTTTTGATGAAATGTTAATTTTTTGCTTTATTAGCAATTCTATTGTTTTGCAGCTTTTCATGAAGTATATTTGTTGTAAAGAAAGCAGGCTGAAATAAAGCAGAATGCATAGAAGACATTTCATTGTAGTTCAATTACAGTTTTTGGTTAAATTTTAACCACGATGGGGACAAATGTTGGCATTCTGTGTAAACTTTGTGGGTGTAACTTCACGTCTAGCACTTGGAAATACTTTCGAGACTTGCAAAGCTGGGAAAAAGCCAGCAAGTACAACACAAGCTACAGGAAAAAGCTGACTCATTCCTTTGCCTTGAAAAGCCTGCCAAAAATAACAAAGGTAGAGGTTGCTTCTCTTACTACTGGGGCACAATTAGTAATTTTATTATTGAAATATTATTGAATTAATTTAAAAATCCAAACCAAATAATATTTTTTATAACTGAAACTCACAGCAGTCAGTTTTTTGTTAAAGTAATGGTTTCAAAGTGGTTGTGTATGTAGGAAGGCGATAGTGTATCTTGTTTGTAAAAAGCCTCTGGTCTAAAGTAATTGGTATTTCTGCAGAAGGTTTCATGGAATTTCTTGTTTAGAATAACACAGCTCAAACTTGCCTGTAACAGGCGAGATTTGGTAGTTGCTTAAAACTGCTCAGAAGCCACATTTTCCTGCTTAGGAATCTCACAGTCTGATCTCGGTGTCTTGGAGCAGAAAGAAGTGATGGTATTACAGCTGGTTTCAGTAAACCTTTATTGTATTAATCCAGACTGACTACAGTATTTGACTAATATTTACAGTATGTTTTTGTCAGCACCAGTTGGTGAAACTTCTGGTGTTTATTCTGGAATTTTCTACTTTTTTTTTATTGTTGTTAACTGATGGCAAGAAAAATCTGTGCGTGGTTTTACTCTTTATCTAGTTTCCCAAAGTCACAGTATCAGCAGGTCAGAACAAATGTGTTTAGGGGAGCATTATTTCAAAGCACTTACTGTTATTACTGAAATATATGCATATAGCAGAGCCCTGTGAGTTAGTTTCATTATAAGAAATACTTCTGTGCTCAAAAGGAACTAATAAATCTTTGCACTTCTCCTGTTTTGCTTTACTGTTGTGTATGAAAGTGTGTTCCTTTGTCATGCAGATTTATGGTCTGGAAGCAGTTTGAAACTCACTTTTGCTTTTTAGGTCTTTTCATGGATGCTTTGTCTCATTAATGCTTTCCTTTATGCCTTATCATTTAATTATTTGTTTTTCCTCTCTGGATAACATTTGTTCAGTTTTGGGTTTTGTTTCTTTTTTTTTTTTTTTTTAAAGCTCTCAGTTGTAGGAGGCATTTGGAGTTCTGTCATCCATTTATTTTGTTTGAATGCCAAATAAAAAGTGTATTTTAAATCTTTAGGATAAGAAATTTATCAACAAAAGCAACAAAATTAGAGTAAGAATACTGTATGTCAGGGATAATATCACATTTAGCCCAAATTAGGAGTAGAATTATTTGCAATGGAATGACAATTATAAACAGAGTAATTTTAGTAACCCTTTCTGTGCTGTGGAAATATAAAATACAAAAGATAAGAAATAATTTTCTAGTATATTATCGATTGCTTAATGAGGGCTTTTTGGTATATTTCATTATACTTTTAGCTTTAAAAAAAAGTTTAATTTGCTGAAATTCAGCAAATCTTGAGTGATCCTCAAGCAGGATGGATTGATAGCACAGCTGAGTACTGGCTGATATGTCCAAAATATAAGTTAGAATCTTTTTTTTTCCTACGGAACTCAAAACCACAGTATGTTTGTCTTGTGTATCATCTCACCCTCTGTAGTGAGGTTTTGCATGTAGGTTTTGGTTATATTCACTTGTGTAATCAGAGAAATAAATCTAAGATTAAATACTGAAAGGGTCAGGCAAAGATAAAAACAGGTTTTTCTTTGTTTTGTAGTGTGAAACATCAAAATGACCATTTTTTGGTTATATTTTAAAATACAGTCCTACCAACCGCTGGCACCTCTTCCTCTTAAGACAATGAGCTCTCTTTCCTTCTGCTGATGTAGAAAACAGCTTGGGGTGAACTTTCTGAATTTGTGATTTGAGAGAAATTGTTTTTATATCAAGGAGATGTTAAATTTATAATAGGAAGAAGAGGCAAAATAAACAGGAAAGACACAAAATGCAGAACTTTGTTTTTAGCTTACCAGACATCTTAAACCGAAAGTAAAATCTGAGTTTGTAGCATTTGGGGAAGAATACAGATTTTTGAAAGTCATAATAAATGAGTCCCCTCATCTAAGAAAGCTCTTACTGAATTTCATAGAAGTAATTAAATATGTGGTTTATGAGGCTATTGCATTAAGTTGAATGCAAAGAAAAAATTATAAAGACTATAAATCTGAATGTGTAAGACCTACAGAAAATTGGAGGATTGGAAGAAAGCACCCACGAGCAAGTCACTCCATTGTATTTCCCTGTGACTTTCTGAAGCAGTTGATGCTGTTTGGTTGGACATCCATGGATTTTGGATTAAGTCATCTGCTGTGGCTGTTCTTATTACTCTATGTCTTTGTCTCATTTGAGTATTTTGTTTGTTTAATGTAAACCTTCTCAATTTTTAGCTAAACAAATGTAAAGCTCTGCGTGGGCTTTATTAAGTAGACTCAAGTGGTCTTACTTGCTGAATTCACTCAAACCTAAATAAGGCTTTTGGAATTCTGTGCAAGCAGCTTGTGCTGGTTGTGTTAAGCTGAAATGGTTATTTATCTCAGTGAAGCTCATGCAGCTCTCACGTGCATGGTATTTACATTTCTGTAGCCTCTTCCTCTGAAAGGATTGTTCTTCCTGCGTTGTGCAGCTTGAACTTGCTTTCTTCTTTTGCTTAGAGATGTGTTTTCTAGTATCAGTTTGGAAAATTGATCTTGCACTGTGCTTCATAAAAGCTCTTGCTCCACATTGGGGTAGAGGTTTGAATTTGAAGAGGAAAATTTTAAAGGGTCTGTATCTAGGGTAGAGTCTGGAAAGCCATTCTGTGGTATGGAGAGTTGGAAAGGAGAGAGGAGGAACAAGAGGTGGCCACCGAGGAAGAGTTCCCTCCTCACCCATTGCAGAAGCCTTTAACTGAGCTTTTGTCTGGGCCTGATTCTAATTGTTAAGATAATTCATCTAAACATCACTTCTGAATTTTGGAAATTTAAAAATTAGCTCCCATCTGTAGTCCATGAAGAAGAAGGAATCTCCTGCCTTGTGTGAATATTCAATCAGTATATGTAGACCTCAGCATGTAAATAATATGATTGGCAAATCCAGTCCTTCTTCAAACTTTCTGATAACCACTGAGTATTTAAAACTTGTGAGTTTAATGTTTGTGCTATCTAAAATACTGCAATTTGTTGATAAATTTTCATAGGACCCTCATTGCCCTGGGATGAACTTCACTGTAAGATGAGCCTAATTGCTTTTAAATGGTTAATACTGTAATTGTGTATTTTAAGTCATCAGTATTCTTGCTTCATTGTTGCTGTTTTTGCTCTAACACTGTTTTGTACTCATAAAAGATAGTCACATTTAATCAGAACTGACTAACTTGTGTAAGTTAGTATTCCCTTGAGGAAAAGTTCTAAATTTCACAGTTTGCTTCTCAGTGTTCTTTAGTCACTTAAATAATTTCAGTTTGTTTATAGAATACCACAGAATTTTGGGTTGCCCAAACAGTTAAGGAATTTGGTAACCTTTCATTAACCCTATTGCTTTTTTGTTTCCTGCAAACATAGGGAGGAAAAAAGTTGGATTTAAAATATTTTGATATTGTTATTTGAAAGTGTGCTGCTGAAACAAACAGAAAAAAATATTGTTACTTTGAACCTTTGTAATGAGCATTTGTCAGTCCAGTATTATATCATGTTCCTGTCTTACTGTTCATTAAAAAAACCCCAAGATTCACAGGCATGTTTATCAAGATACACTGTTGGATGATGAAGTGCTTGAGTTGGGAAGTTGTTTCTGGATGCTGGTCTGGTCCAAAGCAGGTCCAATTAAGTCAGGTTATGCAATGCTTAATGAATTCTTAAATAAGCTGTTCCAATTCCTGAATATATGATTCATATCCCTAAACATAATGCATAAATCAAGAATAGGTATATTCGGCTTACAATTTCCTAAAATAAATGGCAGGCCTGGTAGTTGTTTGAGTGTTGTGTGTTATGGTAGAATTTGCCTATGTATAGTACTGAGACACACCTGAGATTCTTGGCTTTGGGAAAATCTTCTGAAACCTCTATAATTTTCCATTTAAGGTGAACTTCACTCATTAAATATTGATAGCATTTGAACAGGCAAATACTGTCGAGGCTGTGGTACCTCATATCCAGCAATGATCCTCGTGGACACACAGTGGGTTCTCCCACAGCATATGCATGGAATGCCATTTGCACTCTCAGCAACAGGTTATTGGGAACTGAAGATCCAGACATGGTATCTTTCTATTTAATAACCCATGAATAGATTTTGCACTGGTTATTAAAATTGTTTCAAGGGTAATACCCCTTTTTAATTGCTATAAATTAGACACAGAGGCTGGTGATCGAAGATCCGTGTTTGGAGAGACAAAAAGTGTGATATCTTTGAATGTTTGCATAACCATAGAGATGTGATCCTCTCTCAAAGGGGACTGACACTGAGGAAGAACAGCCTGGAACACATCCTGCCTTAGTAATGTGTTCTTGTTTTAACTTTTTTTTTTAATAGACACAACCTTCTCCCAATGAAATTCTAAAGCAGATGGTTGTTCCTTTTTCTTTTTTTTTGTTGCAGGGCCTACTTATAGCTGTCTTGTAAGAACACAGATATTTAATATTTATGCAGTATGTACATATGCACTGCTACCATTTGTTGTCTCCATCATTTTAGTCTTCCATCTTGCTTAACAAACAGTGCCCAGACTCTTTAGTTTTACAGTGTGGTTAATAGAGGTCTTTCCATCAAAAGAGTACATAATACTGGTGCTGATTTTTTTTGCTGCTGCGTCCCTTAAATGTCATCAAGTTTACAAAACTAGGGACATGAACAAGTGAGTAATTCAGTTTTAAAGAAAATAGCTTGGAGCCTCTATCATATTTAACCCCTCTAAGCAGGCTCAGAAGAAGTTTGAGCCAATTTAATCCTCTTGAGACAAGAGCTTTGACAGAAGTGTGGAAATGCCACACTGCTTTATTTCTTCATAGCTGAAGCAGCTCCTTTTTTTGTGAGTAAAGAGAACTCTCTTGTGCCAGCAGATCATTATTAGTGTAGGTTCTGTGGTACAAAACCTGTATTTGCTCTCTGTGTCTTAGAGATGCAAAATAAAGGATAATTTTGCCTTTCAACTAACACTATCTGTTGGTTGACAGAAATTAAATGTATGTTGCTGAAGAGTATGGGAGGGGGAAGCCAATCCTGAAAAACCCAAATAAACCAAAACCTCCTACTCTTTCCTGGAGGTTTATTAGATGAACACGATCAAGAGCTATGTATGACTGCAAAAACCACAATGATGATAAATGAGACACATTGTTAAAAAGAAACCACTGATTATTACCATGCATGGTGGATAAACTGATTTAAAAACTGATCTGGTAGGGAACTTTGTTTTCCCTGTAATTTGATACAGCCTCCTGGGTTATTGCTGTAGCTTATAGATACATCTGACCTTTTCCTTCTCTGCTTTTTTTATTATTAATTATGCAATATTTGTTACTAAATGCATGATCTTATTGCAATATCATAATAATTTAGCTGAGTTCAGCAATAAAGCTTTTTGACTTTATGTAGCCTTAACTTTTAATGGAAATTGTAAAAAATCATGTTTATATATCTGGAGGAAAAGAAACCATAGCATTTAAATCTTGATTACGTCTATTTTTGTCTTCATTAAGCACTTACTTAAGCTACATTTTTTAATGTCAGTTTGTAAAAATGATGCTGATAGATGAGGAGTGTTAGTAGTTCGGTGGCAGTATATGACTTTGTCCTCCTGGAGTGCCAGAGGATCTATGAGCTTCTAAACATCAGTGTTCTCTTCTCCATCGGGGACTGGACACTCGTTCACCAGGTGTTCTGGCCAACAGGGCAGGTATATCTGACACACAAGGATATTAGAAATTGTGATAGTAGAAATGCATGAATTGCTGCTGGTGCAGGAGAAAATAGAGATTAGTGGGATGCTCCAAGCTTTCTTTAATCGCGCTGTTAAACCTAACAAATATGTACCTGTGAACTCAACATGTGATTGTAAAGATCGTCACAGAGAGAAATAGAATTAGTCTTTTGAGGTCTGTTTTTTTCTCCTCTCTAGATTTTTTTTTTTTTAAATTTTTCTCATTCCCTGCCAAATTCCCTCCCGTGCTATTCCACCTTGTCTGCTCCCTGCTGTGCTAGGATTGAAACCCTGAAGTTAGGTGGGGTTCTGACTTCTTTACTCCTGTGTCTTCTAGCAATAGTCAGAACAATGTTTAATCAGCTGAGGAGCAAGTGTGTAAGTCACCTTCACCAGCTCACATGGAGTCACTCTAAGTGCTCCTCAAATCTGAAAAATCCTAGCAAGGAAATGCTTTTAAACACTTTTTTTGGTGGTTTGAAGCAGTCTGAAATAAGTTGGCTTCAGAATACTGTTTAAGAGAGTCTTACTTATTTTCCAAGCTGATATAATTTCAAAGTTTATACAAACTACTGTAGCATCAGATGTGCTGGAAATTAACTTTCTGCAACACAGAATGGAGCAATGCTACAAGAGATTTAGCAGAAATTTTGTCAGAATTGGGGTTTTGAACTCGCAACTGGGGTATGTTGTGACTATTTAAAATATAATGTGTTCTAATATGAGATGGCATTCGTTAGGATATTTTTATAGTTAATAAGCCTGTAATTTCCAGTAAGACCAAACCTGAATGCAGATGGCCAGGTTTGTACTTATACAAGTAATATTTTGTTTATTCTGGTGATCTGGACAGCATGGCACGGTATTTAACTGCATAAACCTTACTTAAAAAAATACTTCCTCTTCTACCTGAAGATTGTTTGAACTTTTGGGGTGGTCATTTCTGTGATTCCCTGGCACACAGGTGCTCCGAGGGGGGGCCAGGCGGTGTCTGTGTGTGTGAGCTGTGGGGAAGGCGTGGGTGGGGTGGAGCCCCGTGGAGCTGTTTGCGCCCACTGCAGCAGTTTGTGAGCACACGAGGCTGGCAACACGCGGGGTGTGTGCAGCTGGGCAGCTTTACGGGTTTGTGCAGGCCCGATACTTCTGGGAAACATAATATTTTCTGTGTACGTGCTGTCTGGCTGCCCTGGCTGTGCACAGTTGGCTCAGTGTGTTTGAGAGCAGCGTGTCCAAGGTGTGTGAGTAGCAAGTGTACGGAGTGTTATATTGACTGAGCGTGGGCCAGGCAGTTTATTCCCATGCATTCCACCTGGGAAACCCATCACAATCATGCAGGAGTCTGAGCTTCAGTTCCTGTTTATTTGCACTTAGATGTGGGTTTTATTTTATGCAGATACTGTAATGCCCATATTGTTTACCAAGAGTATTCATTGAATGGAGAGCATTTCAGGGCATATTTTGAAGCAAGTTGATCACTCTTTAAAACACATTATATAAGTTGTGGTGTATTTTTGTTGTTCTGTATGCTTGACTCAAAATCTGTTTTCTGTTCTCAGGCAGCTATAAATGGTGTTATACCACAAGAAAATGGCATTCTGCAAAGGTAAGCACACAGGACTGGAGTATTACATGCAGAGAGTGATACTGGGTAACAGTCACATTTTTTTCTTCCTGAATCCTAAGAAGATGATGTAATTCTCCTTTTAAAGCTGTTTCTGGAGCCACAAATTCTATTCGTGGCAAAGCTGCCTTAACATTCAATTTTTCCCATATTGGTGGAGGGCTGGCTCAAACATCTATTCAAATTAATTTTTATTTTGAATTCATTGGTTGCTGGGTCACTCTGTGTGGGGTTCTCTCTACTGAGTCTGGATATTGGTATGCTTCTGGCTAAGTATTTTCTTTTCCCTTATGCATTTTTAAAGGTATTGATATACCATGCTTCCCTGTTCTTGGCCAAAAATGTTTGTATTTTCATAGGGATTTTTTTTATTTTTCTTGAATTGAATTACAGACAACAGAAGCTGTGATAGATAAAGTAAGGTTGTTCCCTTCTAAAAGTAGTTTTACTGATTTTCTTTCAGTTTCTGAATTAAATTTTGGCTTGTATACTCATGCTTGGATGTCTTGAAGTCACTGAAGCTTGATCTTATAAGTGCTGATGAGGCAATTGAAAACAGAAGAACAGGAATTGAGCTACCTGAGAGAGACAGTAAAGTAGTGTTTAAAATTTTGTTCAGAAAAGTACTTAATGTACTATTATAAGAAGTTTAATGATGACAGAAGATATATAATGTAGGTAAAGTGGTGGTTTGACGTGTGTCAATACTTACTAAAGCTATCATTAAAGAGTCAGTTTTTGATTGAGGATAAAACTTTATTTGCTCAGTTAAGTTACTAAATATATATTTACTGTAAGGCCCACTTAGTCAATTTGAGACCAACTCTTTGTTGTACTAAGCACTTTTTCTACCTGTGTTAATAAGTCCTGACTTCAAAGCATTTCTATCCAAAATACCAGAATGTTTGGATGAAAGAAACCGGGGAGTAGCTGTAGTAGTTCTGCCAGACTTGGATAACATGCTGGTCCAGTGTCCACTTACAGCATTGTTCCACAGTAATTCATCAATTTTTAGAAATGAGTAGATAGTCAAATGTGTTCCAAATGGTTTTTTCTTTTTTTTTTCCCCCCTTCCAATGGAAGTGGTTTAAAGGGAGGCTTGGTAGACTTAAAGCCTGGTTTCCGGTGGTTTTCATACGAGCCTTATTTTACTGATGTGAGGCTTTTTGTGTTCCATTAGAGGTTGCCAGTCAGATATGCAGGGATGTCTTTTATGGTGGAATCAAAAAGAATTAATAACTGGACTTGAAGTAAGTTAATTTATTGAAGTGAAAAAAGCACATTTGGTTTTGTAATTCAGTTGTTTGTTTTACAGTCCAGTCTGCAGAATTGGGATACTCATTGCTTCTTCGGTCTATTAATAAAATGGTTATAGTACTTAATTCATAGTTGACCATCAGATTTAAGACAGTGACCCATCACTCGGTATTTATACTTTTTTAAATCCTGAAAATAAGGCTGTTTCTTGTGCTCTTAAGACTTTTGAGCTGTGGGTCTCTGAGTGTGGGTCTTTGTAGCTGGGAGTTCATCCTTCTGAGCCTGCTGATGTGAGAAGTGAAGGAGCTCCTTGTTTTATGAGCATAACATGTTTTTTGATTTAAAATGTGGAAGGCACAATAATGGGGTTTGCAATAGCTGTGATATGCATTGCCATCCACATTCGCACTTTATTTAAAGTTCAGGCCTTCTCTAGATGACAAATTTGACTTGCTGTATGAAGCATTTCCATTGAGAGATCTCATGGTATCTTCAAGAGGGACAGAAAGCATTTTTCAAATAAGTTCTGTTGAAGAATGGAAACGAGACAACCTGTGCTTCAGCATTTCCTAAATCCTTCCTTGCTTGGCTTCCATTCATTCAGTGCATACTTTTTCCTGTCTTGCATCCACCATCATGATATCCTGTAACTGCTCAGCACAGGTGATCTTCCTGGTTGAGAACATTTAGGCTTATTCAATGAATTGCCAATTTTGATATGGTCATAATCCTTCTCAAGATAATTCTGGTATTAATTACATAATGATTTTTAGACTGAAATACTTGCTTAAATGCTTGTTTGTCATCCATGCTGATCTCCTGTAGCACTTCTGAGTCCTGAAATGTTAATGTTGCTGATATGAAGGTTATTTTCTAATTACTAATGGTTAGATATGTAGTATATTCAGATATGACAATAGTTATTCAAGAGGTGTGTGCTGTGGACCATAATAAGTGAATAACACATCATTTCACTTTGCTAACTTTCATTTAAATGTATCAAACTGTTCTGTTTAAATCATCTTATCTGCATGTCTTTCAGTGAGTACGGTGGAGAGACTTTACATGGACCAGCCTATGGCCCCACAAGTCATTCTACAGCAGCTTCTTCAACCCCTTCCTCATCCTCAGCATTTCGCCATGTAGTGCCATCTAGACAAATAGTGGAAAGACAACCTCGAATGCTTGACTTCAGGGTTGAGTACAGAGACAGAAATGTGGATGTAGTACTTGAAGACAGCTCTGCAGTTGGTAAGGATTTGTAAAAATTCAGAGAAAACTGCTATCCTAAAACAAAAACAAACTGAAAAAATTCAACCCCCGAAATTCAAATCCTAAAGCAAAGCAAAGCAAAACTCCTCAAAAAGAAAAAAAAAATCCCCCCCAAAATACAGCCTCCACAGCTACTAACCATTTTGAAATCTCTTTACAGCTTTAAAAAAGCAAAATTTCACTAATCCATTGCAAAGGTTAGTGATCTATCAAATATTTATTTTGAAATTTAGTTTTCTTACGAACTTGCTTCAGAAGCCAAATGGAAATTAATGATTAAGTTTAGGCATGAAAATGTAATTTGGGGCAGGATTAGTATAGATGAAATCTGTTAATAAGTGGATGATCTTGGCATTTCCTCTTCGCATTTGTGTGGCTTCTCTTTCTGCATAGGATTAGTGACAAGATTAGAGGAGTTCTTCCTGGTGTGGAGAGCATCGTTGCATTCTTCTCTACTCAATTTTTGTTTGATTCTTTTGTTCAAATTAAGACTTATCAGTTTTATTGTCTTTATCCTAAAATTGTTGCATTTTGTTAGAAATATGATAGTGTTATTATTTACATTCCCCAAACTGTGAGTTAATTTACTTTTGCTAAGGAAGAAGAGGGATTTTTTTTATTTTTTTGTTTTTAGTGAAGAGCTTATACAGATCCAAATAAGGAACTACACGAAGAAATAGTTGATCAGAACAATTTTCTATGCTGCAGCCTTTTGTCTGGGATGAAATTTTCAAATTGGAACTTTTGATTCTTATTTGTCTTTTTAGGTGGCTGGTGCCACCTAGTGATGATTAGTTTGAATTCTTGATGCGTGTTCCATGTTTTCCATTGCACTGTTGCATCCATGGAAATTAGACATAAAAGTCTGATCAAATCAGGATTTTGCAGCCATACTATTACATTTTTTCTTTTCTTAATAACTTTCAGGTTTTTACCTGAAAGCTGTAGGGCAGAAGGCAGTTCATGTCTTTCTTCTATATCTTGGGATATAAAGACAGGGCAACCTTGTGTTTAAAACCTTTGAGTTTAAAGTCCTGAGAGAAGTGAGCAAGACAAATGGTAGAATTTCGACTGTGGGCTTGAGGAAAGAATATTTTTTGCTTCTTTGGGGATCTGCTTGGTGGGATCCCTGCAGGGCAAATGAGCCTGGGGGAGCTGGTTGATCTTCAAGGACAACCTCTTCAAAGCACAGGTACAGTTCTTCCAACATGCAAGAGGAGCAATCATGCCAGAAGGCAGAAGAACAAAGAATTTCCAACTGAGCTAAATGCAAAAAGTACACCGAAGGGGGAAAGTAGTGATGGGCTACCCTGGAGGAACACAGAGGTGTTGCCAGTGTGCAGGTTTGGAGTTAGGAAGATCAAAGCTCAGGTGAAGCTGAAACCACTGATGGATTAGAAGTGTTTCTGTCAGTACATCAGCATGAAAAGGAAGGCTAAGGAAAATGTGAACCTACTGTTCAGTGGTGATTGCTGGACTTGGTCTGTGGGAGAATTATGGAAGAAAATCTTCGTGGAAGCACTTTCTGAGCACAGGAGAGAAAAGAAGGTGATTTGAAACAGCCAGCATGGTGATTTGAAACTTCCAGCTGAAGGGAAGTTGTACCTAATCGGTCAGCATTATTTATTTGCCTTTTGTGATTTGATGACTGGCTCCGTGGACAAAGGGAGAACAGTGGATGTCACTGTGGCTTTAGTAAGGCCTCTGATGTACTCTGCTGTTGTGTTTTTCTATTCATACTGTTAAGATAAGGACTGGATAAAAAACTGCTCAAAATAAATTTTAATCACATCAGAGAAAGTGCTGATATTCTGAAGGGAAGGCTGCTGTTTAGACGATCCTGGACAGCCTGGAGAAATGGGCTGACAGGAGCCTCCTGAAGTTCCAAGAAGACAAAGTTGAAGTCCTGCATCTGGGATGGGATAACTCCATGTATCCCAATCTGTGACCTGGCTGAGGACTGACAGGCTAGAAAGCAACTTAATAATGAAAGGGATCAGTGGTGAACCCTTGCAGTGAGGAAGGCCAGCCATGTCCCAGGCTGTGTTGGCAAGAGTGTAGCCAGTGGATCCAGGGCAATAATTATTACCCTCCATTCAGTAGTTGCAAAGCTGCATCTGGAACACTGCGTTGGATTTTGAGGTCCAGTGTAAGAAAGGTGTTGATATTCCACAGTAAGTCCAGTCAGGAGTTTGGAGCACAGGGCTAATAGGAGAGGCACAGAGAAATGGATTTGTTCAGCCTGGAGAGGGGCAGGGGAGAGGTACAGACCTTACCCCTCTATTCTACAGCTGTTCTACTGCTACCTGCTGGAGAACACAGAGCAGATGGAGCCAGACTTCTCTCGGAGGCTTACAATAATAGACACAATAGACACAATTTGCAACATCAAGAATTCATGTTAGATTAAAGAATTTTTGTTGTTGTGAGGGTGGTGAAATACTGGAACAAGTTGGCCAGAAAAACTGTCAAATTTCCATCCTTAGGTGTGTTCAGGAGCTAGCTGGACAAATCTTCGACTAAACTGATTTAATTAGACCTTTGAGTTGGGCTTGAGCCAGATGAGCTCCTGAGGTACCTTCCAGCCTGAATTATTTTATAACTGTAATATAACTAAAGAGAGAAGAGAACATCAAAATGTACAAAACATCAAAAAAGCTGTCAGAGCAGTCAAATTGTATGAACATTCCAGTTCTTTAGGTCAGGACTATTGATAATAGAATTTGGTATCAAAAATAAGCACCCTCTTTGTTGCTGGCAAAGTTTGGTGCTCCAGATAACATACAGCTGCAAATGTGTGTGTCTGACATATGCACAATTATCCAAATGTATGTCCAAATCATCAGATCCTCCTGTGATTCTCCAATCATTCATGCTTTGTGATTTTTTTTTTTTTTTTAAGCTTCATTTGTCCTTTACTGTTTGAAGTGGGTGTTACAAGAGTAAGTAGACTAAAAATGATTTTGATAGTAAATTTTTCCTTGGTATTGTTTTTTTTAATTATGACTCAATACTGTTTGAAATAAAGCAGTAAGTGTGTGTATTTTATGTATTTTCTTTGTTTTTTTTTTTTTTCTTTAGGAGATATCAAACATATTCTAGAAAATGAACTTCAGATTCCTGCATCTAAAATGCTGTTAAAAGGGTGGAAGACTGGAGATGTAGATGATAGTGTAAGTTTTCAACTGTGTTTTCAGTTAACTGAATTCAGAGTTTCAAACTGAGCATCTGTAGGTGGGGATTACAATGCAAGAATTGTGAGTTTCAAACAGTGTCAAATGTCTCAAGTGGCACAAAGAACTCTTAATCTAAAACATTACCAAAAAAAAAAATCAGGACAAATCACTCTAGTTTGTGTTGGTTTTATGTGTAACGTGGCCCACCTACAAAAATGATGTTTTGAAGTTACAGTAAGTTTATCTTGAAACAAAATATGTGGTGATATTGTAAATAAATATCAATAATTAAAAGAAATAAAATAATATGTCAGAATTGGTGAACGTTTTGTATTTATAATGATTTTTCTCCCCTCAGACTGTTTTAAAAAGTCTACACTTGCCAAAAAATAATAGTCTTTATGTTCTAACACCTGACCTGCCTCCTCCTTCTTCAAGTCATTCTGGGTAAGTCTTTTGGCCATAAGTTCTATTTGTATGGTTTGGTTTTTTGTGGTTTTCATGAAGCCACATATATGTACAGGGATCTGCAGTCAGTAAATACAAAGTGTTTTCACTGCTCTAGTAAGTGTTGAGATGAGCTACATCATCACCTCGTTGATGAAAAGAATGTTGCTGGGGTTTTTAAAACCATGGTGTGGTACATGAACATTGTAGGTACATACAGAATTTTACACCTCCCAGATATGATAACTTTAATTTAAAAGAAGTTCAGTCCCTGTGGAAATGAGAGCTGGCCTTGCATAAGTTGCTGCTTTATGTTAGTTCATTTAATGTGTCTTATAAATCTCTATAAATCATTCCCAGCAGATCAGAATTTTCTTTCTGGAATGTTTGTTACATTATTTTATCTTATCTTTTTGGACTTTTAAAATGTTTGTAGATAGGCTGAATAATTAATTTCCTTTAACTGAGCAGGATATCTTTTATTACTGATTTGAACCCTCAAGAAGTAAACAGTTGAGTGTTCATAAGCCACGGAATCATCAAGGCTGGAAGAGACCTTCAAGATTATCTTCTCTGACCACCGTAATCAGCCCTGAAACATATCCCCAAGTGCCCCATCCAGACATCTCTTGAACACTTCCAGAGATGGTGACTCCACCACCTCCTTGGGCAACTTATTCTAATGCCTGACCATTCTTTCAGTGAAAAAAAAATTCTGATACCTAACCTCAACCTCCCCTGGTGCAACTTCAGGCCGTTTCCTCTCATCCTTTCACTTGAGACATGGCAGAAGAGACCGATCCCCACATCACCACAGCCTCCTTTCAGGCAGTTCTGGAGAGCAGTAAGGTCTGCCCTGAGCCTCCTTTTCCCCAAGCTAAACACCCCCAGCTCCCTCAGCCGCTCCTCATCACACTTGTGCTCCAGACCTTTCACCAGCTTTGTTACCCTCTTCTGGCCACGCTCCAGCACCTCAGTGTCTTTCTTGTCATGAGGGGCCCAAAAGGGGACACTGGATTTGAGGTGTGGCCTCACCAGTGCCCAGTACAGGAGGCAGTTATTTCCTTAGTGTCCTGTTGGTCACACTATTTCTCATGCAGGCCAAGAGGCCATTGGCCTTAAGTTGCCCCACCTGGGCACGCACTGACTGGTGTTCAGCCTCTGTGGACCAGCACCTCTAGGTCTCTTTCTGCTGTCAGTGAATATTCTGAACGTTTGAAAATGAAATGATGTTTTAAGGAAGATGCTCTTATAAAGTAATTTGCAATTACCTAATTACTCCGGTTTGTTTTCTTTCTTACCCTTTTTCCCAAAGGCAGTCCTGTATGTGCTTTTTACCAGGAAAATGCAAATTTTATTCGGTAGCCGCTAGAGGGTGCGCAGGAATTGAGCCTGGGAAAGGAGCTGCTCCAGACCAGCCAACGCAGGGAGGGAGGGATGCGTTTGGAATTGGGCAAACTGCATGAATTCCATGTTGTCTGAAGAGGGAGTTGGCTTCCTGCCATTGTAGGCGATAGGAGAATATTCTACAAGTGCAGTCGTATTACTAGTGAAGGGAATTCTTTGGATCAATAGAAGTTAATAACTGGCATCCTAATGACTAAAAGTACTTTATGTATTACTAAAAGGTACTGGTGCACATTACCCTGCAGTCTGCAGAGGAAATAAGAATGCTGATATGAATTATAAAAAACAATGATAAAGGAGAGGAGCATTAAGAGAGGGAATAGTGGCACTTGAATAGAGGCTGGTGAGCTGCACATAAACTGTATGTGCCAACAGGAGCTGCAGTTGTGTTGGAGGACAATAAGCCATTGTACTTTAGGAGCTATTTGAAGAACAGTGAAAAAAACACTGTACCTGGTAATTGTTTGTTTCCATTTCCAATTTCAAAATTTTCTACCTAGGTATTGCTGTATATTGTAATTTGAATGTCTTCAGTTCTGGAAAGAAGACTGGGGTCTGAAGAGTGTTGTTTATTGCAACTGCAGTAAAGTATATAACAACAAACTGTTTAAAAACAGTTCCTAGCCTTTTTTATTGGATTAATAGTTTTAAAGAACTTTACTTGTTAGTAAAATCAAAGTGGTTGTTACCTTTTATAGTTTATACTTGTTTCATAGTGGAGATTAGTTCTGGATATTTTTAAGATAAAAGTTGGTAGCTTTGGGATAGCAAATGATGACTAATTAGTGGCTATTTAAACACGGATAATTTGAAGGCTAGATCATCTCCCTGAAGTCATAAATTCTAGATGAAAGGGGAGGCTTGCCTCCAATTAAAGCATCAATGCAGATCAAAACACATCTAATTGAAGCAATGTACCAAACCCAGTTACACTGTTTACTGCCTACTGTTAGGTCAGTTATTATTCAGATTAGTTTGTTGCCCACAATTTTTAAAAGCATCTTGTTCACATCTATTATTAATGGATGTTGAAGAACTTTGCCTCTTTACTTTGTGAGTTCATCTGTTGTTTTCTTCAAATGCCTTCTATTTTGAACTAGAGATAAATAGTTGTTATTTGAATATCTCCAGAAAGTGATATTTGAAAAGCCTGAGATAGTATATGGAGTATTTTATCTGTCTGCTCTTCTTAAAAGGAACAATCTGATCTCAGCTCTGTAAACTCCAGTTTGTGCCCATTCTTTATACTGAGGCAGAACAGTGTCTGAGACATCCTTTTCCAACATACTGGTGGGTAGGCATTGAAGTTTATTGTGACAGACTGAATGGGCTTAACCCAGTACTGACTTAAAACCAGCATCTAAATGTAGTGGCAAAGTGATCCTGCAGCTTAAACAAATAAAAATCTCCTAGGGCATCTTTGTTCACCAGTGGCCTATCTAAAGCTGTTATAGGTAATAGAAACCCACTGAATTACTACTGCATGCTAGTAAATTGAGGTGTAAGGATTAAATTTAAATGTCAAATACCACCTGTACAGTTCCACCCTGCTTCCACAATTTCAGCTGGCAAATCCATACTTATCCATGCACAATATCCAGAACAATAACCAACGTTCTTTGAGTTGCAAATGTAATGAAATCTGATTTCTGGTGAATTCCTGCCTTCTAGTGAATTCCCAGCTGCTGCAGTAACTCAGCCTTCTCCATCCATGCTTCCTGTGATCTCACCTACCTCTGATGCTGCCTCCAGTTCCTCTTCTTTTTTTTTTTTTTTTGGCACCTGTGTAATATTTTTCCCCTTGCATAGAGTATCCACCTCCAGTTGGCAGTCAGGTAACGTCAAAGGAAAAGTGAAATCATGTGCTGTGTGTAGTTCTGAGATTGTTGGCCAGAGGTCAGATGGAGTATAAAATACTACACTTGCAATACAAGTAATACTTCATAAAACCTTTTACTAAAGTGGGTGGTAATTTGGGTCCCTTTCCTCTACTTGGATGTTGATTTATACTCAGTCTTTGAGAGCTTTCTAACACTACCAGACCACCTTAAAACTAGTGACTATGTTCAGAAGTTACCAGATGGGACAGGTGGGCGGAGAAGAGCATGATTTCCTTTGGAAAACAGTCTTAAAAGGAAAGATGCCAAAGAATGTCCATCATTTAATCATCCAAGGGGAGAGATCCCTTGCACCAGCTTTGTCAGATTAGATTAATCACTTCCTCAGCGTGCAATTCCTTCCCTTTGTTGCCTTGGATGCTTCTTGAAAGCTGACAATACCCAGTTCAGGAAATAGGTTTAGGAGAATGCAAGAAGAAACATCAAAAGTGTGGGCATGAGAGTCTGGCCATGGAGTTGAGTTATCCAGATTGTCTGTCCTTTCTATCCTCTATGTTCTGGGAGATGCTTTTCATCAATTTTTTTTTTCGTTGTTGTCATTTTAATGGCTGTAATGTATTTTAGATTTATACTTTTTATGCTAAATAGCTGAAAGTGTTAGTTACTTTATTATATCTGATGAATCATTGGAAAGTTCAAAACAGTTAAGCCCAGGTGCATACCTTGGGGATTATTAGAAATAACATATTTCTGCTAAGTGATTGTAACTTATTGAGGAAGTGTAATCATCTGTGTGGATAGGAAATAAAACCCACAACCCCCATCTTTCAAGCAATGGGTCCATATATTGCTGAATGCTTTAGATTGTTGCAGAGCAGTGGTGTTGGGGGCGTAGTGTCTTGTATGTTATCAACTGTAGCAGAGTGTTAATTAAGAACGATGTAACCTGCAACTCCAATTATTAGTATTGTGTGTTTAGCTGGACAGGAGCAGTGCATTGCTTTAGTTACTTTGAAAGCTTCCATAAGAATGGTAAGATTAATGTTTTATTTTCACATCTGCTCATGAGACAGTTTAAAAATCCTGAAGTTTAAAATGCAGTAGAATGTAAACAAAAGGGCTTCTGCTCATTTACATGTTAGCCAGATTTGCTAACTGATTGCTGTTTGAACCTAATCTACCACCTCCTGCTGCATTAGCTACAACAAACATTACATTTACATACTGATTTCTTATTTTGTTTTAATGTAAATAATCTGTAATTACAGTAAATTTGGACTTCTGTTGACATGAGCTTGTATAAATCTGTAAGTTTAAAATGGAAATGTTAATTACTTTGTGTCATACCTATTTATATAAAAATCAGAGATTTTGGGGGATATCTCCCCGTGACTGAGAAAAATCTTGCCTAATGGGAAATACTGAATGTATTTCATAAAAACTCACAAAACTGAAATGAAAAGAAGCATTTACTGGTCATTGATTAAGGATATACTTTTAGTCTCAAAGTTTAAAATATATTATTAAAATTTCAAAGAAAAATGGTATTAGAAAGGAAAGTATCACATCAAAAAGCATTAAGGCAGTCACTTAACAGTAGATAGAACCAGTCTGGTTTATGTGTTTTCTATGCCCAAGTCTCTTGCTAGAACTGGTCAGAGCAATGACCGTGCTCAGGTCTGTTTTCTTTTGTCTATTCTTGAACTTCTCTTTGAGTGTCAGCAGAGTACCTTAAATGGAGGATTGGTGCCCAAAAATACAGGTTCCCTGGCCTCCTGTTCTGAAAAGTGAGTGTATAATCATTCAGCTGAGGTAAAAAAGTTGTAATGGCATCATACCACCTATCAGCAAATGCTTTTG
Organism: Chiroxiphia lanceolata; assembly: GCF_009829145.1. Lineage (NCBI taxonomy): Eukaryota > Metazoa > Chordata > Aves > Passeriformes > Pipridae > Chiroxiphia > Chiroxiphia lanceolata. The sequence continues at coordinate 8,056,523 of NC_045645.1, read as the reverse complement.
AAAGCTAGGGTTTACAGTGGGGGGAAAATGGTGCCACTAAAGAGTGGCCTACTTTAGTCCTGTTTCTTTTCCCAGTAATTTGGTTTTCTTTTCCCAATAATTCATTCTTAGGTTAATAAAATTCTCTTAGCACTGATGGCAACAAAAAAAAGAAGAAAAAGAGAAAAGAAAATCTGTCTTGACTTTAGTGGGACGTGGAGTTTGGCCCTGACTTTTTTTCCCTTTTCATGCAGATATTTTATTTGGAAGGTTGTAGTCAGCTAATAACATTTGTAGGAAAATTAAACAGCTGCACACATGAAGCCAAAATTTTAGAAATGTGCTACATATTCAAAGTTAGTCTTCTCAATACACTTGTGTGGACCTAAAAAGAAATAAGGTTCAGTTTACTGTCACTGAGAAGTTTCCTTTACATACTTTTATATTGTAAATTCTATCGTAGCCTTAATGGCCGAAAATACAGTTTTAGGGCATGGTATATTTTGGAAGCAGAGTTCTATTGGCACAAATAATTTGGGGTAATCTACATCCTCAGTTGCTGGAGGAAATTAATATGGGAGGGACTGACATCACTGGCTTTCCAACTGCATGTTCAAATCCTGCAGAGGAGCCTTGGTACCAACACTGGCACCAACCACCCATGGGATGTACCATCAGTTCTTCCTCCCTTTCCCTTTCCAAGTGTTACAGCTGTCAGACCCTGTGAGATTTTGATGTAGGAGCTCCAAGGAGTAGATCAGTTGACCACTGAATGTCTGTGTAAGCAGAAGTAATATTCCTCAATATATTATTTTTCTATAATAAGAAAGAAGAAGAAAAATTGAACAATTAACCATGCACTTTATTTGCTAACATTTTCAAACCCAGTTTTTACTCAGTTTTTTGCAGGTTTGGTTTTTTTTTTTTTTTAGGCAGCTTAATTTTCAGCCTCTTCTTTCCCTCTGCTTATCTATGAAAATGTACTGAGAATTTGCTTGTTAACAAGCTTAGCTTGTGTTGCTTAGAAATCCAGAAGTAGAGGTGTCAAAATTGTTAGTTACTTCAAAAATTAAGGCTTTTAAATTTTAGGCACTTGATTTAAATTAACTCTGTTTGAAGAGTATTTTTTCATTTTCTACATACTTCCCGCTGTCACAAGTGGAAAAACCTTTCCTATGAGCTTTTCATTAGCATACTGTATTTTGGAGAGTACTGAAGGGTCTGTATTGTGCATAACTGGAGAGACTGAGGGTTTGATCGGACTAGGCTGTTTCCTTCTATGTTTACATCAATTACAGAATGAAAACATGAGTCATGTTATCAGTTAGCATCTACAGATTTTTCAGATGGAGTCAAAATTAGCTATAACAGAGCCTTGTGTGAGTCTGTATTTCCATACAGAGCCTTTCACATACGCTGTGATTAATGTTTTCAGAGCAATTAAATATGTCGTTTGCCTCCAGTATTTGCTGAAAACAAATAAAAAAAATCAGAATCTGAAAAAGCACAGCAGGATATTTTAGTTGCTACTGAACATTTGCCAAAAGAAAATACGGTTATGGCAATGTGAAACTTCTTAACAATCCCATTAGAATTACCTTTGAAAATAGGCATACAACTTTGCAGGACTCTTTTTTTAGGCCTTTTCTTACAAGACTTTGTGACAGGTTCAGAAAATGTCATGTTCAGCATAGATGACTACAGTAGAATTTGTGGTGTCTCTCATGCACATGATCATACTTAGCATTGACAATGAGTTATATTTATTTTCCGTATTACAAAACTATAAAAGACAAGAAACAGAACTTCATGATTTCATTTTATAGTAAGTGATTAATAAGTTGTCACAGAAACCAAATAAAGTTTCTGAATGACGATGTTTTTGTAAGGTAACTTTCCGTGAGATGTTCAAGCAAATTGTGCATCTCTTGCTGAAGCATCCAGTGTGTGTTGTATGAGTTCCTTGCCATCAGAGCAGAAAAACTGCAGATCAGTAGTTACAGTAGGAGTTAAAACTAACACATCATGTCTCAGATAATTTAGGAGTCTTTCTTGTCTTCTTGTTTTGTAAGATACAGTTATGCTGACCTGCATTCAAAATTTGTCCTTTATTGCTAAGAGGAATGGCATGTTGTAGTGTGATGGAATAGTGAAGATGTGAAATAAAATACCACAGCCTGTCATTCTTTTAAGTGTATGTGATAAGAAAAAAAAGAAGTGAATAAGCCCAATTTAATCATATGCCACTGAACAGGTCAAGTCTACATAAATAGTGTTTAGAAACAATAGCTATGGTACAGTGTTGCTGCAGTTTTGTGGCCTGTGGAAGATTGTACACAGCCATAGTCACCGTATCTATAACCTAAGTCCTGCCTTCTATTTTGAAAAATAGATAGCTGCATAATTTTGTACCTAATTAAGAAAACAGGATGCCTTTTGTAACATCCAGAGGTTTTATTTGCCTGGAGAATCACAAAAAAACCCCAAGTTTGTGACAACATGAACATATAGTTGGCCTGTTTAAACAGGATCTTAAGATTTTATTTATTTTTTTTTTTCCCTAAATGTTCAGTACCCACACAAGAAATTTTCCTGTGGTTACTTTTCCAGTTCTAATTAGCTGGGTTTCTGTGCTTTGAATGAAACTAGGTGGAAGAATTTCCATTTGGTTTCTGCCTCAGGTAACCTTAGGGAAGTGAGAGCGTGCTTTACCTTGTTCCATTTACCATCAGTTCTTAATGTGCATCATAGCTTGATATTTTGTCTGGTCATCAATATACTGACAAGCCTGGTATTAATGGCATTATGAGTGCTAAATACACCCAATGTTTGTGAAGATAATGTGACTCTCTCGATTTTGAGAATACTTAACATTAGAACAGCTTTAAAGGCTGCAGTCGCCTTATTAAGGAAGGAGTTCAGGAATGGCCTTTGGTCACTCTCAGCATGCTTCCTTGCATTTAAGAGTGAAAAGAGAGATGATAATGTTGTGCCTGGACTTGTTCATGTAGAGTTTAGGGTACCCTGGGGTTTTTGCATCTAACTGTAAAACAAGCTATAACATGCTTATCCCTGATTTTCTTGTTTTTCTTTCAACCATTTCAGGGCCCTGCAGGAGTCATTAAATCAAAACTTCATGCTGATTGTCACCCATCGAGAAGTCCAGCGGGAGTACAACCTCAACTTCTCAGGAAGCAGTACCATTCAGGAGGTGAGTGCTGTTTCGCAGCTGAAGAATAAATGTAGCTCATTATAGTTAATGCCAGCTCTGTTAAAAGGGGTTTGCATGGTCTTGATGGATATTCCTTCATTTTATTAGTCTGTTTTTTTTTTTAATCAACTGGATCATCAAGATTGCTGTAATTTGATTAAAGAACTTGGTCAGCAAAAAGGTTTTCTATTAAATTGTACAGAAAGGATGTTTCTTTTTACAGCATAGTAGCAAAATACGTGAACAGTATTTATTGAGTTGTCCAAATTACATTTTATCTTTAAGCCTCTTGAAGCTCCCTCTATCTTGTCTCCTCTTAACCAGCTCCATCTCCATTTTATAGGCACCTCAACTGGTTTCTGTTGGAGAACTGTAATTCTTGCTGGCTTGGGAGCCAAATGGTTCTGTGTATAATGGACATTGCTGCCATTCTGTGGAATGGCCAGCAAGGGGTGATATTGGAGAGAACTTCATCAGAATTAAGTCCTATAGGAACAAGTATCTCTAATAAGACTCTGGACTCACTGAATTTGGAACAAGCAGACCCTTGCATATTTTTAAAACTCCTTTCCAAAACAAAGGTTGTTGTTCAGTGCTCTATGCTCTGTCTAATGCCATATGTTTTGGATGTTATTTTCCACATAACCCACTGCTTTCTGGAAATACGACAAACAACCTAGAAATATGAATCTTCAGAATTCGCATTACAAAACATTAAGATTAAATGTTTGCTTTTCAGATTAAATGTATGTTTGCTATTATTGGTCTGACAGTTCTCTCAGTCTTTTAGGGTTGAACAGATTTTATTGAAGTTTTTCACATCACATGCTGACATTGTAGACAGAATTAATTTCTGTAATGTTAGCTATGGGAGCAGTATCTCGTGCAACACTAAAAAATGGTAATTAACTCTTTTCATTGTGAATACTGTTATTTTTAAGATCTAAATTGTGATCTTTCTCCTGCTTAAAGCCTGTTTTCTACTTTTTATTTTTAAACCTATTACAGTAATTTCTGTTTGGGATTTTTGTGGTGATCCAAATAAACCTGTTTGCATCAGTTTGATTTTTGAGGGGCTGAGCTCTGACTCTTTACAATTAAACAGAATTGGAATGTTTATGGAAATAAATGATCAAAACACGTGGTTTGAATTTTAAAATGGTGAGATTCTGAAAGAAAATACATACATACATATTGTCAGTTTGATTTTTATCTGTGCTATATTGATTACTTCTTTGCTGGTGGGTCTTACCTGGCTTAAAGGAACCAGAAAGGTGTGACAGGGGAATCTCAGCTGCCTTTACATGGACTGAAGTTCTTGTTTGTTGGGAATGGCAGATTACAGTTAACACGTAACCTCTCAACGTAATTTAAAAGTCAGTTGTGATTTTCCCCACTAAACAACCAAAATAAGAAACCCCCAGCACCCCATCACCATCATGAACAGGAAACCTTTCTCTGCCTTTCTTGTATCTTAAGTGTCACATCCAGTAGAGAGTGTAAAGTTAAGAAGACCATTTCAGAGACTAAAATGAAAAGGGCTTTCTGGCCCTTCTTGTGCAGCTGATGCTGAACAGGTGAATGTTCCTGTCTGTGCAAAGTCTCCTGGAAATCCCTGGGGATTTGGCTGAGGTAAAAGGGTTGCAGAACATTTATCTAATTATACAAAACAAGCACTGTTTTGTATGTTACCTCCCTAATGGCTTCTTAATTTAATTTTTTTTTTCTTTTAGCATAGAGTGATCATTTTAACAAATGATTGATGAATCAATCTAGTTAGCCTTGTGATTTGGAGGAATCAGTGATATCTTTCCTTCTCTCTTTGTCTCCATCCTCTCCAGGGACTGTTAGATTTTTTTTTTTCTTCACTCTTGTTCGCACTTTAACAAATTAATAGTTTACTTTCCTTCTGGTGTATTTTTGTAATGGTGGAGAAGCTCAGTGTGAGATGCAGTTGCCAACCACAAGAGGGCAGGAAGGACTATTCAATTATTTCCTGAAAATGCCGCTCAGTGTTTTCAAATTAGCTTCTGGTATATTAACAAAAAGGAGTATAATGGCCAAGTTATTGTTTGATTTACAGATAATTGGCATATTGCAGGGAGGAGACTTAATTTCACCCTTTTAAATTAAACACGGAGATTTAAAAAGACATAAAATATTCATTAATGTTCAGTGATTATAAAGCAGTGGCATATATTTATTCTACCTTTATTACTGTTTCGATGGGAAAATACTGCAAATATTTCAGAAATCGACTTGGCCATACTGACAAGTTGAAATGTTTAAGCAGTGTTAATGCAATCTACTCACACGCTATATCCTATGCAGAAAGATTCAAAATGACTACATCAATTATTAAAAGAAGTATTTAAAATTCTATAAATGTTCTACTTCTTGCCACAGTTGGGTGCAACTGTCTCTCCAGCGCTAGTTGTTCAGTTTGTTGTTGTTATTAATACTGGGCATTTTAAGGAATATATATTTTTTCCAAGTGTCTCAAAAAACCCCCAAACTCACACCAAAAACTCAACCCCACCACCCTTTCAAAACCTTGTAAATATTTTGCAGTGGATTAAAAGCAAAATCCAGCCAGCTCTCAGCTGTGCTTTCCTAAACTACGATTTCTTCAGTTCTCTGCTGTCTTTTTTTTATTGTTTAGAATGCATGTTTAATAGTAAATGATATTTGGATGAATTTTTTTTTTTTTCAAAGAAATTGTGGTATTTGGTGGGGAAACAATGTGACAAAAATTTCTCTGAGAGAAACCTGGAGGTGTAGTGCTCATGTCTGCTTCTACGATTTCTTGCATATTAATTTAATGGTTGGATTTTTGGATGGTACTTGAAAATGCCTTTGGTTTTTTTTTTTACCATGCTTTATCTAAATTTATAACTGTTTACATATGAATTTTTAATTTCTCAGCTTAAAAAATATAAGTTGCATTCAGTTATATTGTGGGATTATGAGTTTATACAGAATCTTCAGAAATGAAATAAAAAAATGAAACAGAACGTGTAAAAAATTCTGGATATTCAATTTTTAATTTTTTTTTTTTTTTTAGTTGAGCAGAGTAGTAGTTAACTTGGAAATTTAATAATAACTTGGTGGTCTAAATTGCAAATTAATCTGTGTCACAGGTTTCTGACATCTGTTTGTTCTTGTAAAATTGCAGTATTAAATTAATTCTGTGCAGATACTGTTCTGGGAAATATCATAGTTACTTTTTTCCATGATCTGCATTTTAAAGTGGAAATTGGTAGGTTTTATGCCAGTTTGGAGACTGTAAATTAATACATTTCCAGTGTATTAGATGGTTAAATAAGAATAAGTCTAACAAATTGAACTCCTAATACAAGACTAAAAGGAGTTTTCTGCCTAAGACTTGCTCTTTATTCTGCTAAGGTAATTTGTAGAGGCTGTCTGTAATTGGAGAGAATTTTTAAGTTTAGGTTTGAGAAGCTGTGTGCTAAATTATTACAAGGCATTGCCACAATCAGGGTAACTTATTTTCTGGCTATTCTTACCAATTGATTCTCATTTAGAAATGAACATTTCTACTACTTTTCATTTTTACACATTGTAGTTGTATTATTTGACAGAAATGAAGGACAGCCCTTTTCAGAGGGGGCAATACTTAAATGTTTCATGGAAAGCAAGTTTGTGTTCTGTTCCTGGAGCAGACAAACTAATTTGCAAAAAACTTACTGGATTTGAGTTCTTGTCACAATACCGTGCTCTCTGCTTTTTGTTTAAGTCCCTGCCACAGGGAAAAAAAGCAAACATTTTTAACAAACTGGATAGCTCCAGTTAGTTATAAACAAGGAGTTTGAAATTGTCTATTTTACTTTGGATACAGACTTTGAAGCCTTTTTGTGATTCCCGTGTGCAGAATTACAGAAACGTCCAGTGTACACGAGCTGTGGCTGCTAACTATTTAACACGAGTTAAATATGCAGAATCCTCAGTCCTCTCATAGATTGGTGATTTTATTTTGTAACTGCTGGAAATTCCAGTTGAGAATACTGTGTAAAGCACCAACTGGGCGCTGTAATTCTCAATAAAACATAAAATTGTGCAAACAGTGCAAAGAAGATGGGTCCTTAAGTACTGGCTGTCTCTGCATAGCTGCCTCTGCTCTTTATTCCGTTCCTTTAGCCAATAATCTAAACGGGGGCTGCCTGCTCAGCATCCCTGTCACCTGTGCTAGGTAATATATTTGTTCTCTGTTCCCTACAGACTTAACTGGCTAAGGTGGAATATGAAAAGCAATGTATCCAATAGCACTCCAGGCAGGAGGAGGAACTATTTGTGCATACGACTGCTTGGGCTGAGATAAACTGTAAATTCTGTGTTGACAGACCCTAATGACTATTTGAAGTCCTTTGTGATGAAATTTTTTTTAAACTTTTTTGATAAGTGGACAAATGTTAAACAAGGTGCAAAGCCACTGTTTATGAACATACAGGCAGAAATCTGATTTAAAAGGCCTAAATGAATGTAATATATAAATATAGATAAGCAGATGAATGACCTGCAGCATGCAGAAAAATAATCCGGCTGGAGGTCTTGTACCTTTTTCAGATCTGTTTTTTGATATCTGAACAAAATTTTTTCAGGCCAGTTGTTGTTGAGTGAGATCATTCAAAGCAAAGGTCAGACCACTGACATGAGGACATGAAATGTATGTGTAAATAATGTTAGTCTTTTAAATGTAACTAAGTGATTAAAGTAACACACATTTGCCAGAATATAGACAGATCCAAGTACATACATTGCCAGTTTCAGAAACAGTTGTTTTATATTTTGACATTTTTTACTTACTTTAAAATTGTTGAAAACTATTCTTTTTGTAATAAAAATCAGTAACTAACACTTTTTAGTATTTAATAGGAGGTGCACAAACGTTCTATTGTTCAAATATTCTTGGTATCAGAGAAGCTGGTAAAATACATTGCTGTACTGATTGTACACAAGAGCAGTATAATGTTTTTGTGAAATTTGAACATTTTGTTTCCTTTTGAAAGAAATCCGTCGTGTTAAAATTGTATTCAATTTATAACGAGTCAGAACAACAGTATACATAATTTAAACATCTATCACTGTGATAGCCTCAGTGTTCTACAGTGATAAATGAGTACCAGCTAGTGAGCCAGGCTTTGACTTTTTGAACGAGGAGAGAAAAATCTTATCTTTAAAAAGCTAAATCAACTTCTTGATTTGTTTTTTTGCCTTTCTGCTATAGAAAACCAGCACATTGCTGAAGTAAAGTGTATTTGCCGAAAGAAATCCTTAATAAACTTTTCGTAAGTGGTCATGTGTTGGAAATTATATGAAAAGGAAGTTCCTTGGGAAATGAAGAGAAAATACCTTTTATCTACCTGTTCAAGAGTGATAGCTTTATTAGGCACTTAAAATATCATAATACCTGACTGTAGAGATCTGTTTCGAAGACAGGCATAAAACTATTATTCTTTTTCTCTTTATGCAACAGAAACAGCAATAAGAGATAAAGAAAGGGCACTACTTCTCACTTAATTATGAAACTTAATATATTCCTGACAGAATATGTTTCATAACCTGTAATTTGGTTTTGGTGGGTTTGGACGTGCATATCATTAAAGAAACGATCTTCAGTTATCAAAAACTAGTAAACATGGACATTTTTATATGCAAGAAAAGGCAGAGAGTAAATAATTGCACTGGTGACCAATACTGTAATAATCCTGTTTTACAATATGCACTTGACAGGTTGTAATAGTGCTAATTGAAGAGACTAATTCACACTTGCTTCATTCTATTCAAAGGCAAAATCAGCAGCTTGTTTTGCTTTTGACCAGATGGTCCTGATGAACACCTACTGTGCACTTTAAGTGCTTTACTAGAATTACAAAGGCTGGGGGCTGCATCCGACTCAAAATGATTTGAGAAGAGAAAAAAACCTCACTGCTCAATGGATTTGGTGCAACTAAATTAATTCTAGTGGACCCATTACACATTGAGCCCCCTTTTCAAAGTGCTGAGCCTCCTCGTTTGTTCTGTAGCAATGAGAAAGTGAAAGGCAGATTACTGCAAACAGAAATTAAAAAAAAGTGCTGTGAAAAGGAGAAAAGAGGCCTTGAAGCCTTTTCATATCATTTGGGTTTTTCAAGTGCGTTATTTTTGGGGAGGGTGGATGTATGAAAAGCCAATTGGAGTTTTTTTTGTTTTAAAGTGCGCTATTTAAGTACTATGAATATAAAAGCAAGAGCAACAGTTGACTGAGTTTACTGTGGTAAAGCTTTGTGTCCAAGGATGAATCAAATTCATTATAGTCAATGCTTTGTATTTTCATATGAATGTAGGGTTAGTTTCACAAGACTGTGTCTGTTTAGGATAATTATAATTTAATATTTTCCTTTCATAAAGTTATCACTGTAGTTTATCTAAAATTTGCTGAAAGCAGGGTTTTTTCCTTGAATAAATTTAGAAGCACTCGGAGTTTAAAACTCCAAAGGAAGCTGTTTGATTTGCAAGGGAAGGCGAGGCAGGTTCCAATAGCATCGAAGCATAGATTATTATAACTAATTAGAAGTCACACATCTGTTAGCTCTCAGTTTGTCAGCTTGTAGTTTAGTGTGTATGTTTATATCTCTCTTCTTCCTTTCTCTCCTTCTCTGTCTCTTTATACTCTGTCCGTAAGTGTTGTTGGATTGGAGAGAAACTCTCAAAAGGATAAGGATCAATTTATTTGAATTTGAAAATAATGAGGAGTCATTGTTATAATTTTGGTTATGGGTTCGGCTCTGTAAATGCTCAGTCATGTGAGTTGTCCTTATTTTAGAAGTAATCATGTTGAATTGAATGGCTTTGCTCATGTAATTTAAGGATGCTAAGGATTTTGGGGATCAAGACCTAATTTAAAACCCTGAATTTTTTAAAAACTGCAATTAAAACCATCGCTTGCAATTCTGATTTTGAATATTTGCTGTGTTTTACTTTCGAGGTGGTGAATTTTTATGCAAGGCTTCTATCATAATGCTAGCTATTAAAAAGGTGTTAGCATGAAATGACAAGAAAACCTAAGCAGCTTTATGAACATATTAAACAGCTATGTCCCTAGTTCCTGTGCTATTTAAGGTGGGAAAGCAGTACTCTGTAGCTAAATAGCATAGCGCTGTTATCTGTGTAAATTATATTTAGTTGAATAACAAATGAAAAATTAAAGTTAGCATTTTTTTTTTTGCAATTAAAAAAAATTAATTTACAGCTTGTAAATTAAAGTGGTTTAGAACATGGTTTAACCTTTCTATCCTGTGTTAACTATAATATGATCACTTCTATTATTGCATGATATACACTTATATTAAAAAAAACACAATCGTTGAATTGCTGATTTGTTTTCAAACAATGAAATTTGTATTTGTGCAAATTATAGTAGGCACAGTGTTCTCTCATGTTTTCTCATCAAACAACCCAATTATACTTATAAATAGTGAGGTGCTAATGAACTGTTGTTCTGGAAAAGTTGATTTTTTTTTTTTTAACTTGAGTAAGAAAGGAAACACTTCACAATTTTAGAGTGTTTGCTTGGTGAGAAAATATTTGAAAATATTGTACTTATGTAAATCATGTTGGTGCTATCACTTTTAAATACACAACAGAAGCTAATCTAAAATCCCCATCAGTTCATATGGAGCCTAACTAGATTCTTGACATTGTAAATTGCTCACTTAATTGGGATCTGAGGATCTCAATGTGTATTCATTGAGTTACAGAAGTTGTTTCCTAAGAGTTTATATTTCGGTTAGAAGTTTATCATTGCATTCACTTATTAGAAAGAGGTAATTTTTGGGTAGTTGTGGTGATTAGGATATTTAACGTAGTAGTTGTGGAGTTACAACACCAAAATGGTATCTTGAAGCAGCAGTGTAGTGATAGTGCTGCACTGGGTTGCTTTGTAATTACTATGCAAAGAAAACACTCAGTTGCTGTTCCAGCTGTGAATTAATAATGTTTGTTTCTGTCCCATCCATAACATCTTAGTGACTCGGAGCACTGTCTCTGTAGTAAACCTGTTTCTTAGGGTTTTTCAGTTATGTTCCCATATCTGTGTAAAACATGAACTTGGAAAGTTATTCTTTTGTTTTTGTACCAAGGATTGTGGGCGTAAATTGGAGAGCCTTGCACTCATTTAAAGGATAAAATGGCCTCATAATCACCCTCAAGAAATCCCTGTTACTGTTTTTAAAAAGGGTTATAGCAGCCCTCAGCAAATATTTGCAATAAGTGGCAAAATTTATGCCTTGCTTTGTGATAGTTGCGTGACCAGACAGTGGGGTATAGGATTGTTTTAAGGTTTTTACAGCTGCAGGGAAAAAGCATCTGTTCCTAGAAAAGCCTTCATTGTTTAATTTTGACACTGACTTTTCCATGCTGCTTGTACCAGTCTCTGGATTAGATGCCACTAAGATAAAATTTGTTTTAAGTTGCTCTCAAATACAGCTGTCACTATACACAGCCTTGTAGCTTAGGCAATGGAGACATAATCAAAACAAGCATTTTTGTACAAGGTCATTTGTTAGACTGGGAAACCCAGAACAGGAATTTTGACTGTATTGTATCTTGTGAGTAGCTCAGCTATTAGATTTTGTGTTTGTTTAATAATTCTGGTGATGACTAACATATATGACTCCCTCAGAAACAATGGAAGAAAGGGACTTTTTTAGCTGCACTGCTTTTCTTTACGTATAATTTATATTAAATTTATTTTGGTTGAGCAGTTACTTTGGTATTCAATTCCATACACTCCACATGTATGTGTGTTTGTTTCTCTATCTCTCTACAGTGAAATGGAATGATTTACAAAAATTAGGGAAAATTGACATTTTTGAAAGGGCTTCCATTTTTTTCCTTCAAAGTTTCCAGTGAATTAAAAATGAAAGAGCACTTCATTTTATGTATCCCAGAGTTGTGTTAATTTCTACCCAGCTGGTCTAAACTGATTGATACAAAGCCAAATTTGTGACCGCCTGCATTACAAAGTCTGCAATTTGCTAATGAATTATGATAATAATCTTTCATCACACATGAAAGATTTAGACAAACAATTTACTAACTATATAGTTTGATCACAATTTTTGGGTTTGTACCAAGCCTCAAATCTACTTTATTTTGCCCTGCCTAGATTAGCAGACCAAAGTGAACCTACTCTTACCTTGTTTTGAAAGCAGTAATGCTGGAAGTTAAATGGGGATGATGGTAGACAGCAGAGAAGATTCAGGCTTGTGGTGTAAATATCCATATTTAATGGATATTTTATTTGTATATACAAATAAAATCACCCAGTGTTCAACTAGAGGAGCATCACAGTAGGCATTGCACAAGAAGTTGTTAGAGACTGCATCTGCTGTTGTGGGGACACAGAAGTAAATGAAAACAGGCAATAGTTGTTTTTCAAGTTAGACCTCCTCTGGGCATGATGGAGGGAACTAATTAAAACATAGGTAGACAAAGCCATAGGAGCAAACTGGGCTTAAAAGGAATGGAAAGGAAAACCAAATCCTCCAAAAGAGGAGCAGCTGCCATAAGATCCTGTCAGCTTTAGTGAAGTTTATGATTGTGCCTGCATGTCATGTCAGCAAAGAGTTGATCTTGAACATTCTAAGGACCTTCTGAGGACAATGTTCACAGTAGGACATGAGCACAGTATAAGCAAATATCTTCCTATATGAAATGTGCTCATTTTTGGTCATCTCGGACAGCAGATCATCTACCTTCTGACCAGAGGTTACTTCCCAGTTCTGCAGAACTTGCTTCTGTAGACAGTAAAAAGGAGAGGAGCTCTGTGTTCAGTGCCCTCTGATTTTTCTTCTGTTTTGCACATAGGCCTTGATCATTTTCCTGCTCCTCTTGAGCCCAGTAGAATGGGTTTAAGTAGACAACATTTTGATGTCTGCCCTAGAAAAACCATCAACCAACCAAGAAAACCCACAAGACCTGACACATGTCCAGTGTTGTCATTGTTACTTGGATGAAACTGTTGACTTCAGTGGTTTCTGGCTTTATGTGCCAGACCATGTGGTACCCAAAATAGCTGGTTTCTAACCCCAAAACCACATATGTATTACTACCCCAAACAAAACCACATTGAGATTCCTGTGGCTTCTGTTATGTAAAGTATTGTTTGACTGGTAAAAAGATAAATAAAGAAACTGTGAGTAAAGGCAAGAAAGTAGGACAATGAGCAGCATCAAGAAAATGCCATCCAGAGCAGGGACTGGTAATCTGGCTCTGTGGAAAGGTTAGGAAGGGAGCTTGGAGTAGGTGCTGACTGGAAAGGGGGTTGAACTATGAACAAAGATGTTTGGTTGGGTTTTTTTTTATTATGTTGTTTGTTCTTACCGTATTTTGGGAACTAGAACTTAATGAATTACCAGGACTGTATTCATTAATTACTTCTTCCTGCGTCCAGTTAAAAAGAAAAAGTCTTAAGTTTGTCTAGAAGGGGATATTTTTTTCGTCAATCTTTGTGGGTAATAAAAAGGGCAGAACAATGCTGTAAAGATTAAATCTGTTTTAATTCATTGAGTTTTGGAGTAAAAAGGTATTATCAGAAAACCTGGACATTTTTTTCCTTTTTTTCCCCTGCATTACCTACAGAATCGCTTATAGACTGTGCTGTATGCAGCATAGAACAGTGCTAATATTGATTCTTTGGGGTTGATACTTTTGAAACTATGAGAATTTAGTACAACAGTGAAAATTTTTGAGACATTATTCTTTTGTGGTTATTACTTTGGAATGGGGAAGGGGGTGTGAACAGCAAAGATTTGGTGTACCAAAGACTTTAGCTCTGGCCACTCTTCTTTGCCCCTAGGAAGGTGATTATATCTAGTAGCTGTTACCTGGTACATCTAATAACTGCTAGCTCTCTTGGATGTGATGATGTTACTGTAACTTGCAAGTATAGAATAGGTGAAGACCTTCAGAATATTGGAAACAGACAACCAATAAAAGGAAGAAAGGGAAAGAGGAGTACAAAGAACAAGGAATTTTTTTACTATTTTTCTGCAATTCGTATGTAAGGAAGAGAGATCTTCTTCCTACAAATACATACTTCTAAAATGGCAGTAAGTCTGTCTGTCTGGTATCACATGGCAGAGCTGTACATACTTCACTCCAAGCCCAACAACCTGACTTAATTTCAGTCATTTTGCTCACAGCATTAGGGCAAAATTCAGCACCCCAAATATCTCCGCGGTTTCTTCCAGAAGAAACAGAAAAGTTTTATATTGTTCTCAAATTTAGTTCACTCATTTGTGATGACAGGCTACCTTTTATTGAACTCAGCAACTCTATCCCAGCAACTCTTACTGTTGTTGTGTCCTATTATTAATTTCTCTGTAACTGTAAGCTGAATTTCAGTTCAACATCTCCCCTCTGTGTCTTGTATAAACTTCTGTTTGCACTTATCCACAAAAAGGTCGTCTTTTACGACAAGAAGGACTTATTCCTGAATAATTCAAAAGTGGGGAGTGTAAGAAGTGCTTGGATTATTCTGGGGAGGGTTTTGTGTGTTGACAGTTTCACCTATAACTAAGTCTCTGTCACCCACTCTGCTTAAAAGGTCTTGGCTCTTTTTTATTCTCTGCATTGACATTGGGCTGGCAGAGAAAAGACTAGACTGCAGCTGGGAACTCTGACCATGGAGCAACCTAGGCCAGGACTAAAGCAAACAAAATGGAGAAGCTCTGACCTTCACAAAAAGCAGCAATAGAACAGTGGAAGAGGACACTTTTTCTGTAGTACAAAACAATAAAGTGAAACTTCTCACTCTGATACAAAAGGTAAACTGCCAAGTCAGGCAGGTGCAATTAATTTTTCAGGGATTTGGTCCTATGAGGCCTTTGAAAAATATGGAGGTTCTCTAGAGCATTCTGTGAGGTTTGCATGAGATTAAAGTTTCTTTTTTGATTGAACTAAGACTGGTAGACTGAGATGAAACTTGAACTGCCATGGAGATGTTTTTACTCTCCTCCTTAAATCTTCCCACAAACCACGAAGTTGTAGTTCACAGCTGTGGCTCCAATATCACACAGGTCAGTGCAATAAGAGGTCTGCAGAGAAAACCAGTTGGTGACAAGGATGTAACATCTATGCTGTTTATCTTTCTGGCATTCTAACAGTGACCATTTCTAGCTGGTCCTGTGGACTGAGTGTTTCTTATCAATTGAATTTTCAAGATTCTGCATTTTCTATTTTAGTTTGGTCCTAATGGTATTTGGTTTGTCTGCTCTGAGGCTGCTCCATCCTGAAAGCTGATGTACAGTAAGTTGGAGAAGTGGGAGGCTTAAGATCAGGAGCATATGTTTGAAGTGAAATGCAATTCCATTTTGCAAGGACTAGATCTCCATCAGTACTTTGGTGCCAACCAGTATTTTCAAATCTTGCTCCATTGGGAAACCTCCACTGTAGCAGAAACACTGTAATATTTTAATAATTCTGTGAACAGAGGTGGTAAAATTCTTCTTGAATGGGAACAAATAAATGAAAGATTAAGTGAAAAGTGCACCTCTTGTGTGTTTTCAACTCACTGCAGAGTAGTCATGCAAAGAATCACCATGAGCAGTAAAACAAGCCTTTTGAATACCCAAAAAGGAACAATTTTCCCCTTAGAGGAGTATGTTGGCATGATGTTTCTTTCATTTTTTTTTTTTAACTGAGAACAATTTGAAGTGAGGAACAATAAAACTTGGAGATTAAATGTTTCTTCTGAAACATAAGTGCAAAGTGTTTGAACCAGAGGATAATTTTAGCACACAGTCTGAAATAAGCATCTGTTGTCTCAAGACACTGGTATCAGAAGAGAACTGAAAATCCAATTTAGGTTCTCGTTTTGTGTCTTTTGCCTTGTGTCAGTTTTTAGTTCAGATCTGGGATCCTTCAGATTTGACTTACAAAATCTGAAGGTCAGCTATCTATTTTTTCCTCTGTAGGTCATTTTGCTTGTTTAGTAAACAGTGTCTTTTTATCTCTTTTTTTCTTTTCATCTTCTTTTTAAGATTTTTTTTTCTTCTGTTTCTTTAATTTTCTCTTAGTCCACACACGTCTTCTTTTATAATACTTTCTCATGTCTGCTTTTATCTTCTGGTTTATTGACTCTTGCAGGTTTTAATGAAATTTTTTAAAAGAAGTTCTTCATTGCTGCTTGTTTAAATGAAATATCATGATCTGGCCTAACTTTTCTAAATACTGTTTTCTCTTTATAATACAATACAGAAAAACATACTGTAAATCATAAACTTTTAAAGTATTGCACTATCTATTTTTTGCAATGTAGAGTGCTTAAGTATGTTGAATTCTACTTGTAAACTGTTCAAGTGTGTCAGTACAATGCTTGCACATTAGCATTTCAAGGACTGAATTTTCACTGATTATTCTATGAATATCAATCTTTTTCTATCAACTGAATCATTATTGCTGATGTTAACTTTGATAACTAAAAAATATTACACCTTCCTAGGATTTAGAAAGTAGGCATTTTTTACACTTTTGGTGTGTTTTTGTTGGTGTATGTTTTATACACTGAATTTGCATAACTATGAGTACCCTTGTGGTCAGAGGAGGAGCTATTAGTATGGATCTGTAAAACAATTGTTTTATTAATTTATTCTCAAGGAAAAACCAGACAGAATAGGTGAATATGTAAATGAGCAGTTTGTGATGCTATAACTTGTCAAATAACCATTGATGCAGTATAGCTGAGCAAACTGTTTCAGTGTGTGCATATACAGTAGGTATTTCTCTCCAAATTAATATTTGCATTTGAAATATGTGTGTAGTGCAAATACATGAGAAGTATATAACAATTAATAATATTTTGAGTTTGATGTTTACATATTATGTGCTCTGCATTTTAATTCTGAATGTTATCTGCTTCTTTAATAATTTTGAACTAGTGTTCCAAATATATTGATTTAAAGGTATTTATTGCCTAATTATTAAGGTTTGATAGGCATTAACATCCTTGAACCCGTTTGAGTGTGGTCAGTCGTTAGTTGGCACTTTTTGAGGTTGCCATTTTGTTCCTCAAGGTCTCAGACTGTTTTAGAACCCCTGTATCACCTTTAGTAACGTTTTGAGTTGCAGTAATGAGGAAAACTTACAGAATAGGGCACCACTTTAATAGGAGTTTACAGCTCGGAACTGCTGTGTGCAAAGCCACAGCTTTTAAATAAAGGTGTACTTCTAATCTGATTTAGTTAAACCAACGTGAGCTGATGGGTGAACATTTGTATTTATCTTAAGGAAAGCTTGTTCTGCTTTAACATAAACAGGGAAGTAATTAGATGAAGTTAAAGCAAAGTAAGCCTTGTCCTCGGTGAAGTAAAAATAATTTCAACCTGTATCAGTTAATACATGACGAATAAATTGCAGTAAACCCCTTGTGTTTACTTGCAAAAAACCTGGTTCCATCTTGCTTATACAAGGAAGTAGAAACTACAGGCTGTACTAAAATCAGCTATACCACTTGTAAAGCAATAAAGTAACACCAAGTTACACCAAGTGTACCTGGAACATGTACCTGGAACCATTTAAGCATGTCCTTCTGTCAGTGCTCCTGCCATCACAGTCTAGTGGGCTTAATGATTTCCATCTGAAGTGGCTCATGTTCAAGTGTATAAATAAGGACTTTGATTTGAGGACCTTTCACAGTCTCTCTTGATTTCACAGTCTCTCTTGATTTCACAGTCTCTCTTGATTTCACAATCTCTCTTGATTTCATGTAACACATTATTATCTTTATTATGATAATGAATAAATTTTTAAAAAGTGACATGTTCTTCAAGGTTTTAGTGTCTTCTCCTGGATTTCTTTCCATGATGACTTTCTTCTTCAGCCAGAATGAGTCCTTTGACTTTGGATGGTTCCATCGACAAAAACATTGCTTCTCAGACTTTTTAAAAGCTCTTTCTTAATTCCTTGCATTCCTTTATTCTCCAATTTGTGTATTGTGGCCATCTTACTGTAATGCAGTTGGAATAAGGAAAAAAAGTCAGTTTTGCACTCTATTCTTTGACTGTTTGGCAAATCAAGTGTAGTATTAGAAATTGCTAGAAAGTAATACAGTAATACATTAGAAATTACTAGAAAGTTTAGTGTTCATATTCATCATAAACAAAAATATACTTACAGTGTTAATTTCTGTAAGCATGCTGTCTGTGTTCTACCACTGTTAAAATGATGACTTGTTTGGGGTTTTTTCAGTTCTTTCTCCAGTTTAGTGATAAATGTCACTGTTGTAGAATAGACGTGAAAAATATTCTACCATATCATGAGGTTTATGGTATTTTGGAGGAATTCAGTGTTGCGGCACTCCTTGTGTGCTCTTAGGAAATGGTGTGAGAGATTTGGAGCAGTGTTTATGCAAAACAAACTTAGCTGTATTCCCCAAATGCACCTTTTCTGGTTAGTTTATAAAAAATAAAGACCTTGGAGCATCATGAATGTAAGGCCAATTCTGCCTTCCTGTCTGTTTGCACAAATAGGATGGAGCTCCCACAAAACTGTTGTGTTCTGAGAGTTGTGTCCTGGTCTCCTCACAGACGTGTTCTCAGAGCTTGAGGGTGGGAGAGGGAGGAGGAGAGGGATGAGTTATTCTCAGCAACCATTGCTCTTAGGCTTCTCTTTTGGATCCTAGCTGGGAGTCAGTGTCATTTTGTAGCTGTATTTAACTCCCTGCTCCCCTTTTTCTCCCCGTGTACAGCTTTGAAGGCAGCCCTGGGGTCGGTGGCAGCCTGGCTTCTCCAGGAGCTGAGCCACCACTTGGAAAGGGAGCCTGGGAAGCAGTGCAGAAGCAGGAGCCAGGCCGACCTGTCAATGGCTTTTTTTCTCCCTCGGAGTGTTAATTGTGGTCAGAAGAGTTAAGTGTTTCTGTAAAATTAACATCTTGGTATTATGTATTTATTTTCCATCATGTAGCTTGGATGTCACATTTACCCAGCAGACAAGTCAAAACAAGAACATTTTTTCTAACTGCTGCTACAGCAAGTCTCAGCCTGGGATCTCAGAAAATCACAGTGTACCTTCTGGTTAGCAGCTGATAGGAAACAATAAAGATTTAGGGTTCAGAATTTAATTGGCACTGATGTTGATGCAGGAAGAACAAACCGCACACGGTTTACTCTTGTGAAGCTTTATTGATTCCTTTTTAAAAGGAAAGCTCTGATGAAAGTAAAAGGAGGCGTTTAATTTGCAAGTATTTCTACACAGTTTTTATTCTGAAATGTGCTTTTCTGTCCTTCTCTATCCCTGCACAGTAAAAATGCCTTAAGATCTTCTAAATCAGAGACAGCTACTGAAAAACAAAAGTGTAAGGTTGTAATTTCTACTGTTCATCTTGCTCATTTGCATGGTTCTGGAGCTTTCTTGCAGGTTAATTTTACATCTTTCCCAAGGCTAATGTCTCGTGTGCATTTGTAAATATTTTTAAGATAATGTGACATTAGCATTTCCTCAAAATCTCCATCCCAGATTCTAATCTTTTAGCGACCTGTTTCTAAGGATTAGATCTGGAATATCTCTCCTGAAGAGGTGGTGATATGAACCAAAGCTCCCTGGTTTTCTGACATTACCTCTATACCAGAGTCTAGAAACAGGATCTTTTTTTTGTCACTCATGCAACTGAACTTTTGTATTTCAGTGAGTAACAGGATTTTTCTTCAAGCACAGATTGATTCCATGCTTTGAGAGTCTGCAACAAGGTCAAAGATGTGCAACAGAATGAACTGCAGATGCTTTTAAATGACTTCCTGCTCCCACGGCTTCCTTGCAAATCATGATAGAGCCTCAGGTTATCATCACTGGCAAAGCCACCAGAGATGAACTTATGTCTAATAGCTGGTGTCTCAATCTCTACTTTCCAAAAAGTTTTTAATATTTTGGAAAGGAGTGGCCTATTTCCCCTCCTGTCTGATCTGCACATTTTCTCTGTAGATTTGGTGACAGATTACACATGTCTCTGGTCTGGGATTACAATTTAAAATTCCTGTCACTGTGACACCATGACCAGCAGCTCTTAGCTTTTTGTTGGCTTTCTGCCATCCCTGCAGTGTTTTTTCCTGCTGCTTTTCAGGAATTGGTTTTCATAAGACATCTGCAGGCAAGCCTTTTCTGGGTCGTCTAATCCATTGGGCTTTAGTAATGGCCTCTTATTTCAAGGGAATAGGATTTTACAGAAACTATTCCAAATATCCAAAATGAACACAAGATGAGGATCTTTAATACCCTGTGTTTAAAATAGGGTATCCAAATGTCTTCATTTTTGTGTTCATATGGAGAGTTTTTATGTTATTGAGCTGGTTTTACTGCTTGAGGAGGTCAGTCTGTGCCAGATTCCTGTCTGTACATTGTAGCTCATTTTCTGTCCAAGAATCTTTTTGGTTCTTAGTGTGTCAGGACTGCTATTCATGCACGTGTTACTTAAAAACACAAAACTGCAACATAAATTCACCAAGTTTATTTTCATCAGTCATGCATTCCATGTGACTGGATACATACATAGGTTTTTGTCCCTTTTCTGATGGTTGGTGGGTAAGTGACAGCTCACTGGCCCACAAGCTGTTTATAAAATGTTTTTCAGCTGCTGTTGAAAGTGAGTGTGCCCAAGCCTCACATACCCCAGTGTCATGGTGGTGCTTGCACTTTACTAAGGATGTTCAAAGACCTGACTTCTCTCTTAAAAAGTATTTGGTCTTTCAGAAAGGCCCATCCCTCTGGTGTATCTATGTGAACGCTGAAGGGTTGTGTGTCCAATTGATTTGGAACATTTCTGACAAGAGACACCAGGGAGTATATGGATATCCCCAAAGCTTTCCAGGTTGTGGTTACTCAAGGCTGATCTTAGTTCCAGACACAACAAAAAAAGTGGTAATAAATGTATTCTAGTCCTTAAGTCCCTTTAGTGTGCCTGTTATATATATTGATCTGTTGGATGTGCCTCTAATTAATTTTCTTTTAAGTATTCTCATTTAGGTAATGAAAGAGGTGATTATGATTTTACTGTCTTGTTTGAAACAATTTTAGGTCCAGGGCATCCTCTCAGTGCGGGTGAATGACCAGCAAAATCTCTCAGTCCTTTCTTCAAGTTTCCAGGTTGTTATTGCTGGACTGGAACAGATTTGTCTTCCCCATCTCAAATCCTTGGACCCTGTGATGTATGTGGATGCTTTCAGGGTCAAAGGATGCTTGGTCTCTCCAGTACTGGATGTTCATCCTAATAGGTAGAAGTAGTCCTGGAAACTCAACAAGATATAGCTGAATGACCTGTTTTTTGTAGAAATCTTGATCCTTGTCTCTCATGGAAGCTTATTTCCAGGGAATATTGGATTGTTTTCTGGATATTAGGGTGCAGAGCTCTCAGATATCCCTTAGCTACCCAATAAATGTTTGTCATCTCATCCCATTAGCCACTAGTGGAAACAAAGAGGTTTGCTGCTCCCAAGCAGCACTTCTCTGTTGCTGTTAAGTAACTGTCCTTTCTGCTCAGAGATTTCCTTTGCCATTGTTGCAGTGAGACAAAAAATATCCTGAAGTATGTGAAAAAAACGAAGACCTGGTGTAACTCACTTGTTATAACAATAATAATAAAGACTGTGTGAGCAATTCATTAGTCTTTTCCTTTCAAGCACTTTAAAAGAAAAACAGAGCTGAAAATGTTTCTTTGGGAGATACTGAAATACCTCATTAGGTCTTTCTTTTTATTGGCTATTAAGGTGATAATTCTGTAACAGGAATGAAAGTGGGGATGTATTTTGCTTTGATTTATAGAAATGTGTTAATTTGAACTGAACAGATCTTTTCTGATCTTAGTATTGGTTATCCAAGAGTATTGTTTTGTAATACATAGTTTCTAGTTTTATTAGTTTTATTTTAGATAAAGGAATTCTGATAGGGTCTGTGTTCATTCTGTGCAGTATTGGAGGTGTTTTGGGGGAAATGAGTAGCCAAGATTTAATAATCTGTAATTTGAGTAATTTTTTTTTGTTAAGTGGAATAGTGTTCACTGCATACTTAATAGTTACAGAATTGCATGTCAAGCTAAGACTAGAAAGCACAAAGAAAATAATATGTATGTTTAATTAATTAAGTTAACCTTTATCCAGATCTTTCCATTTCAGTGAGATGACAAGTTTGCACAATAAAATAGTGAAAATGGTCAGAATAGCTTCATATTATCTCATTTTCTGAAGTGATCATTAAATTTTCTGTCGTGGTTCTGCAGCGTATGAATGGTAAGCTTTGTAAAGACTGGATTCTACAGAAGAGGTAACTCCCTGTAGAGTTTTAGTCAAACACTCATTGCAGTTAGTTGTATATTAAAGATTGAGTCCTCTACCATGAAACAGCTTTGTGGTTTCAGCAGTGTGTGTTTCTGGATTATTCAAGCCAGACAATTCAAGAAGGTGGCCACTATTGAGGGTACGGCGAATAAACTCGTGTTGCATTGAGAGAGACTCAGTTGTGCACTGCTCTTAGTGGAACAAGATGATGCAGCTTTCTTTTTAAAATTTTGGTATTCTAAATGTGATTTCGATATTGTAGACTACTTACATTTTTACTTTAAGCAGTCTGACTCTGGAACCCAGTCTCATTCAGGAAGAAGACCTGAACTAGAGATTGGGGCCTTCGCAGCACTTCTTTTTTTCAGAAGAATTACTGTTTGTAAAGAAAACTTCCTCACTGGAGAGGCCTCCAGATCATTTTTGTCTTCAAATTGTTCAGTGTACCAGATCTATAGAGTTTACAGTTACTGTTTATTTTCATTCTTCAGTAACACTTTCCCTTCACCCTCCTGTGCCTGCACCTGTGTAGAACTTGGACTTCAGGTTTTCCAGTGTTGCTCTTGGCTTAGTATGTTTATTTTAACCGTTCCTAATATTTTTCTGTTACCTGATAACTTGACAACTTGAACCTTACTAATTTGCTTTCCCCATCATCTTTTTACATCTACAAGTACGTATGACTCATGTAAACTTGTTCAAGTGCTGCCTTGTTTGGGGAAAGACTTAAATTAAAGAAATAAGAGCCAGACATAATGCAGATTGGGGTTTTCGATCAGGTTGCAACTGCTGTTTTCAACTTCATTCTGTTTTTTGAGGAAATATGTTTAAACATGTTATAAGATTCTAAAAATAGTATTATTCGTGAAACCAAACCAAATTTGTATGGCTTGTTTTGGTAGAGATAAAAATCTATGTTTGGGTTGCACCTTTGCCCAATTCGTTTCGTTAACTGAACAGAATTTTATCTCTGCTTCACCTACAGTCTTATGTGTCTTTAACTTTGGTGCAGATCAATTTTCACCTTATTGTGGAAGAGATAGACAAGGGTACAGATGGTAACAATAATGACTCTTGTCCCACATTCAGAAAACTCTATAATATATTTTCACCTATACTGCCATTACTGATAAATTACAAACAGTGTCAGTAAAAAGAAATGAAGACGGTAGAGGTCTTAATATTTTTTTATGTTTTAAGTTCCTATGTTAAAAACCAAAAGCAAATCAAATATCTGATTTTTTTTGATCATCTTGTTTTCTCGATTCTTTAAAAAATTGTTTATTAGAAACCTATTTCATATTGACTTTGAGAGCAAATAAAGATCTAGCTCTTCTAAGATGTAACAATAAACTTCTGAAAGTTTTAAAATTACTTCCAATGAAATTATGTTTGGGACACAAGTACAGGGAAGCAGTGCTTTAAAATAATGTACTTTATAACATATAGAAGGAAATATATAATTTTTGAACACGTTAAATATGTTCTACATGAAAGATTTTTCTCTATCTTATTAAGTGAAGGAGGGGTGTTTTTTTGGGTGGAAGATTCCATAGTTAAAGATGTAAACCAGCAATTTCTTGCTTCTATAGCACAACATAGTTCAGAGCTGAGATTAGAGAAACCCTGTAGAGTGGCTAATACTTGAGGGCATCCCCAACTAGAAAAGTATGTGAATTTAGGCATGGGAGGAAGGAAGGATCTGCTTTAAATTTAGTGTAGGGTCACTGAGTCTTAATGATAGATTAAACAAGGGAGGTGGAATAATGAATAGGGGTATGCAATGTGTAGCACTAATACCAGAAGTCCATGGTTTTCACTGGTTATTTAATGTCTTTTCCCATATGTTTCTGAATAGAGCAGGTTATGGCAGGGATGAGCTAAGGAATAGCTTTGTTAGTGAATTGTTAAATAGACTGCATTTTCTTTTTAAAAATGTATATTTATATAGGAGAGCTGGTTGCTAATGGTATAATCGGGCACCTTACATGCATATACCTTAAATATAGCAATGTTAGTAACTGTACTTGTAATTAATGTGTGTATGTTGATATTTTTAAAACACACTGAGGATTTGTCTGCCTAATTGTCTTTTCCATTGTGAAACTAACAGCCATTACTTGGTTTAAGCAAAAATTAATTTCTGAATATTGTAAACCTCAAAAGAAGTGTTGATTTGGCAGACATGCAAATGAAATGGAGGATGTACCAAGAAATGTTTTTGTTAGTAGAAAGTTAACTGACAGGTCAATAAACCTTGTTTTATAGTTTATTTTAACTTGAATTCAGAATAACATGAATAGATTACCTATTCAAAGTCAACCACATCAAATAGTTTATTGAATTCATACTTACAATGACTGAGAAAAGATATCACAGTTTACTTTAGAGTTCCTACAGAGTTTTCACATGTAAGAGTCTGCCAACTACCTGATTCCAGTAACCCAGGTGAACCAGGAAAGGCACCAGCTGAGTTATTGATGGGTTTCTGGGTGACCCGTATTCTCTTTTGTGTGGTGATGATACCAACAAGTCTTTAGAGAAAATGCATTTTGCACATAATTTTTGTTTTGGATAATTAATATAATGCACAAAACCTTTATGGCTCATCTTCCGTTTTAGATGGACCTAGTTGGCTGGCCCTGGGAATAAAAGGGCTGCAGACTCAGTCTACCCATCTCTCTTCACTAAGCAGCAGGCTTGCTGTGACCTTTAAGTCTAAAAGTGGTGGGAAGAGAGAAATAAAACATTGGCGTTGGAGGTATTGGGGATTTCTTTGTATGAAAGAACTGCACAACCCTCTGCGTGACTGTGGTACTTTGCTTCATGAAATTCCTAGATTGAACTAATTTTTCATGTCATATATAAATTTGCAAGTATTTCCTAATTATTGACCATTTACAAAAATTTGAGTAGATTTCATGTTGTCTCTAGTAGCAATAGAACATGCTTTCTCACAAAAGTGTATTTTATTAATTGTCTAGAGACAGTAAAAACACATGACAGAACACTGATTTTGTGATGTTCTCTTTCTTAGACCAAAATTGGGAGGATTATCATTTAAAATAAGGATTGCTCTGAAGCACATGAGGTTTATGCATTTTCTAAGACTGAAATTGAATCAGATTCTATTCTGAAACATGTTTGGGTAGGAGTGGAGGAAGACACTGTTAGTCAATGAATGTGTTAAGGAGCATATTTCTTGGAATTATAATATGAGATTTGGGGGAGATGATGATAGGACCAAACTGAAAAGAAAATTCAAGGAGAAGGTTTTGGTTTTTTTCTTTTTCTTTTTTCTTTTCCTTTCCCCCGTATGAATACAAATGATGCACTTTACTATGATTAAATACAGCAAGAATTGGACATTTAACTTTCATTCTTCTCCTTACTAGATATGAGTGATTACTTTTGAAACTCTTCAAAATTACCAGGTAGGAAAGTGATGAAAGACCAGTGTATGTATTTGCCGTGCTTGGGCTGTTGCAAACCAGTTACTTTTTAAATCAAGATGAGGGTGTTTGACTCCAATTAAATTTGTCTAAAATTTTCTTTTGTTCAGAACATGAGATCCATGAAAATGAAAAAAATGTCCTTTCCACTGCAAGAGTCACACTGACTATCTCTTTCACTTCTAGTGATAATTCAGACCCTAGAAATAATCTTCAGTGTCCTTATGAGTGGGAACCTGACTATGTCCACAATAATCACTGTACTGTAACTTAAGACAACTAGTTCCTTAGAAAGGAAATGACACAACCAGTACAAGATACAGGAAAGTGTATTGCTGAAGAGCAGTTTTTGTCACTGATTTCTGACAGAGGAAGTGAAACAGATTGTAAGACAGGAGCTGCAGAATTGCACTGATTTGTGCAGTAGTCTGAGTATATGCACAAGTGATGAGGACAAGGTGGGACCAAGCCTGTGTTTTTTCTTTCTTCCCAGCCTTAGTTCATATTTTACCATTACCCAGTAGTGACAGTAACTTCTGGTAAGTCTGACAGATGTTAGGATGGACAGAATGTGTATTTAATAGTTTAAATTGTGTTTTCATACTAGTTTTAAATAGCTTGGATCAAAGTCTCGGTCATGTACTTAACTTCATGATCAGTAAGTGTCAAGGTACATTTTCCTCCAAGTAACTGCTTTAACCTCTGAGATAATTTATTAGGAGTATCCATTAAGTCTGCTAAGTATGGAATCTGTATGAAAAGACTTGTCCCTTCTGATGGTCTTTCATGAGGTTAACCCAGACACAAACTGTTATCCTGGTGCAGTCCTCTGTTGCACTTAGTAGACCAGCTGTTTCAACTATTGGTTTTCATATGGCTTTCTTTAGCTCCAGAGATCATAGAACTGATCTTAATTGCACTTTTCTAATTTGATGCTTTCCATGTCCGTCTTACTCCCAGAGATACCTTAATTCAGATTACATATTGTTTTATCTGTCTAGCTTGAGCTCTGTTCTGCCCTGGCTGCAGCAGAGTCCAGAATAACCCTCTGGATGTCACAGAATTTTTCTGTCATGCTTTGTGAAGTACTCTGAAAACTTCTGGAAGGTGGTAACTAAAAGTAACATTTTCTATAGTGAAACTAAGATCTCATTCTTCCTGCCAGATGCAGGATCTTGCTCGAGTGTAGTCCTCCAGAGTTTGTCCCATTATATGTAAAGGGTCCTAAAATGTTAATTTTTAATGGAAGCAAAATAGCAGATATTTGGCAACTTATCAACATTTCAGGATGTAAAATCAACTGGAATTGGGACGTTGGGAGTAAAAATATTAGAAACTGTATTTACCCTTCATATTGCAGCTGAATGTTTTGTCAAAAGAGTAGTTGCCTGTTGATAGTGATCTGGTAGTAGATGACTGAGTAGCAGTTGCATGTTGTCTTTCATAATGTGCAGAGAGATCAGTCAAAAGTTTCCACAGAGCAGTGTTTTGTCACTTAGTCTACTAATAAGTATATTTTCTTAAATGACCATTCCTACTGAATGGAAAAACAAACTAGGTCTTCCAAATGTATCTTTTCTGTGTCAGTGCACTGTATGCAGAACAAGCAAACGAGTGAACTTCAAGTATTATCATTGGTTTTATTTTGTTAGTAGAAGTCTTTAAGGCATTTTCAAATAAATTCGTAAAATTGTTTTGGCAGTAAGTCTTTGTTGTTTGTTCTCTTTTAACCCTAATCACATCTTCCTTTCAATCTCTAATGTCACAGCCAGCTCACACTCTTAATTCTTTCGTACCCTATTTCAAACTCATGCTTGTGTGCTGCTAAAATGATTTTTTTCCTGTGGGTTGTTTTTTTTTTTCTTTTTTCAAATACTCGTGTCTCTTGCCTCAATTTCTTAAGAATGTGTTTTCCCTTCTTCTTCTATAGGAATTTGTTTCTTCTTTTAACCTTCTATTAAAAAATTCAAAGGGTCATGCAGTTTTAAGTTCAGAGGGGATTATCACAATTAGGTCTCCTAGGCACTACAAGCAATGAATAATAATAATTATGTGGGCTGAACCTTTGTGCAGTGCAGGCCATATAGCAGCAACCAGTAACTTCTGCATCAAGTTCAGAAGATTGTAACTTGCATTTAGCAATAATGCTGTTCTAAAAGGATAGCTAATTTAAGGGATTTAAAAATGGAGATCAGCAAAGAGATTTCTTTATTTCACAGAATTAAAATATACATGTATGCTGTCAGAAAACGGAGGCATTGAGAATAAAACCAGTATTTTAAAGACAGGCAGTTGTATGTAGAATTTGAATATAATGAATAATATAGTGAAAATACTCAACATTTGCCACATACTGTGGCCCAGGAAAAGGCTGATCCAAAGCAGTGGCAAAAAGTAGTATCTGGTAGTTTGAAGAGAGCTCAGATTAATTCTCAAACCTTGTCTAGACAGGAGGCTGAGCTTGGGAAAATATCTTGCTAAATATTTGAGGGAACATGTCATGTTTGGAACATCTCATGTGCTTGGAACATCCATCTTTTCAGATTATATTGTAGGTCTGTAAGTATGTGTGTGTATATAAATATATGTATATAAAATGCATGAGGCAATCAGAAGTTCACATGTCAGAAGATTCAGTAGAGTTTAGTTGTAGCCTTGCTTTTATTTTCTGTTTCAAAATTTGCAAGTTTCAACGACAAAAATATGCTAGTCTTACCCAATGATCCGTTTTATTGTGGGTTGTAGTGTTAAGATATGCACTTGGCACAGATCCATTAAAAAAGGTCAAATGACATCCAAGAAGGGTTGGTTTAAAATAGGAGATCCAACAAATGAAGTAGAGGATAATGAAGTATGAATAATTGTGAAATTACGAAAGTAATTTATTCACAATGTTATTTCTGGTGCTAAAAGGAATCTGCCAAAGGCTTCTTTGCAAGCATTAACAAAATGTAATGAATCTTAAGTGTCGTTACATTTAATGAATTTTTAAATAATCTGGTGATTCCCAAACTGGATGAGCTTCTGATAAAAACTTCTAGTTGAGAAAAAGTTCTTAATTATTCGATTAAGTGTTACAGCTCAGAAATACAGTTGCTCAATGAGGCTGTAGAGTGAGTAGGGGGTGTCTTGGAAGGTGTGTGTCAGCTATAGAACAAGAGGACAGAACACAGCCATATAGCTTAGGAAAAAGCAGTTTATTTTCTCTTAATTTATGACATTTAAAGTTTGCCAGTAGTATTTCACATAAGTAATTCACACTAGCTGTAGTCCTCAAGAATTTACAGAAGTCAAATGAAAGTAATAGGGGTTGGTTTTTTTGGATTTTGTTTGATGACTCATTATGATGGGTGTAAATCTTGGAGAACAAGGCTATAAGTGCTTAGTTGGGGAGTAAAGAAACCATATGCCTTTCTGGAAGTGGTGCTGGTTCCTTATATTTAGTACCTAATTATCCTAAAAGAGCTGGTTTTTTACTAAAGTATTATGGTGAATCATCTCTCTGTTAGAGTTATTATCTGCTTACGGATTCTTTCTCCTGAAAGTTTTCCTTCCTCCACCATTTAAAAATACATAACAGCATAGCAATATTAACTTTGCATTTACTTATCCAACCACTTAATCTTTCAAAGTGGTTCCCTGTTTCTCCTTACCTCATCTCTCAAATTGAACATAGTGTTTATGTTAAAGTATTTATTTAATCCTGAGATACATGAAGTTCTTACTCCACCTTTCCAGCCATGAGAGGCAAAATTTATGTACTTTGATCTCTTTTCTAGATATTGAAATGAAAGAGTTGGAAACAAAAAAAGAATGTATTGGCTGGTTTTTGCTCAGTGTTTAATATCTAGTTCTTGGTTTGAATTCTTATCAGCAGTGTCACAAAAAATCGCACATTTCTTGCCAGGCTTAAGTTAATTTGAACGATTCCACAAAGGTTTGTAATGAAGATGTTGGCACAAATTGACTGAGTGCTACAGTGCAATACAACCCATGTTTAACAGTAGTTTAGACTGGGTTTATTTGGGTTTGAACACTTTCCCATACACACTAAAGTGAAAGTTGGATGCGTTAGTGGTGTTTCTGTACATAAAGTGTGTTTAGTTGCAGGAAAATGTTACACAAAAACTTAGCAGAAAATTTTCTGTTGATTTTTTCTCTGTGTGTTGTAACTCACTGATGAATTCTGCTTTGTATGTGGCTGACGTACAATGGACATTCAGGTTCTCTTAGGGCCATTTAGGAAGGTTTGAAATTGCATATTGTTTTTAATTTAAAAATGAAACAGTCCTAATCAGAGGGAAGAGAATACTACTTGCAGGAAGTATACACATTTTGGTGCTTTTATTTGTTTCAATTTTACTTGTCATAATAGAAAAAGCAAGTAATGTATTTCGGACATTGAATTAAAATGTATTATCTTAGAATTTATTCTGCATTAAACAAGAGACAAGGTTTCAAAGCTTTAGGCTACTAAAGGAGAAAACTTGTTAAATAAAGACCAGAATATTTTCAGAGGTATTAAAAGCAAGAATAGTAATTTAGAGGAAGAGCTCTGAAATAAAAAAACTAATTAGAGAATTAAAGCACATAATTGATTTCCTATACATTTCATAAAAGTGCTGAATCACAACTGACTTTTGGCTTGTAGACTTGGGCAGGTGAGGTTTTCTTTTGCATTCAGTATATAGATTTTAAATATTTACATTAGAAGTGTATTTTTTCCTTTAGATTACAACAGAGTGAATTGAGTATGGGTAAATGTAAATAGCATAGAGAGTCTTCCTTAGAGAGTTTCGATGGTATAAAATTTGTGAGAGGCAGATGCTGCTATTTAAAAATAGCCCAATTATGACATCTTAATTCACTAATTGAAAGCATTCCATAGTTTAAACTGCAGTCAGCTGCTAGGAGAGACAGGTTATCATTTATGTCTTTCTAATTGCATTATTATTTCTGAAGTAAAGCCTACACTAAAATGAAAATTTGATTATTAAAATAACCTTCATTTTTTAATTTTTTAAATGTAGTTTTTAATATTATGTATTGGAAATACAAGAATGCAAACAAAATTGTGAGTGGAGGAGATTTATACCATACCCCTTTAAAGGAGTCTTGGGTAAAGTACTCTGAGAGTTCTGGTTTGGGTGATAATGTCAGTGGTGGTTCAGACAGTACGTTACATTACTCTATATATAGAGTATATCCCACCTGTGGGTTGTTAGTTAAAATTACTGCACATCTCACTTTTTAAAGTTAAGAAATTCAGGGTTTTTTTGATTTCTTGCTATTCTTTTCCTGATAAAATGCAAAATACGTTTCCTCTACAGTGAGGAAATTTTAAGTATGGATCACTTTGATTTGTCATTTTCTCTCCTTACATCTTCAGTTTGTGTCCTGCACTTTTCTGTTACTATGGACCAAGTCTTTTGCAATAAGTTGTGGCAGAGATGCTGATTCAGAAAAATCTTTCTTTATAGTTTTGTGTCTCTGTATTTATAATAATGCTTGGTAGTCCATAGTTAACTGAAATTATCCTTTAATCTGACCTATCTTTTTGTTCATGGCTATTGATAACATCGCTATCCTTTCAGATTCACCATTTTAACACCTTTGACACTTCTCTGTGCTTAAAAACTTGGTAGATTCTGTCCCTGCTTCCCATGTATTACTGCAGATTCCCAATACTGTTTGCTATCTGTCAGTGGAATTTTGCCTGGCAGAGATGTTAAAGGCTTTCCTCTATAATCCTGAAGCCTATCACTTCAGCTGGGTTTGCCTCCTTTCTTTCCATCTTTTTTCACCAAAATGCTCTGCTTACTTTGCACTTCTTTCTGTCATTGCCCCATCTGTATCGTTGCTGTCTCCTAAAAATTTTGGTTACTTGTCTTGGCCTCTTCTCTCTTACAATGTCAAAGTCAAGATTCTCGCTGTACTATCAGTGCCCTGTGAAACCTTGGTCTGTCTGCATCTGCTCTCATTTCCCTGCGTCCCCCAACTCACATTCCACATTCCTCACAGTCCTCTGACTTTATTGCTCCTTTTGTCTGCCTTTCATGCACTCATTTTTGCACTGTCTTTCATGCTGCCTATGTGCCTGGAACAGTCTTTAGCATCTCAGCCAATTTACAGCTTTGCATAAATTATATTTAATAATAAGACTAACAAAAGTTCATTATCTACATTATTTCAATTAACTTTGTACCTGCATAAGCAGAAAACAGCCTGAGGGAAAGTACTGTTAAACTGTGTTGTGATTTGTTGTGATTCAAAGATACAGATTCAGGCATGGCAGTTCTTTGATGATTCAGCATAAATTTAATTTTAAAAAATTATTTACTAAGTGTTAGATTATTGGTTTTGACAATAGATTTCAGATTTTTCTAATTCAGAGGTAAGAAAATAACTGCTTATTCTTGCTAAGTAAAATCACCCAAAGATTGTCATCATCACATTACCTGGTAGAGACTTTTTGCCCTGTGATACATTTTGCTTCATTTTATCCTTACTAATATGAATGTGGAAGGACTTTAAAATGTAGTATTAACTTTATATCTACAAATAAAGTATATCTTTTGTGTTTAACCTTGCTTTTAAAGCAACATAATCATCTGCTTAAAGGAAAGATGATTAGATAAAGTGAAAGATAAGGAAGTAACACCACCTGTATCTGGGAAGTTTTCTGTGTGTTGGCTACTTTGACATACAGGTTTTCTTCAAATATCAAACCTTGTTTAATATTTTAATTCCCTTCAACACCAGTGAAACTTCATATGGTTTTCCAGCATCATTGTATAGCTGCAAGGCAGGGCATTCTGCAGGAATTATACTTTCCCAAGTAAAACTTCATCTGAAATACATGGGGGTATTTTCTTGGTTTAAATGGCTGTATCGATACTGTTCACAGCTGAGTTGTGAAACCAAATAGATGTGGCTTTAATTTGTTTTTAAGTGATCTCATATATTCTGGAGATGATAATCTGAAGGGTGGCTGCCATAGTAATGTGCCAGTCACCATGGCATCTGAACATTATGAAAAGAAATTCTGGGCTGCACAAAGACAATGCCACCAATTTGTATTTCAAGCTGATCAAAGGTGGGGGACCAAAAAGTTTGCCAATAAATGTAGCTCAGTGGATGGCACTACAACTTAGAGTTTGCTTTACATGAATTCAGAAAGATTTTGGTCCTCCTGTTGCCTCCTATTGAATTTATAAGTGAAAGCCTTAACACAGACTTTGTCCATTTACTATGCTAGCTTTTTTTGCAGTTGCATGAAGAGTGTGGCTGTAGATTTTTATTTCATTGGCCCAGTGACGGAGCAGTTTATGGTTTTGCTTTATGTGAATCTTTAGAACTTTTTCCTTCTTATGGAATTTTTAACTTTAGGGTGAAATTAAGTCAGTTAGCGAAGAGAAGGGATTTTCTGTACTCAGTTGGTAAATATTCCAATCTCTGAAACATTTTACAATCTGCTTTCGTAATAGTGTTCTAATTATCAAACAAACCTAAAATTAAATAGTTATTTAAAAGCAAGTTTATTTTATCTTAAATAATTGATTGTGGCTTGTTGTTTGAAAGAGGACTGCTTCGGCGTGAACTCCAAATCCAGTTATGATCTTAACTCCAGCAGTTTGTTTAATCAAACATTACTCTAATCAGTCTTACATGGTCCTCTACCCAGCCAGGCCTGTCTATAACAACTGGTTTATTCTGCGACGAGTTGCTCAACAGATGTCATTCTGGTAGAATAATGCAGCAGAATACTTGTGCATTGGCTAAAATTACTTCAACTTTGATCACTTTTGTCCAGCACATCAGTCTGGCATTGTGCTTTATACCAACATAACACTTTACCCCGAGCATGCCTTTCAAGCTTAGAATAGCAGAGGAATGTTATTGAATTCAGTGCAGTTACAGATGAGTTAATGAAAGAAGGGAAATACTGTTTTTTTCATAATGCCTTTCTGTTGTACTTTGGAATTAAAAGGGAATTTGAGGAATGTGACTTCCGAGTTATTTATTTTTACTTCTGAAGGCTTTTTGAAAACAGTATTATGCAGTCCCATTGATCCCATGTTTCTGTAAATAAGTTGCACTTGTTATTTAAAAATAGCTCCTTTTAGAGTTTTACATTGTGAAAATAATATTAATAAGACTTTCTGATGGGTAACTGGGCAATAAATACCTCACAGGGACAGTTTATCCTGGTTTTTAATACAAGAAAACTAAAGCAGCAAAAACCATATTCTTGTGATCACAGATAAGGATTGCTACATTTTGATGGGCTGTTGTGGGGTCAGTACAGAGTAACATCTTTAACTGGATACTAAGTTGTCAAGGATACAAAGAGGAAGCACTAAAAAGAAGTCCACTTTTAAATTTTTTTTTAGTTAAAATATAGATGTAATTTTTTTTTTAATTGAAGCATAGCTACCAGGTCAGTCTCCTTGTGAAAACTGCTGAACAAAACCAATATTAACATAAAGGGTATCATGTTATCAATTTACCAGTTTTAGAAAAAACTGAGAGAGATCTCAAGGATTCTAAAACATACAGTGAATGTAAAACTGAGCTGAAATTCCAACCCAGATATATGTTATGATACTGAAATGTCCAGGTAAGGAACCCACATGGTCTAAATTTCAGCCTTTAGTGAGATACAGACTCAAGAGTTGGAAGTATTGTATCTTACTCTTGGATGATAAACTGAATCACTTCTTTTCCACTTATTTGTGCAGAATATATATGTTAATAAAGCTTTAAGTTGAGAGTATTGAAATTATTATCTGCATAGTCTGTGTATTAGATCTATCCAGAAATATGAGACAGTTCTTCACAGTTTTTACTAAGGGGCACTCTATTAGTATGAAATAGTTCTACTAAAAGTAGTGAGAATGAGCAGCAGTAATTAAATGGAAGATCTGAAAATACAATAAGAGCACTGTACTTTGTGTTTGATCTTGATATGTTCTCAGTTGTATGTATTTGTTGGCAAACTTGCAGCCATGCCACTGGAGAGTCTTTTGAAGAATGTTGCCCAAATCAACATTTGTGAGCAAGGGTATGGTGGAAATCCCTGCCTTGTCCCTCACTCTCTTTAGGATCTTTACAATGATTAGAACAATTATTTCACCACTTACTATCTGCACAAGTATTCTTCATCCATCTGTTGATGTGCAAAATTTGAAAGAAGGGTTCCATGCAGCATTTCTCTCTAAAGACAATCCAGGTAAAGTTTTGGTACTATTTCATTATGCAAACACATTTGTAGATAAATATGTACTACCAGATGTTTCACGTACATCCTGTACTAAAAATAAATGACAAATTTTGAGGGAACATATGTACTTTCCATATGTTTTATATTACCTTACTGTAGAGTCAAACCTCAACTGTGCTTCAGTGCTGAAGCTATGGCAAGTACTGATTAATAGGCAGGATCAAATGATATCAGATGTTTTTTGTTTTATTGTATTATCTTCCTGAGAATGGTAGTTTAGAATCGTCTTTCATTAATTTTTTTGAATATGAAACCTTTATCTGTATGGGTTATGTTAGTATTTACCATTTTCACAAATTTCAGCTTACTTCCTGATTTTTGTAAACTACTTCTCTATTCAGAAAAAGTTGTTAACTCGAGGTAAGTGCACTAGACTCCAAACAGGGTGCTAGCTCATATCTTTTTCTGCTGACAGCTATAACATAGTTTTTTCAAATGCCTTTGGCAATATTGTGTGTAAACCTGTGGACCAGATCTGAACCTTAAGAGTGTTGAAGGAACAAGTTTTACAATAATTAGAAAAAAAGAAAAATAAAAAAGTTGGGGTATGTTGAAAACAATGCAGTTTGCCTGTATTGCTTTTGCTACAGCAAATTCTGATTTTTTTTTTTATTTACTTATTTTTTTAACCAGGTAAAGCGGAATGTGTATGACCTGACTAGTATCCCTGTCCGTCACCAGTTGTGGGAAGGCTGGCCTTCTTCTGCCACAGATGACTCAGTGAGTGCTTTTGATTCTCATTTCATTTCTCCCTGCAAATAGGTGATTTTACTTAGATTTTTGATGGGAGTCACTCAGTAGTTTTTACTCTCATGTGCAGTAACTTAACATTGCACACACTTCAGACCTTTGCCTTGAGAGATACAAATACTGAAGATTTGGATTACTGAAATACATGGAAATTATTCATGTGTATCAGATTTGGTGCATGTTTTAGACAAGGAGACGTGTTCTAGACTGAAGCAAAGCTGCACAGAGTTTTGGAAGTTGAAGAAGTCTATTGCAGTGATGGAACTGCAGGGAAAAAGTCCTTGGTTTTATGTATGCTTTGCATGCACATCTAGATATTTGACCAAGATAGTTCACCATATGTATGCTTGATCCTGTGCCTGGCTTCAAAACAGGAGGTGTTCCTCCTGAAATCAGTGGAGGGTCACTGTTGGTGACAGAATCCACTTGTGAATTTGCCTACAAATTCATGAAGTTGTGGGACTTAACCTGCAGAATTCCATTAAATGCTGCACTTGGTTCCTTGCATGGTTGTCCCTTCAGCATGTTTTACAGCACATCTTTCAGTTTTGCTCAGGTAATTTTCTTACAGTGGTACGTTACCAATGCCAGCCTAGTGAGGTCTGCCTTTATTTAGAAAAAACCAAAATAAATAAACCCACTAAAAAAATGCCTAAGAGGCTGAAATTATTATGTAGTTATGTTGTATGCCAATTTTGTGACCCGAGAAAAATGTATAAAAATGAAGTTTTTATATTTTTATAAAATCATTCATGTAAACTATAGATTGAACCTGAGTGTTCTACAAAGTGAAAATGCAGTTGGGGATTGCTTTCTCTAAATTTTACCATTGTCTTTGATGCACTACTTTCCTGTTTGTTTCCACTCTCTTTTTGTAAAGGGAGAATTGCTGTTTGAATATGGCTGCTGCGTTTTTTGCTCTGGGTAAAGGATTTAAGCCAATTAAAAAAAAAAAACCAACAAAGATGTCTGGATTTCTAATATACTTGTAAAACATATCCATGGTAGTGTTTACAGAAACAGTAGTTGAGAAAGGTGGGTAAATCTCTGTCCCTGTATTCAAGAGCCTATCTGGGCTGATGGATGCAATATCTGAAATAACAGCATGGTGTCATGTGGTAATTACAGTCTTTGAAATATGGATCCATTTTAACATTTTATTAGTTTACATTAGCCCAAAAAAGAATTGGAAACTCAACACTTCTAATCTGTTTTCCCACAGCTGTTCAGTTTTCACGTGTTTTCTGCCCTCCCCTTTTCTTTTGAATAGGATACCTCACGTGTGTAAAACTCATAAATCTGTTTTAAGTCTGTTTTTACAAGTGACATTGTTACAGGTGAATCTTTCCCCTTTTCATCTTTAATGAAATCAGTGAATGTCGAGTCATCTGCTCTGAAGCAGAGGAGTCCTCAGAGCTCACTGCGAGTCTGGTGGAGCTGGAACTTGTCAGCTGTGTAAACAGATTTGAATGTGTTGCCAACAAAAATATAATTAATTTCTCTCTAAAATTAGAGGCCATAGCTTACTGTTTATAAAGATTTAACGTTCGCAACGCCTGTCTGTGGTTCTGTGATCTGAACATTTTTTCCTTTGCAAATTAGAAATATTCAGTAATAATTACTTTAGTGGTGAATTTTTAAAATCAGGTTTTCCGTCATGAGTTTTTAATTTGCTGTACTGTAGTATAGTGCCCCATTGCAATTAAGGAGTTAAAGAAAGACTTGATTAAAATACTTTTTTCATTTGCATGTTATGCAGCATAAGAAATACTTTGTAATACCACGGGAGGTTTTTTCAGTGCAGTTCTCGTTAACCTTTGGCTTAGCAAACAGGACAACTAAATAGACTTGGCATAATTGGATTCCTGTATCATCTTGAGTCTCTTATGAACCTGACAGACTACAGTCTTCTGACATTATCAGGAAATTTAGTGGAGTCAATAGTAATTTAAAACATTGTTGCTTCATCTCCCTTTAGAGTTAAGGTATGTTCTCTGCTTGTACTATCTAATGGAATATGGGATACTGTATGAATTGTCAATAACTCTTTCAGATCCTTTGCACACTTTCACCAGGGAAATGGGTATCAAAACCTCCACAAGCAGGAGAATGTTTTCATGCTGTGACAGTTTGATTGTGGGAAACAAGGCGTACATAGGCCATGGAAATCTTGTTTCACCATTTGGCAAGGACATGTTTTTAGCTTTTCTTGTGCCCGAATAATTTTAACGCCACAAATTATATCTGTTCTGCTTATTAAAGTGCAAACAAAGTAAAGGTATGAGTTTTAAATCATTATTTTTTTAATGAGTTTGCATAACTAAAACTTTAATACAACCAAAGGCTTAATTTATCTATTTTTGTGTTTATATCATCAAGTGATACAGTGAAGTCTTGAAGATCATCCTAGAAAATAAAAAAAAATTGATTTGATTTAACTCAAGATCATTCACAATTTGTTCTCAATTTTTATTTTGGATTTTGTAGCAGCCTTAACATTGCAGAGCTGGTAAAACAAGAACCACGCCAGAATAATATACTAAAATTTCTGAAGTGTATTCCATTTCTTTTTGCTGTATTGGCTGAACTTGTAGACTGTCACTGGTAATTACCACTATCGTCAAGTGGAATGAGCAACTTTCAAATGTGTGTGCATTGAAAGAAAAATCTGGGATCAGTCATAGGTGGTGTTTTAGTTACAGTTTTTACATGGAAACATTGGGATTTTATTTACATAAGTACAGGAGACTTTTTGGATATTAGCCTTACACAGGTATGTTTGAGGTAAAACCTTTTTTCCCCATGAGGTCACTTTTTTTATTTCAGTAGAATGAGTTGTTGTTTTGGTAGCACAGAACAATGCCCAATACAAGAAGGAGAGAGGTTGCTTTTGTGCTACTTTTGTTCTTGGTATTTAAGCTAAAGATTTTTTCTTAATTGGTTCATTGTTTTAAGTTTGGCACAGCAATGAGAAATTCTGCTTTTTCGTAAGTAATGACAGCGAGCATGTCAAAATGGAATATGTTCCTGTATTAAAAAGATGTAAAAGTTTTAGGATGAGGTTTAAGGGTGGGAAGGGGGAGAGAGACAAAGCCAGAAGATGAAGCACAGTGTTGTAACTGTGCCCTTGCACACAGAGCCTGTACAGAGGAACATCCATCCTCCCGCCTGCTGCCGGTAGCGCTTTGTTCCCAAAACAGTACGGTTGGTCAAGACCTTGTATCCTCATTTCAGGAGAAGTATCTCTACTTCTTCATTGTATAGCTAAGCCATTGGGTATTTGTTCAGGCAGAAGTAGGTCTATGCTGGCAAGTTACTCAGCTATTCTGCTGAACAGTCACATTTCAGGTGGGACACGTATGTTGCCACTGACATGTTGAGGTTCTGCATCATCTCTCTTGAGTGTGACCGCCTTCCATTCTGTGATGGCTGTAGCAGATGTGGTTGATCTTCCTTAGCTGAATTTATTAGAGAATTCTGGGCTATAGTCAAAAATCTCAAATGCTTGTGTATGATCCAATTAGCACTGCTGTTATATTTAGTCATTTCATTGCTGAGTACTAAGCACAGTGTCTGCACAGATAAAAATTAAGAATGCTGATAAATAATGTTGTGGTACAAAGTGAAACCATTTATGACACTTCTTGGCTGATCTCCAGATTTTTGAAGAGGTTGGGTATTAAGCATCTGAGTAATTAGTATTTGGGAGTATGTATTTCTTTCCCTTTCCAGGTCTTACAGTTCTGAACAGAAAGTTCATTACCACATGCTGTCAATTGTGATATGAAAACAAGTTGTGAGGTTTACATATGCTGGCTGTTTAATTGTAATGGATGCCATGTCTGCATTTACTGCATCATTTGGAATCTTCCCTGTGGAATTGATATGACTAAAGAATGAATAGTCCTGATAGAGAAAGTATCTACTAATCAGAAGTGTAAAATTGGCTATATTTAAATTAAAATACGTACCTCATTTGAAAATACTCAACTATTTTTTTCTGTGCAAGAATATCATAATTATAATTTGGATTGTCTGTACTGTTAATTACTTTGTGTGTTACTTTCCTTCTATGGTTCTCATCAGTGACTTGCAGTACAATAGTAGAGTGAATCTGGCAGTATCCTTTTATTTTAGATACATAGAAAAATACTTGAAGTTTATTTCATTGTATGGGTTCAGAAGTATGGTAAAGTTTCAGTTTAACATTTCTGCTATAATCCCAAGTGAGTAATGGAAGTTAAGTTTTCAGACAATTAATGGTAATTATGAAGCAGCAAATTACTCATCATTAAGAAATATAAAAATAACTGAGTAATTTAATAAACAGTTTCTAAATATGTTTGTTTTAGATAACATTCTGGCTTTGACTTATGGCTTGCTTGGATTTTTTTTGTGCGTGAAAGTATGATGAATTACCATGTTCTTCCTCCAGAAAATCCAAGGAGGTTACAGTTGCTCCTTCACAATTTTTTTAAACCCTCAGTGCTTCTGTTTGATGCAAGGATAGTGGGATGGCAAATAGCTGTGATCTCAGAAGTCTGGGAAAATTAAGACCACCTCTCTTAGTGCCCATGAAAGGGGTTCTAGCTTTTATAACTTATTTCAGGCATGAATTTAAAAGTCAATAAAATCATAGAATTTTAAGGCTATTTCATATTTCCGAAAGAGAAGAGCAGGGAGATTAATTTGGACATACGCAGATGTATTGGGAGTAGGTGAGGCAGTAAGAGTCTGTTTTATGACTGTTCTTATGGGCCAGTTTATTGTCACTGATTAAATAGAAATTTCGTCTTTGAGAGCAGGTGCTTCTCTTAACCTGTTACCTTTTTGGGAAGGAAGAGGCTTCAAAGAAGTGTAGAAGGAAGTCCAGTTGACTTTACCACATTTATTATCTGATGTTTTCATAACGACAGCGTTGCTGGTTTTGCTGAGGCAAAGGTACAGAGTACCCAAAAGTACAGAGCCTTTCTTTAGAAGACCAGGTCCACATGGAGCTTTTTACAGTGTCATTGAGGGCTTAAGGAAAATCTCCATAACAATATACCAAATAAAAGGCAAGTAGCATATCCCAACTCATGTGCTGGACTCCTATCCTGACCAGTGCTTTCACTTTCTAGTCAGTGTGTGTGTCAAACACAGAGTGTAATTAAAAGGACTCAGGTTTTCTCCTTAGGTGTTTAGAGCTTTCATGCTGGTTTCAGCACATCCCAGGTTTGCTCTGCTGTCCTCTGTTAGCCAGTGATGATGCCTTGTGTCCTACAGGGAAGACTTTGTAGCTGTTACTGCTTTTAGAGAATATTGTCTCTGGCTTTTTCTGAGATCCCAGTTGCTTTTTGTAATGAAGAATAACTGATCAACATAATCTCACTCAACAAGATCCAACTACATGGTCCATGTTTGGTTTTTGTTTACCAGATCTTGGTCATAACCAAGTAGAGCAAGGTAAAGGTGTCCTTGCATACCTTGGCTCAGACAGAGACTAGTGCTGATGTTGAATGAATTATTTGCTTATCTAAGGGAAGG